>NC_090998.1:58747500-59372500 GCF_041146395.1 Eulemur rufifrons | reverse complement strand
AGATCCAGAGATGCTTACAGATGACAGAGAACCACAGATAATCTTAACTTCCTGATAATTTAAAACTCCCCCACAACTAAGCAAAAACACCATATAGTTATCTTTCAACTTAACGTTTTAAGCAAAGCTTATGACTGTATGAAAGTAATGGACAAATACGTAACTGATCTGACTGATATGCTGGCACCTGAGCCCAGCACTATGGAACTAGAATGCTGGCACTTGCCTTCATAGCTTTAAGACACTTGCTGCATGGCACATTTTACATCTTAAATGATTTAAACTCTTTGACATTGCTAGTAGTTTGTTTTTTAATTTGTGGGGATTTGTTGAGTGGGTCTTAAGCAATGATAGCAAAGCTTAACGGACTTGCACTAACTCTCCCTTTTCTTTTGTAGGATGCTACGCAAAGAACTTTGGCCCAAAGGGATTTGGCTATGGCCAAGGCGCAGGAGCTCTTGTTCATGCCCAGTAAAGGTGTAAACCCAGAACTAAGTATCACACACTGAGAATCTCTTCGTAATCTAGGCACAGATAATCTTGTAACACTAAACTGTGAAATTCTACCAGCATTAAGTACTGTATATTACCCTGTACTTGGATAAGCTGCCTAACTTGTAGGAAAAGAGCACTGTATCCTTTTGCTTTATTCACCAGCATTTTCAAGAACCATTTCTTTTACATTTTAAATAAAACTTCAGCTTGATGTGTGTATTGTCTTTTAATTAACCTTTTGGAGGAGCTGCTGTGACTTCAGTTAGTAGAAAATCATTTGGGCCTCCACTTTGTTAAAGAGAATCAACCCCCTCACCCAGTGACTCACTAGGTTAATGTTTGCATAACAGGTGTTGAAAGATGTCTCTCTTAAGCTGCCAAGTACGCCTCAAGAGGGAGGGAGGGTTAGTAGGCAACAGGCATCCCCCTTTCTGCTCCTCAGAGCTGGTGTTCAGCAGTACAGCACCTCTTTCCTTCCTGCCCCACTACAGTCTGAGTTCCTCTATACCTAAAAATCCTTACAGCCACTTACAGACAACTGTAAACTCTCCCCTCTAATCTGATAGATGATGATTTACTAAATCCTGTAAACTGGGGTGTTTTCACACATTTCGATTCTGCCTAAGTAGCAAAGATGCTGCATTGTCCAGGCACATTCAGCTGGCTCCAGTAGGAAAGGAGCATTAGACTGTATAAGATATGGTTTCATTATTCCCCCAGAAGCTTTAGTTCTTTACTGGATATTCAATCTAATCTTTTTCCCCCCAAGGGTAAGGTGTGAAATTGGCCTATAACGTATATTAGTAAAATTGAAGCCCAGTCTATAAACACATCTTAATATTTTCCAAGGTCCATTTTAACATACTATATTTATAGCTTATTTTGAAAAGCTAAAGACAGTACGGTATGACATCAAAAAAATAAACGAAAACATAATGGGAAGAAGTTGAATGAGTATGTACTGGGTGGTTATTTTACATCTTAGCCTTGAGCAACTTTTCAGGTGTTTTATAAGGTATACCAGTTCCATTGTGGGAAGGCTTTTTAGTTAAGCAGGCTGAGAAATAGTTAACTGGCAATAAAAGGGGTTGAACTGAAGGAGACGAGTTATGGAATAACTTCTGATTCTGTATGTGGTAGTTTTAAAACATGTCCACGACTTCTTTGACATTACCATCAAATGATGGTCTAATTCCCCTCCCTTTGAATAAAGGCCAACCTTAGTGACTCATTTTTTTTTTTTTTTTGGTCTAGTTCTTTTTTTTTTTTTTTTTTTTTATTTCATCTTGTTATGGGGGATACAGAATTTCAGGTTACATACGTTGCTCCTGTTCCGCCTTTCCCCCCAAGCCAGAGCTCCAGACGTGTCTGTTCCCCAGGTCATGCGCATTGCACCCATCATGTAGCTAACAAACATATGAAAAAATGCTCAACATCCCTAATCATCAGAGAAATGCAAATCAAAACCACAATGAGATATCACTTAACCCCAGTGAGAATGGCCTTTATCAAAAAAACCCAAAACAACACATGTTGGCATGGGTGCGGAGAGACAGGAACACTCATACACTGCTGGTGGGACTGCAAACTAGTGCAACCCCTGTGGAAAGCATTATGGAGTTATCTTAAACAGATTCAAGTAGACCTGCCATTTGACCCAGCAATCCCATTACTGGGCATATACCCAAAGGAAAAAAGGTCATTCTTTAACAAAGACACATGTACCCGAATGTTTATAGCAGCACAATTCACAATAGCAAAGATGTGGAAACAACCCAAATGCCCATCAATACATGATTGGATTAGTAAGCTGTGGTATATGTATACCATGGAATATTACTCAGCTATAAGGAATGATGAAGATACGACATCTCTATGGTTCTCCTGGAGAGAATTGGAACCCATTATATTAAGTGAAGTATCCCAAGAATGGAAAAACAAGTATCACATGTACTCACCAGAAAATTGGTTTCCCTGAACATCACCTAAATACACATCTGGGAACGACACCAATTGGATATCAGACTGAGGTGGGGGGCGGGGGAGGGGATGGGGGTATGCCTACACAATGAGTGCATTGTGCACCGTTTGGGGAGTGGTAACACTTGAAGGTGCTGACTCGGGAAGGGGGGGTGGGGAAGGGAGGGATATATACCTTAGTGACTCATTTTTAACCAAGAGAATATGATGGACAAGGCTAGGTTAGAAGACACAATACAGCTTTTGCCTCTTTCTCTGGGATGCTCACACTTGGAGTTCAGTCACCATGTTCTGAGAAAGCCCTGACTACGTGGGGAGGCCACATTTACAAACAAACAGTGCGTTAGACCATCAGATTTTGGGGTAGTTTGTTAGGCAGCAAGAGATAACCAGAATGAGAAACAATGGGAAACATAGTAAATTGTTCCCCACAAAAAGCCTACATTTCCCATACCTACCATGTTTCCCAGACTGCAAGTTGGCTGCTAGAACTGGAATTGGAATTGCCAGTAGATAGTCCAGAGAGGAAAAATAATGTCAGTGAAGTTGCCAGGTGCTTGGTAATTTGAGATTTCCATCTAGTAAAATAAAACAAGATAGATAACCATTCACATTTAAAATCATTCTTGATTAAACTGGGACCTATGGCAAAACAGCTACTCCAAAACTATAAAATTAGTTTCCTGCTGTTCTAGGAGAAAAAGGAATTTGGCTTTGGGCCAGATTCTTCTGGAAGGATTCACTTTGATCATTTGGATGTAAGAGGATGCGGTAGCACCAAAGTAATCCAAATGCAATATTAAAGTGCTGCATGTTCAATATATATATATTTTTACTTTAAAAACTACCCTTTTGATGTATTTTCAGCCCCTTTATGTTGGTTTAGTATATTTTTGTGGAGGACTACTGTCAACTCTAGTTCCAAAAAATCTTCCTGATCAGGTAAGTTTAGGGAGTGCTGCAGATTTTATGTATATATAAAATACACACACATATGCATGTATGTGTATATATGCATCACTGCAGATTAACAGTGCATACTAGCATATTGAAGGCCTTGAGATCCCATGGTTGTAAAGTCTGTGTTAACTTGAAGAGAGCCTTACACTGAATTAGTTGTCCATGGAAACACTGACATCTTGGGAATTATTGGTCTGGACCTGTGGTTCTCAAAACAGTTTGATCTCAGGACCTTTTTACATTCTTAAATTATTGAGGACTCCAAAGAACTTTTGTTTGTGACAGTTGTATTAATATCTATCAGTATTTTCCACATTGGAAATTAAAACACTTTTTAAATTTAATTCACTTCCACTTACAGCCAAGATGAAGTAACAGGGACCAGGTTTACCCACTCACTGGAAATAAAGACAAATTACATGATAAAATGTTCAGGACTCTGGTCATTAGGCCACAAAGGCCAGTTATGGGGAAAAATGAAATCATTCTTAACAATTACCAAAATTTACTGCCTTGAGAATTTCCAGGCTATAGCACAAGAAGGGAGAACACAGGTGGAGCTAGAAGCCACCCGGAGCCAAGGAGACAGAGGAGAAAGAGCTGAGAGTCCAGGGAGACCAAGGTGCCTACAGTTCACAGGACTAGAGAAAGCTGCACAGAGAGAACTCTAGGACTATGTAGAGCACTACCCCACCTTGCTAGTTTTCAGCTGAGTTCTGGTGGAACATGCATGTTAGGTGACTACCCAAGGCCAGGGAAAGAATAATCCAAAAGGCTCAGAGGGAACAACAGTGTCTGGTGCTCATGTTGAGTGGGAATAGTCTGTTCCCACCAGTGAGACTGGGAAACATGACCGTTAGGGTTTGGGGTAAAAACATAGAGAAGGCTCTTACCTCAGTAATGAGGAATAATTAGCCCTACCTAAACAGAGCACTGTTCTGGTCCTACTTAATGAATCTTAAAAGCAAGACCTGCAAGGATCAAAATTTCCAAGTAACTTAACTGCATCCCAGACAGAACAAAGCTCAAGAATTTTTACAGGAATTACAAGAATACCCAGCACCCAATTCATAGCATTTGGCATTCAATCAAAAATTACCAGGCATGCAAAGAAGCAGGAAAATACAATCCATAATGAGAGCAAAAGATCTATCAAAACCAACCCAGAATTGACACAGATGTGAAATTTAGCAGGTAACACTATTAAAGCAGTTATATCTACTATATATTTTAAAAAAATTAAGTAGAGATATGGAAGATATAAAAAAAGGTTCAAATCACATACTGTAGGTGAAAACTATAATATGTGACATGAAAATAGACCGAATGGTATTAATGACTAGACATTGTGGGGAAAAAAAAAAGATAAGCACTGAGAAAAAAATTTAAAAAACCAATTGTGGATCAGTGAGCTACAGGACAATCTCAAGTGGACTAACGTGTAATTAGAGTTTCCTGAAAGAGGAGGAAACATATTCCAACAAATAATGACTGAAAAATTCCCAAATCTGATGAAAACTGTAAACATACAGATCCAAGAAACATAGCAACAGCAACAATGAGACTTTCTGATGGTTGAATAGAGCCAATCTCTTTCAAAGTACTAAAAACATTGCCAAATCTATGAAAAATATGTATCAATTCTAGTAAATAACAGAGATATTTTAACAAAATCTATCTGAACGAAAAAATTCATATCCAATTCAAAGGCAAATGAGTTTTTTAAGAGCCACATTTGGTTTCCTTGACTTTGTGACTTAGCTGACTTAAATCAAGGGACATTGTTTGTTCCACTTGGAATTACAGATTTTTCCATTTTAAAAGTCATATAAATATTTACTAATAGAAAACTCTTGATGGGAGATGGAGGCAGGAGAATCGCTTGAGCTGAGGAGTTTGAGGTTGCAGTGAGCTATGATGATGCCACTGCACTCTAGCCAGGGAGACAGAGCGAGACTCTATCTCCAAAAAAACCCCAAAAAACCCAACAGACAAAACTCATGACAAGCACTTTATGAAACTCAAGGTATACTTCCTGACAAGAAGGCTTCTTGTCCTGGTATGTACCACTTGTTTCCAATTATCTCTAGAAACTCACAGAACCAGACATCCATCCGTATCACCATACGATCCACCAATCAAGCAAGGACTGAGAGAGACAACTAAGTAGACAACAAAGAGGAGGAACGTACTTGACTGGAATGAAAACTGATGGCTTGCTTTATTTTATACGGTTGTTCAAAATGCTGCTACCTGAGCTCTAGACCACTCTTGAGACTTTTTTTTCAGTGTCACAAAATAATTATAAATACAGTATTGGTCCAATCTGAAAATATTCTTGTATAATACCACTGGGTTCTCAAACCATAAACAGCCATGTAAACAACAGGAAAGGGCTCCTTCATATTTTTTCCTTTTTAAATTCCCAAATAAAGTAGTTCTCTTTGCCATGAATATTAGATCAATGTTTGGCAGATTTCATTTTGTGGTATTTTATTATAGTATCTTTAGACATACTTACATTTAAAACTTGGAGTTTTATACAGTCCCTGAGGATCCTAATTAATTCCATGGAATCCAAAATTCTTAAAGAAAAATGTATTCTTTTTATTTTAAAAAAACATTAATTACACACACACATGCATACACACAGAATTAGAAATTTTTTTTAGTATACTAACACCACCTTTTACATTTGTAAATTCCTACAGTCTCACACCATTTGACTCCTAGTTGACCAGGATATAAATATATAGAATAATCTTTTCATACCATAGTTACCATTATCATGGTTTCATCAATTTCCTGAATGAACTGAATGAAATCATAAACAAGTACACACTTAAGAGTCAGTATTTATTCTGATTAATATTTTACAAAATTTTGACAGATTTAATTTATGTAAGGAGAGCTAATTTATTAAACACTTTACAGGTTTTTCTTTCACAGAGTAACACAGTAAGTAGCAAAATAATACTTGGCACAGTTATAAATAAAGAAAATATAAAATAAAAATATCCATAGCTTAAGTATAATGATGCTGTTTTATGCCTATTAATATTTCAAATAAATTCCTGGAAACAAAAATATTAACAAAAACTCCAAAGAAGTAATTCATGTTCAGAGCTGAGAATTAAGTTCCTATTTGCTAAAAGTATCCAATTAAGATGATATGAACTATTCCCAAAAGGTTCACCGTCATCTACAACTTTAGAACTGGGTTTAGTTGGTTCCACACGTAGGACCTACCAAATAATTAAGCAGACGGCACACTGCTGCACAGTTGGCTCCTGGCCATCCGACCATTTCTGAGTTACAGATTTCACTGGTGCTACGAGATGGTTACTCCTAAAGCATTCACGTTGTTAATATTTTCCATGTAATTTCTAGAGGTTTTTGTCTATTTAACTGAAAGACATTTCTTTTGCACTGAAAAGAATATTGTACCACAAAGAAAGAGCATGGTAACAACATTCTTATCCAAACTCTGAAAAAACCACCCTACTCTTCAACTGTAGGTAAAAATGTATTTGATAAAAATTGCAACTGAGTCTTCATGTGAAAGTGGCTCAAAATACAAAAATTAAAACAAATTCTAGCATTGTATAAATAACTTTGAATTTAAAAATTATCTAAAATTTCCCCCAATTAGTAGTCAAAACTAGCAGAAACATTTGTAAAGTTAACCAATTTTTACATTCTATGACAAAATGGCACAATGCTATTGCCACCCCACACCCATCTCTTCCCTTTTCAAAAATAAAGCACATATGCCAATTTTCTAATATTAAAACACTCACATACACTAAGGGTAATCTTTTTGATGTGTGACTTATGGTCAAATAAACTACTATATAAAAATGGTACTTGGAAATACTGAACATCAACTATATACATTTTCACTGCTCCTCTTACTAAGGCAAGGGGCGAGTATACCACTAGATTGCTTTAATACCTGTAATCTGCATTTTACAGAGAATACTAATTTTACCAAGCATGAGACATGCAGTGAACTTGCAGGGTATAATGCCTATTAACAGCAATTTTGAACATCACTAGAAGCTCATTAGTTATCTCCCTTTTCTTTTTGGTTGGATAAAAAGAAATGAGCAGCTTTAAAAACACTAACACATACAGACACAAAGAGAAAACTATTTGATAAATTATTTATATACAGATACACATTCTTTACACTGGTCTAGGATCTGTCATCAGTCTGACCACACTTCCCTCCCCCTCTCCCCCCCCATTCCCTCTCACAGGTTTCCCACAGGTTGCTCGAACCACAGTTTGCTACAGCGCTTAAGATGACTAAACCAAATCTCGCTCTGTAAACAATAGTTATGGAAGCAGTGACTAGTTCACCAATAAGGTATGCAAATGCTGCAACAAAAATTGATCAGTGCATCACATTTAACAATAAGATGATCTTTCTGAAATTGTTTCAGAAAGAATTAACAAATTTCAAAACATATTCAATAATGGGAAAATGGAAATAATCTTGGGGATTAAATTCTACTTTCTGATAGGTCATTTTTTTTAGAAACCAGAATATACCATTAGCATTTCTTTTACTCACATGTGCTATGTACAGAGCTCATGCTCCCTCTTTATGTAAACTTCATTATTTTATCTATAATTTATTTTGCAGCTCAGAATTTAAAAAGAAGTATATCCATTTATCTCTATTACTGAGAATTTTGCATTATTTGTTCTGCCTTTTCTTGAAAATATCACCTCAACTCTTTTAAAAATTGGACCACCTGAACATCAAATTAAATTCTAATTTACTTTTCACTGGATAGTAGCTGCTAGTATACATTCTACGTGGTGTATCATGCACTTAGTAGGGCTTTTAAATTTGAACAAAATAATGTAGCCTACTATACTCATGCAAGTGCTTCATTATCAGACCATAAAACCTCAGAACAAGGTTACTACAAATTATTTCACTGAACTAGAAATATATCAGCACTGCAATAGCTGATAGAAACAAAATATTGTTAGCACATTTTATTGTGAACGTTATTTTCTTGTGCCTTTGAAGACACATTACAGTAGACCCCTAATGAAACCACATGATTTTCATCACAGTATTTACATGTACATTCTAAAATGTACATAATACTAGTCAATCACATAAGACAATTCTCCTGAAATTAGATGCAATACCTTTAGTAGACTGTATCATAAAATTTAGCCATATTCCGTAAATTTAGTTTTAGTTAAAACAGAACATTTCTGATCAGTATACCATGTCTGTCAAAAGAATAAGTTCACCCTTTTTTCGTGAAAATATGAGAACAAAACGGAAAAGTTGAGTATGTTGTGAATTTCCACATTAAGAACCATTAAAATCCTCTTTATGATCTTTATTCTTCCCAGAAATGGCAGTGTGTTCCGTCCATGTTTACTTTTGTTAATAAAAGTGTTGAAAAAAAGACTGTAAAATTCACTGTTAGCCCTACACATAGCATGCTCTTGTTCAAAGGATGTGGATTCGAGTGTGAGAGAGACACGGACAGACACAATTTTCAGGCACCACTCAGCAATATGCTTCATAGGATAAAGATGTTGCTACACAAGTTGGTACCCAGATCCTGATATTTGGTCATATTCTATCGTATACTGCCTGGTCCAGTCCACGATAACAGGACGAAAGAGGCCACAGCATCGAAATTCAAAGAAGTCTATAATATTCCTTACACATCCATGGCTAAAAATATCCCCCATAAAAAGAACAAAAAGAAAAAAAGTCAATTAGTACAAATGACTTAATACACGAGTTCAATACAATTTTGGTGTTAAAAATAACTTTTTCTAAACTTAAAAACTCAGTTTACTTGCAAGAAAGAACCAATTTGTAACTCTACAAAATATATATGAATTCATATTTCTCCACTTCTCTGCCAACACTGATTTCTCCTTTTCTCTTTTGCTGACTTAAAGGGCAACACAACTATATTTTAAAGTTATTCAAATTTACATTAACTTCATTCCTATACCATATGGAGTTTTTGTTAAAAATCTTTCTTGAATGGTGACTCTTTGGCAAGAAGACAAACTACCTCCAAAATTGGGAAAGAAAGTAAAAGAAAAACTAATTATAAATAGCATGAATTTGGCAGTGGACCTATGAGTAACAATTCATAAAAAGAAACGTCATGGATAAGTTCAGGAAATTTTAGGACTTGAATAACACCTTTGGAAAAGCAGTCAGTTTTATATCTGACATAATTATTGTACCTATGGGAGAATTCTCAAAACTGCCCAACTAACTCCCTTTTGTTTTTATTTAAAAGGTTTGCTTCCTTTCTGAAGGTATATAATAATTAATATCACAAAAGCTTGACGGTTGATAGTGGCCTGAGTGAAACTCAAAGTGTTAAATATTTTATGTGATTAGGACTCTACTGTTTCTAAGCACCAGACTGAATGCAAATTTAAAATTAAAAAGAAAATATATACATATATAAAGAGATATCACAAATATATACATTAATGTGATGAATTCTGTTATGTTATCATACTGAGCTAACCAATGCTACTTCTGCAGAAATCTTAAATTCAATAGTATTTAAAAGCTATTTACATAGAGCTAAGTAAAAGAAATAGTCCCTATTTCATATCCTATTGCCTTACCGACAACATTTCTCTTTGATGCATTCACAAAACAATTACTGAGTCTAGTTAGTAAGGTAATTTACATGACAAGGAAAAATATTAAAGTTATAAATATGTACATACTTGAATGGGCTTTCAATAGATGTCGTTGTGACTTTAAAGTGCTTGTACCTTCTGGCATTCATTCTTTCATTTGTAGTAATACCTAAACATGATATCTAAGAGGTAAGAAAAAGTAAATCATTACTTGTTCTGAATATTTAATGTAAAAACAAGTTAATTCTCAACAGAACTACGATGGAGAAAAAAATAATAAAGTCTGTTTTTGGTTTTCCATCGGATCATCAAGCTAGTTTGTATGGTATCACTTTGACTTTGTGAAAAGTAGCCAGTTCCATGGGAAAAATATTTGAAAACAGGTTACTTAGCATAATGCATGTGGACAGATAGACAGACACTACATCCACAGACAACTTCTCCCTCAGCCCCTTATAGAATGAGCTTTTAAAATATTCTTACTTTTTTAAAAAAAGGCTTTTGAATAAATATTGATATCTGTGGATGATAAAAATACCCATTAAAATGAACACGAAGTTGACGGCATCATCAATCTAAGCTCACACAATATCCAGCTGGATGTATTTGACTCAGGAATAACAGAAATAAAAATTTTTGTTGAGAGAAGTACTGAAAATCAAAAGTTGCTATTATGAGAAGAGGAAGGAGAAGAGGGCAGGAGAAAGGAAAAGTACATTGAAAACTAAAATTAATCCTTGAAAAGCAGAAATGGTTAGGAAGAGGATACATTATCATCTTTTAAGCGAAGAGGGAATTTTTGAAAGAGTTTTTAGTACACTAAAGAACAAATAATGCACTTGAACATACCTGGTACATCTGACACATGAGTAATACAGCCACCCACATGAAATGAAAAACACTGTTCAGAAACATCCAAAACATCCAAGGAGAACATGTGGCAATTTGAGTAATATATGTCCAAAATCCATCCTTGGTGTAAGTGGTCTCACAGTGCAGACCCCAGTCTAAAACCAGAAGTATTCACATTTACTCAGTATCACCCAGTATCACCCGGGCATTTGCGCTGGCATCACTTAGAAAATAGAATCTAACAGTCGAGATTTAATTGATGACATTCAATAGCAAATGATTTTATACTCTTAAATAACCCTACATGTATTAGTGAAAAAACATAACAAAGAAATGGAAAAGCAGTTACCCAATCTTTAAAAATATTTCTGTATCTTAAGAATAAATAGTAATATTTGATTGGTATTGTAAACACACAATATTTTTTTTTAAATCTTCTTTACACAAAGATGATCTATATAAGTGAAATTTTGCGGGGGGAGTGGGAGGCATATAACATAACAGGATCACCTTGGCGAGGTGAGCTTTCTCTAATACAAAATCTCCTGCTCTTTGAAAGCTGCTGCCATAAAGTACTACTGTTATTGGCAGGAAAGTATTCTCTCTGAGGTGTGTTGGGTCAGAAATTGGGTCAAGCTCTGTGACCAAATCTTTCTATTTATCTCTATTTTAGGAGGTAGCCTCCTTTTGTTCTTGGGGCAATAACATTGATTATTTTTAATATCTGTGAGGGTAGGTGGACTAGGAAATCATCTTTCCAGTATTTATTTTTAAACTAGGATCTAACATGCTAAGCACCACAATGCCCTGAAGCATTGTAACTAATATCTTAATCTAAACTCTTTCCAGATTGTGTTCTTACTGCAATAAAAACTCATCATTTCTTCTAAGATACTAAATCCATATAACTGAATTAAGAACATCTTATCTAAGGATAAGATATATATTAGTATTCTCTAACAGGCAATAATAACAACTTACTTTTCAAAATATTTCATGTTCTGTGCAAACTTAACTTTAAGTATATTTTCCCAACTGTTTGGAAAGAAAGAAAGAACTAGCACAACCACTTAATCTATAAACTACTAGAGTAAAACAATCATGTGATGTGAAAAATGTCAGTGTATTTTACCCAGAAGCTTTTCAAAGCCTATTAAACCCACATATTTTTCAAAGGACACAAGTATTAAAAGGTGGTCAACTGATAATAACTGGTTGCTTATACTAAATGTTGAACATATTTGATGGATCTATATCTCTTTTTTCCTTTGTGCTTCATAAGGTGTCCCAAACCATAATTTTTAGTTAAAAGACTTGTCATTATCATAATTTGTTAATATGGTAAGTAATCTGAGTATGCAAACATTTATATTTTAATAAGGCAAAAAACAAATTGTACTCACAAGAAATACAACCATAAATCATCCAGCAGATCATAAAAAGCAAGAAGAATAGGTAGCCCATAAAGTATCTATGGTTGCCTGCACCTAAAGAACAACATAGAAGCAATATTTTTTTAGCTAAGAAAAAACACTGGTAATACACTTTTGAGGGGTATGCCATGAAAGGTGTGATCACATACCTAATGATTTTATAAAATGGATTTCAAGAAAATATTTTAATAAGAATGCTTATAATTACACACAAAGATGTGATGACTGCAAAGAAGTTCATTCTTAAGGCAAAGGAGTCCCCAAAAAACAAACAAATCACAATTCTGATCTTTAATTCTATTCTTTGCTTTGTGAGGTTTAAACTAACCCTACTTTTTATCTTTCTTTTTATAAACTTTATAATTCAACTTTTCAAAGGCTTCTCCCAAACAGTTACATAATCTTTGTAATGTTTCCCATCTGTCAACTCAAAATCTCCAGGGCCATCTCTCAGGGCACTTAGTTACTACACCATTCTTAAACACTGAAGTGTGTACAATTCCTATCTGTCATTTCTCTGTGCCTCTGTACACACATTATGTCAAATATTATTGCCTTACTTTCTCTAGTTTAATTAAAAATCAGTATTATTTGCCTCCTATCAATTTCATTGTTACCCAAAGGAGAAAGCAGGGAAGAGCAGCAACACTCTATGAGAGAACTGGTAGAGAAATGATATCAATCTTCTCTAGATACTGGTTTTGTAACATTCCACACCCCCCACCTACCCAGCTAAGTTGCTGTTTTGTCTACCAGAAGATAACTGGGGGAATGACAGGTGCCGGAATAAACTTTCTATTATCAATATTGTACTTTATCAGTTACCTAAAGTAACTTAAGTGAATGATATATTTAGAAATTTCCAGTATAACTTACCTACACAATTACCCACCCACGGGCAATGGTGGTCAAATTTTGCTATACAGCGGTTGCACACACCACAATGTTTGGACCTTACTGGTTTCCGTATCTGTTAATAGGCATGTTAAAGGATTATGAAAGACATTATATTAAGAAAAGCCAAACATTATTTTCTCAAAATATAATTATTAAAAAAACTGTATATTTTAAAACATTATACCAAGGTTTCCAAATGAATAAGTTCAAACAAAAATCACTATTGTTCTGTTTAATGAAATTCAACTGCAACCACAAAGACTAAAAGGATAAGCCTACTCCAGAATATAAACTTTTTTATATAAATATTTTTTTAATTTTTTTTAATTTCAGCATATTATGGGGGTACAAAAGTTTAGGTTATGTCTATTATCCTTGCTCCCCCTCCCCCGAGTCAGAGCTTCAAGCGTGTCCATCCCCCAGATGGCATAACACCGCACCCATTAGGTGTGAATATACCCATCCCCTTCTCCCCTCTCCAGACTACGAACTCTTAAGAATGGAAGAGAACCATCACTTTACAAAAATAACTACTAAGAATTAAAAACCAATTTGATATTACATGATACTATATTTAATTTACATCCCCCAAATTTCTGAATAAAAACATATCACTTTCCAGGTTTCTAAATTATGTCTCATTATTAATAATTAATGGTCATAATACTGGCTGCTATTTAATAAAACTGTTTCTTATTAAAATGAAGATCAGCTTAGAAGTGAATAAAAGAAGCTTTTAAAATTCAAAATCATTAATACGTATCTTCCCCCAAATTAACAAAGTCAGCAAGAAATGGTAAGTGTACACATCTATTTCTCTTTATTACAATAATAAAGTGCCTACCAAGATCTCAGATTAAGCATTTTCCCTGCTGAAATGCATGACCATATCTAAGAAAGCAGAACATGCTGAAGAGATTTAGATAGTCACTATTTCTTGAAGAAAAAACATAAAATCCATAATTCAGCTCCTGACAGGCAATAAATAATCATGTTCATGATGTCTCTTTTAAAAAAGTGTTTTGAAATGTTTTTTACCCTACATTACTCTAAATCAGCCAAGTGAATACAAGAACTCATTGGTGATCTTCAAAGGGCTGGCAGTCCCAATGATGGATATATGATAAGAGCTAGAGTTATTAACTCATGCCAGAAACAAAATTTATAATATCCTTCATTGGTGTTTCAACAAAAGCACTGCCATTTCGTAATTACTATGCATAAGGTTATACACTATATTGAGGTACCAGGTAAAAGGCACAGGTGGACTGTGCAGTTCTTGTATTTACAAAATGATCTGTGGACCAAAGAGAAGGGGGCTATTCATCACCACAGATTTGAGACTAAATCTACTAAGGGGAATGCAGTGGGATATATCAAGCAACTTCTACCCTTACTTCCAACCCTCAACTATTTTCCCTTTGGGCAACACTAGTTGAAAAGCTGTTCAACAGACTGATTGGTTAAGCAGCGATGTGCTCTGAAGGTTACTGAATGTAACAGTCTCCTTGGTTGACTTACAAAGTAATTCATTTTTAGAAAACTCTGATCCTCATATGTCTATTTATCAAAGTGAAGCATTCCCATATAATAATAACTACCTCTTAATTTGAATCATTTTATAATAGGATATGCTCTTTATTTTATAACAAGGAATTATCTAAAGTACATGGCTTATAACATAATATATAATAAAATAGTTACACTATGATGACAAAAATAGTCTTGTTTTTGCCATCAGATATTTACTTAACAATGAAACTGCTATCTCTATTGAGTGACGATACAAATAATTTGTTTGCCATATGGCAAGTATATCAGCATTGCATACTTGACTTTGTGCAACAGAATATTATTTTCACAGAACAGCAGTGTATCAAAACATTCTAGATGATAAGAAAAGAATATGAATCTTAGCAATTACCCATTGTAAAGCGGAGAACCAAAAACCTTTTTAAATAATGCCTGAACATACAAAAGAATCTAGTCAGTATCCTAAAGTTGCTACCCAAAGTAAAGCAGCATATATTTTGAATATTCACAACTGTAAATGGTCAAAGAACATTAAGTGAAATAACTTAAAAAGAATTTGTAGAACTAGAATTCTGTTTCAAAATTCATTCCGTGACCCTGAACCTATTATTAATAAAATGTTAAGACATCAGTTCACTTGCAATGTGTAATTTAAAGGTATGAAAGAGCATTTGGTTTCATGTATGATATGGGGCTACCTCAATTTTCATGTAGAAAAACATGACTTAACCACTGTGGCTGCCTATAAATTGTTCACAAATACGAACTATAAAGCTAAGCAGAAAATAACTAAAACAGTATTCTACAGAAAACTGGTATCTATAATAATAAAATAAACAATGTCAATATTACTATGCCTTACTCCATAAATAAATATTACTTAATTTCATACATATATCTTTGCCTACGAACCTGGTTGAAGATGACCACTTTAAAAATAATAAAATAGTGTTTAAAGTTGTATAAACACTCTAATACAGACAAAAACTACTCAAATTGAACTTGTTTGGAAGCCATGCTGTCTTAAGTTATTAATGTCTAATGGATTTTCTCACTGTGACTTTTAAATACAAGAACAAATTTTCTCAAAATGTAGTTAAGAAAACAACCTCATAGGGAATCATAGTAAATCTTTGATTTTAAATACTTTATTACTTGGTTTTTACTTTATTGAGTTACATTTTAAGAGAAAACAAATGAGAAGGAATATGAATAAATGGCACCTCTGAATGAGAAATGTAATCAAGGTCTACCATCAGGGAGAATAAACACATTGGGGAGGAGATATCTTTTGACCATCTTTCCTCTTGTGCCATTCTAAATGGTACTTTTTAGGGGGGATGAAAATGTGTGTTTAGCAAAAGAAATTTTTCTCCTTGTTCCCCATACTCTCTAAGCTGTGCCACTGTTAGGAGGAAGAGGAGGGAGGAAACAACAAAGAAGAAAATACTACCAAGCAGGTACTGCAGAATATACTGAGGTCCAGACTTCCTGTCTCTGCAAGTTCAACTATTGTCTGTGAATTAAAAAAAACAGTCATTTTATTCAAAACTGAACAAAGCTTACCAACTCTTTTACCATCACTATGAATCAATAAATATGATGTTCATCTTCAATTTACCCATGTTTTCAGCTCAAAAGAAATAAAATCTTTTGTTCATTTACTTACTTCTGCTATTTTATTACAGTGCAAATACTGAAAAACGTAAGGGTAGCTATCTCTAAGCAGCTCAGAAAAGGAGGATTAGACCATAAGAATTTGTCATTGTCTTCATCTACTGTGGACAAGAAAAATTCGAGATTTGTCGTTTTCAGAGACTCAATAAAACAGCTCTTAAAATAATCTAAAATGCCTCCAGTCTAATTCTCTAAATACACAATATTCTTTAGATTATAAATTTGGTTTCCTAAGTACCTTGGTTATAGAAAATGGGTGCCCTGGATCGTATACATAAATATTTAGTTCCTGGAATGGTATACTGGCCTTCTAGTTTATACGGTTGTTCAACAAATACCTACTAAATGCATACTATTTCCTGGGGATTTTCAGAGATGTTTAAGATACCACATTCACCCCTGAAAGCAATCACAGTATCCTTATAAGGGAGAGAAACATGAAATTATTAAATGTCATGGAAGTTTAAGGACAGGCTTCACAAGAGCACCAAGGGTGAGCACCAAATAAAATATATATAATCTCAATTTAGTTTAAAACTTCTTTATATTCTAAAAGACAGTTTCTTCTAATATCTCCTACAAATTCGATAAAATACTGATAATTTTACAGCCAAACCCATGTGACTTAGATTACATTTTGCTACCTTTTTCTTTTGCTCTTCTGTAGCTTTAATAATCCCTGGATCTGATTTCCAAGATTTTCCAAAATTGTAGAAAAGTGCAACACTATTGGCAAGGAATGGAAGATGGATAAATAAAAAGTTGAGATGTGCCTGAAGTTAAGGAATCTAAAGAAGCAATGATAAATGAATTACTATTATATATAAATTTATAATCCATAAAATTTTACCACAAAAGAAAATACCTACCAACCAAAAATATACAAGATGTTTTTCATCAAAATATTTTCCCATTATAACTAAATGTAAAAAGTAATAATGTGACTTCTTTATAAACTTTAAATCATGTACACTGATCTGACATTTTAAAAGTCATAGTAAAAATTTAGTCAATACTTAATTTTTAAATGGCCAATATTTCTTTTGACAAAAATGAAGGGATTTCTCATGTTCAGTTATTAACATATACTTTATGTATATGCATTAAAATCTTTATATATCTACCAAACAATGATAAAAAAGATTGCTTTTAACTATAAGTAGAACAGGAAAAATTCTTCCCTTTGCCTTTTTTGAACACGCTGAAGTTGACCTTAATTTCAAAAAAGATATTTTTAAACTTACTTAAAACAGAAAGAGTTTCTAGGTTCACTTTTTTTCTATCACATAAAAATATAAGAAATGTACTCGGCATTTATAAATTAAGTGAATAATCAAAAATTATTTTAAAGAACTGAAAAATAAAGCAATATTGCTAGAGCAATACATTTCTGAGATACAAAACAGACAGAAAAAGAAGAGCTTTTTAAATTAAATGATCCTATATCTGATTGGCAAATACCAAACCACCAAATAACCACCTAAAATACAGGAGAAACAAAGGAAGAAGAAAAAGAATTAGTTATTATCACCAGCCATATTCAAAAGTGATTTATTTCTCTTTTCCTTTTTTCTTCAGTCCCCTATCTTCCCTAACTTTTACCATCTTTATTCTACAAAATATACTGGTATAGCCACCAGAGAGCAAGAATTCAAATTTTCAGCTGTTCCAACTCCAGCTCTTGAGAATAAAGTGTGCAAAAGAATGCTGAACCTTGGCATTATTCAGGGGCAGCAACTTTATTTATCACAACAGTTTCAAAAAGGTGCTAACATGTAAATAAATAGGTCAGGCCTTTAGAACTTGAATTTGCAGGGGGCCAGCTAGGAGCTCAATATAAGACTACGTATTTGAAAGAGATATTCCAGAATTAAATATCAGATGAACTTAAAGAATTTCTTTGCTTGCTCTTAAATGGTAAAGAGATTACGTATCTTCAAATGGTAGTGTGAACTTAACTTTAGCAATAGGTTAGACAAGCTAATTTTAAAAATTTAAATGATATAGGCACTCTCTACAAATAGCATAGTTGTTTTTGGAATTAATATGATTATTAGAGACAATGAGAAAGCACTAAAAAAGCATAAAGACTAAATTGTCCAAGATTACAGAGTGAGTTAGAGGTAAAGCAAGTATTAAAACCCAGTTTCCTCATTATCTGTGCTATTCTGCCTCTCCAAAGTAATTTCCTAGGTCAATAAATATTGACTTAGGACAACAATATCTTTAGGTCTAAACATTTTTTACACACACACACTTTTATACTGCTAGATTATTTTCCAGATAGATATACCAATTTATAACCCCACTGGCAACACTGACTGCTTGGTTAATACATTTGCATTAGCAGTGAGTAAAGAAAAAATGTTGCCGATTGTCAAGGCAAAAGAAGCATCATTTTATTGTTTTAATTTATATTCATGCTTTTATGCTTAAACAGCCCTCCAATTAAAGATAAAATAAATATTAATTATCGATGTTTTCATTTAAATGCTTATAGTATCATTTTTTACATTTAACCCTTTAAACTATTTGGATGTTATTCTGAAGCCTAGTATGAACTGCAGCTCTAACCTTAAAGAAATGTATCTAACTAGACTTTCAAGCTAGGAGTACAGAACGAAATTCACACACTAAATTTCTTTACCCAACAAAATGTACCAGAACAGTAAATCAAACACATCAACTGCCTCCAAAAATATTAGCAACAACTTTAGAAGGGGAACAATCCACACTATACCATAAAGCTCAAAACTGAAAGCCAAGGAATGAAAATGATTCTGGTAAGGCAAGTTGCCTGGGGCAGCTATTAATCCTGCTTCCACCTGTACAACTATTAACAGTATGAAAAACTGCAGACGAGTACTCTGATCAAACCCACCACAGCACTCTGCTATGGACTAATCGTGTCCCCTGAAAATTCATATGATGAAGCCCTAATCCCCAATGTGAATGCATCTGGAAACAGGGTTTTTTAGGAGGTAATTACAGTTAAATGAGGTTACAAGGGTGGGACCCTAATCCAATAGGACTGTGGCCTTCTAAGAGGAAAAGAGAGAATTCTCTTACTTTGTTCTCACCGTGTGAAGACACAGCAAGAAAGTCACCTGCAAGCTAGGAAGAGAGCCCTCACTAGAGCCCAACCATGCTGGCACCATGATCTCAAGCAAGCAGCCTCCAGAACTGTGGGAAAATAAGTTTCTGCTGTTTAAACCACCCAGTGTATGGTACATTGTTATGACAGTCTGAGTTAACTAATTAATACACACTCTCACTTCTCAGCCCCACTCAACTGGAGGGAAAAAATTGAAATAGTGAATAGGTAATTTTAACAAGTCAAGAAAATCCCTTGAGGAACATAAGTCCCTGAACACCATTGATTGCATGGCTTCCACTAAGTATCAAAGACATACCAAGGCTTGTCATTAATAAGGTAACTTAATTAAACTGAGGGGGTGGTTGGTGGGGGATAATTCCAACATCATTCTATCTCTAAGGCTAGTCAGAATGGAACCTCAGGCAGAACTTTTAACAAGATCTTAAGACAGCTAAACCCAGACTCCTGAGCAAGAACTTACAACTGAGCTCTCTTTTTTTCTTCAGGCTACAGAAAAATGGATAGAAATTTAGCCGAACTGTAGCACTGAAGAGATATCCTAGTACCACAGAGGATGAGAAAAACTTCAAGAATTATTCCACAGTATACCAGAGAAAACAAAAGTCTGAATAAATTTGCCCAAGTTAATCGTGAACGTGATGAAAGATGAAAAGAAATGGTATAACAACTATGCGAGCATACTTAAAAAAAAAAAAATCAAATGAGAAAAAAGGTGCACAACACTCACAAAGCAAAGAATCTAGTCTGAAAACCTAAGGACAAAGGCAAATTAACCAAAAATGTTTCATGAGTTCTATAAGAGATTAGCGATAAGGTGATACAACAATTAGAACCACATGAAAAGGGTAATTCCACAAATAAGAAAACAGAGACGAAACAAAACATTACATAATAAACGAACTAAAAATTTATAAAGATAAATACAAGGAGCGTAAAAAGACGATAACAATCATAGTAAATGAGGAAAAGGACAAAACAATAGCGGCGAGAGTATGAACACAGATGACAGTCAAGGATAATTCAACATATGGATAATTTTATCCCTGAAGTAGGAAACAGAAAAGAATTCAGAGATTGTAATAGAGAAAAATTTCAGAAAAAAATGAAGGAAAACCTTCATTTTCACATATTATATACACAATATACAAATAAAATCTCCATTTTACATACCGCATACTGAAAAGACATACTGTATATTAAGAAAATCTGAGGGACAGTGATTAACATTCTCTGAAACATACTGGTTGTTTTTCAATCTCAATGATAAAGAATGTCCTCCTGAGTAAATTTTTTTTTTTTTAATATCTTCTACAATGTGTTGCTGAGCTGCTAGTAGAGTAAGAGAACCCCTTGGAGACCAGACATAATAAATAAGCACAAATCTAGAGGTAAATTGGTTTAGAAATGTCATGTCCACTCTTTGAGATTTCTCTATCCCTATATGCAATATGCTGTTTACAAGACATTTCTAAAATTTAATGTCGTAGTAAGGTTTAAAGCAAATACTACTTAAAATATTCATTGTTGATGCTTTTTACCTTGGATCACTGCAGATTGATACAAGGTTCAATTCATTAGAAAGAAATAATTCTAAACCTATACCCACTTAACAATGTAACTCCAATATATGGTAAAACAAAAACTGACTGAACCACAAAAAGAAACTGACAAACACAGTGGGAGACTTTAACACAATTCTCAATAAATGATAGTGTAAATAGGTAAAAATTTAGTAAAGATATACTGACTTGAGCAACCCAGTTAATAAGTTTGATTTTACATATAAAATTAAGCTAAAATAGTACATAAAGTGTTACTTTTTAACCTTAAATGTTTCTAAAGTGTTACTTTTGAATCTTAATGAAAACTAAAGGATTAAATTAATTAAGAGGTTGAAGAAAAAAACTGAACAAGTAGACAAAAGGAAATCAAAATTATTGAAAGTGAAAATAAATAGAAAGGAGTTAACCTAAAGTTGTATCTTTGAAAAATCTAATAAAATAGATTAACTAAAAATGGACAGCCCTAATTAATACAAAGAATGAGAAAAGAGAAATAGCATCTGAGCTTAAAAAACAGAGAAAATGTAAGACATTTGAAAACAGAAGAGATGGACAAATCCCTAAAATATGTTAAGTATAAAGTTGAGTCAAATAACCCATATATTATAAAATTCTTCAATAAATTATAAAATTAACCTGTAAATAACAAAGAAACTGAGTAGCAAAAAAAACAACAAAAAAACACCTCATGTAAAGCAAACCCCAGGCTAAAATGGTTTTACAAAGTCTAATAAACTTTTAAGAAATCAATAATTTTAACTAACCCAAATCTTTTTAAAGAATATAAAAAGGAGAACAATTCTCCACCTATTTGATGAGGATGATATCATGCTGGTATCAAAACATAACAAAGACATTAAAAAAATTATAAGAAATCTAATTTACAAATATAATATATAAAACTGGTAAAAAGTTTAATCCAGCAATGTATAGAAAGACATTATGCTCAAGTATGTTTACTCCAGATATGTATAAATGGTTTGATATTAGAAAAATCTATTATTTAATATTAAAAGATTAAATAAAAAACTATATACAACTCACGAAAGGCCAAAAAAAGAGGGGCACAGGAATGGAAGTTACCTATAATATACAAATAAACATCACAATCAATGGTGGGATTCCTTTTAAAATCAGGAACAAAAGAAGGATACCTATTCTGTGTGTATTCCACAGTGTATTGATATCTAGCTAATGCAATAAGATCAGTAAAGGAATTAAATAATATAAAGAGTAGAAAGAAAACTAAAATTCATTATTTATACATGATTATTCCTGTCATAAATCCAAAAGACCTCAGACAAATTATTTGAAATAAAAGACTTTAGCAAGGTTGCTAAAAATAATCAGTATACAAAAGTCAGCTATTAATACATTTCTATATACCAGACACAATTAAAATTTTAAAAAGATAAAATTCATAGTAGAAAAAAATTTAAATTCTTAGAAATAAATCTAACAAGTGGAATAGACTTCTACATAAGAAATTACATGACTTCAGCTGGGCACGGTGGCTCACACCTGAAATCCCAACACTTTTGGAGGCCAAGGTGGGGCTACTGCTTGAGGTCAGGATTCAAGACCAGGTGAGCAACACAGCAAGACCCCATCTCTACAAAAAATTTTTAAACAGTTAGTTGGGTGTGGTGGCACACACCTGTAGTCCCAGCTACTCGGGTGACTGAGGCAGGAGGATCACCTGAGCCCAGGAGTTTGAGGTTGCAGTGAGCTATGACGACACCACTGGTACTCTAGTCCTGGCAACAGAGTGAGACCTTGTTTCCAAAAAAAAAAAAAAAAAATTAAAATTAAATAAATAAAAATTATGGCTTGATTAAAAAAACAAAGGTCTAAAAGTAGTCACTTTCTCTAAATCAATCTAGTTTAAACAGATTTCAATCAAAACTGCATTAGGCTTTTTTGGAACTTAAAGAGCTGATTCTAAAAAATTTAAATGGAAGAGCAAAAGGCTAAAAAAAAAGCTAAGACTTCTCTGAGAAATAACAAACTTAGGAAAACTGCCCTTACCAGATATCATAATTTAAGAACAAAGCTATAGTATATAAGCTTCTACAGTAATAGTACAGGCAGACAGATTAATAAATTGAATAAAGTATCTAGGAAACTTGATAAATATCAAAGTTAAGAATGCAACTGAGTGAAGAAAAGGTATGCCGGAACAATGAGCTCTCCAATAGGGAAAAAGGAAGATATTAATCCCTCCCCTCACATCATTCATTTACAGTAGTCAAATGCACATGATTAAGAACATAAATAAGAGAGTACCTTTAATGACTTCAGAATGTGTGCATGAAAAAGATATATAAATATTTATAGCAATACTGTTGGAATTCATGAAAGGTGATGATTGGATATCTGAAAATAAGTATTAAAAAGCTGAGGGTATTAAAAGGAAACTGGAAGAGACACGAAGAAAATTGGAGAAGTCTGACAAGTAACCTACAGGGAAAAATGCATAAAAGGAAAATGCAGAGGAGAATGGAGAAAATGATAATTCTGCACATTCTTCATTTTTATGTATGTAATCATCACCCCAGATTCTAGACATTATTCACATCTTTTTTGGGTTTAGAGAAGCTTAATTTAGCTTAAAATCAGATTGAAAAATAACATTTTCAGATATAGAATTCCTAATAACCTATTATCAATATTCCAAAAGTGGTGCCAACACAATAAAACTGTGGTCAACAATCCCTGGGCCACAGACTGGTACCGGTCTATGGCCTGTTAGGAACTAGGTGCACAGCAGGAGGTGAGTGGTGGCTAGTGAGCGAAGCTTCATCTGTATTTACAGCCACTACCCATCACTCACATCACTGCATAAGCTCCATCTCCTGTCAGATCAACAGCGGCATTAGATTCTCATAGGAGTGCAAACTCTACTATAAACTGCACATATGAGAGATCGAGGTTGCGCAGTCCTTATGAGAATCTAATGCCTGATGATCTGAGGCAGAGCTGAGGCAGCGATGCTAGCTAGCACTGGGGAGCAGCTACGAATAATACAGATTATCATTAGCAGAGAAGTTTGACTGCACAATAAATGTAATGTACTTGAATCATCCCAAAACCATCCCCCTACCATGGAAAAACTGCCTTCCATGAAACTGGTCCCTGGTATCAAAAAGGTTGGGGACTGCTGCTATAAACCACTGACTATACTGGCTATGTCAGTGGATTATAGAGTTGTTTAAATTATTACAAAAGAAACAAGGCCAGTGAAAAAAAAAATTTCAAATAAATAGATAAGAAGCAGAATCACTCAGTCCAATACCCAGAGATAACCACTGCTGAAATTACATATACTCATTTCCAGCTCTTTTCCTTTGCGCATATTAAATTAGAACCACTCTGTAAATATAATTTAGTATTTTTAATTCATCCTATCTTATATATGAGCCCATATTATTAAGTCTTAGAAAACCATTTTAGTGGTTATTTAATACCATTCCATATATAGCATAAATGATAAAACTATCCCCCTATTTAGTTAGGTTAGATATTCAGATTGTGTCCATTGTTTCCCTATTATAAATAACACTGTGAGAAATATCCTTGCAAATAAATCTTTGATCATATGATTATTTATATATGATTAAGAGATCAAGGGTATTTTAAAAGATCTTTCTATGGGTTGCCAAATTGATTTCCAGGATGTTTTACGATCTTAAAATTACGTGCAGAATATAATATAAGGACATCTGAAGACACACTGAATCAGGTCAGAAAGCTGGGTCCTACAACAAACTCTTGGTAATTATTAACACCTCCCTCTGTGACTTTGAGCAAAATATATAACTTCTCTGAGCCTCAATCTTTCCATCAGTTAGAAAATAGCATTAAGATTTGTGTGGGTTTTTTTAATCTCAAAGAATTATTCTGAGAACCAAATAAAATAACATATCTGAAGAAACTATAAACCAAAAAGCACTGAATAAATATAAGGTGTATGGGGAGATCATTACTTAATGAACATTAAGTAAAAACTTATTTATTAAAACAAATAGTTTGTATCAATGTAAAATTCACTATTACCATAAAAACACCTATTAAGTAACCTATTAAGTTGGGTTATCACAGGAAACCAAAACAAAGTTCATGCACTTGATCCTCAGACCTACTTGCTAAAATTTATTTGTAACCCCAAAAATCAATATTCATAGCACTTTTTCACTCATTCAGTGGACATGAACAAGGTAGTGGAAAATTCGAGTCAACCAATGCGCCCATTCTCAGCTGAGGGTGAACAAGGCAACATTCTGTCTGACTTCTTATTTTAGTTCTCATACTGTAAACAAGTATCCTTTTCGTGGTTTAATGCCACATTTTTGTGCTTTCAGTTGATTTTGCTATTTAAAAGGACCCTGAAGTGCAATGCTGAAGTGCTATTTCATGTTCCTAAGCACAAGGAGGCTGTGAAGTGCCTTACAGAGAAAATATATGGGTCAGATAAGCTTCATTTAGGTGTAAGTTACAGTGTTCTTGATTGTGAATTCAATGTATATTAAATAAGGTTTTTAAAAACAGAAACAAATGTAAAACAAGGTTATATACTGACCAGTTGATGAAAATGTGACCTGCCTTGTAGGACCCTAACCCTGTATTTATTTCCCTTAGGAAAAATGGTTCAGTATTTTCTCTTGTAAGTTAGTGCTTGCAGCAACTTTCTAGAATATAACTACTGAGAATAATGAAAATCAACTGTAATTCTACTTTTCAAAACCGATCTAAATCAGTTTTAGTTATATATGTTGCCATGAGTTGCAAGAAGAAAATGGTAGAAGCAACAGAAAAGAGGTCGCGGTCATGAAGAGAGGTAGTCCTGGGCAATTAAGATGGAAATCAAAAGATTTTTCGAACTAAACAACAATCATGACATAAGCATTCAAAATCTATGGGATACAGTAAAAACAATGTTAACAGGAAAGTTCATCATCTTAAATGTTTACATCAAAAAGACAGAAAGATCACAAATTAACAATCTAAAGTCACACCTCCAGAACTATAAAAAGAAGAATGAACCAAACACAAAGCTAGCAGAAGAAATAACAAATCTCAGAGTAGAACTAAACGAATTGGAAACCAAAAAAATAACAATACAAGGAGTCAATAAAACAAAAAGTTGGTTCTTTGAAAAGATAAACAAAATCAATACACCTCTAGCTAGATAACCAGAAATAGAGAAAACCCAAACAAGCTCAATCAGAAATGAAAAATGAGACATTACAGCTGATACCACAGAAATACAAAATATCATCCATGAATACTACGAAAATCTCTATGCACACAAGCTAGAAAATCTAGAGGAAATGGATAAATTTTTAAAAACACACAATCTTCCAAGCTTGAATCAGGAACAAATAGAAATCCTGAACAGACCAATAACAAGTAATGAGATTGAAACCTTAATAAAAAATGCTTTCTCCCCACCCCCCCACCCCCAAAGAGCCCTGGACCAGATGGATTCACAGGCAAATTCCACCACCACACCTACAAAAAAGAACTGGCACCCATTCTACTGAACTGTTCCACATCAAGAAGGAGAATATCCTCCCTAACTCATTCTATGAAGTCAGTATCACCCTGATACCAAAGCCAGGAAATGACACAACAAAAAAAGAAACCTACAGACCAATATCGCTTATCAACATAAATGCAAAAATCTTCAACAAAATACTAGCAAACCAAATTCAACAGCATATCAAAAAGATAATCCACCATGATTAAGTGGGATTCATCCCAGAGATGCAAGGATGGTTCATTATACATACACAAATTAATAAATGTGATTTACCACATAAACAGAAGTAAAAACTAAGACCATATGATCATCTTATTAGATACAGAAAAAGCATTCAATAAAATCGGCACCCCTTCAGGATAAAAACCCTCAACAAACTAGGCACAGAAGGAACATCCCTCAAAATTATAAAAGCCACATATGACAAACTCATGGCCAACATCATACTAAACAGGGAAAAGTTGAAAGCATTCCCCCTAAGAACTGGAACAAGACAAGAATGCCCACCGTCACTACTTCTATTCAGCATAGTACTGGAAGTCCTAGCCAGAGCAATCAGGTAAGAGAAAGAAAAAGGGCCATCCAAATTGGGAAAGAGGGGGTCAAGCTATCCCTGTTTGCTGACAATATGATCTTACACCTAGAAAACCCTAAAAACTCCACCAAAAGGCTGTAGAATCGATAAATTTAAGTTTCAGGTTACAAAAATTAATATGCACAAATCAACAGCATTTCTATAAACTAAATTAGATTTTAAAAGTCATGCATAAGTAAGACGCACTTATTTAACACTTTTTACATGTCAAATGTGTCCTTAGGTGTTCATCTTCTCAAGAACTCTATGAGACAGTACTACTATCATTCCTCTTTTACAGATAGGTAAGTATAAAGCTTGGTATTCTCATACTACAATTTTTATTTGAAAAATTAAATTAACAAATGCAATTTACTCAATGAATTTAAAAAATGAAATATATACCAATCTATTTTAAAAGCAGAATTCTTCAAATAAGGCAAGTTAAACAGACTTGATTGTTCTGGCCTTCCCTTCAAAATTTCTCTCTCATATTCCCAATTCCCCAGCTTTGGAAACTTGCATAGCTATTTTATAATATTTCCACTTAAAGAGAAAAAAAGAAAAAATTCAAATTATACTATATAATACTCTCTAACATTAAGTTTTCATTATTAAATTATTCATAATTTACTAAATTTCCCGCTTCTCAGCACTTATCCACAGATTAGGAGAATAACAACAGGTTAAAATTATTTAGAGATGTGAATCTTAGTTTTTTCTCTTGAACACAAATTTTAATGTCCAATTTAGGAAACACAAAGTTAGAAAATATGTCTGGAATACTAAAGTCATTTCAGAGGTCAGTGCTTTTTACAAGTTTAAAATAGATGAGGTAATGAAAACAAGCAGATTTCTTTTACTCACTAAATGGTCCAATATGGCAATTCTAATGCTTAATATATCCTTGAGGAATAATTTTTATGTCAAAGTATAATACAAGGCCAGAATTAACTAGTGAAAACTGCCATGAGGAAGAACTTGATACTTACACTAAGAAAATGTTTATTAATAAAAGTACTATACTTTCTGAAGGTAATTGAATGCAATAAAAATATAAAAATTATAAATGTATTTATTCTGTGCTTCAAGTATCAAAAATAAAATAAGCACATTTTGTTTTTCAACTAAAACACAAGGCCACTTTATAAAAATATTATAATATGTAAGGTTGTAAACTGAAACAAGGTACTAAAATTGTTTCTAGATAGTGACAAGTCACCAAAAATTATATACCATTCAAAACATTTCTTATATACTTTTTATAGTAATGTTTTGAAAAAAGATTTGTCAGACATTCATAAAACATGTACCTTTATTATAATAAATCAGTCTGTCTTGCTGATTGAAATTTTTCTGTGTAAAAAGATCAAAAATTGATATTGGCTTTATTTCTCTGATATGCACACATGTACACAAAATTTCAAATTACATTACCTTTAAAAAGTATACTACACTGATAATTTGCTAGAGTCAGCAAATGTTTAAAGATACAGCATTGCATGCTTTTCAGGAAGCAAAAGAGACTAAATATTTTTAAGAGAATATAAACTCTTACCTACTGCAACAAAGAAAGTTGTGATATTAAGAAAATATTTAGAAAAAAGTTTGATACTGAAATTTAAAATTATAGTTAGGATATGTTTAGAGTTAGACAAATACATATGTCAGTCCCATCCTTATCAGAGACTAGCTAAATGACCTTGGGCTCCCTAAGCCTAAATTTTCTCATCTATAAAATGGAAATAACAATACTAATTTACGGGATGTGGATTAAATAAGTACTTTAAAAAGTGATTTTTAAAGACTCAGTAAGTGGTAGCTATTATTATTTATGCTATTAAAAGCAGCTTTCAAAACAACCCTTTAAATGAAACATTTAAAAACATTTATATTAGTTCACTCATTTTTCTAGGAATATTGTTGTAATATAGCAAATCATGAGTAGTTCAGTCCTAATGTCAAATTATTATTAAATGTTTGTTTAAATAACAAGCAGAATTTGTTTAGGTATGAACTTTATAACCAAAGGATATCATTCCAAAACCAGAAGAACCACGTCACATACATCCAGAATTTGGTTGCCAAATATATTCCAAGGGGCAATGCACTATGCATTGAATGATCAAAAAAGGATCTGTAAAACAAAAGTTTTATAAATTATAAGCCCTATATTTCATTGTAAAAATGAATATTTAAATGAAAATTACACACATTCTGTATAGTAAGCACTGATTTAACCAGATTCCAGAGTTCAAGATGCTTAAATACTGAGACTTTTCATAGTCATCAATAGTAAATGAGTTCACAGCTGAATGATTCAGCAAGCTTTTGAAGTTCCTTTTAATTCTCCAAGAATTAATATACTTCATATACTCTTTGACTTCAGAATTTCAGTGTACTCCTATTCTCTTAAGTCAAAAATTTACTTTATATAGTAACTATCATCCAGCATGTTATGCACCAAAGATCTGTTATAATTTGAGTACAAATAAGTACAAACAATCCTCAGGTTTTCCTCTGCTTCATCATTATTTCTCCTTACCTACACACTCTAGATAAAGTTGGGGGACATCTTTTCAAATAGAATGAAGTGGATAATTTAGTAAAATTGAAGGTTTGTGTTTATAATACTTAAAATTCAGAAAAAATAAGCACTAGTAAATTTTATTAAATAAACAGAATCAACTCTCCGTGTATACTAAGAACTCTTAGTGACTTCCTGTTGATAAAATCTCTTAGAGCTCCTAGAAATACAACAATTGAGATTAATTAACTAGAATTAAGCCCCTTCTTGAGAGTTAACACATTAGCACATCATTTCTCATCTCTGTGTAAATTATTTTCAGAATGCTTTTATAAAATTTAGGTGAAAAAAAGGTATTAAAAGAAGGGAAACTAGATGGGAAGTTTTCGACTATAGACATCTGCCTAGGTTTGCTAGCTGGGGCAACTTTAGGGCCATGTGACCTAAGGACAAGAGGAAAAGGCAATGAATGGTCATAATGTTTAAAGAAAAAAGATGAAGAAAAGAATTTTTAAAACTAAGCCCCCCAACTCAACAAAATAAATAAATAATTTAAAAAACCCTGTCTCCAAAAAAAGTGAGACCCTATCTCAAAAAAAAAAAAAAAATCAAACTAAGCCTACTTCATAATCATCCTTAGACTTTACCCTGCTACTAAAATCAAATCTCTTCCTTGCTTACTGCCTATGACCAAAGAAAATATAATTACAATAGAAAGGTGAGATTAAGTATTATAAATATCTAGAAACAAATAATATGTATATTACATTTAGAGTTCAACAGACTCAAGTCTACTTCCATTGAAATACTTCAGATATTTCTAAAACTGGATTTTAGTCTTAAAAATTATATGCTAGACTTTTGTCATTAAAGAACCTTCAGAATCATTTTAATAACAATGTTAAAAAATCTCAAAGATTTCACATATGAACGTCTCAAAATTCTTTAAACAATAAATTAAGATCAAACATACTACATAAAGGCAGCATTCTAAACATACGAAACATTAATTTTATACAGCATGGTACAAATTATATTCTCATATACAGTTACAGATGTAGTTAAGAACAACACACTTACTTTGAAAGAAATTGTACTGTAGCCCAAACACCACCATACATTAGCCCTTTAATGAGCCAAGAATCAATATTTAGGTCTGCTATAAACCCAACCAGCCAAATAACTAGGAAAGGAGTTCCTAGCATTACTTTCTGCCGAAATTCCTGTACAGAAACAAACAATTAGAAAACTTTTGCATGTTTCAAGTAACCTTAGTCTGAACCACTGTTACCTTTGTGAAGGCACGCAATGGGGTGAAATTCATTCATTCAAATTTGCCTACTATGTGCAGGTACTATGCAAGGTACTGGTGTCTGTCTTCTGGAGACAGGCATTAAACAATTTAAAAGATCTTTGTTAAAATTGTGGAAAATGAGAATAGATGTTATAGGAGTGGGTTCTATGGTCAAATACAGAAGACAGCAGACTCCCTGCTAACACGTGGACTGGCTAGAAAACAGTTCATGACAAATACCAGCCCATTTTAACAGGAGGACTGATAACTAGAGAGAGACAAGAATCAGAATGACAATATCAGTAAGGAAACCTGAGGATGCTTAGCCTGGAGAAGACATTTCAAATTATAAACAGTATATTAAAATCTTAAAATGAGATAAAGAATAAAATCAAACAATGTACAGGCTCCTAAAATCCATAGAGTGAAGATATGTACTTCCGAACATGTATCAAGACAGAGTGCTCAATAATCCAGAGGTAGTTCCATTTCATTTCTCTACGGGTCTGGTTGTTGGAAAGTCCACACTTGTAAGTGTAAAACCTATATGCCTCCTTGTAACATCTGTCACAATTTTTTTTTAACAGTAAAACAAAGTAAGCCCTTCAAAAACTTACAGGCAGCTATCAAGTCTCTCTTGAGTTACCTTAGGTGACAAAACTATGTAAAATATTCCAGCTGTGGTCAATAAAGCTCAGAGCATAAATATTGTTTTCTTCATTGAACATTTACCTTTCTCAAGGCTAAGATTATATTATACATTTTTAAGACCCCTTTCTAACTGCTGGCTTCTAGTAAAATAAATATTTTTTCATATAAATGATCATATCTTTCCTAACTTGGCCACTGTAATTCATTTTCTAAACTAAATGTGTAATTTTAACTTAGACTAATAATTAAACACCAATTTCAGAGTTTAATTTTATGCCATATTAAAATAACTAATCCAATTTTTCCTACTGTCTGTGAACTTTATATCAAGATATTAGAGATTTATAGCTCAGAGGAGAGAGTACATGGGGTACTAGAGGGAGAAAAGGCAGACATAGTGTCATCTGAAAAAGGATTTTCTAAAATTATCTTTAATTTGGCTTGTTTTTAGTCAGGATATTTGTTCTCCCTCAGCATTGGCCACACTTTTTCATTTTTAAAAATTTAAAATATTAAAAATTAAAAAATATATTTAATTTACATATAGTAAAATCTACCCTTTCCTGTGTACGGTTCTCTAAATTTTGACTAACATACGCAGTGATATAGCTAGCACCAAAATCAAGATATAGAACAGTTCTGTCAAGCCCTAAAATTTCCCAATGCCTTAGAGTCCCTGCCCCAGGTAACCACTAATCAGATTTCTGTCCTTAAAACTTTTTCTTTGCAGGAATGCCATAAAAATGGAATCATAAAAAATATAGCCTTTTAAGTCTGGGTTCTTTCACTTAGAGAATGCATTTGACATTCATCTATGCTGTTTTATGTATCAGCAATTTGCTCCTTTTTAATGCTGAGTAATATTCCACTGCATAGATATACCACAGTTTGTTTATCCAACAAATTAAGGTTGTTTCCAGTTTTTGGTGATTATGAATAAAGTCATTATAATCCTTTCCATATAGGTTTTTGTGTGAACATAAATTTCATTTGGAATACCTATGTGTAGGATTTCTGGGTCAGATTTGTTGCTTATCTTCCAGTTGTATGCCTTGTTTGGTAAAATATTTCTTCATGTCTTTAGCCCATTTTCTGATTGAACTGTTTGATTTTTCACTGTTGAGTTTTGAGAGTTCTTTAAATATTCTGGATACTAGTCTTCTGTTGGATATATGGCTTGCAAATCATCATTTCCCAGTCTACACCTTATCTTTTCTTCCTATTAACAGAGTCTTTCACAGAGCAAGAGTTTTAAATTTTAATGAAGTCCGGTTTGTCAATGTTTCCTTTTTATGGCAAGTTTAATAACTCATTGCCCAGTCCTAGACCCTGATGATTTTTTCTGAAGTGCTATAGTTTTTACATCTTACATTGAAGTCTGTTAACCATTTTGAGTCAATTTTCTTTTTTCTTTTTTTTTTTTTTTGAGACAGAGTCTCACTCTGTTGCCCAGGCTAGAGTGAGTGCCGTGGCGTCAGCCTAGCTCACAGCAACCTCAAACTCCCGAGCTCAAGGGATCCTCCTGCCTCAGCCTCCCGAGTAGCTGGGACTACAGGCATGCACCACCATGCCCGGCTAATTTTTTCTATATATATTTTTAGCTGTCCATATAATTTCTTTCTATTTTTAGTAGAGATGGGGTCTCGCTCTTGCTCAGGCTGGTCTCGAACTCCTGAGCTCAAACGATCCGCCCACCTCGGCCTCCCAGAGTGCTAGGATTACAGGCGTGAGCCACCGCGCCCGGCCATGAGTCAATTTTCTTATAAGGTTTAAGTAGAAGTTTATTTTATTTTTTGCCTATGGATGTCCAAATGCTCCAGAACCATTGGTTGAGAAGGCTATCTTTCTTCCACTAAATTGCTTGCATCATTTCTGTCAAAAGTCAGTGGGCATATCTGTGTGGTTCTATTTCTGGGTTCTATTCTGTTCCATTCATTTATGAGTATCCCTCTAGCAATACCACGCATCTTGATTAGTACAGCTTTATAACAGGTCTAGAAATTATATAATTTTTTTCACAACTGTTTTATATATCCTAGGTGCATTGCCTTTCCATATAAATTTTATAATAATCTTGGTTAATATATACAAAATCTCCCGCTGGAATTTTGATAGGAATTACATTAAATCTATATATCAATTTGGAGATAACTGACATATTTACCATGTTGAGTCTTCCAATTCATAAACACAGTAGGCTTCTTCATTTATTCAAATTATCTTTGATTTCTTTCATCAGCACTTTTTGTTTTCAGTATACAAGTACACCATATTTTTGGTTAGATTCACTTAAGTATTTTAATTTTTTGAGACATTCTAACTCATATTCTTAATTTCAGTGTCCACATGTTTATAGCAAATATATAGATTTAAAATAGATTTTTTACACACTTACCTTACATCCTGCAACCTTGCTGAACTGATTTATTAGTTCTAAGAGGTTTTCTTTGTAGATTCCCTGGGGTTTTCTATGTAGACGATCATGTCAACTACAAACAGGGACACTTTTATCTTTTCCCTTTCTGAGCTATATGCCTTTTAATATCCTTTTCTTGCTTTATTATACTTGGTAAAACTTCCATCACTATGTTGAACAAGAGCAGAAATGAGGAATATCCTTGTTCCTGATCTGGGGGCATTCCATCTTATAACTAAGCATTATATGTTAGTTTTAAGTTTTATAAAGGTTCTTCAGAAAGATGAGGAAGCTTCCTTTATTCCTATTTTTCTGAGAGTTTTTACCATGAGTAGATATTGATCTCTATTAAACACTTTTTCTGTACTGATTGATATAATCATGAGATTTTTCTTCTTTAATCTGTTAATATGGCAGATTACATTAACCAACATTTAAATATTGAACTGGTCTTGCATCCCTGGAATAAACCCTACTTGGTCATAGTATAAAACCTTCTATATACAGTATTCTGCTCCCCACCCCTTGCCTGTGTCTGTGGTTTGACTTTCCACAGTTTCAGTTATTTGTCGTCAACCGTGGTCCAAGAATAGGTGAATACAGTACAATATTATGAGAGACCAACCACATTCACATATCTTTTATTACAATATATTGTTATAATTGTTCTATTTTATTATTGTTGTTGTTAATCTCTTACTGTGCCTAATTTACAAATTAAACTTCATCACAGGTATGTATGTACAGGATAAAACAGTATACATAGGGTTTGGTACTAGCCACAGTTTCAGGCATCCACTAAAGTAAAGGTCTTGAAACATATTCCCTGCAGATCAGGGGCAACTACTGTATTGCTGAATTCTATTTGCTAATATTTTGTTATGGATTTTTGAGTCTATATCCATGAGGAACATTGATCTATAGTTTTCTTTTTTTGTACTGCCTTTGCCTAGTTTTGATATTGTTTCCCATTCTGTTACTTTCAACTTGCCTGTATCATTATATACGAAGTGTGCTTCTTATAGACAGCATATTTGGGAAATACTTTACAATCCACACTGCCAACATCTGTGTTTTAAGTGGTATGTTTAAACCATTTATGTTTAATGTAATAATTGATGTGGTATGGTTTAAGTATGCAATTTTAGTTTTTATTTTCTGTCTGTTCTCTCTGTTTTAAGTGAAGTAGGGGAAACTTACCTCCCTTTATGTCCTTGTCTTGCCCTATTTATAACTGTCTTAAATATGTTCCCTATATACGTTCAGAGCCACATCAGACAGTACTATAATTTTTGGGTCAACTGTCAAGCATAATTTAGAAGACAAAACAAATAAAGAAAAGTCTATTATATTCACCTATAATTTGCTTACTGGGTTCTTATGTTTCAAGATTCCTTCTTTTATCATTTCTTTTCTGTTTAGAGAACTTTGATTAGCCATTCTTTTAGGGTATGTTTGCTAGTGACAAATTCTCTTAGTTTTCCTTGATTTGAGAATGTTGATTTCCCCTTCACTCCTAAATGATATTTTCACTGGACACGGGATTCGGAGTTGACAGCTCTTTTCTTTCAGCACTTGAAAAATGTACCACTTCCTTCTGGCCTGTACGGTTTCTGAAGAGAAATCCACTGTCATTTGAATCGCTTCTCCCTTATTGGTTATGAGATCTAAATGTTTTTTCTTTTTTTTTTGGTCTTCAGTTGCCAGAAGTTTGAGTATATGTTCCGTGAGGATTTCTTTGAGTTTATTTGGGGTTTGCTCAGCTTTTCAATTTGTAAGTCTATACTTTTAGGGATTCTTTCTTCTTTTTTTCTTTGCTTTCTTTCTTTCATTCATTTTGAAACAGAGTCTCAGCTCTTTTACTCAGGTTATAGTGCAGTGGTACAATTATAGGTCACTGCAGCCTTGAACTGCTGGGCTCAAGAGAGCCTCCTTCCTCAGCCTCCTGAGTAGCTGGGACTACAGGCATATACCACCACGCCCAGCTGATTTTTTAAATTTTTTGTAGAAACAGGGTCTCACTATGTTGCCCAGGCTGGTCGCAAATTTCCGGCCTCAAACAATCCTTCCACCTTGGCCTCCCAAAGTGCTGGGATTACAGGTGTGAGCCACAATGCCTGGTCTACAGTTCATTCATCTGTAGGTTTGTTTTTTGCCAAATTGGGGGATTTTTTTTTTTTTTTTAAGCCACTGTATCTTTGAGTACTTTGTCAGACTCATCCTCTTTCTACTCATCTTCCAAGACTACCAAATCACATCAACGTTAGATTTTAGGTCTTCTGTCATAACCACAGGTCCCTGAGGCTCTGTTCATATTTTTTCTATTTTAATTCCTTTTGTTGTTCAAAATGGATAATTTTTCTTTTTCTTTTTCTTTTTTTTTTCTTTTTGAGACAGAGTCTCACTCTGTTGCCCAGGCTAGAATGAGTGCCGTGGCATCAGCCTAGCTCACAGCAACCTCAAACTCCTGAGCTCAAGTGATCCTCCTGTCTCAGCCTCCCGAGTAGCTGGGACTACAGGCATGCACCACCATGCCCGGCTAATTTTTTCTATATATATATTTTTAGCTGTCCATATCATTTCTTTCTATTTTTTTAGTAGAGATGGGGTCTCGCTCTTGCTCAGGCTGGTCTCGAACTCCTGAGCTCAAACGATCCGCCCACCTCGGCCTCCCAGAGTGCTAGGATTACAGGCGTGAGCCACCGCGCCCGGCCGATAATTTTTATTTTTCTATCTTCAAGGTCACTGATTCTTTCCTTTGTCCTCTCTATTCTGCTGTTGAGCCCATCCAATCAGTTTATTTTGGCTAATGTATTTTTCAGTTTTAAAATTTCCATTTGGTTCTTCTTTATATTCTAGTTCTGTATTTCTATTTCTTTGCTTAGTACTCTGTTTTTCATTTGTTTCAAGCATGTTCATGATTAGTCATTGAAGCCTTTTTATGATGGCTGCCTTAAAATCTTTCTTGTCAAATAATTCTAATATCTTTGTCACCATGACGTTGGCATCTCTTTTCATTTTGTCTCACATCTTCTTGGGTCTTGGTATGACAAGTGATGTTCAACTGAAACCTGAACATTTTGGTCATTATGAGGCTCTAGATGTTATCTGAACCTTGTCTTTTAGATGGATTCTTCTGATACAGCTTGGTGTGGGGGAAGGATGCCACGTGGGATAGAAGTCTAGGATCCCCCATTTAGCCTCCACTGACACCTGAGGAGGGGGCTCCTCTTTATTGCTGGGCAAGGGTGGGACCTCCGGCTCTCCACTATACCTCTTCTGACACCTCTCTAGCTGGGAGGGATAAGAGTGCCTCATTACTGTCCCCCATGTGGTCTCCAATGATATGGGAAAGTGGGGGGGCGGGGTGGTTAGGACCTCATTAACAGCCAATGAAGCAGAAAGCCCCAACTCCCTACTCAGCCTTCTCTGACACCACCCCAGAAGACAGGTTGAGGCACCTCATTACCACATGGCAGGCAAGGAGAGAAGTCTAGGCTCACCAATGGGCTTTTGTGGCTATGAGTTAGGGTGAGCCATATTTTTTTCTCTGGTGTTTGCCTATAGCAAAGCAGTCATTTCCTAAAAGTTTTATGTCTTGCTAGGCTGTCTCTTCTGTGGTGCTTTGGATTTGTTTGAGTCTTTTTTTGTCTGCATCTGTTTGTGATTCTAAGTTGCCACCTTTGTCAGCTCCTAGTCTAGGATAGATGAGCGAAAAAGAAAACCCAGGGAACTCACCACCCTGTCATTCTTCAGGTGCTGAGTTCCCTAGTGACTCTGCCTTCTCTCCACCTTTCAGAGTTTGTATTAATGTATGTATCATCCAGGGTTTTCAGTTCTTAGTGGAAAGAATAGGGAAAAGTACATCTACTCCATCTTCCCAGATATATTTTCACATAATCAATAAACAAAATTAAAAAGGAGGATATGTGAGATTTCCATCATTAAGAAATGGAATCATGGATTTCAGAATGTCGAGAAATACTAATTTAGAGATTTCTCTCCAACTTATTATGAAGCAGTTTAAGAATTATTTAACCATTAATCTGCCTGTGCAAAATTTTTTAACTTGAATAATCTAGGAGCTCTTAAAATAGTTTTCTAAAATCAAGATTCTTTCCCTGTCTACTAGCACTATTCAAAAATATGTTTTCCCCCTTGAAGATGACTTTTTAAAATATATAATACTATTGAGTCCTACATGTCATTATTTTCTTGTTTAGTTTTAAATACAGAACACATTTCCTAGGCTAGCAAATCAAATCATGTTCATGATTTAAATTTTTCTTTTCTTTTTTTTTTTTTAGAGAAAGGGTCTTGCGCTGTCACCCAGGCTGGAGTGTAGGGGTGCAATCATAGCTCGCCACGTCCTCGAACTCCTAGGCTCAAGTGATCCTCCTGTGCTCAAGTCTCAGCCTCCCAAGGAGCTGGGACTACAGATACACACCACCGCACCTGGCTTGATTTAAATTTTTCTAATGTGAGATGGAAAAAGGAATGAACACTCTACATAATTATAGCTGCTTAACCTCACAGAGTCCCCAATCATTATATATTCTTACCCAGTAACCTTTTTAAAAACACTTAGTATATTTAAAGCTACTGGAAAAACAGAAAAGAAACTTGTGAACTGATCACAAAAATATACAAATGTTAAAATTACACTAAACTTTATAAAAAGTTCTCTTTTTAAAAAAATATCCAAACACATAAACCTGATTTATTAATGCTATAAGTAACTTTACATATTGATGCAGTATCTAGAATTTACAAATCATTTTCATTTGACTACATATTAAAAAAAATGAGAATATTTACATTCAACAAAATGAAAGCATAAAAGTTATGGGATTTTCCAAAGTAACACAAAATATTTTTATTACTAGCCTAATTATCATCAGCCATTTTTCACCCTGTTGAGCAAAACTGCTCTAAATCCTAGAGAACAGAGCAAGATCACAATAAATAAACCATTTTCTGTTTCATATCTAATATTTAAATAAAAGAGTTAACATGACATGTAAAAACTGTTCACTATTCTCAGCTATGGGGTTAAAAATAGGCAAGTTTATGAACTATCAGTCTAATTTTTCTGATGTCTAAGTAATGGGCCAGGGGACTTTTCAACTCATTAAGGGAATCTGAACACCAATGAATGAATGAGGCACTGCTTTCAAGTGTGTTTTTCTTTATCCAAAAACTTGTCTTTCTGTCTAGATCAACATTAACTCTAAACAATTAGCATTACTACTAGAACAGCCTGAATAAGACATACATAAGATGGTACTCAAGACTTAATGCCACTCGAGTTGTGATTATTGACAAGTTAGCAGACATTTTGTCAATTATTTAGGTATATAAAGAAATTGCCAGAATCTAGACCCCCTTTTTGGGAAAATGTTCTAAGTTTTAAAATCATATTATTAGTAGTAGGCAACTGAGCCAATAGTTATTTAGTTTAAAATTGAAGGTGTATGAAGATCTAAAATGAGTATTCTATAGAGAAGTCAAGAATGTAAGTTTTCTCTCTAAAAAAAGTTATACAACATATCACAAAAGAGAAGAAAGCTCAAGTTAATTAGAGTTGAAGTTGTAAGTAGTTCAAAAGGATATGTATACTCTGGTTTCTCTTCAGATTGTATTAATTTTTCACCTTTTAAAAAGACTATGTATTAGGACTAAGATGTTTCACAATTTATTACCATACTAACAAATGAATATATACCAGAAAAATATTTATTTTTAACCTATTCATTAAAAAAAGCCAGTTGAATCAATGAACTAAAATTTATATTAGTAGCCTATGGAGACTTAAATAATTTCATATATTCCCATCCTTCTTAATTATTAGACAACCCAAACAGGTCACTAACTAAGTAAGCAGATCCCTGAGAAACCCTGCTATTTATTTTACTCTGGGTGAAATAATATTTTAAAAATTACACTGGGAAATGCCAAAATTAAAGGCTGTAAGTACTCATGCTAATTAAGTGTGCCTACTTAAAATCTTACTTAAACATAATATATTGAAAATCTTTAGTCATGAGTTTACCTTATCAGCTTTCAGCTTTCTAAGGAAAGATGGATTGTCATATCCTTTTGCTTGCCTTGCCTCTTGCAAATGGTTGATCATCCACACATTTTTTCTCTGCTTTGCCAAATCAAGCGCTGATTCACCCTGATGATATAAGTAGAAGAAATTCACATTAAAAATAAAAGAAAAAGCAGAATGTCTTTATCATTAACTTTTAAAGAACTTCCATAAAAATAAATTGCTGGCACTATTAATCCATTAACATTGTTTTAACATTGGGTAAAGTTAATAACTGAAAGAACCTAAATCATTACATATTTCTTACTATGCTTTCCCATTCAAAGTACAATTAAAAAATATGTTTTCTCATCTTATTCTATAGATTCTATTTTTGCTTGCATTTCGACATATTAGAAAGCAAATCAAAAAGTAGGTATTTTAGTACATGCTGGATCAGAGGCTATCATTAAGTTTACCAGGTATTTCATATTCTTTAAAGATTTCATTAGTAATAGTTATTGCTATAAAACATCTTGCCATAATGCCAAATTGCCAGAAATTTCTCAGTTTTATTTCAGCAATAATAAGAGTCTTCAGAAAGGAATAGAGAAGGAAAAGAAAAGTCAACTTCTACTTCTCCTATAATGTATTGGCATTCTTGACATAGCCTAAATTCATTCACCCCATCCAGAAATTTCCAAAGAGAATGAAAGAAGTGATAAAAAAATAGTAACATTCAAGTTATAAACTTGAAACTCCCTTTGACCTCAAGAAAAAGAATGACAAGAAGTTTAATAGGATTAAAATATATTAAATGAACTAAGGGACAAAGAAATAAGCATTCCCAATTGTAGATCTATACTTCTGTTTGCCTTAACTAACTTAAAATCTTATTTCTCCTTTTGCAAATTAGCCAGACACACTACCATTCTATTTAATGCCCTCCCCTATTTATCTACTTCTTTAAATAGAAAAGAGAAATTAAAAATGTTTGCCAAAATTTCAAGAATGTATAGATGATCACTCAAAATTTACCTTTAAAAAATAAAAAACACTGAAATTTTATCTCAAAAGACCGAATGAAAAAGAATAGAGGAATAAGGAGCCTTAGGGTACCTTACTTATGAGGGGATGATTACTTATCAAGCCTGGAGTAGTTTATCTAAAAAAAAAAAAAAACCCTAAAAATTAAAAATAAACAACAAAATAAAATACACCACTACCACCAACAGCAACAACTATTACAAAACAACAGTAACAACAAAAAGCCCAACCAATTCTTTAATATAAAGATCAATGGTATTTAATAAGAATGGGCTAATCTAGGTGAGTCTTCCACAAATAGAGATATTTACTTTAAAATATCACCTCACCTATTCCAAAATTTCACCACCTAAGTTGTCAGAACCAGCTAATTAATCCAAACTATAAAGATTACCTGAATAAAAGCAATCCCTTGGGTAACAACTCCCAGAGAATATCCTGCAGTTGCCTCGGTCCAGCTGAGCATCCCTTCCACTAGAGGGCCATGTGACACCTAAGGATTGCCTAGACAAAAAGATTGAGGGAGCTTTAAAAAAATCTTTCAACTACTCCTCTAGTTAGTCATCTGACTATTTTTGTATAGCTCTTTTATTCAGCTGGTAAAATAAATAGCAATTAATTTAAGGAAGCATATTAAAACCAGGCTTCTGATCACTCCATGTTTCAGCCAAATAATAAATAGTACTAAAAACAGCAACATCAGCAAAAATCTACATGGAGTATTTACAGACTATGTAACTGGCAATGAAAGAAATTCTTCAAGGGTTTTGGTGAGATAAACATTATGGCTGGGGGCAGGGGGAAGGCCACTTGAAGTTTTGCTTAAGTAAAGTTGAATTTCTTTGTCAAAACTAAGGAAAATCATTCCTGGAGACCATCTAGGTCAGGTATTTAAGAGGTAATGAACAACTATTTTCTGAAAACAGTTTCTTGCCTCATTTCAGAAAAGCATATAAGAGCTCTTTCACTATATTAAGTAACAAATCTCTCTAACTGTATATTCTGTACAAGCTAAAGATTATGTGTTTTGATAATTTTAGAAAGAACACATTATAAATGCTTGGGCAGCACTCAGAGATTAATTGTCCCTCCCAAATTCACCTGTATAACCAAAAACATATGTTAAGGGATAAAATATTATTTTTTTAATTTACAAATGAGATATTGACACAAAAAAGGGATTATTATATATGCCATAATTTTGTCTTGTTTTTTATTCTTAGTATCCCAAATCACTTTTTTTCCTCCCTAATGCTATGACATAACAAGAAAAGATTTAAGTTTATTCTATGTATTATCTGGGGCTGTAGTTCTTAAATTCCTTTGAGTCATATCTGATGGAGGCCAATAATCTCCCCAGAATAATACTGACGTATGTAACTTTTTTCTAGCAATGTTTGGGGTCCATGGACCCACCTCCCCGAGTCAAAGTCCACTGGGGGACCCCAGAGTAAAAATCTCTAATCTAGGATATGTGACTATTCGTAATCCTTCTAAGGATCACAACAACTATTTTTAAATTATCTATCATTTAACATCAATTGTCTTCAAAATAAATTCTATCTTACTTGATAAAAGAACCATTTTTAATACATTAAAAAGTTATCTGAATATATTATGCACTCAAATAACTAATTTATAAGGGTAAATCTTTAGTTACTATGAAGATAAATTTCTAAGAAATTTAACTTTAACCTTATTTAGAAAACAGTTATTTTAGAAGATATAGGATCAACTAATACTTATATATTAGTATAACTCAAAGTGTAATTTTTCAAATTCTTTGACGAAAGTAACTTTTTATAGCTATCTAGATTTGCAGGCTACATTTTATTGTCATAATTCATTATTATCAACAAGACCGTCTTTCCTAAGACTTAAAAAAATGGAAGAATGTACAGGTATGAATAAACTTTGTCAAATCCCTGGGCAAAAAATCTAGGTTGGTTTTTCATTTTAAACAAATGTTTCCCTTTCAATATTTGCAGCAATTTAAGTTTACTTAATTAGCTTAATATTCCACATAACTAAAGTTACCACTTCAAATTAAATATTACCAAAACAGAACCAATTCTTATCATCTTCATCCCAAAAAAGTATTTCTCCTTCAGTCTTCACAACCTCAACATATGCTATCACAAGACAGGTACTCAAAACAAAGCCTAAGTCATCACTGATGTTTTCTTTCATCACCATATCTAATCTACCTTTTCATTTCTACTCTAAAATATCATCACCAACTCCATTCATTTCTCTCCATCTCTACTCTTCCAATCCTAGGCTAAGTAAGCTCACATCATCACTTGCCTGATTTATTGTAACAGCCTAATTGAATTCTGCCCTTTCCATTTTCTTAATTCTTCAATGCATTCTCTATACATCAACCAAAGTAATCACTTAAAAATATTTAAAACAAAAAGCAGATCATATAACCATTCTATATAAATCCTTCCAACTGCTTCCTACAACTGGGAATACAGCTGAAGCTCCTTATCATGGCACTGCATGATCTGGCAGCTGCCTTTCTCAAGTGACTTCACTCCTTTGCTCACTGTATTGTAGCCAAGCCATCCTTATTTCTGCACCTCAAACATGGCAAGCTTATTCCTGCTTATTAGGACCTTGTGCTTGCATGTTCCTCTACATGCAAAGTTTTTTCCCACAATCTCTGCATAACTGACTCTTTCTTATCACATAATCCTCAAAGCAAATATCATCTCTTCAGAGGCATTCCCAAATCATTCTCACCTGATAGGTCCCTCTCAGCCCTGTCATTCTACAACATTTGCCTTTTTAAAAAATTTACTCATTGCCTGTTTCCTCAATAAAATGTAAGTTCTGAGAGAATAAGGACCTTATCTGTCTTGAACATTCTGACTTCCCACCACTGAACAAGGATTTGTTGGATGAAATATATTCCTGGTATGTGATCACTTTACAAATGGCTGTCTGGTAGCAAAGGGAAGAGAAATAACACTTGAAAGCAATTCAGACAATAAAACATGAGGTAATCTCACTAATTTTTTCTTATTTGGATAGTGATCAGGTTTAGTCAAACCCTTCCTTCCTTACCTTAACCTTTAGGCTTGGGATCAGCTAATTTACTAATCCCAGTGTTACGAACTTTTCAGAGCATCTTATTTTAAAATATTTGGAAAAGTAAAAATTTATCTTTATAATTTCTGAAGTGGTAGAGAGGTATCCTGGTAGAATAATGAAAACTAGCTTAGCTAAAGCTCAAGACTACACAAATCTTCATTCGTTCAGTCAGTAACTTGAGTGTCCATCACATGTCAGGCACTACGGTATGCTGACTTCCCTCTTGCCCTGTGTTTAATGGCAGACACTGGACCATTCTGATCACTTTGGGTAAGGACAAGAAGACATGAAATTTTTAAAAAAGAGAGAGAAAATAAATGATTTTATCAATTTCTGACACTTTCCAATATTACTTACTTCTAACTAAAATTAATATTTGTAATTAGACTCATTTCTAAAAATTGAATATAATGTTAAATAAATTATGCTGCATAGAATTAGTCTAAACTACTTTATTTTAGTAGTTCAGCCTTCTCTTAAGCAACTGAATCGAGGAAGAACTACTCATTGGAACATAAATATGCCCTGATCCAGCAGGAGATAACCTACTTTTTGATTGGCAATTTCAGATTAGTATGTGGCCTGGACCTCCTTCATATTTAATTAGCACATATCTCTTAGAAATTTAAAAAACATCACTTGGGAAATACTATGAATTATAGTCAAAATTAAAGAAGATTTGTCAACGGGCACAGTTATTTAAAAATATACATTTATAAAAGATGATGTTTAAAGTCATTTCACAGAGTCTATCGCTCAACCAAAATTTGAGACTACCAATAGAATTTTCTCACATGTATTCATAAAATGTGTACAAATTTGTAAATACTCAGAAGGTTAAGTGTTAACTGTGCTTGGCTATTGGACAGTTGGGATAATTTTGTATGCTTTTCCTAGATTAGCCCACCATTGGAGGGGGAGAAGTTCTTCTATAAACATCATACAGGTATTTATCAAACTTAAAAGTCGTGACCTTTAAAAAAATAAGAGGATAAAATAACCAAGTCAAAGAATTACTAAAATTATGCATAGTGTGGTTTAACTACAAACTTGCATTCTCTGTAATGATCTTTTTCAAGAAACCAGAAAACTGTTCCCCTTCATCTATAAAAATACAGATTATATAATTTAATTTCCAAAACCCAGTAAGAATTCACTAATGAGAAGGCCACTAAAACCCAAAAATTACTTCAGTACTACAAGATGAAAGTAAATGACCCCATCTTCCAAAACAAATTAATACATGGAAGCAAAGGGTCCAGCTTGTAAGTTTTTTCCCATTTCGACAATCTATGAAAAACCTATTAAGGAATTCATATATGCCACGTTTCATACAGCATCATCAATATGGTATATTTTTACCTTGATATTCTGGGCATCAACATTAGCTCCAGCTTCCAGAAGAAGACTAATGACTGTGGTATTCCCTGCTAGTACCGCCCAATGCAGGGCAGTGTTTTTGTGATACTTGTCACCAAGGTTAACTGAAACATTGAATGTTAAAAGCAATCTAGTTGGATCCACACTGAAAAGGAAAAAAAAAAACAAAACAACAACAACAACCCTAATTTCAATTATAGAAATCATTACAGATACTAAACTGATTGTGGCTGTATTTGAATTCCAACTTGGAACTCTTCTAGCCTACTCAATAATTTTATAATCCATAATGAGACAATATTCTAATATGAAATATTAAGTATGTGCAATACCATATAAAATAATAGAGTTCCAAGAACAGAATACTTGGTCCTGACATTTTCTACTTTTGATCTAGGAACTGATGTCATTAATAGCTATATAATTAAAAAATAAAAAAGGTTTTAATTTAAATCTGGATTGTTCTGAAAATGATTTAAGACAATTTACTAATACATTAAACTTGCCAACACATAATCACATAAAAAAATTAATTACTTTTTAAAAGAAGATAACATCTTGTTTAGTCTTAGAAATTGTTAAAAGAGGAATAGATTAAGGAAACTACAATGAACTGAGATAGAGGTAAGCATGGAGACACCAAAACATTGAAAAATGTAATTTACTTTATATAGTATATAGTCATAATAAACATTGTAAATATTAGTAAGCATAATATTAACTGCATTTTCTCATCACTTGTTTCATGTTGAATTATGGCTGAAAATGATCTGAATAAGCATTTCATAACAGTTACATACCTATGTGTTCTATAAGCTGCCCACATTAAAGGTGTCATTCCATTCTGATCCATCATATCTACATCCTGATAGAATAAAAAGGAAAAGGTCAGACAGTAAAATTTCATAAGTTCCTAACCAAATTTATGTGGAAAAATCTAACTTACACAGAATAGAAGAAGTCAACACAATACAACCCAATCAAGGATGATTTATGAAACTTTCTCTTTTTTAACTTTAAAATCATTGCCACTAAATATTTTGGTTGACATATATTATGCTTTTATAGTTTCCCCTTTTAAGATGTTTTAATCAGTCTTTCAATGTTTTATATTTAAAGATTTTAACCTATTCTGATCTTCCAGGCACAAAGGACAGGTTAAGTGATAAGTCTCTGAAAAATTTGGTTATTCTAATGCATGGAGGCAATAACAAACCCTGTTTATTCCTACGCGTTAAAAAATAAAGAATAAGATCTGACTTTTTAATAAACTCAAGTTTATTGTTTCTTATTTTATTGTTATAGATGTACATTTTTAGAGTTAAATAATACCTGTAAAATTTAGGGTGAAAAAGCAATGTGCTAAAGGAAATGCCCTAATTTCCCACTATTTTCACCTTTTTTTAAGCTCATTACTTTGGTGTTTACCTCCATATCTTTAAGATGACTGAATTGCTACTTCTTGATTTTTCAGTCTGGCATTACTTTCCGAGACTACTCAGCATGAAAAATGAGAATTTCTCTCTTTCCTCTCCCTAACCCATCATAAATATGTACCTTTCCTATTCCTTCCTCTCAAGAGATCTATGATATTTCTGGTTACACAAATATTTGATATTTACATTATTATAACTATATATAAATACTACTGCTAGCCAAACCATGTAATAAACCATGATTATTTTTTCTCTTCCACCTAACTTTTTGCTTTCCCTGGAACTGTCTTTCCCCTCCTTTTGCTTAACTTTTTTTTAGCAAATTAAAATTAAAACTACAATCTATTAAACCCAAACTCTATTCTCTAGTTATCTAAATCTCCTTTCAAGACATTCTGATTTTATCACTTTCACTGCCTTAAAATTACCATTCCTAACTCACTCGAATCTGGATTATCTCCTATGCCTAAAGCATCTATCTCATGAATTAGAATAGGAGTTCCTTGAGGATAAAAACCATATTAAATCCATCTTTGTATTCTCAATGCCCAGCAGAGTAGATAATCAAAAACCATTTGTTGGCCAGGTGCGGTGGCTCACGCCTGTAATCCCAATACTCTGGGAGGCTAAGGTGGGAGGATGGTTTGAAGTCAGGGGTGTGAGACCAGCCTGAGCAAGAGTGAGACCCCATTGCGACAAAAAGTACAAAAATTAGCTGGCATGGTGGCACTCGCTTGTAGTCCCAGCTACTCAGGAGGCTGAGGCAGGAGGATCACTTGAGCCTACAAGTTTGAGGTTGCAGTGAGCTAGAGGCTACAGTGAGCTATGATGATGCTACTGCACTCTGGCTGTGGTGACAGAGCAAGACTCCATCTCAAAAACCTAAACAAGGCCAGGCGCAGTAGCTCACGCCTGTAATCCTAGCACTCTGGGAGGCCAAGGCGGGAGGATTGATCAAGCTCAGGAGTTCGACACCAGCCTGAGCAAGAGTGAGACCCCATCTCTACTAAAAATAGAAAGAAATTATATGGACAACTAAAAATATATACAGAAAAAATGAGCCAGGCATGGTGGCACATGCCTGTAGTCCCAGCTACTCGGGAGGCTGAGGCAGGAGGATGGTTTGAGCCCAGGAGTTTGAGGTTGCTATGAGCTAGGCTGACGCCCCGGCACTCTAGCCTGGGCAACAGAGTGAGACTCTGTCTCAAAAAAAAAAAATAAAAATAAAAAATTAAAAAAAAAAAAACCACCAAACAAAACAAACAAGCAAAAAAAAATCTGTTAAATTTGTTAAATAAAAATACTCTTCTAGGCTTGGGAAAGGCATATCCTTTAGAATAAGACAGACATGGTTTTGAATTCCTACCTCCATCACTTAATAGCTATGAGATTGTGGGAAAAATTACTTCAAACTCTTAGTCTCAGCTTCCTCATCAAAAATTGTGAATCTAAATAATGACTTCATAAACCCCTGTGGTAATTAAATAGAATAGTGTGTATAAAGCATCTAGTCTATAGCCTGGAACATAACAGACATACAATAAATACTAAGTTTCTTCTTCTTCCCTTCCCCATCTCCCATTACTGGATTACATTAAACAAGCAGTTCTAATCCAAGTTGTGTTACCTAATTTAGCAATCAGTGTAAAGAGGAGAGAATTACTGTAAACATGCATACATCTCTACGCAGCAGTTCTTTGTGAGTCCCTGTTATTGACAAGAATACATCTCAAATGTAAACATTATCCAAGTGTACTGAGGGAAAAAAAAACCCCTAAGAACCACTACGTTAGAGAACTAGAATATTTCTTTAGATATCATTAGTTTTAACCCCACTCCATGAATACTATAATAGAATGTTATACCTTACCCACTGCAAATCCATTTCTAGATTTACTTTAATAATGTTTGGAGTATCTTCTGTAATCTCACTCAACATTTCTAACATACAGGTTCATTTTTTTTTTAATAATCACGTCACTTTGAAAAAAGTGTTTTCTGACAAAATGACAAACTTCCTTGTTTTTTAATATGAGAGGTAGGTACCATAATTTATTTTACTCCTTATTACCCTGGTTTCAAGAAAGCTCAACCAAATTTTATGTCTAATTAAAGCAAACATGAAAATTTTTATGCTTAAGTTTCTTCTTCTTCTTCTTCGTTTTGAGTCTTTTCATATTCTTTTTAAAAAGTGATAGTATTAAAAATACCAATAAATAAAATAAAAATGTAAAATTATGGCACATCTCTAGAGTACTAAAAGAAAAATGAAATTCAACCTTTTCTCTCTTTGGGTCGGGATTTAAAACTTGGTACTTCTTTTCCAAGTTCAGCCTGGACGTATGAGTATTCTCTATTAGGAAGAATTAACAAGCCCAGATCAAAAGCTTATGGAAATTCCATGATCAACAGGGCTCCATAACTTAGCATTTTCCCCTTTTTCTCCTGAAAATCATCCAAAAGAATTGGTAGTGAGCACTGAATATATTTAACAGTATAACTAAAATAAAACAATTGTGAAGAACAGAATGACAAAACTGAATGGAAATGTTATGTGCCCTAACAATGTAAAATTGATACAATTAACAAAAAATGGGGAAAAATGGAAAAAGGTTGAAAAGAAAGTATGCGGAGAGCCTCATCTGTAATAGTTATGAGTCAAAGAATATTATCAAAAGCTAAAAAAATCAAGTAATAGAAATGTAGTTACATTTATCAGAACAAAGTTAACACTATGGAAAACAATACTATTGACTAAAGTCAGTGAAAGACAAGGAAGGGAAAGAAGAAATAAAAATATACTAATTTTGTTATTACTTATAATTAGGAACTATGTAATCTGAACTAATAAAATCTGAGCAACCATCTGACTGAAGTAAGAGAGAGAACTGTGTCTATCTGAGGAAAGAATATACCAGCAGCAAAAGAAACAGCAAGCACAAAGGCCCTGAGACAACAGCATGTCAGAGTCGCTCAAGGACTAGCAAGAAAACTAGTGTGGTTAAAGCAGAGTGATGAGGGCAGGTAACAGAAGAGGAGCTCAAGAAGTATCTAGGGCCAGACTACATAGTGCTCTGCAGAGCAGAGAACTTTGGACTCGATTCAAAGTATGATGCAACACGCACTGGAAGAGTGTCTTTTACAAAATATTAGTGTATACAGGTTGAGTATCCCTTATCTGAAATGCTTGGCACCAGAAGAGTTTTGGATTTCAGATATTCTTGGATTTTCAAATATTTGCATATATATATAATGAGGTATCTTGGGAATGGGACTAAAGTCTAAACATGAAATTCATTTATGTTTCATATACACCTTATACATATAGCTTGGAGATAATTTTATACAATATTTTTAGTAATTTTGTGCATGAAACAAAGTTTGTGTACATGGAACCATCAGAAAGCAAAGGTGTCACGTGTGGAATTTTCCACTTGTGACTTCATGGCTGGCACTCGAAAAGTTTCAAATTTGGAGTATTTTGAATTTCGGACTTTTAGATAAGGGATACTCAACCTTTACATTGAAAAAATGTGGAAAAATACATACTAAACTATTACAGGTAATCTCAGTGGGGGGGGGGAGAGGTGGGATTTCATTTTCTAAGTCATACACTTCTATTATGTTTGAATATTTTATAATTAACGTGTTATTTCTATATGCAGAAAAAAATTTACTTGTGGAAAAGAAAACTATTTGGCAGACTTTTATCATCATCACCATGCATGTTTTTGTACACAAAGCACGACAAGTAGAAATCCCGCCCTTTGAGAATTTTATAGCCTACATACTATACCAGAGATAAAAAGAATAATGAAATCATCCCAACTCCAAAATCAGTAAGTTAAAAAAAAGACCACGAAGACTCAAAACTTTACACTACCTTTCTTTCCCAGTTAAAAACGGAAAGAAAAAAGTGAATGTGTCCTGTAAATTTACAACTGCAATACAGAAGGCTATTAAAGACACTGTGATATGCTAGAGTACATCTGCTTCAACCCTGGTCTAGAAGAAACTGTAGGACAACAAGCATAATCCCCTGTGATAGCTGGTCGCCACAGATGGCCCCCAATGAACCTGGCCTCCTGGTATTCACAAGCTTGTATTGTTCCTTCCCACACTGAATAGGGGCTGACCCTGTTATTTACTTTAACTGACAGAATGAAGAAACATTGCTGTGCCAGTTCAAGACCTGAGACTTCAAAAGGCAGAATAGCTTCTACTTTTGTTCTTTTGGGAGGTCTAAGTCACTTTGTAAGAAAGTTCCCTTACTAGAGAGACCACATGGAGTGGTGTTGTGGAGAAGTTGAAGTTCTGACACTGCATAGAAAAAGAGAGAGGCTAGCTGTCCCAGGATCCCAGCTAAGCACAGTCTTCTAGCCATTCCTATCAAGAAGCAAGATATGTGAATGAGCCAATCTTCCAGCTCAGACAAGCTCCCAGATGACTGCAGGCACCAGCCATTATCACAAGGAAAAAAACCACCCGGACAAGTCCACAGAATTGTGATACATAATAAGTGGTTGGTGTTGTTCTTACACCATTAGATTTTGGGGGTAATTTGTTAACACAGTAGTAAATAATAAATTCTTCCTTTCCAGCAATTAATCAGTCTATGCTTCTTTTCCTAAGCTATAATACACAACACACACCACCACTGCTTGATACAGCCAACAACAAATACCTTAAAGGTTTCATTAAAAGAAACAGTATACAAATTATAAATCAGCATAAAATTTTAAATTAAAATAATCATAAATACATGTTGATAGCAATAAATTCAATTCATTTATCATAGTTATACTTGTGATGAGATCCTTAGTTATAAAAACTATTTAAATATAACCAGAAAAACACATGGAAGAAAAAGTGGGTGACATTACTTTTAACAAAATACATTTATCACAAAAACATGGTAATATAAACTGGTAATATTTAATGTGATTATGGTCACTGTACATTCAGGAAAAATCAGATCACTTAAATCACGAGAAGTTTTTTGACAAGTAAGCAGCAGCATTATTTTATACAGCAGAAACTGAAAAACTGATCTTAAAAAATTTATCCCCCTCAAGCGGTATTTAATATAAAAAATAACAAGTTCAAAAAAGTTTAGGTTAAGTCAGATGACATATTCAAAAAATGCAATTAAGGGAAAAAATAAATACTTAAATTTTCTCTCTTAACTTTCTGGAATTTATCTCCATCACTCTCAGAAATAAAAACTCAACGTAATGGCTCATTATCTGGTTCATGATTATCTTTCTTATTTTTATGTTAAGTGCATCAAATAGCTCAATATCAAGCTAACTACATGATTCTCTTCAACCATCAGAAAGCACTATTTAAATATCACCAGGTTGTTACACATGTAACCGATGATTTATGGCATTTAAACCATGAAAGACAACATCTGATTAAAATTCACACCACTGCGATTTTTTTTTTTACCTGTCCTTTTGCTATCAGATAAGCAACAATTGAGGTATGTCCAAACTGAGCAGCCAGATGAATACAGCTACATCCTTCTCCATCAATTAATGAAGGATCTGCACCATATTTCATTAGTTGTACAACCATGGATAGATGGCCTTGTCTAAAATATAAAAGAACAAACACTTAGACATAGGGTTATTTCAAACAGGATTCTCTAGAAAGAACTTTTTTAAATAAGGTAATGATGGGAAGATTACACATACATTTTAAAAAGTTATTTTAAAATAGATATATGTCAAGAGACATTTAAGATTTTATGGTTCTTAAAAATCTTAACAGGAAAAACCGTTATTGATAATCTATGGAGAAACTCATAACTTCTTTAAATATATAATAATTAGTATATTCTATTATTTCTATTCCAATATGATCTCAGTTATATATAGAAAGTAACCAATAAATAAGTTCCCAAGAACTGAGCTTGCTCTTAAATTGCAAATATATATCGGATGCAAAAGTATTACAGTCAAAGTGTAACCCAATCTTATAAAGTAACTGGATGAATATCAGCATGCGTAATTCCCTAACCTAAAAAGAGTTTGGACAACAAACTTTGCTTCCAATTAAGGTCTAACACTGGACAGGAATACATTACCATATTAATGATATTAACTATTGGCATAATAAGTTCTCTCCTTCATTTTAGCATGTCATTTTTAAAAAGTTGTTTAGTTGTATACTAATAAAGGAATCAAAGGGAAAACAAATCCAGAAGCAAATTTATTTAAACCTTGTGGCCCAGTGCAACGGAGTTGAATTCAGGTCTCCTCCAAGTTGATCCACAATAGCACCTTTCGAAATATAGTATCTATAAGAAAAAATTTTAATAATTCAGACAACTTTCATTTCCAAAAATTATGTGAAAAATGAAAATTTTCCATTTTAGAGATCATGTTAGGTTATGCCTTTGAAGATAAACAATCTTTTGTGATAGTTTTAAAAACATATTTAGTAAAACTTTATACCAAGTACATCACTTTCTTTTGTTCTAGAAGTAAAAGGAAAATAACTTTTTTAAAGTTACAAAATAGAATAGAAATGCCAAATAATCATGTAAAAAAGAAGGTAGAGAACCACACAGCTTTGAGTAGCAGAATATAAAAATCTTGTAATTAGAATAGGCAAGACATGGTCCTTGGGTAGCTCAGCTTTTTAAGCTGTACTTTCCTCATAAGATTACTATAGATTAAATCAAACAATATATATGAAAGGATTTTCTAAATCGTAAATTATAACAAAAATATTCTTTATTATGTCTTGTTATTTGTTGTGCCTTTAAAACCACGATGCTTGAAAAGGAAACAGCAACCTCATTGCTTAATATATTAATAAAACATCTTGATATTCTCTAAAATAAACAGGACCTTGTAGTTTATTATAATGCCTTCTTTGGGACTGATCAAGGCAATGAATCTTGAATATAAATGATTCTGAGGCATCTGATGTCATACTTGACATATATATCTCACTGAGGCTCTTAAGCTGTTCTAAGTGATTGTTGCTTTGGAACAATGCAATAATGCATTCACTTTTAATGTACATAGTTCTAAACATTTAATATAATATACTTTTATGCTTAATTCAGGAATTTTTTTTTTTTTTTTTTTTGAGACAGAGTCTCACACTGGAGTGTAGTACTGTCATCATAGTTCACTGCAACCTCAAACTCCTGGGCTCCAGCTAACCTCCTGCCTCAACCTCCTGTGTAGCTGGGACAACTGGTGCACACCACTACACCCAGCTAATTTTTATATTTTTTGTAGAGATGGGGTCTCACACTTGCTCAGGCTGGTCTAGAACTCCTGACCTCAAGCAATCCTCCTGCCTCGGCCTCTCAGAGAGCTAGGATTACAGGTGTGAGCCACCTTGCCCAGCCTTAGAAATTTTCTTTTTCAAGTAAGTATTTGTTAAATTGGTTCTTTTAAAGAATTGTGCAATGAAGGGCCCAACTCCAACTCTATCATACAGAATGGTTCAAAGTAACTTAATAGTATTTCCAGAATGTCATACTATTATAATAAGAACACAAACATTTAACTATTCCTAAATTGGTTCTTAAGGTTGGTAGACATTATATAATGTTGAAAATGTTTTTTGAGAATGGTTAGGTTAGAACCCAAAGAGAAGTACAGCTCAGCCAAAGAACCACTTTGATAGGAAATGATATTTTCTTAAAAATCCTAAATTGGGATTTCACTAAAGCAATTTCATTCTCTTCTCTATCGTCAACTGTTTCTGAGTTGTTTTTACTGATATATGGCAAAATTTATATCATTCCTAGGGCTATGCCAATGAGTGATTTCCAAACTGATTCTAAAGTACAAATTTTTTTTTTTTTTCACAAGGCCAGGGGAATATTTTTTTCCTGCATACTAAAAAAAGAATAACTTCTATTACCTTTTCATTGTAAACTTTGGAAGAGAAGTACTATATTTTTATAACATGTTATTTTTTTGTAGCTATAAGACCCTAGTTCAAAACTACACACTTCTGAAAAGATCACATGACTCCTTACTTTTAAACTCGAGCCTCCTTGAAATACTCCTTAAGAAGGTTATCAAAGAATGTTCTAGCAAGTACTAATGATCCTAGGTTTCAAGAAGAGGTCATCAAAAAACAAAACGTATCAACAAATATTTGAAAGATAAAAACCAAATAGCTGAAACTCAAACGTCTCTGGAGGGGACACTGATGAAAAGCCAGCCAGAATATGTTATACAACCCTGGAAAGACTAAGGAATTTTAGGGGTAATTGTTACCTGCAAAGAAAGTAGTAAGTAGCTAGGCTGTCAACAGAAGCATTAGTTGAAAGCCAATATAAATATGTTGCTGAATAATTGTGTTTTCTAACATATCCTTGCTGAAAGTGACGATTTACTTAGCATCACAAATAGCCATTTTAGTGACACGAAAACAATCAAGCAGCTGACAGTGCTAGAAAAGCATTGTGTACTGTAGCATTCATTAAATCTTAATGACTACTCAAGTTTTTGATAGAATGGCGGTTATAATTCAAACTCTTCTTTTAAAGTCCAGATTGACTTTTGTCTCCCTAAACTTCACTGCATGATGGCGATCTCTGACTCTTCAGTCTCAGTCTCACGTTGATTTTAATACTTAACCATTCAGCCTTTGCCAAAACATAATTTAATTAAAGTGTACATTGTGAACAAGAACCCCAGACTCCTTTCCTTACTCAGGTTAGCTGGCAGCCAGACATATACTGAGCTCCTTCCCACAAAAAGATTAGAAGATTCTTCTCTAAGAGAAACTGAATAGCCCCAGAGAAAAACTTCTGGAAACTGATATTTGAGGAGTTCCTATTGTAGAACCTAAGTCCCACAACTTCCAGTCAACTTTATGTTTCTGTCCTCAGTGTGAATGGTCAAATATAACCAGGTAATTGAGGAAAACTTCAAATATACAAGAAGGAGATCAAAATAAGCAGAAGCAGCCCCAAATATGCAAACTAAATGTAGAGAAGAAAAATTAAAAAAAAAAAAATTACAATATCCTCCAAAATTACAATATCCTCCAAGAACTAAAAGATAACATATCTATGATACAAAATGGAAGTATTAGAAAAAAGAAATGGTTTAAGAATGAATGCTTGGCCAGGCGCGGTGGCTCACGCCTGTAATCCTAGCACTCTGGGAGGCCAAGGCAGGTGGATCGTTTGAGCTCAGGAGTTTGAGACCAGCCTGAGCAAGAGCGAGACCCTGTCTCTACTAAAAATAGAAAGAAATTATATGGACAACTAAAAATATATAGAAAAAATTAGCCGGGCATGGTGGCACATGCCTGTAGTCCCAAATACTCGGGAAGCTGAGGCAGAAGGATCACTTGAGCCTAGGAGTTTGAGGTTGCTGTGAGCTAGGTTGACGCCACGGCATTCACTCTAGCCCAGGCAACAAAGCAAGACTCTGTCTCAAAAAAAAAAAAAAATGGAGCTCTGACTTGGGGGGAAAGCCGGTACATGGGCAACATATGTAACCTGCAATTCTGTATCCCCCATAACAATAAGGTGAAATAAAAAAAAAAATAAAATAAAATAAACAGCTCCAATAGGAAAAAAAAAAAAAAAGAAATAAACTGCTATTACACACAAAAAAAAAAAAAAAAGGTTAGATGTGGAAAGTCTGGAAGAGAAGGTGCTAGGAACACATTCATTGTATTTGTAAAATACTGTACTAAATTCTGAGGATGGGAAGGTAAAAGAAGACACAATTACCCTATTGATAGAGCTTCTAGTATAAGTTGGGAAATTTACACAATTGGGAAATATATAGGATAAGACAGTTTATGTTGGGGAAAGTTGCCTGTTGAGTTTTGTATATTTATCAATTTTGAAAACAAACCAGAACATGCAATTTATTCATGGTCTGATAATGGCACAGGAAAATTTGCATCCTTCCTCACTAGAGAGAGCCATTGGAAGCTCAGGCAGTAAATCTGAACTTGGGGAAAGCAAAACTGAGCCTAACCTCTTTTCTCCTTTCATAAACAGTAAAGAGGAAGGAGGATTTTAAATGACAAAATGATGAGCTCAGGTTTAAACATGATGTGTCTGAGGTGAGAATGGCAGCAGTAATTACTAAAGATACTAACATAGCAGCTAATATTAGAACAGCATTTACAAAAAAAAAAAAAAAAAGGAATGAATGCTTGAAAATTGAAAATGTGATAGATAAAATTAGAAATTCAAAAGAAGGTAAGGATTAAAAGATAAATTAAGAAACTCTCCCCAAAAGTACAATGGTTATATTGGAGTATAAAAGATAGTTGGAAAAAAGCTAAGAAAATGAGATAATCACTCTCATTGGTTCCAACAAACAAGAGTTCCTGAAAGAAAAAAAAAAAAAAAACCAGAGAGAATGAAGGCAAAGCACTATCGAGGGAACAGTATAGAAATAGGCCGGGCGCGGTGGCTCATGCCTGTAATCCTAGCACTCTGGGAGGCCGAGGCGGGTGGATCGCTGGAGGTCAGGAGTTCGAGACCAGCCTGAGCAAGAGCGAGACCCCGTCTCTACTAAAAATAGAAAGAAATTATATGGACAACTAAAAATATATATAGAAAAAATGAGCCGGGCATGGTGGCACATGCCTGTAGTCCCAGCTACTTGGGAGGCTGAGGCAGTAGGATCGCTTAAGCCCAGAAGTTTGAGGTTGCTGTGAGCTAGGCTGACGCCACGGCACTCACTCTAGCCCGGGCAACAGAGCGAGACTCTGTCTCAAAAAAAAAGAAATATACTTCCTAGAACTAAAAAGGCAAGTTTCGGATTAAAAGTGGCCACCAAATGCCCATGAACTGCATTTGTTTACACACACACAGACACACACACACACATAATTGCACAGTAATGTAAACTTTCACAAGTCAGGAGTAAAGAAAAAAATCTTAAATGTTCCCAGGGAAGAAGAATAAGCAACACATATAATGTGTTCTCAGAAAATTATAAGCTCCATATTTTTTAATAAAGCCTCATATTCTTTAATAAAGCCTTGACCTGGAATCAAAGTGAAATCAGACACAAGTATTCATCAACTGCTGTTGATGAAGAATCTTAATAAGAGACTACTGAAGACAAGGGCCTGAGCAAATCACTTCTATTTTATTGTATTAGGGTAAAAGCTTAGAAACTGTTAAAAGATTATCATTGGAAAACACTAGGAATATAAACTTAATCCCAGCTAGGGTGAAGGTCTTCTCTCCAAATTATACCTACTTTAAATTTTATCATTCATCATTACAAAAGTGAACTAACTTCTTTGTTTATGGTAAGTTCCATTAATACATCCTGATACAACGTCACTGTTAGGAGAGACACTTCTCCATACTGTTTTAGCACAGTAACTTGCTAAACCGTGTAAGAATTAAGTTCACCCACCTGAAGATGTAATGTACACAGTAACACTGTGATTATTAACTCACTCTATAATTTACTGCTTTATTCCATAACCTCACTAGTTAATTACTGGCTTGGAGCAATTTATAAGGCAGACAGTTTCAAGATATTTTGTATTTTTTCTATGGATTTTTATTTATTTTTAAAAACAACTATAAATTTTTTGATCAATAGAAAGAGATCACACATCTCAACAGCTGAAGCAAGAAAATAATACAGTAATGCATCAAAATTCTGAGGGAACGATTTTTTAACTAGAACTCTATGCTCAAACAACCAATAAGGTATGAGGGCAGAAGAGATATTAAATTCAAAACATTTTCCCCCAAAGTACTGTCTCAGAAATCTATCACGGCTGGGCGTGGTGGCTCACGCCTGTAATCCTAGCACTCTGGGAGGCCAAGGTGGGCGGATTGTTTGAGCTCAGGAGTTTGAGACCAGCCTGAGCAAGAGCGAGACCCCATCTCTACTAAAAATAGAAAGAAATTATATAGACAGCTAAAAATATATATAGAAAAAAAAAATTAGCCGGGCATGGTGGCACATGCCTGTAGTCCCAGCTACTCGGGAGGCTGAGACAGGAGGATCCCTTGAGCTCAGGAGTTTGAGGTTGCTGTGAGCTAGGCTGATGCCACGGCACTCACTCTAGCCTGGGCAACAGAGTGAGACTCTGTCAAAAAAAAAAAAAAAAAGAAATCTATCACAAAGTGTACTCTACCAAAGCAGGGAACAAACCCATAGAGACAAAAACCTGAGATCTAGGGAAACAGAGACCAACCCTGGAGTAAAGGGATTTCCCAGGATGATGGCAAAGGAAAATCTCAAGGTAATAGTTGTTTAGTAGCCCTAATGAGCAAACAGCCTGGGCTGAAGCACAGAGGTAAAGACATCCAACATTTTATCCCCTTTCTCCACCAAAAAAGAACAATTCGATCCAATTTGCATACAGAGGGGGTTTTATAGTTCTGAGAATATGGGAAGAATTCGTGATAATATGTTGAAAATTAAACAAATGAAAAAACAAAACAAAATGATTGTTACTTCAGACAAAATCAAAAGTTCTACAGAAAAGGACAGATAATCACAGAACTCTTTCGGGCTTAGCAGTGTATAATATTAACATACTCATAACAATTTAAATATGGTATAGCGATTTAACTAAAACTATACTAGTGGATGAAAGAGAAAGTATTAGTGGGTAAGGTAGTCTAGGACATCTAGTTATCCCAAAATATAAAAACAAATATAATGTTAAAAATTGATAAATCAAACAAAGCATAAAACTTGGCAATATCTATTAAAACTAAAAATTCATGTCTTTCCTTGTTGCTCCTAAGAATTCTGTAGATATAAATGAACATACGCAAAATATGTGAAAATGATATTAATCATAGCATTGTAATAGCAAAAAACACCAGAATCAATCTAATGTCCATCAATAAGGAAACCAGTAAATAAATTCAGGTACCTCCATATAACTGAATATTATATGGATATTTAAAAAAAAATGATACAGCTCTATTTGTACTGATAGGAAAAATCTTGAAGATGTATAAATTAAATAAAAAAGCGGAAAAGTGTTTGCTACCATTTGTGTACAGAAAATAACTTTATAAAAGTAGCAATATAAACATATAAGTGTAATACCGAAAGAAACAGCTAAGTATTGAAAAGAGTTACTTCTGGGGTACAGGACCAAGGAATGAGGAAGGATTAACATTCCTTATTGTACGCCTTTAAGCACTTCTTGATTTTTCAAATTGTTTATGTACCATTTTGATTAAAAAAATAGAGAATTTGGACCAACTCTCCCATTAAAGAAAACTAAAAAAGCTCAATAAAATAATAAAATATAAAAAACATTTCCTAAAAAGCAAAGCCTCAAGAGCATTACCTGATCAAGATTCAGGAGATGCCTAAAACTTGAAGAAGTCGGAAAAACACTCAGATACAATGTGCCCTACAGACAATTTGCTGATGCAGAAGAGCTGGCCAGGAAGAAAGCTAAGGAGACAAAAGCAAAAATAAGGGCTGGGACCCCCAAAAGCTGCACTATAGGAATAAGGAAGAACCAGAAGTAAACTTGGCTCTGGCATGGTCTTCAGCCACCTGCGTGATCTGGAAAATCTAAAGCTTTGAAATTAAATTAAGTTGGGCCTGCCAAAAACAAATGGGAATCTTTGCAACTTAGGCCTCAAATTATTCAACAAATAATTTTTCAAATACAATGTCTTATACATATCAAAAGATAATCAGGCACATGAAGGAACAACACAAACAGACCTACAGAGACTTCAGATGCTATCCTCTTAAACACAGATCATAAAATCACTATATTTACTACATTCAAGTAAGACAAGATTGAAATTTTCAGCAACTAATGTTTTAAGTAACAGAGATTTGAAAACAATATTTCAAAGCTGAAAAATAAAATTTTAAAAATTAAGAACACAATGAATGAATTTAACAGCAGATTATACATAAGTAGAGAGTAAATGAACTGGAAGACAGATCAAAAGAAATTCCCAAATGATACAGAGACAAAAGGATAGTACATACAGAAGAAAGGGTAAGAGACACAGGGATACAATGAAAAGGTCAAACATACATTTAACTGGCGTTACAGAAGGAGAGCAAAAAGAGAATGGGGAAGAAGCAATATTTGAAGAAACAACGGCTGAGATTTTTCCAGAACTGATGAAAATACCAATCCAAAGAATCAAGAATTCCTTGCAATCTCATTCAGGGTAAATAAAAAGAAATTCACACCTGGATGTATCATTGTGAAACTGCAGAAAACCAGAAACAGAAAAATCTTAAAAGCAGTCAGAAAAAAAGAGCCTTCAGAAGTGTGATACTTAATTTCTCAACAGTGACAGAAGCCAGAAAACAGTGAAATAATCTTTTCAATGCAAAAAGCAAAAATAAAACTAATAAAAACTGCCAACCTAGATTTCCATGCCATGTGAAAATCTCCTTCACAAACAAAGATGAAATAAAAACATTTTCAGACCAACACAGAATTAGATATCAGGAGACCCATACTGAAGGCAGAGTGAAGGTTAAGACTACAAGAAGAAGAAGAACAAAGAAAATGAAATAACTCTCTCGAAGAAAGTGATTCATAGACTTCAATGCTTTAGTTATTACTTGCTTAATCTTTGCTTAATACCCTAAGGGCAAATTCTTTTACCTGGCATTAATATACTATTTGCCTTTAGAGTCTGTGCTGCACTTATCTACACATCTGCAAGCAGTTCACTTTAGATTCGTGTTTTTATTTAAAGATTTTATGTCTAAAATGTCAAAAACTACTAAACAAGTCTTACTAAAAAAGATTTCTTATCAGCCTGACTCTTAACTACCTGTTTACACTCAGTACATAAAGTATCCATCACTTATGCTGGTGTGAATTATTAAATCAGATTATTATTACCTATTGTCATTTCAACTCCTCGCTTTCCTTTTGCTGCTTTTTCCCACAGAGTCCATATTTAGAATGTGAATACCAAGTCAGACTACCTGAGGTCAAGCCCTGACTCCAACCTTTATTAGCTGTGTGTCACTGGGTAGCACATTTAAACCTCTTTGTGCCTCAGTTTCCTCATCAGTAGGATGGTAGTAATTGTTATATTTCACATAGGGTTATTGCAAGAAAATTAAAGGAAATATACATGAAAAAGCAGTCAATACAGTAAATTGTTAAAAGCAATATTTTCAGGAAAAAAAGTACATAAAATCCACATTTTAAAAGTCACAAATTTTAGAAATTTGTTTTTATGATAATTACTTCCAATAATTTTATAACAATATTAATAGTAAAACCAACTACTAATTAAAAATACAGAAAACACATACTTGACTAAATCTATTCTGTTATTGATGGCAGCCCAATGAAGGAGTGTAACATTTTCTTTGTCCGGTTGCCGTACATCATAGCCTGCTTCCACCAACTCTCGGCAGCGTTCATATATTCCGTATCTTGAAAAGAAAAAAATATGGCATTGTTACTACTATTGAACAAGAAATTAAAGCTGAAAGCAACATTTTCAGAAGAAAACAACGCTTCATTTTAATAACTGGAAATTAAATGTATTTCTCAACATAAAATATTACTTTTAAGATATCAATATTCCAAAAGGTTTTACTAATCCATTTTATAGTTCTAAAATTTCTTATTTATAAGAACGTTACGTCTCATTAGGTGAAAGGGAAAAAGATACCAGAAATAAAACTCAATCAGCTACATGTTTCTCTTGATATAACCACTTATCTTATTCCCCCAAACACTTGAGGCAGATTATAAAAATACACACAAGCTAAAAATTATTAAATACACAAAAATCAGTAACAAGGAGCATATAAATGATTTAGAAGAACATCAAGAAGAAAGGATGTTTTACAAGCCCCAGGATTCTCTACTTACAAATTTAGCTTTGATATTCCTGAAGGCAAATAAATAAAGGTGTGCTGAAGTGAGAAGTGGGGTGGGGCAAGAGTCCTGTGACTCAGCTCAAGCCAACGAGACATCCGTCTACTGGGAGAGTTCTAGAAAAGATGTTTGTATCTGATAAAAGAGAGATGCCTCACCAGAAAGCCTGATCCTTCCTTCCTGTTTTCTGTTTTCTATCATTGTGTGGCAGCAAGAATTTTTTTTTAACTTATTATGGAAATTTTCAAACATAAAAGAGAATAGTACAATAAACCACCAAGAATCCATCATCAAGCCACAACAACCATCAACTTTATCATAATCAAAATATTAGGTCCTCAGAAATATATGACACAAAAATTTTAAAAAGTGAGCAAACCCCTGCAGTTGGTTCATGAGAATCTCACTTGTTAATGTTTTTATTGTTACAATATTGACAATTTAATTGCAATAACTCACACAAAGAAAACAATAAAAGATAACAAATTTTTCATTAAATTAGAAAGGATTGTTTTGTTTTTGAAGTTTTTATTCTATTTCCGTGATAAAACACCACGGCCCCTAGGAAAAAAATTTTTTTCTAGTGTGGCAGTCAATGTGTTAATTAGTAAATAATACTGAAAAGGTAATAATTTTGATTTAGTAGATGCCACCTATAAAGTAATTCTTCCATTTGGGAATCATGTTTCTTTGTGAGGTATACTTTTTCTTAGGAAAGAAAATCATTAACACAAAGTATCTGAATAAAATAAATTAGAATACTAAACCAAGACCTACAACAACAATGATGACAGCATACTTAATTATACTACTCTCACTGTAAATAAGATTAATAAAAGACTTAAAGACCTAAAAATATATATATTTCCCCAAAACTGACTTACAAATTCAAGAGAATTCTAATTAAAATCCCAAATGAGTATTACACATGGAACTCTAAAACTCATTTAGAAAGAAAGAGTAAGAGGTCAAGAATAGCCAAGCCCTTTTTGAAAACTAGGAAGAAAGCTATAGTCAATAAAACAATGTGGTACTCACGATTCAACAAGATTCAACAAATGGAACAGAAAAGTATATCTAGAAATGGACCACAATTGTGGCAGCTTGGTGCATAAAAGAGATGCATTATAAATTAATAGAGAAAGAATGAACTACTCAATAAATGGTGGTTGGGATATAATTGGTTATATATGTCGAAAAAATGAAACTAGAACCATGTTTATACCATACCAAAAAAATTAATTCCTAAATTAAGATTGTATATAAGCACAAAAATATAAAAAGATAAAAATCAAAAAACTTTTAGAAGAAATACAGATGCTTTCATTTTAAAACATTATTTTGTTATAAGCTATGGTACATTTCCAAACTATTAAAAATGTGTAGAATTTTGAATATAAATATCCACATAATCACCAGTCAAGCCAAGTAATAAAACAGTCTAAGCACTCCAAAAATGCCATCTCCATGTCCTTCCATATGATTATTTTTATGATCTTGGGTAGGGAAGATTTCTTAAACAAGACATATAAAAAGAAGCACCTAAATTTTAAAAGATTGATACATTTGCTCACAAATAAAAACTACTCAATGACAGAAGATAATAAAAGCAATGTGATATCTGCCAACCTCTTAATCAATAAAGGATTAGATAGCCAGGATATACAAAGAACTTTTACAAATCAATTACAAAAAGACAAAAGAACGCAGTAGAAAAATGAGTAAAGGATTTAAAATGGCAATTTACACAGGAAGAAACCCAAAATGCCAAGAAACACAGGATATTTATGCAATGCCATTTGTAATCACACAAAGGCCAATGAAAACAGAGAAAAACCATTTCACAACCATCAAACTGGCAACAATTATTAATTCTGATAAAACTAGGATTTTGCAAGAATGCAGTCAAGGAAGAAGTCATTTCCTGCAGGTAGAAGTATAAATTGGCACAGCTACTTTGGAAATCAATTTGGCAATAATTAATAAAACTGAAAAACAATATACTACACAAGCCAGAAATCCCACTTGAGATGTCTACCCTAGAGGAACTCTTGCTTGTGTGCAGTAGAAATCAAGTACAAGGACATTCACTGATGCAGTGTTTTTAATAATGAAAAAGAACAAACAGCTTTATGTGTCCCGCAGTAAGGAATAATATAATACCACAATGCAGTTAAACAGAATAAATTAGCTCTTTATCTATCAACACTGATAAATCACAAAAGCAATTATATTTTTTAAAAAAGCAAGCTGCCATCACCTAAGAGCACATTCAGGAATAACATTAATCCGGTGTCGGGCAGATGTGGGGCAGTGGAGGGGATGGGTGTACACATACATAATGAGTGCAATGCGCACTGTCTAGGGGATGGACATATTTGAAGCTCTGACGGGGGGGGGGGGGGGGGGCGGGCGGGGGGGAGGCAAGGGCAACATATGTAACCTAAACTTTTGTGCCCCCACAATATGCTGAAATAATAATTAAAAAAAAAGAAATTGGAACAAAATCACCTATGTAATGTTGTAAACCCTAAAAAAAAAAATAAAATAAAAATAAAAAAGCAAGCTGCAAAAGGATGTGTATAGAATACAACTTATATTAATATAAATTGCCAACATACATTATAGCAGCATATTTTGTTTATAGAAAAAGATGTTTATAGAAATGTACAGGAATGTGAATGAGAATGATTCATAGCAATTTCAAGGGAGGTTTCTCTGGGGGAGGTAGAGGAAAGAACACACTAGTGAGCAACCTGTAGCAACTACAGCAAAATGTTAGCATCCACTTAATCTGACAGTTATGTTTCATAACTTAAGTAAATGATTTAAAAACAGAAATTGCTGACAGTATACATGGACACTTTTCATGAAATAGGATAGTTAGAATGGTATGTAAGGGGTGGTAGAGTGGTTGGCATTTTTTCTTAAGATGGAAGATGCTGAAGTATATTTATTTCCTGATGAGGAATGATAACAGTGTGGAAGAGATTAATGACAAAGGAGACAAAGGATATATCAAAAGGAGCAAACAGAATTTGGTCTTTGAGGAAAAAAAAAAAAAAAAGAGATGATGGACAGGTGTGCAGAATTGGTGATGTGAAGGCAAAGTCTTTTAGAGTCTGGGACCTGAAGTACTTAAGTGTCCAAGCAAGCAAAAATGTAATAATACTGGAGGAAAAATGGGCTAACCTTTCAAAAAACAAAAACAAAACACGGATAGTCAAACAGGAAGAACCACTCATTAAGTCTCATAAAATCTAGTATGTGTTTATGATGCTTAGTGTCAGAAAGTTACTAAAAAATACAAAGTTACTTAATGTCTAAATATCTGCTTAGTAATTATTAACAATTTAACAATGGTATCCTCCTTCTCATTATATTACAAAGGAAATGACTGAAAGAAAAAAGCTTTAAATGTTGGTAATTTATGTAATTAGTAAAGCATAACTATAAAATTTCAATGTTAATATTCTTTAAAATGAATGCAGAGCAGTGTAATTTGTTTATAAACACAGTTGGCACAAGTGTACTTTGGTCTCTCAGTGTACATCCATTCAAGAATGAAAAGTAACATCAGTGGGCTGTTTGTCCCTCCACAAAAGCAAAGAAAAAGCCAGGAAAAATTATCTGAATCAACTTTTTCAGAACTCTGGAAACTAAAGGCTTTCAGCATCTGAGGGAACATTTAGTCAAGAAAAACACTATAGTGCTAAAGGAAACCATGTCTAAAGAACTAAAGGATATAAGAACAATGTCTCACCTTATAGAAAATATCAATAAAGAAATTATTAAAAGGACTCGAACAAAATCTAGAGTTGAAAAGTACAATAACTAAAATGAAAAATTCACTAAAAGGCTCAAAAGCAGCTTTTAGCAGGCAGAAGAAAAACATTAGTGATAGGTCAATTGAGGTTGCCCAGTCTGATAAAAAGAAAAAAAGAATAAAGAAAAATTAACAAAGCCTGAAAGACCTGTGGAACATCATCAAACATACCAACATACACATAACAGGAGTCCCAGAAGGTGAAGAGAGAAAAAAGGCAGAAAGAATATTTGAAGAAATAGTGATGAAAACTTCCCAAATTTGATGAAAAACATTAATCTATATTACAAGATCTACAGATAGATAAATAAGACCTATAATCTTTATATTCAGGAAGCCCGATGAACTGTAAGTAGGATAAACTCAGAAACTCACACCTAGACACATCATAATCCAACTGTCAAAAGGCAAAGACAGAATCTTGAAAGAAGGGAGAGAGAAGTGACTCATCACATATAAGGGATCCTCAATGGGCAGTACAGGAGGAAATGGGGAACAAAAAAGACAAAAGACATACATGAAACAGATCAAAATGGCAGATGTAAATCCTACCTTATCAGTAATTACATTAAATGTAAATGAATTAAATGCTCCAATTAAAAGAACACAGACTTACTGAGGTTTTGTTCCAGTTGAACAATGAGGATTGTTGTTCAATATGTAGGTTCAAGGGGGGGAAACCCTTTAACACTTTTTAAAATTTATAAATAAATCTCCTTTTTAAAGTAAATATGAAATTGCTACCTGTGTTTCTTAAGCTGGTAATACAGATCACATTTTTCTCCTTTACTTTTATATATTTTCCAAAGCTTGCTTTTTATGTTTATAAGGTGAACTACACACCACAAATGACAACTTTATAGAATTTCCAAATATTTTTAAACAATCCAAAAAAAGCATTTTTAACCTGTATCTTAGGAGCAATAAAAGTAATAAACACTATTGATAATTATAAATGTTCAAATACAAAGAAATAAGAGAACAGCCCCTAACAAAAAGATCAAGAGTCCAAAGGTGATAGAGCAACCTGATTAGGAATAACCTTTGAAAATATGAGAACAGTTCTCATTCTGGCAACTTTCATCAAAAGATAACAGGCAGCATTCATAGAGTACTTACTATATACTAAGCATTATAATTTTTTATATGTATTAGCTATTTTCATATTAATATGATACCAATTATTCTGTTAAATGATTATTCTATTCATGATTACCAAAAAGTAGAGTCTTCTCTTAATAGAGAAGATTCCAAGCCAACTACTACTGCTATCATTAACTGGTCAAAAGGCTCAAACTTGTTCTTTCACCTTCTCCCTCTCTGCTCCACCCCTCTCCAAGCCAGCTATCAACAAGCAATTACTCCATTGTTTCCAACTGCAGACCCAGATCATAAATTGGGCTGAAGAAAAATTGGGAGAGAAAAAGGGGAATAGAAATGCAGAGATCAGCAGAAATATAAGGAAGCAGAAAAATGATAGTGCATATACTGGACAGCAAAATAACACCAATGATTATCTCTAAATACACCATCTATTTATTTCTACTCAGAGTATTTCCAATTTCTGGAATAACAGTTAAAATTTAGATAAGTGACAAGACTAGAATGGATAGTATCCCAAGTCAAAATATATAAAAGATAATCAAACTTGTATTTCACAAAGTATAAAAGGTTCAAAAATACGGTTACCATGCAATATGTGGAATATTTACACTAAAAATTATTTACTTATCTGAAATTCAAAGTTAATTGGGCATCCTGGTATTTGTTTGTTTGTTGCTAAATCTAGCACCCCAGTCAAAAAGCCTCAGCTATTTCATAGAATGAACTATTTATGTAACATATGAAGGCCTAAATGTAACTGGGGAAAGCATTAAATTTAGACTTATGTATTTTTAAAAATGAATTGAACTTATATACCAAATTTAGTATTGTGCCTCTTCTCTCCATTATAAATAATTAACAATTTCCAAGCAAATACCAAGTGAGGAAGGGAAGACTATGAACAAAATAAATTAGGTTGTAATGACACAAATTTTAGAGTTTTGTCTTGTTTTTGTTGTTTTAAATGTGAAAAAATATATATACATGTTATTCTAATAGAAAGTATGTACAGGTTGAGCATCCTTAATCCAAAAATCTGAAATCCAAAATGCTTCCAATCCTAAAACTTATGAGTGCCAACATGATACCTCAAGTGGAAAATTGCACACCTGACCTATTATGAAGTGCACAAAATTATTAAAAATACTGTATATAAAATTACCTTCAGGCTATGTGTATAAGGCAGATATGAAATATAAATGAATTTCATGTTTAGACTTGGTCCCATCCCCAAGATACCTCATTACGTATATGCAAATATTACAAAATACAAAAATATCTGAAATCGAAAAACTCAGTTCCCAAGCATTTCGGATTAGGCATATTCAACGTGTATTTAGATAATGCAGCCTATTTAAACCTAACAATAAGCAAACATACCAAAAAAAAAAAAAAAAAACCCCAGAATCATATTCAGAGGATTGAAGAACACTAAAAAGTAAAAAGAAAACAGAATCATAATTTTTATAGATGTCATGGAATTTATGTTGTTGCACTCAAAGCCTGTGCAAAGAATGAGATCACTTTAAATCAACTTATTCAGATCAACTGTTATTAATCTTTTACGGGGATCATAGGCCCCTTTGAGAATGTAATAAAAGTTACAGACTCTGCCAAGAAACGTGCTCTAACACACAAAATTTTGCATACAATTCCAAGCATTCAAGAAAGTCTGAAGTGCTTCCTAGGATACAGGTAAGGATGCTAAGTAATTCATACATCCTAAACAAGTTTTAATGAAGGCCACATTACTGTGAAATTTGGTTTGCACTGAGAAGTGTTAAGGTTTCCAGCACTTTACATAATACTAAGAAGCTAAAAGCACACTCAGTCCTTTATATTAGAAAAATGTTGTTTCATAGATTCACAAAACAAAAAATACTCAGTTTTACTTTACTGGTGTACCAGATACCACTTCATCCCTTCTTCTTGAAATAGATAGCAGATAACCAGAAAGATCAGAAAAAACATACACACTAAGTAACTATACTGTGACTATTAACGCTGCTAGATGCAATGAACTTCAGACAACTCTTAAAGCTAAAGACCCTATGAACTAGTTTCTCCTCTTTGTAGATGAAAATGTTATATTTCAAGTTCCATATGATTTGCATTATAATATCCTTAGATTTACCCTTTTCCTTGGCCTATTTCAAAGACTGATATAATCTGGCATTTTGAAGATAATATTTTAAACTCTGTGATACTTCCCTCAGCACAAGTTAAATAAATAAGTAAATGAGACACTGACTACATTTTCTTTCTAATCTGTATACCTGGTTGAGAGGGAAGAGAATATTGGATACGCACTAATATTTCCCATTTAAAATGCTTTAATACCAACAATGTTTTTCAATTCTCCATAACCAATTTCAATATTCTTAGGACATAATAACTTCTGGAAAGATTAGCAAGTACCAAAAGCAAACAGACATATTCAAGTAATCAACGGAAAAGAAACTAATTTATTTAATGGAGATATAGACATTTTTCCCAAGGTAATAAGACTGTTATTCAGACTAACAGATGCCAAAGAAGAAAACGATTACAACAAAAACCTTACTGGGTAGCCTTGACTATGTCCCATGTGCTGTAATCATCAATATGAGTTTTCCGTCCAAGAGGTTCACCATATCCATGGTTATAATGGCTTTGGGGTTTGATTTCCTGTTGAAGAGAAAAATCACACACAGGCAAGAAGTGAAAAAGCAGGTACAGAAAATATTTCAATATTTTATACTAGTGTTTTTGTGCTGTTTGAAGAATGCTAATTGTTGAAATAATTAAGTTATCAAATTTTATCTTATTCTGAAGTTTGTACTCTTAGAGAAAAAGTATATTCAAACAGTATGCATTCCTTGTACACATTCTCAAAATTCAAAAGCTGTAAGACTACAAATTAGTAACAAATTAGCAACAAAAATTCATCACAGAACTCTGATCTCTTCATCAAATCAACTCACTCTTTCAGACCTATTTTTCTATTATTCTAGCAAAATCCCCAGCTCTAACAATTCTACTTTTAAACTTTCATCACATGCACTGTCCTATTTCCCACATAAACTCTAAGGTCCTTTTGGAAGAAACCATGGATAGATATTATTCGCAGATATTACCTTTTCTTAAACTCCATGCTCGGGGCCACCATTAGCTGAATTAGGAACAATGGAGCAGTTCCATTGTTCCTAATTTCAAAGTAAATCCACTTAAATAGTTCTAAAAAATGTCAATATCCTTAAGAAAACTTTTTATATAAAAATTTAATTACATGACAGTTTCACAGAATATTACATCCATTCAAAGTTTATATGCTGTATGCAATTTTCTATTTAAAGTACAAAATTTGCTACATATAGTCAACTTCCAATATAGCACCTAAGATACAATCATGTTTCTTTTTTGTGAAAACAGAGAAAAATTGAGCATGTTCAGCTTTAATATCATCCATTCAAATTGCTGTTTCTGGTATTTTTCACAGACAAGTCCATAAATAAACATAAATAAAAGGATAAACCACAAAATATTTGGAAAGAAATCCTTAGAACAATTTATGTTCTCTTGCTTCTGATCACATCACTTACCACTGATACTTAATAATGCAAAGTTAAGTAGGGCATTTTACTGGAAGAAAAAGGCTACTCTTTACCTTACCCTAGCCACTGAAATTGTATAGACAATTCCAAAGCTAATTTGTTTGAACCATAAATTTGGAGATTATCAATCTGAATATTTTCAACAAAAGGGAATTAAAAAAAATTCACAAAAGCAGATTCTGCTTAGTATATAACCTTTCAATAGGTAAATGTTTAGTTCCTTATGAAAATGGTATAGACAATATTAGAATACCATGCAACCATATACCCACATTAGCAGAAGAAAGGAAAAAGACATCATTCTTAAGCCAAGATTCACGATATACTGCAGATATTTTACTAAATATTTTTTAAGAGACTGCTCCAAACTCTAATAAAATAGAACTGGTTATTCTAGAATATGGGCAGGTGTAGTATTTTGGGTATATGCAACATTCTGAATAACTGATGAAGCAAACTGATATATAAAATATCCATTTACTGTCTTTAAACCTTTCGTATTTAATTTCTCCACTGAATTCTAGGTTTCAACTTCTCCACGCCCTATACTAAGTGAAGTGAGGTGAAGACACTTCTCAAATGAGAAAAACTTTCTACTTTCTAAATTTTCTTTTCTGATTCTATTCTCTCCAACCACAGGGACAATCATTTTTTAAACCTTCAATTCTGACATCTATAGGGCTGTAATACACCTGAAAAGGAAAAACCTGGTCATAGCTTTCAAGTAGAATGTAATAATATGCCCAAGAAAACACACACTGAGAGCCTGCTATATGGCTCTCTACAATGTACTGGGATCCAGGATCAGGACGGGGTAAGGAGAGTACAAAGTTTAAGAGGCTGTCAAAAAACTCAGTAATCAAGATAAAAAAAATTTTTATTTTATTAATTTTTTTAGAGACAGGGTCTTGCTCTATCACCCAGGCTGGAGTGCAGCAGTATAATCATAATTCACTGTAACCTCAGACTCCTGACCCTGAGAGATACTCCCTCCTCAGCCTCCCAAAATCCTGGGATTACAGGCATCAGCCACTGCATCTGGCCAAAAAAAATTTTAATGAAATATCTTTTAAAAATCAAAGGCCGGGCGCGGTGGCTCACGCCTGTAATCCTAGCACTCTGGGAGGCCGAGGTGGGCGGATCATTTGAGCTCAGGAGTTCGAGACCAGCCTGAGCAAGAGCGAGACCCCATCTCTACTAAAAATAGAAAGAAATTATATGGACAGCTAAAAATATATATAGAAAAAATCAGCCAGGCATGGTGGTGCATGCCTGTGGTCCCAGCTACTCGGGAGGCTGAAACAGGAGGATCCCTTGAGCTCAGGAGTTTGAGGTTGCTGTGAGCTAGGCTGACGCCACGGCACTCACTCTAGCCTGGGCAACAGAGTGAGACTCTGTCTCAAAAAAAAAAATAAAGTAAAATAAAATAAAATCAAAACCAACGCCCCTCCCCGCAAAAAATCTACCACGAACCCAACATCAACAATTTAAATTCAGGCAGCATCAGAATCTGCTTTTTCTTTTTACGCCAGGCTACACTATGGCTCACAGCAGCATTGTGAATGTACACAAAATACAGCTTCTTGCCCTCACGGACTTTACAATCCAGAATGGAAGGACAAAGGCGAAGAAAAATTAGTGAAATATTATTAATATAAGCAAGAGCCTTTCAATAATAAGTTAAAACATAAAGACAATGTAATATCGAGGAAGTAATAACTTTAAAAACTGTTTCAATTTGAAATGTGCCAAGGCAAACTGCTATTCTTTTTTACTAAGGACAAATATATTGCTTTTATATACAAATAATGAATATTCGTCAAATAAAAATAAATCCCTTTTTTGAAGATTTCTATTGTAAAGCTTTCACATGACTTGAATTTATTTTCAGCCCTCGGGACCTCACTGCACATAATGATTAAATCGTATTCTCAGTTTTTCTACAGTCCATTCTGTCTCACTGACATTGCCAAATGTGAGCTTCACCATGTTAATGGAAATTAGACTTTTTTCCGGGAACATTTTAAAACTAATTTATACAACTACCTGTTTTGTCCCAACTATAATGTAAACTAAAAATAAAATGCTAAGCCCCTGGCTGACTGAACAGACCCCCTCCTGGCCAAAGGGACCCCAGAAAAAATCTTAAAACAGTTCCCAGCCGTGATGGAAAGGGAGGTCAGACGCACTTCATACCCACTTCCTTATGGAGTTTAGACACTACAACTGATTAGCATTAATGTTAAAATAGAGATCATAAGCCTGACAAAACAGACTCTTTGTGGTAATAGATATTAAATTACAAACAGGACCTAAAACCACCTGAGGAAAAGGTTAAGTCAGACCTTACAAACCATAAAATCCCATTAAATGGGTTTTTTTAATTTACCTGGTACAATGTGGCTTATTTTCCAATCTGACTCTGGAATAGCATCACATGACAGATAGAACCCCTCATCATAACTCAAGTATTCCTTTCTACTGATTCCAAGCCTTTATACAAAGCTTTATTTCTCTAACCAATTACAAATTGAAGACTCTCCAAATTCACCTATAACCTATAAGGGCCCCCCTTCCATACATCCCACCTTTCCAGGCCAAATCAATGTATAACTTCCACGTACTGATTAATGATTTCACCTCCAAGTGCTGTCTCCTGAAATCTATAAAACCAAACTATAACCCAAGTGCCTCGGGCACATTTTCTGGGCCCTCCTAAGACCATGGTCTGAGGCCATGGTCACTCATAGGCTCAGACCAAACCTCTTTATTTTACAGAATTTGTTTTTTTTCCATTAACAATACAGTTATTTGTTTGGTTTTTTGGTAATCAGCAACCAAGGCAATGGAATAGAGCTTGCAAAATGAGAATCAGAATCAGAAGGGAAAGACATGTTACTCAACAAATGACATAAATGGACAACTGCCTAGCCACTGAGGAGAAAAAATTCAGCAGGCTCCAACATGGGAAGGTGATGCGCTTGATGCAAAGATGACAACATATATAGCTGAGGATGTAAATTTTCTTTAATGGCAAGTGATACTAAAACATGTCTGAAAATAAGGGGCCACACAAAACAGAATTAAGGGCAGCATGCTCCCAAGTGGGGGCTTCCCAGGTTCCCCATGTGAACACACAGATGCCTAGGATACTATTCTCCTGGTAAGAGAAGCATGCACCCTAATGTTCTTGGGAAGACTTTGTGCCACCTGGACTCTCCTGACTGTCCTAGAGACTTTGGCTATGAGCCTGGTGTTTACCAGGTATAATAACTTGTTCAAAACAGATCTAGGACTTTCCTGAATGTTACTGCAAAACAGGGTAAATATCCAGGTCTGCCTAAGGGCTCTTTCTATAGATTCCCACCTCACTCATTATGTCAGAATAACTTCCAGCCAGACCCAAGATTTAAATATGAAGAATACTGGCAGTAACAGTCTAATGTTAAAAAGCTCTCAGAAAAGCATGAATAAGTAACACATTTGAAAAATGAAGGATATGAAGATAATTCAAAGACTGCAATATATAATGACAAATACATACATGTAAAGATGCTGTAATTCTCAAATAATTAAATAAATACATTTCTAAACCAGAGAGAGGACAAACTAATTCAACAAGATTCTAGGGCACATATTATTTAATAATACATGTTACCTATATGACACACGTTATCTGCCTGCACAGCCCATATACACAGGTGAATTAGCAAGCCAAAAGGACTTAACCATGTGCTCATGACTCGAACTATATAAATGCCAGCTGTCAGGTATCATTCCAAGAGGTTGGATTCTGAACCAAAAATCTAAATGAACTGAATTACATCATTTTGAGCTGCTCAGATTTAACTCCATTAAATTTGTAAGATATTACAGCATTATAAAGTGTTGCTGTTAAAAAGACAGGAAATGAAAAACAGTCTCCATGGGCACTTAATTTACTTGTAAGTCCTACCTAATATTGATGTACCAAATGTGAAAACTTCTTAAAACAAAAAAAACACATATACAGAGCATTTAAAAACAAACAAACAAACAAACAAAAAACTCTTTCATCCCGAATTCGGTTTGTAAAATAAAGGCATTTTCTCACAGCCTTAAAAACAGGCAAAAAACTTTGGTAAGGAAGAAACCTCAGGTAGCAATCAACTAAATTCTAGGGATACCATAAGGATTTTTAAAAAGGAATATTTATTGTTTATAATAAAAAGACAGCATAAGCATAAAACCTACATAATCAAGTGAACAATTAATAGCAAGGAAAACCAGTTGCCACTACAAAATTATAAAATAACTTTCTCTTTAAATGTAATTAGTTAACAGTGCCAGCAGATGGCACTACACTCAAGACAGAATCCTTTACTAACCTACTTATACCATCTTTTTTTGCTATTATTAATTGATACCTAATTGTACATGTTTAGAGTGTGACATTTCAGTACATGTATATAATGCATAATGACCAAATCAGGGTACTTAGCATATCATATCCATCACCTCAGACATTTATCATTTCTTTGTGTTGGACACAATCAAAATCTTTCCTTCTAGCAACTTGAAAATATACAAAAAACTATTAATTATAGTCACCCTGTAGTGCTATAGAACACTAGCTAGGACTTATTTCTCCTATCTAGCTGTACTTCTGTATCCGTTATCCAACCTCTGGCCATTCTCCCATTCTGCCTCTAGTAACAACTATTTCACACTACTTTCAGAAGATCAACTTTTTAGCTTCCATATATGAGTAAGAACATGTGGTCTATTTATCTTCCTGTGTGCACCATCTTGAAGACTGGACAAAAATGATTTGGTTAATTAGGAATATATAATGGAAAGATACCAAACCAATTTTTTCACTCAATACCAGGTTCCTTATATAACATGTGCTATGGCCAGGAGTGGGGGCTCACGCCTGTAATCCTAGCACTCTGGAAGGCCAAGGCAGGAGGATCACTCGAGGTCAGGAATTCAAGACCAGCCTGAGCAAGAGTGAGACCCCGTCTCTACTAAAAATAGAAAGAAATTAGCTGGACAGCTAAAAATATATAGAAAAAATTAGCCAGGCATGGTGGCACATGCCTGTAGTCCCAGCTGCTCGGGAGGCTGAGGCAGTAGGATCGTTTGAGCCCCAGGAGTTTGAGGTTGCTGTGAGCGAGGCTGGCGCCACGGCACTCACTCTAACCTGGGCAACAAAGTGTGACTCTGTCTACAAAAAACAAACAAACAAAAAAAAAATGTGCTGTGGTCCCAATCCCTACCTAATAGTATATGATTGTTGGTTCTAATAAATTGTTAGAACTTGAGGCATAGGTTCTATTTATGCTGTAGTATCATCACTGCCTGAATCCAAACTATCAAATTCACCTTCTTGCTTCCATCAAGAAAGGTTGACATGATGAAAATAAAGGAAATTTTTAGACTAGGAAAATGTTCATAAACCTCTAGTTTCTTTAAAAACTGGTTTTCACTTCATTTCCTTCTAGCATTAATCCACATGTATGTAACAATATATATAAATTTGGCATACTACTTTCTTTCCACAGACATTTGGTGAACATTTAAGCAAATGCCTACATGTACATGCTTCTCCCCTTCCTATCTTTCTCAAAATAAAAAATTTATTTTTTTAGAAAAGTTTTAGATTTACAAAAATAATGCAAATAAAAAAAACCCACCAAAACAATGCAAAGATAGTTGCCATATTCCCTACACCCAGTTTCCCCTATTAACATCTAACAGGATGATACATTTGTTACAATTAATAAACCAATATTGATACATTTTAACTGGAGTCTATACTCTTTTCAGATTTCCTTAGTTTTTTTGTAATGTCCTTTTTCCTGTTCCAGGACCCCATCCAGGATACCACATTGCTTTGAGTTGTCATGTCTCCTTAGGCTTCTCTTGGCTGTGACATTATTTCAGACTTTCCTTGTTTTTGAGGACTTTGACAATTTTGAATATAACTAGCCAGGTACTTCATAGAATGACCCTCAAATAGGATTTATCTGATGTTTTTCTTTTCATTATTATACTGAAGTTATATGTTTTGAGGAAGAAAGGTTGTTCTTAATCTAACCTTATTTTTTGCACATTTCTTTCAACACTGCTATACAATCTTTATCTGTCCAAATGTTTACCTATCTTTATAGTCTGTAATAATAGTACTCATACACTTTATATCCTCTTGCCATTACACATAGTTATAAGTACTGCTGTGAACCACTTGCATATACTGATATATTGAAATGTTCTGAAACAATTCCTAATTGCTGAACATTTAGGTTGTTCTTAAATGTCCTAACTAAACTCGGATGTTATTTCTTAGGCATTCCTCGTCTATGTCTTCCCCTAACATTCTCTTCACCACTAGACTTTAAGCTATGACAGGACAGGAACCCTATCTTAATCACTTGTGTGTACCCCCAGTGCTTAGAACAGAGCCTGGCATAATGGTAGTACCCTTAAATGAAATGAAAGAATAAATATATGGATTTTTCCTCACCAATGAAAAATACTTTATTTATTAAACATTTCTTCTATTTAACCAAGGTAAACTTCCTAGACAGGGATTCTTAAATTAAATGAATATTTTTAAGGTTCTTGAGATGACATATAAATTGTTTGGAATAAGGATTATATTTATAATCGCACCAGCAACATATGACTATTTCTCCATAAATTCGTTGCCACTGGTGTTTTTAAATTCTCCCCTAATTAAATAAAGTAATACTTGCAATTTCAACTTTAAATATATTGTTATATTTCATCTTTTGAGAATTCTCTGTTCATATCCTTTGGCCATTTTATTGTACTTAAATCTTGAAATTTGTTTAATATATTTGAATGAATCAGACTTTTATGTACGTACAAGAATAGATATTAACCTTTTTCATACTGAACTAAAGACTTCTGTTCCACTGTTAGAATTGTTGATTTAGGCTTTCAATATATTTCAGAGATTATACTCTTTATAGTCACATATATTAATCTTTTCCTTGGACTTTTTTGGTCTCCATTTTTATATTTAAATATTTCTGCAATCATTAGTTCTACTTATAAAATATTTCCAGTTCTCTTCTCAGGTACATGATGGGATTGTACACCTTTGGCCTTCTGAAAGATAAGTGCGTCCAAGTGATTGACCAAGTGATTTTTAACCAATGGAATACTAATAAAAGGGACCTATTGCTTTCAGAGAACAGGTTTAAAAGCCAATATGCAATTTCCCACTCTCTCTTTCCCTCTGCCATGGAGTCTAGCAATCTTCTTGAAAGTACACATACTAAATCATTCTTGAGTTCCAGAGTAGCTATATCCAACTCACAATGTATGTAGCAAGAACTACTAACATTGTTTTCTTAAGAGATGAGGTCTTGCTATGTTGCCCAGGCTTGAGTGCAGTGGTTATTCACAGGCTCGATCATTACACACTACAGCCTTGAACTCCTGGGTTCAAGCGATGCTCCTGCCTCAGCCTCCCAAGCAGCTGGGGCTACAAGTGCATGCCACTGGGACCAGCTAAGCCACTAAAATTTTACAGTTGCTATTGTGGCAAAATCTAGCTTACCATGACTACTTCTGAGAGTTGTTTATTTTGGTAAACAGCATATAAACTGATCTATACAAACCCTTTTCATTTTATTTTGAAGGTGGTTGTAACTATTACATGGTTTTACGACTAATATTCACAAATTTATCTTATATCTGGCCACAATGTTAAAATATAATCTTTGATTTTAGATGATCTCTTTGAATAGTCTAAGAATACAATCAAATCTGGCCCAAAAAAAAAAAAAAAATGCATTTTTCTTCATTTCCCTGGCGTATGGAGTTGGCAAAAACATCAAATGTGATACCGGAAAAGAATTAGAATACATCCTTATTTCTCTGTATTTCCTCTATTTTTAATAGACAATGTCTTTAGTGTTTCTCCATTATATATAAAGTAGCTAAATCATCTTTATTCAAATATATTCCAGGGAGTGAATAACACCATATTTTGGTAGAAATGCCTACTTGAGAACCAGTGACACTCTTGCATTGTAGACTATGTCTAATTTAATATTTCACTTGAAATTCTCAATTTTATCCTCCAACTCTAAGATTGTGACTAGCATTCTTTTAATATACCTCCTAGTTAGATTGATAACCTTATGGAAGTCACTTTCCCTTCCCCCTTGTTTCGCTCCCAAACGACAGGACAATTTTTCTTACCAAACAGCCCATATACAAGTCCTGGCCACATTGCCAATTAAGGCTGAGAAAGCTAGGACAACACCGAATTTATGTAAATAAGTTCCCCCCTTCGTGAGTTTTGCTTTAAAGCAGCCAATCCACAACCCCCACAGGAAAGCCTAGGTGATCATGTTCATGGAGCTTAATAAAGGCACAGTCCCACAGATGTCCCCTCTTTCCTCTCCCCAAGCTCCTTCCCCTCCTTCCTTAATCTTAACCACACTGGGACCTGTAATAAATTTTTTTCACGCATTTTGGTTCCACTTTCTCAAGTGTCTCACCTGACACACACACCAGAACCTAACTCTACCCCCAACCCCAACCCTATGCCAGGCTCTCCTAGAAGCTGAGGTTATTGGGCTTATGGACACTCTCGAGAGAGACCTCAAGACCAAATTAGAAAGAAACTGAAGTTTAGGCCTGGAGCAGTGGCTCACACATGTAATCTTAGAACTTTGGGAAGCCTACGTGGAAAGACTGCTTGAGGCTAGGAGTTCTAGAACAGCCTAAGCAAGAGACCCCATTTCTACCAAAACGAAAAAAATTAGTCAGATGCAGTAACATGCACCTGTAGTCCTAGCTACTAGGGAGGCTGAGGCAGGAGGATCACTTGAGCCCAGGAGTTTGAGGTTGCAGTGAGCTATGATCATGCTACTGCACTCTAGCCCAGGCGATAGAGCAAGATCCTGTCTCAAAAAAAAATTTTAACTTAAAGAAAAGTTATCAACTTGAACATTTAAAGTATGTACAATTTATCATGAATTGAATATGCCTCAATAAAAAAGTTATGCAGGAAAAAAATTTTAAAAATACAAATTTTTAAACAAACTATCTCCAGACGTTGTCTAATAGAACTTTCTGCAATTATGGACACGTTATGCAACTCTGTGCTGCCTAAAACAGTAGCCACTAGCCATACATGACTGATAAACACTTGAAATGTAACTAATATGACTGAAAAACTGAATTTAAAATTATATTCATTTTAACTAATTTAAACAGCCAAATGTCACTGGTGGCTACCATATTGAACAATGCAGGTCCAGACATTACAAAGCATGAGAAACACTATTATGTGCTAAAATAAAACTATGTCCAGAACTATATACAGAAAAAATACAAATTTTATAACATATAATACCATTTATGTAACGAAAACAAAGAAATGTATATAAGCATATAAATAAAATATACATTTAAATGTGTAAGCATAGAAAATTTAAGTGTACTTAAATGTAATGGTTACCTCTGGGGAGAGAAATTTGTGTGTATTGATGGTAAGGAACTGTGAGACTTTCGCCTTCTATATACCCTTCTGTACTATTTAAATTTTTGACAATAATCATGCATCACTTTTTTTAAGGCTAAAAAAACTGTACTGAGACTTAAATTTCTGGTACCTTGAAAATTCATAAATTATTCAACAATACACAATAAATCAGATGTTAGTATAATAATGGTTCAGAAAGTTTCAGTTTATATTTGGTCTGCTATGCTACAATGCTAGATTCTAGTTTGTCAAATTTTTTTGTCCAAGTGTGCCCCCTTTTTTGGTCTTTGTTACATTCAGTTATCCACAGGAAAAAAGACAGAAATCAGGGGAGGGAAGTTTATACAATGGAGGCTTCTGAAATTAAGTTACAGGTGTTCAAACAGAAAGCAAAATTTCCACAGAAAGCACTGTATATAATTCGTGATTAAATTTGCAGAATTATGAAGATTAATGAATATTTATCATTTCAGTGAAAGTACATGTGGAAATAAAATCTCCCCAGTAAAAACAGGATTAACAATGGTATACATATTCTCTCATAATCTTGAGTTGCAGAAAGAAAGTAAAGATTACAAAACAAATAATGGTTAACTCTTAACTATTTGCCAGGTACTACTCTAAATTTTATTCAGAGACAGAATTTCATAGACTCAAAGATGCCACTGATTGTAAGATATAACAATACTGTATGTATCACTAAGAAAGAAACACTGCCAATTGAACATCCAATGCTTTCTTATCAATTAGAATTGTAACTTATACAAATTGGAGGATTACTTATACTAATTGAAAGATCTTTTATAGACAGATTTTTATCATATATCACTCTTTTGGATCTACCAAAAGCAGAGAAACGCATCAGTTATTGTACTGCTAAAACTTCTTCATATTCAAGGTTAGCTTCTTCTGAATCACTGTTCAACCTAGAATTGTCAATCCCCATGTTTTTCATCATAATACTGTTTATGAGGCACCAAGAATACTGGCTTACAGCCTTTCTTAAAAGATTTTGTCACTTTTATTATATCTCTGGGATTTCCTTCCAAGCTACTGACACACACTCCACAAATTTGGATGATTTTCTTGATCTTACCAGAAGCTACCAACAGTTTTCAGAAACAACCAGGAATCATACTCCTTTCTCAAATGTTCCTTATGTGGATTGCTAACTAAGATGGAGGCTGCAGGTATGCAACTATGCCATCAGGAATAACCACAAAGATGGTCCATGCACAGGAAGTGACAAATGATCACTATTGCAACTTGGCCAAAGCAACAGGCACCATTAACTGTAAGTCACAAACCCCATTTTCCGAGATATTAAAATATATACATGCTAAAATCTACAAAATATGGTATATTAATTCATTTACTCTCAGAAGGACCCTAAGAGGTAGATGCTATTATTATCCCCATTTTCCAGATAAGAAAACTGGGGCACCCAAAAGGTTAAGTAACCTGCCCAAGATCATACAGTCACTAACTGCTGGATGTGGCATTTGAACTACATTATTCTCTCTGAAATGTAACCACAAAGGCTTTATTAAGTAGGAGAATGTGGTCCAGAAACAAATCTTCAGAAGAGTTTGAAAAATAATACAGTGGGACTCTTCAAAAAGGCTTAAACTTGAAGAATCTGCAAATTAAACCAGCACTATCTGTCCTCTCAACAGCTAATACCACAGGTTTAATACTGAGAGTATCCATCCCCAACACCATCTACAGCTAGGATTATCTAATGAAAACCACCTCCTTTCACAGGATTAATGAAAGTATCTTTTACCTTATTAATTTATACTAAGTAGGAGAAAAATTGAATTAAAGAAAATTTTAAAAAGGAGTTTTATTATTTCAAGTCAAAGGGTTACTAAAAGAAGTAGCCTTAAAACAACTGCCAGAAATGAATTCTCTAATTCCTTTAATAACAAGAAAGAATTGATGGTAATGGATAAAGTTTTTCTACTATATTGTAAAATATAAGTAAAAAATAAATTGTGTTGTGATCTACTACTTTATATGGCAAAGTATAAATGAGGATTATAGGTTTGGGAGTCAGAGAGTTCAGGTTCTAAAACAAATTCTGCCAACTGTTACTGATGTAAACCTGAATAAATTACTTTACCTAAGACTGTTTCCTAATCTGTAAACAGTTCTATAATAAATACTTCACAGAATTACTGTGAAAAGTAAATGAACAAAACTTGGAAGCAACCAAGACATCCTTCAGTAGGTGAATGGATAAACAACACTGTGGTACATCCAGACAATGAAATATTATTCAGTGCTAAAAAGTAATGTGTTATCAAGTCATGAAAAGACATGGAAGAACCTTAAGTGAATATTACTAAGTCAAAAAAGCCAATCTGAAAGGCTACATATTATATGATTCCAACTATATGACATTCTGGAAAAGGCAAAACTATGGGGACAGTACAAAAATGGTTGCCAGGGACTGGGGGAGGGACAGACATAAGCAGAGCACAGAGGACTTTTAGGGCAGTGGAACTATTACATGTGACAATATAATGGTGGATAGCATTATTATACATGTTAAAAACCATAGAATGTATTACACCAACAATGAACCCTAACGTAAAGTATGGACTTCAAATGATAATGATACATCAATTTAAGTTCATCATAAAAAACATACCATTCTGGTGCAGAATATCCATGGGAGGGGTTATGAATATATTAATATAATTACAGTGCTACGCCCAGAGTCATAGGGGTGGACACATAATCTAAATCAGGACCACCCAATGCCAGTCTTCAGTGTGGAAGAAGGGAAGATACACAGTCCTTCTCTAATGGGTAGTGAAGACTTGAGCTATATGGCCAAAAAAAAAAAAAATGCTGGCATCTGTGTCCTCACTACATGGAAAAAAGGAGTAGTGGATATATGGAACCTCTCTGTACTTTCAGCTTAATTGTACTATGAACCTAAAACTGCTCTTAAAAAAAGTCTATTCAAAAAAATTTAAAACAAAACACAAATGAGGACATTTGTAACCACAGCCAGCTAGTGTCTAACAAATAATATTCAATCAACTCTATATCATATCTATCACACTGTACCGTGCTATGAAAATAGGAGTAACTTGGATTTAAACTGAGTTCTGTCACTTACCAGCAAGTTACTTAATCTCTCTATGCTTCCATTTCCTCATTTGTGAAATAGGTATAAAAAGCTGTGAGAATTAAATGAATATATATGTAAAATTGTTTAGGTTAGTGCCTAGCTCATAATTACAATTTAGTAAGTGTTAGCAATTATTACATTATCTATCAGATTAAGGAGATAACATTCAAAGCACTCAGTACAATGCCTCATATATTAAATGTCAAATTAGCTTCCTTCCTTCTTCTATAATACAACTTCTCCCACATATTAAGTAGGTATCAGAAAGTAGGGGAGAAAGTGTAGGAGTGTTTATCAGAATCATTCTAGGTAATTTTTCAAAATATACATGCCACAATTCCACATACTGAATGAGAAACTTTGAGGTGCTATGTATGGAAATATATTCTAACAAAGCTCCCTATAGGTTTCTAATATACACATAGATACATTCTTACTTCACCCAATCCACCTCCTAAATAAATCCATTATGAAGTTATTACCTACCAGAAATTAATGGAATTCAATGTGTTGAGATATCACATATTTTAACATAAATTTCTTGTTGGAGTTTCTATGTATTGTCTAAATCAAAGCTTGGCAAACTATGGCCCATGAGCTAAAATCTGGCCCACCAACAACTGATTTTATAAATAAAGTTTTATTGGAACACAGCATGCCCACTCATCTCCATATTGTCTATGACTGCTTTGATACAACCACAGAGTAGTTGCTACAGAGACCTTATGGTCCACAAACTTGAAAATATTTGCTCTCTGGTCCCATACAGGAAAAATTTGTCAATTCCTGGTCTACATCATTCACAAAGAATATCATTCAGTAGCCCAACTAGAACATTTATTGTGGAGAATAACTGAGTTCAATGTAATTACAACATCATTTAAAGTATATTTAAAAAAAATAAAACAGAAGACTGGAAACAAAGCAAATAAATAGTTCTTCATGTTAGAGTGTATGAGACAGAAATAGTTATGCCTGCCCAGCTGTTCCACCCCCAAGTCCAACCAAGTCATCTTGGCCAATTACAGTGCTACACACCCATGGTCATGGGAATGAACACATAATCTAAATCAGGACCACCCAATGCTACTCTTCAGTGTGAATAGGGGAAGATATGCAATCCTTCTCTAATGGTTAGCGTGGATTTGAAATACATGGCCAAAAAAAAAAAAAATGCTGGCATCCATGTCCTCACTACAAGAAAACTGCTCTCCGTTAGGAGAAAATGAAGCAGAGAGGGAGGGAGGAGGAATAATGAGAGACAGTCTTGGTAGCATTCTCAGCTCAGTTTTCCTTGATCCAACTGTATCTCTGCCATTCTAAGTTTGGGTTATTTGAGACAGTGAATTCCCTTTTTTGCCCAAGTAAGTTTCAACAGAGTTGCTGACATTTGCAACCAGAGGATTCTAACTAACACAACATGCACCTTCTGTCTTCAGCTCAAAGGAGGATTTATTTTTTTCCATAAGAATAAGGATAGTTTGAGACACTAGTTTTGTGCATCAGTTTTGGTTGTCTCATAACTTAATGAATGTCCACGATCAGAAAATTATTCGTAAAAACTAAACAAGATCTATGGTCATTTACATGAGGAAAAAACTGAACAAGGGTAAATACAGTAACAACTCAATCAGAAGTTATTTTTCACTTGATTTTTCCTAGAATAAATAATGAATAAAAGCACAAGGCATTTGACATATATATAAAAACCACTTTGGGCACATTTAGCCCTATCATCTTCATATCCTCTATAATCACTGATAATCATAAAGATGATCCTAAGACACTATATACAATATTCTGATTATCAAAGAAAGATCCTACTATATTTAATATTTAGTATGTATAACCCTAGAAAATAGGATAATTCACTTGGCAAATTTTCAACAAGGATTGAAATAAAAACAAAAAAGCATTCTGTCCAGCCCTCTGTAACTCAGGATATTAAGTTCACAGTATCTCCTTCACAGAAGGCTGATGCTTCACTGTATTATCATACTAGCTGCCTGTAGCTTTACTTTCAGAAAATTTTAATGGTATTAGCCTAGGTCTGAATAATTATTACAATGGGTAAAAATTTTATTTGCATATTTTATAAATATAGTATTGCTTTCAATTGCAATTTTTCAAGCTCCAAAGTTAAAATATTTAATATTTTACTCTTATTCATCTGTAATAAAATCTAATCACAAAATAATACTACAATCAGATGATCTTTGAAAGAGAATTTTGTATAACCTCGATAGTAAAAGACCTCTTTAGATTACATGATTGTTGGGGGTTCTGTTAAAAGTACAATACATCATAAGATGCCTTAACTGTTCAATCCTGACTACCTTACTATAACCTTTAGGATACTCTCTAAAGAGGACAATTCATTTTTAACTTTAAAAAAGTACACACCCACACTCAACCCTCATCTATCCTGAGGTATCTGAAGGTCTACAGTCAATCTTTTGTTATTTTGTGAATCTCATTACTTTGTGGTCTAGCAAAGAGTCAAGACTACACTTGGATGATGTTCAATAAACACTCTCCATATCAAAGCACACATCTTTAAGAATATCAAATTGGGAAAAAAAGGCTCATATTAATAATACAGTCATCATCCGCCTATCTTTCTCCTCGATGCCCACAGACAACCAGTATTAATTAGCCACTCAGTCAGCTGCTTCCATGTCTATTGCTTGACTTTCAATTTGAGATACTACTGCTTACCACAACATTAATAGCTAATATTTGTGTTTACTAAGTGCCAGACACAGAACGTAGCATGTATTATCTCATTTAATCCTCACACCTTCATAAAGTAGGTGTTATTATATCCCCATTTTAGTTCGGAAAATTGGGACACAGTTCAATAACTTGCCCAGGTCACATAGCTAGTAAGAGGCAGAACTGGTATTTGAACACAAGCATCCTAAAACCATTGCTCTCATTTTTAACCTATATGCTCTCATATCCATCCGCCCCACAGTCCAGTCTTAATAAGTACTTCTGAGATGATTCCCCCAAATTAAATAAAAATTGTGAGTAAAATAAAACAAAAAAGGCAAAAGAGGTAAATAGCATTTCTCAAAACCAAATACAATTTTTTGGTTCTATATGTCAATAATTTTAAACTTTGGCTTTGCCATAATCCATGAGGTCACCAATTAGTTGTACTTTAGTTTTATATATATTGATTCGGTGGTTATTATGTCTAACATACAGTATTTTAAAATTTAAATTACAATTATATGACCTATAGCATTTTTGCTGAATTTAAAAGGAAGGCATCAGATCCTAAACACATGCTTTGAAGAGAAAGAGTTGCCGGTAACCTAAGAAAAAATAACTTTCAAAGTAATTTTCTATCTGCTTCCGGAAAGTAAATAATTTATATATATGTACAAATATATATCCCTAAATACATAATAGGGCCAAAAAAGTAATGGAAAAAGGTGAAATTATTTTCACTAAAAGAAAGCTTCAAAAAGTAGACACTATTAAATCTGTGAAGACAGTAGATACAGTAATACTTCCGTTTACTATCCAAACAAAAAACCATTAGTCATGAATATGGATAAAATGAATGTGAGACTGAAAAAATAGTACCATTAAAAAGACAGAGAAAAATGAGAAAAAAGGCAGTAGCAGAAGTTTTGAAATTGAGAAAAAAGGAAGAAAGCAAAAGATGAAAGCCCTACGTAATCTAGGCAATCCAGTTCAAAGCCGAGTCAGATCTTTCTGAAATAGAGAGCCCCCACAATGCTCTGGCAGAAGCGGGTACTGTGATCTCATTCTACGAAAGAGCTGAGACAAAACAGAAGACTGGTTACAGCAAGTCTGCTGGACCAGTAGACCAACATGTGCTCTCTGTCCCTCTACCCAAGTCTTTTTTCTAACCATTCTAAATGACAGGACTCTGACTCTACTAATTTGGCACCTGTTAGAATCCTGTCAAGTGTTTCTCATGTGCATGTAACCTCCCAACTAGATTACCTTCTGGAAAACACGTTATCCTATTTTATTTTAGCCTATGTAACTTAGCACAGTGCTATGTACCTAGTGGTTAGGTGATTATCTTGAAAAAAAAATCACAACTAGGTGATTATCTTGAAAAAAAATCACTTACAATCAGAACACTTGAGTTTGAGAAATCTTAGAGATCATCTAGTCTAGGCTCTTTACCGCAAAACCAAAGAAACTAAGAGCACTTAAGTATCTACTAGCTCAAGGTCACAAAGCTAGGGCTAGCACCCTAATCCCTTGATAATCAGTTCATCTTTTTCCAAATAGTCTTTAATTTCTTCCATTATGATAAAACACATAATCACCATTTTAACAGAAAACAAAGTAACAGCAGCTTCTCTTTCAATATTTACTATATGCCAGGGCCTTTAGAAGGTTTTGCTCGGCAGCCTACACGCCTAGATCTATGATGACTGCTTTGTAAACATTATCCTACTTAACACTAACAATAACTCTAAAAGTAGGCACTATCAATCCAATTTTACAAATGAGGAAAATGTCATTTGACCACGATAACAGTGAGCGGCAGAATCTAGATTTTTGGTTTGTTACCACAGCTTTGGCTCTTAACCAGTATCCTACAGTGCCTCTCATTGAATGTACCAAAAAAATCCTGAAGTCTCACGCAGAGTCCAACACAATAATTGACCCAAACATCATAAACAAATGATGTAATTAAATGAATGAATGATTTAATTCATTAAGAAGTAAGGTTCTCTTATCACAAATACCTCTAAAAAGGTTTCCCCTAATTGCATAATCCTAAGGTTTTAAGAGTAGACAGCATACTAACAAGAGACTTAAGCAATGGCTCATTTTTTTATCCTACAAATAATTCATCCATTTAACTAATATTTAATGAGAAACTATTTTTGTGACAGTGTTAAATCTGAAGATAAAAAGTAAAATAAAACTTGTTCCTGCAAGACTTTATTCCACTAAATTAAAACCCACATAAGTTTTAAATCACTCACCAAAATCCAAATAATTGTGTAACACTTCCCTCCTTCTGGTAGAATAAACAGAAATAACATTAACTAAGCACTGCAACGTGCCAGTTCTTGAACCTCAACACATAGTCTCACCTAATCCCTTTCAGTCCTGTAAACTAACTAACATCTCTATCTTCTGATGAACAAACCGAGGCTTAAAGAAATTAAGTACCTGTCTCAGGTCACTTAGGTAGTTACTACAGATTCAGAATTGGAATCCAAGTCTGTCTGACCGTTCAAAAAGTGATTAAAAGTAGTATTATTTCATTGCTTACCAAGACACAGAGCGGGTTTCTTTCTAAAGGAGACTGAAAACACTGCTTATTTGACAACAAAAATACATTATCTCACTTAATCTTCACTATTGTCTACTAGCTAAATATTATCATCCCATTATTATAAATGATGAAGCTACTCAGAGAAGTATCTTGCCCAAGAACACACTAAGCAGCAGCAGAACTACACCAGGTGCAGACACTAACCACAAAAAAAAAAAAAAAAAAATTGAAAAAAATGCAGAAAGACCTCAGCTGTGTGGTTACGAGCTTAAGATCCACAGCACTTAAACTAATCAGACCTTGTGCTTGTTGGGTAAAAAAGGAATGGAATATACCATTAACAGCAATTTCCACTTTTCAATGATAAGGAGGTTGATTTTCTAGTAATATCCTATCCATTAACTGGCAATTTGAAGACTGGCCTCGAAACTTTAACCCTGCTGGCTATTCTATTATACCAAGCAATCCCTGGTTAATTATTCTTAAAGTAGCAAACAACATAAATACTATTTTACAAAGCAAAGATTTATGAAGAATAGTATGTTATAATACACAGAATAAATATTTAAGTGTTTGACATATTTCCACAGGACCAGAAGAATAGAAATATTCCCTTAGCAACATTTTCAAGGCATCATCTGAAAACTGTCTACTTCTTGATATATTTATTTTTAGGGCTTAAGTGTGACCCAAAAGAGAAATCTCCAATGCCAGTTCTGATAATGTTACCACTTTGGTCAAAAAAAAAAAAGTTTAGCCTTACTGTACAACACTGTTTGTCAGAAATCCAGAGTAGCCTTTTCTATTGAGACTGGCCCACGCATATGTTCCTAAGAAACTGACCACATCTGTTTTTGATAAACCAAAGTGATGAACGGGAGGGTAGCTGAGTACTAACATAAGAGAGAGTGATCGCCGTTATTCACATTTTACTCAAAAATAGGAGCATGCTACAAACCAAAATCCAGAAATAAACAGAATCATTGTAATGTAAAGCAACCAGGTAGAGACTTCCATGTTTGTTCACCCTACAACATAATGATTGTCTTCATCCTTCAACCTCATAAAAACTAGCCGGAAGCTGTGCCGCTGCCCCATCCACAGATCACTGTGAATCATTAAAAACCAGAATGCATCAAGAATTGCTTCCAGGCCCTAACTAGCACCAGCTCTGCTACAAACTAGGAGGTAAACAAGTACTGAATGTGAGTGATCCTGGAGCGGGGCACTGTTTACTTACATGGGAAGATACTCATGTTGTGATGGGAAACGTGTTGCACTGTCCTCCCCTGGCTCCTAAAAAACAGTACTTTGACAAGCTAATGTAAGCATAGTTCTATTCCCAAAAGTTTTGACCTATCTTTTTAATCGCTTAAGGACAAATGCTCAAATAAGGACAACTGACACAAGGTGCCCCGAGGTGCTGCCTATGGCATAACCTGGAAGGACACAACTATGCAGAAGAAATTGTCCCCTCATAGTGAGCTAAATGGAAGGACAGATACCGTCATTCACACTGGCGAAGGAAAAAAGAAGAAACCAAAACCAGACGCGCTTCCTCCTTGCCCTCGAAAGGTTTGGAGCAGGACTAGAGGCTAAGCCGCGGTTCCAAAACAGCATCAGGACCCCCAGCGCCTCTGCAACCGCAAGCAGCGCGGGGACAGAGCAGAACCATGAACATCTCCACCTCTGTCCTCCAGGCACAGCCAGGGACTGCGTCCCAAAGCCCGCCCCGGTCGGGCCCGCCCCGCTATCTCCTCCCCCGTTATCCGCTCGCAGCCGCGCTCGGGCCTGGACTCGCCTCCCCTCCCTCCCCAACTTCGGCACGTCCCACTACCCCACACACGCAGGCCACCACCCTCGGCGAGTCCGGAGGAGAAAGGTTGGAGAGCCGCAGGGCAAGGAATGCGCTCGGCGCGGTTCCTCACCTCTGGATGGAGAAGGGGCACACAGCCCGCCTCGGTATCGTACTCATCCGGGCCGTCCGCCATCTTGGTGTTAAATCCCTCCTCCCGCTGCATGCCGGGAGAAAGCGTTTCACCCTCGCGGGGCTCGGGCAAGGCGGAGGGCGAGGGCGAGCGCGAGCGCGAGCCCCGCCAGAGGCGACGCGGCCGCCTCCTTCTTCCCTTGCCCCCGTGACGCCCCCTGTGCCCCCTCCCCCTCGGAGGGCGCGGGTTTCTGCGCGCGTGCGCGGAAGGGCGGCCCGGCCCCGGCCGGGAGCGCGCTCTGCTGCACTGCGCTGGGGCAGACGGACGGCTCTGGGCGTGGGCGCCGCGGCTCGGGGGCGGGTCCGGGCCGGAGGCAGATGTGCGTTTCTGGCTGCCCAGCGGAGGCGGCTGGGCGGTGAGATGTCCGATTGGGAAATCTTGCGGCCACTTGGGAGCAAGAACGGAGCTTCGGAGCCGCGCAGTCCAAGTCTAGGCTGCCGAGGCGGCCCACGCCCACACGCTCAGCTCTCCTGCTCCAGGACCCCACTCCGGAGACCCGGGCGGAGCCATCACCCGGCTCCAGGGAGAAGGTTTGGTACTGTCAAGCTTGAGTCGAGACGTGCATCACTCCTGAAGACGAAAGAAACACCCCTTCCCTCCACGCTCAAAAAGGTCACCCCGCAACCTAAGCCTCCGGGGGGCACCCTGAAAAACATAGATGCAACTTGGGGCTTCCTCCTGGAGAAACCTTTTTTAAACGATCCCAACCTGCCGTCATTTGTCTTGAATTACTACCACATAAAAAATTTACGAGCTCAAAGCCCACACACCGCCATCTGTTCCGTTTTGGTATAACCCGGGAATTCAGAACTGAAGTTATTTAAACTGAATTCGCTGAAATGCGAACCAGATCATGACTAAAGCCATTTTTTAAAGGATATTATAGGGCTGGTATGGGGGGGTTGCTTGCTAGATGGGGTGATGGGACAATTTTAGAAGGCATTTGTCTTTGTTTCTAGCTGTTAAAAATTGTAGCTCTAAACAGCTTAAAGAAAGATTTAGCAGAGATCATGGAACGTGATCTCTTAGAGATCCCGGTACTAACAATCTGTCTACTGTTAAAGCCAAATCAGCCAAAGACCACCACAAAGAAATCTGTAGTCCGACAACATCAGACTTAAAATCAGGAGGCAGGTTACTCCAGAGAAAGCGTGGAATACCACTGGGAATGGGAGGAGGAAGCCTTTGTAAGGTTTATGTTCCCGCCAAAGGAGTCTGAGGAGGGTCCAGAGAGAGCAGGAATCAGTTCTGGATTGGACGCTGTTTCTGCAGCGCTATGAGGAAAAGCGGGGATTAACGAGGGATTGGATACTGTCATGAGGCTGGGACAATTTAATAATTGGGCACCCCAGTAATAAATGAATATAGTAAAGTGAACCTGGGGCCCGTTGGTAAGAGACCAGTAATCACTCAAAGAGGCTATGGCGTTTTATAGCTGTTTCATGGCAGTGGGGTTAAAGAAGGTTTTCTGTTAACTTTGCAGCTGGCTTTATCTGTGTCTGTCCTCCCAGCACAGCTGCTTTTTCTCTTTTCAGTCCGAGCTGATTTTCATTCTCTTAGTTCTGGCCCAAAGTAGAAATCATCATGCAAAACTAGGCAGAATTGGGGTTTTGCCTTTGGAGCACCAAATTGTTTCCAGACACATGTTAACATGGACAGAAATCATTTTCACATCAACATTTCAATTTTTAATATTGCCCCTCCTTACCCTCATGCATTTACTGCAAATAGCAGATGGGAGTAAAGAAAGGAAACTCAGTGAAAAAGTTGAAAGGTGGCATCAATAAGGTATTGAATGAAGTGAAGGAGTGAAGAAACTAGGCATGGAGAACAGGAGAAAATGTTTCATAGGTACCCATCTTTAGGAGCATTGGTGCAGGTGTATGGTGGGGACCATTCATAAAATGGAGATGTTTAGCCTTCTCAATGATCTCACGTTCACAGAGGTCCAAAGTGGAAGGATCAAGAGCCAAATTCAGCCAGCAAAAATGTTTCATTTGGCCCACATGGTAGTTTGGTAGTTTTCAAAATATATTTTAATTAGATACTGAAATTCAATAAATCAGGTATCACTTTAAAATCTAGATTTCTAGTTCACCTGGAAAACATGAGCAATCTAAGCCTTCTTGCTTATCCACTGGACCCGTGGCCTGCTTTGTTTTCGTTACCTGCATGGCATCAGTGGACATTTTTATTTGTGACATCTGAGACTTCAACTTAAACGTAAAGAAAATACTAAACGTAGCTGAAAAGAAGTTGAAACAACTCAGCTAGGGTCAGTATCTGCCTTGCTCACTGCTGTTAAGACTGAAATAAATAGTTATTAAATGAAGAACTGAAGGAAGAAAGAAATCAAGAGCAAGAGCAGCCATTCTTAGGAAAACGTGTTTAAGTTGAGGCTTGGGCTGGGTTTTGTATGGACCAGAAAATTCTTTAGATATAATCAGAGTCCCTCTTGGTAATTATAGAGCTCTCATCTATAGCTCAAATTTGAGACAATGTATTCAGGGGACTGTAAAGGACAGCCAAGAAAGTGCACTGATTGGGTAGATTGGCAAAAGAATGGCATAGAATTATAGAGGAATGCAGAATAGTGGCTAAAAGAGAATAAAATTCAAAGAGAAAAATAGACCTTGTTAGAGAGGAATTGTGAAATGGATTTAGAAGCAGACAGATTGGAAGTAATGGAGCATTGTTATATAAATACAGTTTCATATGTAACTTCAGAGACTACTGGATTTAAAGACAACATTAAAGATCATACAGTTTTAGTCCAACTCTGTCAATTCACAAATGGGGAAATGATGGTTGGGGAATTTGAGAAACCCTCTTAAAGTCATAGAAGTAGGTGGTAGCAGAATCATGTCTGGAAGCCTCCTGAATCTTCCCCATCTACTACTTTTGCCTCTACCCCATATTTCTTCTGTTGTAATTATCTTCAATGAATTATTTGGTCCATTTCATATTTTTTTACTGTGGTAAGAGCAATTAACATGAGATTTACCCTCTTAAATTTTTAAATGCACAATACAATATTAACTATAGGCACAATGTTGTACAGCAGATCTCTAGAACTTATTCGTCTTGCATAACTGAAACTTTATACCTATTGAACAGCGACTCGTTTCCCCCTACCTCAGCTCTAGGCAACCACCATTCTTCAATCTATCAGTTGACTATTTTAGATACCTCACAAAAGTGGCATCATGTACTATTCGTCCTTCTATGACTGGCTTATTTTACTGAGCATAATGTCCTCCAGGCTCATCCATGTTGTCATATTTGGCAGGATTTCTTTTTTTTTTTTTTTTTTTTTGAGACATAGTCTCTCTCTGTCACCTGTGCTAGAGTGCCATGGAGTCAGCCTAGCTCACAGCAACCTCACAAACACTCCTGGACTCAAGAGAGCTTTCTGCCTCAACCTCCCAAGTAGCTGGGATTACAGGTTCATGCTACCACCACACCTAGCTAATTTTTTCTTTTCTTTCTTTCTTTTTTTTTTTTTAAGTAGAGACAGGGTCTCACTCTTGCTCACGCTGGTCTCAAACTCCTGACCTCAAGCAATCCACCCGCCTTGGCCTCTCAGAGTGCTAGGATTACAGGTATGAGCCACCTTGCCCAGCCTTTCCTTCTTTTTAAAGGCTGAATAATATTCCATTGTATATACACACAACATTTTCTTTATCCATTCGTCTATCAATGTATATTTAGGTTGTTTCCATATCTTGGCCATTGTGAGTCATACTGCAATGAATATGGGAGTGCATATTATCTTTTTTGATATTCTGATTTTACTTCTTTGGGATATATAATCAAATGGGATTGCTGGGTCATATGGCAGTTCTATTTTCAAATTTTTGAGGAACTGCCATACTGTTTTCCATAGTGGTTGCACCGTTTTCCATTCCCACCAATAGCGTAGGAGGGTTCCAATTTCTCTACATCCTTGCTAACATTTGTTATCTTTTTTTTTAATGGTGGCTATCCTAAGAGGTGTGAGGTGATACCCCAATGTGTTTTCAATTTGCATTTCCCTGACAATTAATGATGTTGAGCACCTTTTCATATACCTGTTGACCATTAGTGTTTCTTCTTTGGAGAAATATCTACTTAAATCCTTTGTCAGTTGTTTAATCAGATTATCTGGGGCTTTTTGCTATTGAGTTGTAGGAATTCATTGTATATTTGGGATACTAATCCCTTACCAGATGTATGATTTACAGATACTTTCTGCTATTCTGTAGGTTGCCTTTTCACTTTGTTTCCTTTGCTATGCAGAAGCTCTTTAGTTTGATGTAATCTCACATTTGTCTAATTTTGATTTTGTTGCTTGTACTTTTGATGTCATAGCCAAGAAATCATTGCCAAGTCTAATGTCATGAAGCTCTTCACCAATGTTTTCTTCTGGGAGTTTTACAGTTCCAGGTTTTACATTTTAGTTTTTAATCCATTTGAGTTGATTTTTATGTATGGTACAAGATAAGGATTTTTTTTTTTTATTTCATCTTGTTATGGGGGATACAGAATTGCAGGTTACATACGTTGCTCCTGTACCACCTTTCCCCTCAAGTCAGAGCTCCAGGCGTGTCTATTCCCCAGGTCGTGCGCATTGCACCTATCATGTAGGTATATATCCCTCCCTTCCCCACCCCCCCTTCCCGAGTCAGCACCTTCAAGTGTTACCACTCCCCAAACGGTGCGCAATGTACTCATTGTGTAGGCATACCCCCATCCCCTCCCTCACCCCCCACCTCAGTCTGATATCCAATTGGTTTCGTTCCCAGATTTGTATTTAGGTGATGATCAGGGAAACCAATTTTCTGGTGAGTACATGTGATGCTTGTTTTTCCATTCTTGGGATACTTCACTTAATATAACGGGTTCCAATTCTCTCCAGGAGAACCATAGAGATGTCATATCTTCATCATTCCTTATAGCTGAGTAGTATTCCATGGTATACATATACCACAGCTTACTAATCCAATCATGTATTGATGGGCATTTGGGTTGTTTCCACATCTTTGCTGTTGTGAATTGTGCTGCTATAAACATTCGGGTACATGTGTCTTTGTTAAAGAATGACCTTTTTTCCTTTGGGTATATGCCCAGTAATGGGATTGCGGGGTCAAATGGCAGGTCTACTTGAATCTGTTTAAGATACCTCCATAATGCTTTCCACAGGGGTTGCACTAGTTTGCAGTCCCACCAGCAGTGTATGAGTGTTCCTGTCTCTCCACACCCAAGCCAACATGTGTTGTTTTGGGTTTTTTTGATAAAGGCCATTCTCACTGGGGTTAAGTGATATCTCATTGTGGTTTTGATTTGCATTTCTCTGATGATTAGGGATGTTGAGCATTTTTTCATATGTTTGTTAGCCATTCTTATATCTTCTTTCGAGAAGTTTCTATTCATATCATTTGCCCACTTTTTGATAGGGTTGCTTGATTTTTTCTTGCTGATTTTCCTGAGTTCTAAATAGATTCTTGTTATCAGTCCTTTATCTGATGTGTAGTATGCAAAAATTTTTTCCCATTCTGTAGGTGGTCTGTTTATTCTCTTGACTGTTTCTTTGGCTGTGCAGAAGCTTTTTAATTTAATCATGTCCCATTCATTAATTTTTGTTGCTGCTGTGATTGCCTTGGGGGTCTTCTTCATAAATTCTTTGCCTAGGCCAATGTCTGTAAGAGTCTTTCCTACATTTTCTTCTAGAATTCTGATTGTATCACGCCTAAGGTTTAAGTCTGTTATCCACCATGATTTGATTTTTGTGAGAGGTGAAAGCTGTGGGTCCTGTTTCAGTCTTCTACAAGTGGCTAACCAATTCTCCCAGCACCATTTATTGAATAGGGATTCTTGTCCCCAGAGTATATTCTTTCCTGCTTTGTCAAAAATTAGGTGACTATATGAGGATGGTTCTATATTTGGATTTTCTGTTGTGTTCCACTGGTCTGTGTCCCTGTACTTGTGCCAGTACCAGGCTGTTTTAAGAACCACAGCCTTGTAGTATAGTTTGAGATCTGGCAAATTAATACCTCCCATTTTGTTTTTGTTGTTTAAAATTGCTTTTGCTATACGGGGTCTTCTCTGGTTCCATACAAATGTATAATTATTTTCTCTACATCTGTGAAGAATGATGTTGGTAATTTAATAGGGATTGCATTGAATCTGTAGATCACTTTGGGTAGTATAGACATTTTAACAATGTTGATTCTTCCGATCCACGAGCATGGTATATTTTTCCATCTATTTGCAAGTTCTGATATTTCTTTTCTCAGTGTTTCATAGTTTTCCTTATAGAGGTCCTTTACCTCTTTAGTTAGGTATATACCTAGATATTTTATTTTCTTTGTTGCTATTTTGAAGGGTACTGAGTCTTTAATTTGGTTTTCTGATTGACTGTTATTGGCATATATAAATGCCTCTGATTTGTGTATATTAATTTTGTAGCCAGAGACTTTGCTATATTCGTTAATCAATTCCAGGAGTCTCATGGTTGAATCCTGGGGGTTTTCCAGATATAGCATCATATCGTCAGCAAAAAGTGAGAGTTTGATCTCTTCCTTCCCTATTTGGACTCCCTTGATTTTGCTCTCTTGCCTGATAGCTCTCGCAAAGACTTCCAATACTATGTTGAAAAGTAATGGGGACAGTGGGCAGCCCTGTCTGGTTCCAGTTCTAAGTGGGAGTGCTTTCAATTTTTCCCCATTCAGAATGATGTTGGCTGTGGGTCTGTCATATATGGCTCGTATCATTTTTAGGTAGGTTCCATCTACGCCTATTTTGTTAAGCGTTTTTATCATAAAAGAGTGTTGAATTTTGTCAAATGCTTTTTCTGCATCTAATGAGAGTATCATATGGTTTTTGGTTTTGCTTCTATTTATGTGGTGAATTACATTTATAGATTTACGTATGTTGAACCACCCCTGCATCTCTGGGATGAAGCCCACTTGGTCGTGGTGGATTATTTTTTTGATAAGTACTTGAAGATAAGGATTTAATTTCATTTTTTTACATGTGGATATCTACTTTTCCCAGCACTATTTGTTGAAAAGACTGTCCTTTCCCCATCATGTAGTCTTAGCACCCTTGTCAAAACTCAGTTGACCATAAATATGTGGGTTTATTTCTGAGCTCTCTATTATATTTAATTGGGCCATATGTCTGTTTTTATGCCAGTACTATACTGTTTTAATTACAATAGTTTTGTAACATATTTTAAGATCAGGAAGTATGATGCCTTAAGCTTTGTTCTTTCTCAAGATTTTTTATTCAAGGTCTTTTGTGCTCTCATGTGAATTTTAAGAATTTTTTTTCTATTTCTGGAAAAAATGCCTTTGGGATTTTGATAGGGATTACATTGAATCCATAGATCACTTTCTGTAGTATGGACATTTTAACAATATTAATTCTTCCAATCCACGAACATGGGATATATTTCCATTTATTTGTGTCTGTAATTTCTTTCATCAATGACTTGTAATTTTCAGCATGCAAGTCTCTTACCTCTTTTGTTGAATTTATTCCTAAATATTTTATTCTTTTTGATACTGTCATAAATGGGATTGTTTTCTTAAGGCAAGGGGTTGCTATTTTGACAAGAGAAAGCCAGCACACATAACAACTCTACAATCCTATTTTAAGTGAAGTGAGGACAATTTTTCTGCACTCATATTCTGTATGAGTGATGTAGACAAAACCTGACTGGAGAATTAAGGAAATATATGGAATTAGCATGTGTGATAGCCAACTTCTGAGAAGACTCCCAGTGATTCTCATCTCCTGATATGCATACCTTTGTACCCTCTCACACTGAGTAGGGCTATTGTGTGGAACCAATGAGATATTCTGAACAATGGTGTGTGATTTTTGAGGTCAGGTCATAAAAGGCATCAGGGCTTCTGCCTCGTTTTCTCTTGGATCCCTATTTCTGGGGGAAGCAAGCTGCCATATCATGAAGACATTCAGGCAGTTCTATGGAGAGGTCTACATGGCAAGGAACCGAGGCTTCCTGCCAAGAACCAACACTGATTTGCCAGGCATGTAAGTGAACTGCCATAAAAGTGGATCCTCCAGCTCCAGTCAAGCCTTCAGATGGCTACAACCCCAGCTGACATGTTGACCATGAGCTCATTAGAGACTTTAGGCCAGAACCACCCACTTAAACTATACCTGAGTTCCTGATCTGCTAAAATTGTGTAAAATATAAGTGGTTATTTTCCTAAGCTGCTAAGTTTTCAGATAATTTGTTATACAATAATAGATAATACAGTGGTAAAGCCTGAAACTCCCTAAAATCATTTACAAAGTTTTATGTTTACAAGAATCCAAAGGACCAAACATTCAGTCTGACTTAATGGAACTGGTTATTTTTTCCTAAACTTTTCTCCCATATAAGAAATGTGTAATCTATTTGGTTGTTATTTTTGTAGGGGGTGGTGGAGGTGTGGTGTGCAAATTTCCCCTTTCCAGGAAATTTGAAGGTTCAGCTGTTCATATCCCTGAAAAGATTATTGGTGCTAATAACTTGGGGTCAGCCTTCAAGGGCCATCAATATCCTTATGAAAGAGAAGAGAATGGAACTTTGTGTTGAGAAATAATGAGGATTTGAAACAACAGTGTATAGATTTAAAAGGTGGGGAGAGGAGATTGTCTGGGTAGCAAGAGTGTGGATTGCTGGATCTGAATTTGTTTTAGAGCACATCCTGCTTCTAGCAAATAACGACTGCACTAAGAGAAGAAGAGAAGATTCCTCAAAAAGAGCAAGATTCCTCAGGAGCCTCCTGGATCAGAGACTGCCCAGCACCTAGAGCCTTGCCTCATTCTGTGCATGGTGGGCAAATTTCTCTTTTGTACCAGCACTGCATCATTTTACTGCTCCTTAGAAATAACCCAAGGTGTGGCCATGTCAGACAGTGCCAACTAGGTTTTACTCTTTGCCTTTTGACTCTCACCATCTGCCATGTTCCAGGACAACTGTAAGCTCCAATAGCCCCCCTGAGTACCTGCAAGAGGGGAGAAAGGAAGAGTTTCTGAGAAAGGCTCAAATGAGCAAGCTTGAGACCCTCTCCTCCTCCCAACTGAGAAAGTGATCAGTGAAAGCCCTGTGTACATATATATATTTTTTTCTAGGGAGAAAGTCTACAGTTTTCATAAGATTTTCAAATGAGTATATGATCCAAAAAATGCTGCTCAAATATAGGAACATTTTAAATGTTAAATCTGTATTTTTTTTTTTTTTTTTTTGAGACAGACTCTCACTCTGTTGCCTGGGCTAGAGTGCCGTGGCATCAGCCTAGCTCACAGCAACCTCAAACTCTTGGGCTCAAGCAATCGTGCTGCCTCAGCCTCCTGAGTAGCTGGGACCACAGGCATGGGCCACCATGCCCAGCTAATCTTTTCTATATATTTTTAGTTGTCCAGTTAATTTCTTTCTATTTTTTAGTAGAGACAGGGTCTCGCTCTTGAAAAGGCTGGTATCAAACTCCTGACCTTGAGCAATCCTCCCGCCTCAGCCTCCCGGAGTGCTAGGATTATAGGTGTGAGTCACCTATATCTATATTTCTATAAGTACTATTTCCTTCTACATAAATGAAAAGTTTTTACTGGGAATTTTTACTATATCATTGTATTATTTTAATGATATTACATTAATTGATATGAGTGGTTTATAAATGATAATCTCCATGAGGACAAGAATACCAATCCTATACATAATACTTAACATATTATTTTCTCAAAGTAGTTATTCTATAATTATTTGTTCAATGAATGAATTATAAATGAAAAACGTAAGAAAAAAGGAAAGCATGTATGAACCTATCTATGGTCAAAATTTCACATAATGTATGTCCCCTAGGGGGAAAAAGATAAAGTTATAACTACTTTGTTAAGGTCAACATACTATGTTTTGGTTTAAAATACAAAATGGATCAATATATGCTGGTTAATCAGCATTCTCCCTTCCCCCATTTCCCCAAATCCATTCTTTTCTTTTTTGTGCCTCTGTGCACTCACAAATTGATCACCAAGGACTACATCCTGCACCTGCCTTGCCAAGTTGGCTGTTGTTTGGGCTTGGTCCATAGGAGGCACTGGCAGAAGATGGGAGGATAGGAGAGAAAGAGATCAGGGTATTTCTTCCCAGTCTCCCCTGCTTTGACAAATCATCTCTATAAGAAGCCTCATCCCTCTTGGACTACAGTGCTTACCTAGTAGTCCTTTTTGTATGGTTCTTGCTGTCACCTGACTTCTGTAACACTCTCTCCATGTTGTGTCCCTGAGCCTGAGGGGTACTGCTAATCTCTGGGTGCCCTCCATCCCTTGTTTGTCCCCTTAACCACATCATGGTAAGTGGTACTCCCACTAACACTTCTTCATTTGGACAATGTGGAGGAAATTCTGTTTCCCTTAGGGGCTCTGACTGATATACATTGTGTGTGCCAGTCATGTGCTTCATGTACATTATTTTATTTAATCCTCATGAGAACCCTGAGAGCTAGATAGTATTATCTCCCTTTTATAAGTGAGTTAGCCCTTTACTGTAAGTTAACATTATGGCTACATGAGACTGCACCAGTGAGTCTGTAGACATCTACACATTGGGTGGTTTGCAAACAACTAATGATGCATCAACAATTCCTGAAATCAAATATGCAGACAACAGCGAATAGGCTATAAGGTTGATACATGCTAGTTGATTATGTATCATGACTGGACAGAAAGATGTTTCTTCAGGATTACCTTTGAAATCCAATGTCAAATACACTATTTGTTAGCTTTTCTGTGACAATTCAACAACTCCAGAAGACTTTTTATAATTGGCTATCTACATAGTGCTTATAATTAATGCATAGCTTTAAGAGGAAGTAAAATTAATTCATATTAAAAATAAATATTTTAGACTGCTACCATCAGGCAATGAAAGCAGTTGAGAGAAGCTTCATGCTATAACCCTTTGTATCAATTAGGGGAAATTGTGGAAAAATCAAAACGTGTTCTCGGTGAACTCCACATCCTTTCCACACCTCTGCTTATCCCTGCTTGCCCTTGTATGCTGCCTTATAGTTTACATTATTATATTTTTCAGAATGACTATGGGACTACAGGACTAATTTCCACATGTCTTCACCAGCCCAAACCCATATTGGGAACCAAGTGGGTGTTCTTTGCACTTTGTCTTAAAAAAAAAAAAAAAAAAAGAGGGGCTATTGATTTGGCTGGTGTGAAACAAGGAGGTGGCCCCACCTACCTGATGTTCACTCTCCTCCCACCCCTGATTCTAGAGCAGGATACTCTCATGGTTCAGATATCCTTCATTTAGGAAAGGAAAGGGCAACCATCGCGGTGCTGAGGCCTTGACTTGTCTATGTTGGACCCCTGCCAAGGCTCCTGGTCAGGAGGATATTAGGAGTAAACTTTTATATCAGGACTTCATTAGCATAATATGGGTATACCGTAACTGTTGTAGGCCTAGACTGTTACCAGACCACTTCCAGAATGTTTCCTAGCACTGCTGTCCCTGAGCCCTTCCCCAAGTTCCTGGTCCATCATTGGAGGGATGTATCCTGTTGGTTTATGTCCCCTAATACCGAGGGCTCTTCTCTCACTGGCTTATTAACACGTAAGAATCAAATAGAGTAGAGTTGGAAATCTAACTATAGTTGACTCAACTGCTTTATCTTATTTAGGAGACAGTTTAGTCAATCAAAACATTTTTCTGTCCACATTTCCCAGGCTAGTCAGACTACCTGGATTTGCTCTCACTTAACTCTGTGGCCTGAACAAAGTTACATAAGTACTCTGGCTGGACTCTGCTTGCATAGTTGCCATGTCATTTCTTCCCATCTTGCCCAGGCTTGGCCAGCTCAGACAGACATTCCATTCGTTGTCATATGGAATGGGTGACGTTTTTACTTTCTTTCCTCCATATCTGAGTCCAGTTTGGTTTCCACTCTTAGTTTCTGTTTAAGGACAAAGTATTTCATCTTTTGTTTACTTTTTTGTACCTCAGGGAAATGGTGGGGGAGAGAGAAGCTTGGTTTCGACAAGTAAGATACAAGCTACATTAGAAAACCTTGGTACTGCTCTCTTTGCTAAGTTTTTGTTTACTCTGTGTAGGTAAGAATTATATCTCATTCCCCTAGGAACTCTCCCATAGGAGAATATCCTGAGACTTCACATAGTTTCCTTAAAAAAACAAAAGAAAAAAATTTAAAAAAGAAAAACAACAAAAAAATAAAAAATAGGCCGGGCGCGGTGGCTCACGCCTGTAATCCTAGCACTCTGGGAGGCCGAGGCGGGTGGATCGCTCGAGGTCAGGAGTTCGAGACCAGCCTGAGCAAGAGCGAGACCCCGTCTCTACTAAAAATAGAAAGACATTATATGGACAACTAAAAATCTATATAGAAAAAAAAATTAGCCGGGCATAGTGGCGCATGCCTGTAGTCCCAGCTACTCGGGAGGCTGAGGCAGTAGGATCGCTTAAGCCGAGGAGTCTGAGGTTGCTGTGAGCTAAGCTGACGCCACGGCACTCACTCTAGCCTCGGCAACAAAGTGAGACTCTGTCTCAACAAAAAAAAATAAAAAAAAAAAAAAAATAATAGTTTTGCTATTTTAGTGAGTATCCTAGAGCCTTTACTTTCATCAAAAGGAGCCCCATAGATCACTTTCCCTCTTTCACCAGCCTTTCTTGCAGGCACTTCTAATGGTGTACAGTGAGAAAATGAAAAATGTAAGGAGACTCACTAGGTTTGCTTCTCTACAAATTTGGGGACATTCACGTGAATCTCAGAATTTATCAGTATAGCTTGAGGTGGGTGGGTGGATGAGAGGGCAATTAGGATGTAAGCCCATTCATTCTTCTCTGCTTTGTTTCATAATATTATGCCTTTGTGTCCCTGCTAGGGTTTTTTTTTTTTTTTTTTTTTTTTAACTCTAGGGTATGCCCCTTCTTTTGTTGGTTGCTGTTTCGGTGAAATTTCTAGACCTTTTTTTTTCTTTTTGAACAGGCATTAAGGTAGAGAAAGTCTGTGATATAGCTGGCCACCTGAACATTTCAGAAATCCCCCAAACATGATAGTTTTCCTCCACAACTGCTTAGCTTTTAATATGCTGATATAATCAAATGTTCTAGAGAATATTTCCAAGTCCCTGAACCTGACAGTCCCCTTAACTCCTCTATGTCTCATTATTGAGATGGGTTTTTTTTCTATAATTGGTTGCCTCATTCATTGCATGATTTTTTCTAATTTCATTCTCTGAAATTGATCTCAAATTCAAGTTTTGGGGTACTTGCTGTCAGATTGGTTCAACACAGGAAGGCAATGGGGACCTACAGATTTCCATACATACATATACACAAACTTGCATAAATATCAGAGGGTTCAGGGACTCCCTGACCATGGTCTCAGGACCCCAGGTGAAAATCCCTGATTGTGATAAATTACAGCTTTAGTTCTTGAATAAAGTGCTTAACCTATAAAGGACTTTGAGAATTCATCTACTAGTTTATCCTACTGCTTCAGACAAAGTAATTCTCAGCAAATGTGGTGTAAAAGAAAGACTATAATAATAAACCGAATACTGGTTCTGGCTTTACAGCTAATTAACTGTGTGATCTTTGTCACTTTAATTTCTCAACCTCAGTTTTGTCATCTGTAAAATGAAGGGTTTGGAATAGGTGTACTCCAAAGTCTCTTTCATCCCTATAATTCTAATAGTAATAATAAGACCATCCTAGACATATAATAATTTCCTTTTAAACACTCATAATGAAAAGTCCACAATCTCTGCAATTAACCTCTGCTCTGTTCTCTGTCTGTGACAATTTTTATTATCAGAAATTTCTTCCTAATTTGTATCCTAAATCCCCCATACTGTGGGTCTTCTTTTATTTTATTTTTTTCTCAATTCTCTTAATATTCTCTTTATCTTCCTTACCTAAATCATTCCCAGACAGGTTAAGTCTGACTACTGAAACCTCAGAAAGGACTTCCATCAGTAAAAACCCTTTTTCCCCATGTCTAAATCATTAATGCAGATGGTAAATGAGACCAGACGTCGTACTAACACCCAGGGACAGCCCATTAGATAGTCTGTATTTCAGAGAGATAAGAAGAGCTAAACTGTTGTAGTTGTAGTATCTGGTATTCCCTGCTCTTCTATTTTAGATGATACCCTTCTAAGCTTCAATCAAAGAGAACGCAGTACAGCTAAAGATACCTCATGAAGAAAATAAAATAAAAGGCAAATCATTTATCTGAATTTATGGCCCTACTCCATTTTAGGCATCAGCATTGGGTTGCTGTACTCCTATATTCCCATAGAATCCTAGTCAAAATACCTGCCCATCTGAAATGTCAATAATTTTTTTTCATCTCTTTGTATATTTTTAAATCAGTTTTTAAATTCGAGAAGTAATAATTGCACATATTTTGAAATTTTTTAATAAGGTATGTAATTAAAGCCTCTTTTTCCTCCCCATTCCTTCCAACAATATTTCCCAGAGTTAATCACAGTTACTCATAGACTTCCCATAATCTTAAGATATATACATAGATATCCTTAAAACGTGACATCCCAACTATGCAAACTGTTCCACACCTTGCTTTTTTCACGTAGGAAATTATTTTAGATATCTTTCCATGGCAGCATGTAGTATTCTATTTTATTCTATTTACTGGCTTATGTAGTATTCTCCTGGGTCCTTGTATATCAGTCAGAATATTTTTGTCTTTAAGTAACAGAAAATGTAACTAAATTGGCGTACATGATAAGGACCTTTATTATTTCTTACAACAAGAAGTCTAGAGTCAGGTTAATTAAACAGTTCGGAAATATGAACATTCAGTCAGATTCCTTCCTCTGCTCTGCTATTCTCAGATAAAGCCAAGAAACCTCATGTTCTCAACATGGCTGCAGCAGCTCTCAGCATTATTCATCATGCAGCAACAACTAGAGGCAATAAAAGGACTGTTCCTTCTCATGTGCCTCTTTTTTGAATTAAGGAACATGTGCAGGTCACATTGGTTGGGATTTAATTACATGTCCATGCTAAAAACAGTCTTTGGCAAAGGAAATGAGACCACCCTGATTAGTTTAGATGAGGGGGTTGGCAAATCTGGCCCACTGACTGTTTTTGTACGGCCTGTGAGCTATGAATTTTACATTCTTAAAGTTTGGAAAAAATTAAAAAATAATATTTTGTGACATTAGAAAATTATATGAAATTCAGAGTTCAGTGTCTGTAAATAAAGTTTAGGTATTCTTAAAGGATGCTTTCAAAATATAACAGCAGAACTAAGTAGTTGGAACAGAGACCATATGGCTCACAAAGCCTGAAATATTTACTGTCTGGTCCTTTACAGGAAAATTATACCAATCTCTGGCTCAGACTATCCATCATCTGAAGCCAGGGAATCTCCCCCCACCCCGAACATAAGACTATGTGGTCAGTAACTAAGCACAAACAAAACTGGAGCTCTTCCCAGCAAGGATGAAGAGGTGGAGAAGAAATGGATTTATTAATAGATAGGTAGTCAACAATATCTGTTTTATGTCACCAGATATTTTCTCTAGAAATTGCAATCGGCTCTCTGAGAACAGATCCATCTTTAAATGTTCATAGGTAGTAGCAAGTCATGTCTCAATATTGGAAAGTGAGCTTGTTTTCACATTGCTTCAAGTCAGGCAGAAAGTTTGGTTCAAGGATTAAAGTAATTATTTTCCAGTCCCAATTAGCATGGCACTCAAAAACTTCTGTGTCTTACTCCTGTTTACCTCTCCAGCATCCCCTGCTACGTCAAGCGCATGACTCTATTGTTCCTTCAGTTATGAACACTTAAAATTCCCTGAATTTACCAAGACTTTTCATGCCTCTTTGCCTTTGTCCATACTGTTACCTCTTTCTGGAACACTCTTCCCTTTTGTCCCCCGGGACAATTTCTTAGGTGTAACTTTAAGACCTAACTCAAGTGTTATTTCCTCTGAAAAGCCTTATAGGACCATGTCTGGGGCTCTATCTACTTTTTTTGTCTTTTTCTTGGTTCCCTAAAAAGAACAGCCTGAGATAAGGGCTTCCTCATGTTCATTTATTTGGAGAAGTGATCCTAGGGAGCAAGAGTTGTGGGTAGGAGACCAGGAGTAAAACATGATAAGACACGTTAATGAGCTAGTTATTGTTATAGGCAATGGGGACTCGGACCTGCTGAAGAGCTTCTGAGGAGCCAGAATTAGAATTGTTGCTGAGACACAGAAGAAGGAATAATCTCATCCCCTATTGATACATGGTTGTACCGGAGAGTGTTCAGTCTCTCATACTTCCATGTTTGCACAGTAGAGGAGGCCCAGGGTAAAAAGCAAAAGATACCTAGAGCAGCTATCAGATGTCATCTTGGCTCAGCTGGTAGCCATGAATATGAAATGGGCAGGAGAGGTCCAATATACTCCCCAGTGTAAATTATTCAGATCTGCTAGTAATCTTCATTACATGCAGTCTATCGCAGAGCCTTCAAGGTGGTAGCTGACAGCAATCCTACAGAAGATTTAATACAAGAGTATTAGAGGAACAAGCAACAGCTCCTGATGCTGTAATTGTTCTCAAGAACATAACTGATATTCATCCTTTTTCTTCCACTACTACTTGACCCAGGTTATTTACCTGGTGGGTTGTCCAATTCTTCATCATGGAGGGGCTGGAGGCTTTAGTTGCTTTAGCTTTATTGGATAAGGGCTATCGCGAGGTAACTGCTCTTGCTCTTTTTTACTAATGGGGATTGAGAAGAACTTATTCACCAGAGCCGTAACCACATACCAGGCACCAAAGGCTGTGTTGTTAATATACCATGCTTCACACTGCAGCTGTGATTGGGGCTACTTTTAGGTTAAGTTTACAGTAGTCCACAATCATTTGCTATGATGAACCTGGTTTCTATAGTGGCCAAATAGGCTAAATAGGTGATTGAACAGGGATATGATACGTACCAGTATGTCTACATCCATTAGGTCTTTGATGGTGACACTAATCCTTGTATTTCCTCTCAGGATGGTGTATTTCTTCTGATTCATTATCTTAGCCAGTGAGGGTTTACAGTTTCAGGAGCTTCCATTGGTCCTTCTTGTTCTTACTAAACAAGTCAAGAAACCAAGGTAGGAGTTGTACCAGTTGCTAAGTATACCCATTCCAATTGTTCACTTGGAAACTAAGGATATAAGCAAAAGGTGGGTCTCTGACGCCATTAGACCACTGTGAGACGAACCTGGGCCATCTGATCTCTATGAACTTCCACTCTATCTGGAGGCTATGATCGTGCTTCTAGCTTCCTGGTGTTAGTATCAGCTCAGACCCTATATCCAACAAGCCTTGAAATATCTGAATGTTCCCTTTTTCTCAATGTACAGTTTCTCCATAAATGGGTTGTCTTAGTCCATTTTGTGCTGGTATAAAGAAATACCTGAGGCTGTGTAATTTATAAAGGTAAGAGTTTTATTTGGGTCACAGTTCTGCAGGCTGTACAAGAAGCATGGCACCAGCATCTTCATTTGGTCAGGGCCTCAGGCTGCTTCCACTTAATGGTGGAAGGTGAAGAGGAGATCACACAGACAGAGTGGAAGCAAGAGGTGGGGGGAAGTGCCAGGCTCTTTTTAACAGGCTCTGGCAGGAGCTAATACGTTGAGAACTCACCCTGATTCATAAGGGATCCACCTCCATGACCCAAACACCTAACCCACCTCTAACACAGGAGATCAAATTTCAACGTGAGGTTCAGAGGGGTCAAATATCCAAACCATAGTATGGATGTATGTCTTTTGGGGGAATGATTGGGGAATATGTGGTGTACATACTTGTGCTATTATTGCAGGGTCTTTACTCAGCTTCCTCTTCAAATGATGAGCTCTAGGTCTGAGAACTTGCTTAGATCTGCAAACTCGGTGAGAGGTTGCAGTTTCCCATTGAGACAGCTGGCATCAGCCTTCTGCTCACTAGCTGTCAACGTTTTCTCATTATACATATAGGTCAAATAATACCCTGGTGGATGTTCATTTAACGTGCCCCAAGAAACACTATGGTCTATTAGTCACTGTCACAGAGCCCTGTGGGTGAAAGCATTCTGGTTGCCACTCTGGCCTTGTAGCCCATTATTGTAATTATGTACAGTTTCCTTCTGTCAGTCAAGTGCTACCATCTGGGCTCTGCTATTTTGTATTCTTATCAATCTATTTGATATTAGGAAGTCCAGCACCTCTTATTGTCAACTACAGTGGATAGCCAGCACTGAGCTTCTAGAAGATGCCAGTGGCATCACTGTATTTTCAGTGTATTTCTTACTGCCTTGGAAATGGGTATGTACTCTGAGTCCTTCCAAGGAACTTAGTCAACTGCTGGGTTTTCAGGTCACATATTATAAATTTACTCTAACATTCTAACCTCCCTGAGCATTCTGACCCCTTCTTTAAGGCAGTCAAGACACTTCTAGAATATCTCCCTCACTTGCTATAGGCCTTCATCCTGTCCAAGCTTCAAGGAGCCACCCCAGCAGATAATAGGACCAGCTCCACGTGTCCTTGCCATAGTATGAAACTTCAAGTGTTTTCCGGTGTCAACATGTTCTCTCCTGCCCACCTTTATATCCTGCCCTCCCTGGCCTAACACTCTTAAGACCCACTCCCGTACCGGGTAAATATTAGCCAGGTTTTCCATTCTTTGTTTATGTATATGCTATTGCCTCAACTGAGGGATTTGCAGGGTCTCCAGACAAGGGGAGACTGTTCTCCTCAAGCAAAGCAGAGGGAGCTACTTGTGCCAACAATGAGTTCAGAAGAATCTGGGGATGGAAATTCTCAGGCGTGTTCACCTAAATGAAATACTATCATAACAGGTCTCAGGATTCCATTCTTCCCCAATGATAGCCTTGCCTTTGGCACAGAAGACTTGTCAAGGCAGCGTGCTCCAACTCCTTTGTAGCTGTGCTATCTCACAGTTCAATTCTGGGGCTGGTTATCAGCACAGTTTGCGCTTCAGTTGCAGAAGGCAAGCATCTCTTTAAATACTGCCTTAGAGGCTTTCTGTTTTTCACAGCCTCCTTCCAATTGCCAGTTTGTAACTTGAACCTGTCACTTTTTTTTTAAGTCTTAAAATGTTAATGTTTGAATAATCTGAAGATGTGAAAGATATGTGGTAATTTTTTGTATGGTTATGGCAACAAAGTTCTGAAATTATGTCAAAATAAAAATTTTAAATTTTAGACAAAGAAATGGATTATATTTATCTATATATGTATGATCTATGATACATATGATACATATGATATATGTATGAATCTATCTATATCTGTCTATATCTACCTATCTGTATCTACCTACCTATCTATCTGGCACCTAGCATGATGCCTACTGCTATATAGTAGGTTGCCAATAAATGTTCTAGAAGTCAGGAGAGAAATGATCTGAAGCAAACCAAGGGCAGCTTTCTAGGTAATCTTTTCATCCTTTTCTTGTGATGATAATTCAGAACACCCTGGTTAGGATTTGAGCTCTTTCACTCTAAGCTACCATATAATTTCCAAATGAAAACTATGCTTTAAAAATGTACATTGAATCAATGGAAAAATAGGCAGCCATCAATAAAAATACAAAGATTACATTCTTGGGTGAGTGCAAATAAAATCATAAAATGAAAAGGTAAAAAATTGTATGTACTCTGGAATTTACTACAATGGTTACATGTAGAAAGTGAATGAAAATAGGCCAAGAAAAGATAGAAATAGTTGTTTAAGTAAAGAGAATAGAAATAGATTTCTCTGGAAATGGACTTAAATTTTTGTTAACTGAAAAAAATGAAGGGGATGTCTTATTTATGTGTATATTGCCAGTGGCTGTCTCTTCTACCATGTAGGGAGAGCCCCCCTGAGAGGGAAGCCCACACTCAGAGAAAAGCAGGCAAGAGCTGAAGGATAAGACAGAGCCCAATGAGTCAGCCTTGGATTCATTGATACTTGAAAATTGTTAATCGCTCAGCTTCCTTTTACATAAACTAGTGAATTCTTTTTTAGCCTGAACTAATTTGAGTCAGACCCTGAGCTTGCAACTAAAAGCCACCACCAACCAAAAAACAAAAACAGCCGGTTTGTCATACCCAGGATCTTCTCTATGTTGAAGATCTATTTAGCCTGAGTTTAATCAAAGGTCAATAGGTGTTTTACTTCATCTTTATAAATGGCATTCCAGTATTCAAACTCTCCCCACTACTAGTGATTTTCTCTTTGCATTTAACTACTGCCTCTTGGTTCTTTCACAGCTGCACCTGAGATCTGGGCCAATCCCAGCTTTTTCGTTTTACACATGGCATAATCATTTTGTTTCTTACCTCTTTCTTATATAACCTCTGAAAAGCTGCTTTCTGTGTTGGCATTGAGCCAACCCATCCTCTATGATTTTTTATATTTTTGAGCTTTAAGACTACAATAAACCATATTGTTGTGCAGCTTTTTAAAGAGGATGTGAATTTAAAGAGGATGTGACTCTCTGAGACCACAGCCCCTGGGTATTAAGAATGACAGTGCAGACGCAGGTACACAAGTGCTCTGCACTGTGGAAAAGGGGAGGCTCCATGGGGACCCAGGTGAACCAAATATCTTTTCTCATATCAAAAATCATTTCATTATATTAAATATTTGACCCTGGTGCCAATCTAATTTGAAATTGTCTGCTTTAAAAAGTTCAGGAGTCTTGATGTCAAATTCAAAACTATGTATACTCTTTCCCAGAAATTATCTGCAATGTAAAAAAGATCCAGCCATAAAAAGAATATAGTCCAGAAAAAAATATGGATCATTAATGAATATATGATAAGGTGCTAGATCTTATGATTAAAGAAATACATATTAAAATAACAATGTTATACTATGTTCTACTACCAGATTGGCAAAGATTAAAAACAGATGCTCTCAGACACATGCTGCTGGTAAGAGCACAGGTTGTCACAGCTTTTTGGATGGCATTTGCATAGTATTTATCTAAATTTCAAATACATCTACTTTTTGACCCAGCAACTCCATTTCTAGAAATTTACCCTACAGATACATCACATAAGCATGCAACATATTTTACAAAGTTATTTATTCCAGCAATGTTTGTAATAGTGAAAATCTAAAATAATTTTAATTGAATTTTAATAGAGAAACAGTTAAATTATACTATATTATATTCATACTATGAAATATCTATATGGAATGGAGGGCTTGTCAAGTGGAGAAAGCTAGTTATAAGATTGTGTGTGTGTGTGTGTGTGTGTGTATGTGTGAGTATGTGTGTTGCATAAGCCCATTTGTGGGGGGAAAATGTATATGCTTAAACATCTGTAATGACGTATACAAAATGGTAGCAACTCCTGGGGAGTGAAATTTAAAATAAGAAGAAAAAACAGGATAATTTTTTTTTATTTCTCAATTTATATAAACATATACTAGTTATATATAAACATATACTAGTTAGTTAATAAAGCATTTTTTAATTCAATCATAATTTTGCTTTGCTACGCAATCCATAAAACAATAGAAAATGTAGTTAAACTCTGCTATAAAATTAATTAGTATTTAAAGCTTACATGCTGCTCTCATAATAGGTGGTATTTTAAGATGATAATGAATTGAAGTATGAGAGAGCAGGACAAATAAAATCATATAAAAGTGAAATGTGAAGGTTAATCACTTTTTAATCTATATAGACACTACTAGTATGAATGTAAATGAACTACTAAATTTTATTTTATAAGATCAAGTTTATTGTATGTATTATGTTATATTATAGTTTTAATAGACAATAGTAAAACTACTTCTATACCTTGTCTTCAAGTCCTTATTTTTTCCTATCGTCCTTCCATTGTCATCTTTGATAGGACAGTTGGAGCTGTTTTGCAGGATCCGGGATATGGAATTTTCCCCACTTCCTACCTCTGCCCTACAGGAAGCCCAGCCATTTGGAGTAACGGATAGGGGCCTTAGTATTATGTACACTATGTCTGCAGAGGAAAGCATCATATGGTACAGTGGGGGCAGTTGTACTTCCCCCTGCTTTGTAAGCAGGGAAATAAGGAGGGTGTGAGTTGCTAGACTTTGCCTATGATTAGAAGGTTGAGCTAAGTGTCCCCTGCTATATCCCTAAAAGGAGACTAGATATATAACACAGGGAAGAAGGGGCAGGAAACACTGAGATGCTGAGGAAAGATTGCTGGACCAACCATACCAAGCCCCTGCTAAGTGGGGATGGATTTAGCAATTATTAAAGTATTTCCACGTCTGTCTTTCTACCAGGCTAAAAGCTCCTGAGGTGCAATTAACACAGTGATTGTCACACAGTAGGTACTCATTAAATATAGATTTGACTAAATGGATGGATTGATGAACGAATGACAGAAGAAAGACTCCTCAGAGACTTGTACAAACTCCATAAATGAAGGGGGAGGAAAAAATATCCAGGTGACATGATGAGAAGGAATGACAGAAAACCATGCTAGGAAGAATTGTAATGGGAATCTTGAGCTGTCTTAACAGTATGGCACACTTGGGAGGCCTTATTATCCTTAGGCAACATAGGGTGACCCAGAGAAATACACAATTGAAGTCAGGTAGCTTAAAGCCAAGATGGGGTGTGTCTAGATATTCCCCAAAACAAAGGGGAATTCCACTGTTCCTAGTAAAGGCAAACTTTAGAAAGTTCCACCCTTGGTAAGACTCCCTCAAAGTTTGCATAAGGCCATTTGTCTTCTCAGAATCCTTTTTTCCATACCAATTATGGTTTCTATACCATCCACTTTCCTGAGCCCCTGAGCCAACTTCAACTCTAAAGGCATGTAATATCTGCAGAAATTTCAGGATGCCTAAGTACCTTCTGGCACACCCAGAGAGCAGAGAGCTCCTGCTGTTGCTGCTATTACAAATACTAATACTCTTATCACCCCTGTTACCATCACCACCACAATCACTATCATTAGTGAAGAGTGAAACTATCTAATAGTAACTTATAATCCTAAAACCTGTCTGGGATCCCTGCCAATCAGGGTGGCATCTCTTCCTTTCCTCCTTTAGGTGTTAAACAGGAAAGGGTGGACAAAAGGGAGAAAGAATTCTCCCTATAGTTATATCCATGTCTGTATTATTAGAAGTGTATTAGGGAAACTTAGAGAATTAAGAGAAAATCTTTCGAAACCAGAGAAGTTCTAGGGCTTCAGAAATTCAAGCTCGAATTCAAAACCTCCAGGATTTTCTCTCTCACCCTCTCATGTTTGCTTACTTCTGCTTGGCTTCATTCTCTCCTAGAACAGATGGGCTTTTTCCACTGGCAGAAAACCTATTTGCCAGGAGGCTTGGGCTTATATCATCCCAGTTATCTTTTCTAAAAGAGGGTATATTTTCTCAGCTTCATTTTGAAAATTTCCAGGGAAAATTCTGAGTAACTTGTTATTTACTTATTCCTGGACCAAGCATTATAATTGAGAGGATGGTTTACTTTGATTGGCCAGCCTATGTTGCATGTTGACTCATAGGCCAGGGTGTGGAGTCCTGTGACTGGCAGCTCCACAAAAACCACATGGGATGTATAATGGGGCGATGCCCTTCTGAAGACATCAAACTTCACTGAAAAGAAATGCTTCAGATGTTCACAAATGATAGATGAAAAATAAACAGATAGGAAGCTGATTCATTAGGCAACTATAGCAATGACAGAGAAATGCATTAGTGCTCAATATAGGGTCTAACATTTGTTCTCATTTTTTCCAAAAGATTTATTTTTGCTATTCTCTCCTGTTCATTTTTTCAAATATGTTATAAAATTGTTGTCAGAAACTAAAGAAATAGAAAAACCTGTTCACATCTGAATTAGAATTTATGATACCCACAATTAATTTGGAAAGAATAGACATTTTTATAATATTAGACTTCTTGTACAAGTATATAGTATAGCTTTCCACTTATTCAATTTTTTTCAATCTCCTAAAAACTCTAAAAGTTTTTGTAGATCTTTTATGTAATATAGGTGAGAGATTATTAGTATAATAGCTAGTACCAAAATAGTCTTTGATTAGGAAAATGCCTTAATAAGGTAGAGGTAGGGCCTCCACATACTGCTGTTCAGTCTGTGCACTGTACAACTCCAGGGTGCACCATTCACATGGACTGCAGTGTAAGCAAGTCCCTTGGAGTTATGCACTGAAGCTGAGCTAGGAAAAAGGTGAAACTGTTCACAGGAGCAAAAGTAGTGAGAGGGGTGGCTAAATTGCTCTGCATGAGAACATTAGAAAAGTTTAACTTATCTCTTGAACAAGAACAGAAGAGAAAAAAGTATCAGAAAAGTGGCAGGGCAAAAAGAAAGGCTTTTATGATAGTAGAAATGGGTGAAGTGGCCAGTGAGAAAACCTTGGTAGGATGAACAAGGAACAGGAATGTTTTACAATTTCCAGTTATTTAAAATGGAATATACAGTTTCCTATCTTCAGCAAAATTTCTGCTACTTGATAGAGTCTTTTTACTCAAAGTTAATTTGGGATGAGAGAGGGGAACAGAAAGCATGGGCTAGGATCCAGCTTGTGTCAATGTCACAACGGAGATAAAGGAATACACACAATCATGCAGAACATAAAACAAAAATTCAGGGCATGGGAACGAGGATTTGAGCCAATTGTGTCTGGAACTCAGGATTCCAGGGTGAAGCAACCCCTGCTGATGCCTAAATTGAATTCATAATGACTCCTGGGAGGATTGAGTAAATTATTTTGTAGGTTTTCTTCTTGTCTTTATAAATGGGACCCTATTTTCTATAAGATTTTTCTGCCAGTTTTTGCAGATTACAGAAGTCTGTCTCTCTATATAAGCACATATGAAATCTATATGAAACATATATATGCACATCTATGAAATGAAGAGTACTAAAAAGATATATTGGGCCTTTTGGTGCTTTATATTCCCTTCGGATGATCTGGCTTTTATCTGATAGCATTTCCCTCTAGACCGAAGGATTTATTTTAGCATTTCTTGTAGTTTAGGTCAACTATCAACAATTCTCTCACTTTTTATCTGAAAATATCTTTATTTTGTATTTCTTTTTGAAGAAACATTTTGGTGTATTCTAGGTTAACTTTTTATTTCTTCCAGCACCTTAAAGATGTGGTTTGACTATAATATACATATGTGTGATTTCTTTGTATTTATCTTGCTTGTGGTTGGCTGAGCTTCTTGATGTGAGCTGATGTCTTTCAAAAATTTTGAGAAGTTATTGGAAACTCTCCCATTCCCCCATCTCTCCTTCTTGAGCTCCAATTACACGTTTTAGAGCATTGGTATTACTCCAAAAGTCTTGGATGTTGTAGTCTTTTTATTTTAATCTCTCCTTTGCCTTTGTGTTTTAATTTGGTAATATCTAATATCTACTGACCCAAATGTTTTCATGTTCAGTGATCCTTTCCTTGATCCTTTTCAGTAATCTTTGACACAACTGTGCCAAGATTGCTGTTAAGTCCATGAAATGAATTCTTTGTCTTTGATATCATATTTTTCATTTCTAGCATTTCATTTTTTGATGTTCATTTCTTTGCTGAAATTTCCAGTTCACATATGTTGTTAACTTTTTAAATTTTATATATAATTATACAAACATACACATCCATATCTTGCATCTGGTATTTATGTATCTATCTAATCTATGCACCAGAGGCCTCTCTGGCTGGCTTACTTGAAGATGACAATCCACTTGCTATCCATGAGAAAGGGTAGCACATAGGTCCAAAGATATTCCATGATGTTGCCACACACGGAGAGAGTGCTTAAACTCAACCACAAAGGAAAGCATTTTATTTTCAAGTAAGAAAAAAAAAAAAACCCAAAGTCCTTTTTCTTTTGTTGGTAGTTGTCATCATGAGATAATAGAGAGGCATTTGGTGTAGTGTTTAAGTGGGTAGAATTTGGATTTAGGCAAACTGGAGTTGAATTTCTGGCTCTGCCACTTAGAAGCCCTGCAGTCTTGAGCGACTTCCGTATTCCTCTAAGTCCCAGCTTCTTATCTGTAAAATGTGGGTAATTATAAAAATAGCCTTCCCCATAGGGTTTCTAGGAGATGTGAATGTGATCACACGTGGCCAGTACAGTAGCTCGCACAGTGGCCTTTCAGTTCACGCTAGCCACTTTCTTTCCCATACACCCTGCCTCACCCCTGTCCTCTTCCCTGCAGGCTGAGACTCAGAAGAACAGGGAACCACTTTTGTCTTGATCACTAATATATCTCTAATGTCCATCTCATTGTGAGCACTCAATAAATAGTTTTTAAAATAATAAACTAATAAAGCTCTTCTCTGAGTTAGGCGATCCAAAAGGTTGGGCTCTCCAGGATTCAGACTTGCCTTAAATGACACTCTCATAGGCCATCCAGAAAAGGGAGTATTTTACCAATTTTAGCCTTCAGAAGACTCTGAAAATGATAGTGAAATTCCTGGCTCATACATGGGCACTTGAGAGAAATTTTTCAAGGCCACAATGGGGGCAAAGAAGAGGTAAGTTAATCTTATCGACACAGAGGTAGCACTTTTTGAACGCTCCCTTCGTTCATGAGTGAGAACTGAGACTCACCATAAGACTTACCTAAAGATACAGGACAGATGTGCTGCTTCAGCCTAAAATGGTCAGGAAGGGCCATCAAGAAAGTCAACAAAGTGTACGTCAGTCTATCTCTGGATACAGCAAGGCTCATCCTCGCCTGGAAAGTGAGTCTGATGCTATGATGACAAATGCTGAAGAATCAGGAGACACTTGTTTCTCGATCCCACTAACATAAAGTAATTAGAAGTTTGCCTCTTTGTCCTCTTGGTTTCATAAGGATTTCTAAGAAGCATTTGAGGGAATGTAGAGTATGTGCTCACTGGTAGAGGAGAAGTTAGTCATTTTATAATATGCTTAAAAATCACTTTATTTTTAGAATGTTCCCTTTTGTCATTGACATCTTAATGTACTGTAATTTGAATTTTTGCATGTCGAGTGAGCAGAGCACAAGCACTTCACAACACTGAGAATAATTGCTACTTAAATGTGCTATAAATCAACATATAAAGCAAAGATGCACAGGAACAGTGCAGAACATTTACTGTACTTTAATAGCAATAAAAAATGGTTAAAAAACCAAAAGGGTATTAAATGGGATATTCATTTTATTCTCACAGAAAAGGGCCAGGAAAAAAAGGAATACTCATTTTATGTATATTCTCTAGTTCTTTACTCATTAACTACTAATGTGATACTCTAAATAGTAAAGGCCATGATTTTAAAGATGTATGTGTATAAAACTCAAACTTACTTTTAGGCAATCTCAGGGAGGATATACTTTCATATGTATAAGCATACACCAAAATATAAAGGAAAATTGTAATCATATTGTTTCTAATTTTGAAAATCTTTATATGTTTTTAAACAATTTTATGTGCACTTGAACTCTTTCGAATACAATGGGAGAGTGCTAAAATACAAGGAAAAGAGTTTTCTTAGTACCTAAGACCTGATTAGAACAAGAAACTTCCAAAATTTAGAGAGGGAAAAAGGGGGTACGGTGTTAGATGAAGTAATTTTCCTTAACTCCTAAGTCCAAAGTTTAGCAGTTTGTAGATAAAATTTAGAAAATGTTTAAAATAAATACACATTTTCTCAGGGTGGACTTTTCTTTCTTCTGTCATTCTTGTGGAGTCTGGAATACTAGATCATGTTAAGATACATAGACAGATGCTCTCTTAACATAAATAATGGAAAGGAGGTCAGTCTAGATAATGGAAAGTCTTGATTATTTTGTTGATAATCTCTGAAGGCACTCAACATAGAATCTTCATTGGCCTCTTCCCAGAACCTTTGGTCACACTTAATGATGTCACTTAGTCTCCAGCTTCTTCATTTTTCGGCTCTTAAGCTTGGTGTGTCATAATGGTTCCCCTCATGGTAACAAAATAGCTGCCTTAGCTCCAAATATCACATCATCATGTTCAAAAAGCAAGCAAGGAAGAAGGGCTGAGAGCTTCTCCTCATGTGTCTCTCTTTTTATCAAGAAGGAAGATACTTTCCAGAAGCTGCTCAGCTGACTTCTCTTTTGTCTTTTACCTCAATGGTCACAACTGTTTCACCCATCTCCCATAAACTAATCACAAGAAAAGGGAATGAATGTATCCATTGAATTAGAACACTCACAATTTGTCCCCTCGGGCTAAGGGAGGGACCCACTTTCCCTGACTGTATTGTCACCAAATCTTTGAACAAAATTGGATTTTTTTAGCAAGAAATAAGGGCAAGATGATTGTGTGGTCAGAAACCAATAATGCCTACCACAACACAAAGGCTGGTGTATACATCTTAATGTCAATCTATTTGTTTACACTGAGAAATATTATTGCCCCCCCCCCCCCAAAAAAAAAAACCTGGGCACTTGAGTTCTTTGGCCAACATATTCTTTACTTATTAAAGAAAATTCAAGGCTGGGCTCGGTGGCTCATGCCTGTAATCCTAGCACTCTGGGAGGCCGAGGCGGGCAGATCGTTTGAGCTCAAGAGTTCGAGACCAGCCTGAGCAAGAGCGAGACCCTGTCTCTACTAAAAATAGAAAGAAATTATACGGACAACTAAAAATATATATAGAAAAAATTAGCTGGGCATGGTGGCACATGCCTGTAGTCCCAGCTACTTGGGAGGCCGAGGCAGGAGGATCGCTTGAGCCCAGGAGTTTGAGGTTGCTGTGAGCTAGGCTGATGCCATGGGTACTCTAGCCCGGGCAACAGAGTAAGACTCTGACTCAAAAAAAAAAAAAAAAAAAAAAAAATTCAAGGGAAGTATTACGGTTTGAAAGTGTCTGCCAAAAGGCATGCATTGAACACTTAATCCTTAATGCCACAGTGTTGGTAGGTGGAGTCTTTTGGGAGGTGTTTAGGTCGTGAGGGCCCTACCCACCCTAATGAATGGGTCCATACCAATTATAAAAGGGCTCGAGGCTGCAGGTTTAATCTCTCTCTCCCCCCTTGCCTCCACTGACCCCTCCCACTCTTGTCTCCCTCTCTCTCTCCTTCTCTCACCCTCTTGCATTCCACCATGCGATGGATGATGCAACAAGGCAGCAGGAAGTCCCCCACCAAATGCTGGCATCTTGGTATTGGACTTCCCAGCCTACAGAAGTATGAGAAATAAATTTCTTTACTAATTACTGAGTCTTCGGTATTCTGTTATAGCAACACAAAACAGATGAAAACAGAAAATTAAATTATAATGAGAAACCTGCTAGGTGCGTGAGGAATCAGACCTAGAAAAGTAGTTGTTTCTCTGCGTTCAGGTTGTCTCTTCTGCCTGCAGTGCCTTTCCCTTTTCTAACTCCCACATGTCCTTGACAATTCAGCTTAAGCATCATCTCCTCTGGAAAGCTTTCTTTGTCGTGCCCTCCCTCCCCACCTGCACTTCCCACCCCTAAGCTGAATTACTTGCTTTTCTTCTGTATTACCACGGCGTACTGTGCATAACGGTATCATTACACCTACTCCATTGTATTGCAGTTATCACTTATGAATCCTCTCCAATAAATGTGATTTCCTTAGAAACAGAAACTGGGCAAACTTGTTTTTGTAGTCTTAGTGGTGAGCACAGCACAAGGCTCAATATATGGGTATCAAAGGATAGATATTTGGGATAGGCAGAATAATGAGTCCCCCCCCCCCAAGATGTCTACATGCTAATCCTTGAAACCTGTCGTGATGGTTAATTTTATGTGTCAAATTGGAGGGTGTTTTGAATGAGATTAACATTTAAATTCATTGAACATCGAGTGAAGCAGAATGCCCTCCATAGTGTGAATGGGCCTCATCAGATCAGGGAAGGCCTGAATAGAACAAAAGGACTGGTTTCCCCAAGCAAGAGGGAATTCTTCAGCCTTTGGATGTCACCTGTACCATTGGCTCTCCTGAGTCTAGGCCTGCTGGCTTTTGGGCTGGAACTGCACCATCGCTTTCCTGGGTCTAGATCCTGCCTGCTCACAATGCAGATTTTGAATTTGCCAGCGTCCATAATGACATTAGCCAATTTCTCTCTCTGTCCATCTCTCTCGCTCTCTCGCTCTCTCGCTCTCTCTCATCTCTATCCATCTCTATCTCTCCCTCCCCCTTTACAGCCACCCCTATATATATCCTGTTGGTTCTGTTTTCTGGAGAACCATGACAAATACATTTGTGAATACATTACCTTACATGGCAAAAAGGAGTTTGCTGGTATGATTAAGTTAAGGATCTTGAGATGGGAAGATCATCTGGGATTATCCAGTAGGCCCAATGTAATCACAAGGATCCTTATAAGAGGAAAGCAGAAGTGTCAGAGGCAGAGAAGAAGATTGACGGCAGAAGCTGGGGTCCACGTGTATGATTCCTTGCTGGGAGCTGCAAATCAAGGATAGTATGGAGAAGCTGGAAAAAGCAAGAAAACAGATAGAGCCTCCAGAAGGAATGCAGTCCTCGTAACACCTTAACTTTAGCCCAGTAAGACTTGTTTTGAATTTCTGATTTCCAGAACTGTAAGATAATAAATTTATGTTGTTTTAAGTTAGTAAATTTGTGATATTTTATCATAGCAGCAATAGGAAACTAATATGGTATTCAAGAAATATTTTTTGGTTGACAAAATCACTTCAGTGTTTAATACATTAAGGTATTGTAGTAATAGCTAGCGTTTATTTAGTGCTTGCTATACTATGTAGTAGGAATTTTTACACATTGAGTCTTCAACCTCATAGCTAAACCTTTGATCAAGATATAATTATACCCATTTACAGGTGAGCAAACTGAAATTCAGAAAGATTGCATCATTTTGTAAAAGTGTCATGCCAGTAACTGCTATAGCAGGTATCGTAAACCAAAGCACATTCTTTTATCTTTTCTTTTTCTTAATCTAGGAGAGGCATATCTTCTAAATTCCAGTGCCCCCAAGGTATCCTAAGACATGCAGCTCTCCAATATGACACAGGAATAGCCAATGGTAGCACCAAAGGATGGCTTGAGAGGCCATTAGCCTCTCCCAAATCTCCTTCATCACCCCTAAAGTAAGCTAAATAACAGTGAAATTGAAATGAAATCAGTGTGCTTATTTGCAAATGCAGTTTCAAAATAGACTCCTAGCTCTGCCTGGTGTGGGGTATTGTCTCCCATAGGTCCTCCCACAGGACATTCTGGAGCAGCCCAACAAGACCCTGTAGATTGAGTCCTTTTGTGCACTCTCTGTGGACTGAGGCAAAGTAAATACTGGGAATCTGGCCTGCCTTTATTGTCATATTTTTATATGTTTATTAATGCCTATCTTTTGAAAATATTAATGGAATCAGTTAGACCCTACCCAGGGCTTCCTCAGGCAATAAGACAGTTTTTGAAAAATGATTTTGCATATGTGTAAGTGTATTTCTTATATATTTTCTGACAACCCTATTTCCAAGTTTATGAGCTTCACTTCATTATTGCCCTAATGTATTAGCTATACGCTAATTACATAAATATCTGAACATTTATTTAGAAAATCTTTTTAATGAACAAGGACTTATAAAGTCATTGCATTATAAAATATCAAGTGAAATAATTCATAAACTGTAAAAACTCTGCTCAATGTAAGTAGATGTGACCAGAGATTTATTTTGAATAATCATGGCTTGGTGTAGAAAGTCTACTGGGAAATATTTAGAATAATAATATTGATCACTTTTCTATACCTATACCTATTTTTTCTATAAAGTAGAAAGATCAGTTTCCTTTCTTTGTTTTCTTTAAGAAGAAAAGTCATAATTTTATTTTTTTATCTTAGAGACTAAATTGTTTTATAGCTGAAATTTTAAAGAATTGTCTGAATGTAATTATTTGTCTAATTGAATGGTACTTTTTAAAGAACATAATAATTAGAAAAGATTATGGTTAGAACATTTCTAATACGGATAGTTTAGGGTTTGTCTGTATAAAACCAATGTGGATGGACTTATTACCATTACCCATGAATTCACACTTGGAGCATTCTTTTAAAATTTGAGAACTCTGTATTGCCAACCACATAGAGTTTACATAGTGTACTCATGTAAAGTATGGGTATCTTTACCAATCTTTTTGATAAATATATTAATTTACTTTAAAATGTTAAGTAGAACAATAAGGAAATTTGTAATCAGCAACAATTTTAATCACAAACATACTTTACAGTAGCAGTAAGATTTTTTGGAAGAAATTAATTACAGTAGAGATTTCTTTTAAATGCTTGTTTGGAATAAATGTTAAATGCAAAAACTACAGAGTGCAAAGCTTCAAAAATAAGTAAAAGCCAAAATCCTCCTGATGAACTTTCATCTTTTCTCTACCAAACTGTCTTCAACCTCCACTCCATTCCTCCTTTTCCCTGATTAGTACTCCCTTTTATCAAATCATTTACTGGAAGTGTTGTCCCAGCTACTTGGGAGGTTGAGGTGGAAGGATTGATTGAGCCCAGGGGTTTGAGGCCAGCCTGGGAAACACAGCAAGACCCTGTCTCTAAAACAAATAAAAACAAAAAATCATTCACTGAGTTCTGCCAATTCTATACCCTTAGTATTTCCACTGGAGTAGCTCTTTTAATTGTGGCCACCATCATCTCTTGGCTTGGTTTATGGCAACAGCCTTCTAAATGGTTTCTCAGTTTCTTTGCCTCTAACCTCCACTACCAACCTCCTACCTACAATCATGCTCTGAAATTCCCCTAGACCAACTATTCTGAAATGAAAATCTAAACATGCCACTCTGCTACTCCGCCGCTTAAAGCCTTCTACAGCTTCTCATTGCTCTCAAAATAAAATTCAAACCCTACACGGTGGGGTGTGAGGCCCCAGGTGATTTAGACCCTGTTTAGGTCTCCAATTGTACGGTCACTTACTATAAACTTGAAGGGCAAGGACTAAGGCTTTGTTGTTTTTTTTGTTTGTTTGTTTGTTTTAATCTTTATATTCTCATTGCCAGCTCAGTGCTTAGAAGATAGTAGATACTGAATGAGTATGTGTTAAGGAGTTTCTGGCCTAGTTCTACAGAGTAAAAAATATGCTCTCAATCTATTGAAGCTTATATGAAGTGGACAAGCTTCTTAAATGCCCCATCAGCTCTCAGACTCATCCTTGTGCTTATTTCCTAGACCTTCACTAGCATTTGCCCTCTGGCACTGTGACACTATGCTTTCATAGCTTGTATAACTCAAGGACTTTGAGTTAGACCAAATGTTAAGTAAGCCAAAGTTTACTTCCCAGAGTACTACCTGGGGGAGCCTCTCCCCACCCAGTACCTGAAAACCAACTCCCTTTAAGTTGCATGAGTAAAGTGCATATAAGACTTAGTATACTTTATTTTAATCACTAAAATTCAATTTTGCTATGCTGAGATAAAGAAATAGTATTTTAAACATACTTGTGAACCCCTAGAAAGTTATTTTAACATTTAGCATCTGCATAAATAAACAAACATATACTATTACGTTGGGGAGGTTTTTAAATTTTAAGGTAAGCTTTCCTAGTAATTTTGGTCTTAGCTCTAAGCTACTTAGTTAAACATTCAGATGTTTCCTGAGCCTCTTATCATTAACAATTCTCCTTTTCTGGCCTCTTTAAGTAGTCCAATAAAAATACATATTATGAATTTGATAGTACTCAGTTCCATCATGAAAAAAAATTCATTACTTAACATTGGAATTTGCCAGATGAAAGTGACATTTAACATAATTTAAATGATGAGATAAGTAAGTTAAGCCATTAATAAGGATAGAGAGATTATATACTTAGCATCATTGACTGTACTATCACTAAATGGTCATTAATTTTGAAATAATTCATATATTAATCCATACTTCCATCCATCCATTCGTTCATTCTTTTGCTGAAAATTTCTTCTTGAATCATTTCACAATTATTTCTTAAGAATCTGCTATGTGCTAGGTTCTGTTCAAGGCAGCAGGGACACAGAGCCTGGTAGATAGTAGGTGACATCTCTCTCCTGATGGAGTTCATATTCGCTGAACAGAGACAAACAGGAAACAAGAAAACAAAGTGTGGAATAATATAGCTTTAGAAATTGCCAACTACTATAAAATAAATAAAATGTGGCAATGGGATAAAGTGATGGGGGAGAGATGCCAACTTTAGTTAGGGCGATTCTGGAAAATTCTCTCTGACAAAATAAAGGATTTCAATAATGAGATTTCAACTATCAGGAGGAGCCACAGGAAGAGCTGGAGAATAGTGATCCATACAAGGTAGACAAGACCTCTGATGTGGGAATAAATATGCACATTCCAGGAAAACAAAAAGACCAGTGTGACAAATTATAATATAATGACTCTCTTGTGCCTGGACAAGAGATAAGGATGACTTGAACTAGGGTTTAACACTGAAGATGTTAAGTGGTTGAATTTGTTAGATATTTCTGAGGTCCAACCAACAAGACTTGTTATGGCACATGGGGTATGAGGGAAAGAGAGGCTCACAGGTTTTTGACTTAAATAACTGGGTGGATGGTTAACTGAGATGGAGAATACCAGGGGGAGTTGTCTTTGGAATCTGTTATTTGTTCTATTTGGAATCTGAGAAATATATAATATATCCAAGAGAAAATATCAAATATGAAGTAGAATATTTGAATATGGAACTCAAAACAGGTCAAAAGTGGAGCTTTCATCAAACATTTCTCTGCTACAGGCTATTTTCTTCTATATCAACTCAACGTTCATGAGAACTGCAGCCACCAGCACCCATACCTTATAGCTATAGCTACAAGGCCTAAGAACAGAGACCACCTGTGTCAACAAGAGTTCGTTATTTGTTCCAGGAAAATTTGCCCAGAGAAGATAAGATCATAAGCCAATAAATAATTTCATTGTTTGCTTCGGGAAATCCCTGCAAATCAGATTATCTGAGAGAAGTCTGCTTACCTGGATAAAATTCCCTTATCAAACCATGGTCTATTTATCAAGACTCGCTTTAAGATTCTCACCTCACTATGCCTATCAACCCTAAACTATTATGTCACAAACTTTCCCAATCCCAATCTTTCCCTCACTGGTCAATACCTGCCATAAACCCCTTGAGCCCAGACTTCCCAGATCTTATACAATTCTCCGACTCCTCCCTGTTGGTTCCGTCGAGGGACTGTTCTTCCTGACTGCAGTGACTTCTAGTAAACCGAGTTTTGCTTTGCTAAGTTTGTCTGGTTGTATTTTGGGGAGTTAAACATTCTTTACTATTTTTTCTCTCCTGCCCTGATAGTATTCATTCTGCAAATAATTACCTACCCGTTCTGAAACTCACAATTAGTGGAATGAGATTATTAAAGTTGGGAGGAACCATAAACATCTATTCTAATCAGTTTATTTTAGAAATGGGAAAACTGAAGCCAACTGTGACTTGTGTAGTGTCACAGTTAGTTAGTAGCGACTAGATCATAAAGACTGTAACTCCCGGTCTGCTACTCTTGATGGAAGAATACACCTGCTCACGTTGAGCAAGATGAGTATTATTTTTATTTTATTATCTATAAGCTTCCTAGCAGGAGAGAGAGCAATCTGACTGTTTTTGTTTTTGTTTGTGATTGTGATGCTTTTTTACTACTTGCCAGGCTGACTTAGGCACTAAATATTATGTATTCATAGAGATAGTTAGCAAATTTTAATTTACATTTACCAAAAATCAGATGTTGACAGTTTACAAATCAGCAGAAAGATAAAGAAACGTCAGCTGCCAAACCATGCAATTCCTGATGTATTATAGCTGCAGTTTTTTCCTAATCTAGAGAAAAAGAAACAAACAAACAAAACTTCCCCACCAACTCATATACTCCTTCTCAAAGGGCAAGATTTGCCATGTGAAATACAAGAAGTTAGAGTCTCTTTGAATATTCTAAATATAGAGACTCTACATATAAATATAAAATAAAAAATATAGAGGAAACAGAAATACCTAAATTTGATATGAGTACATCTTCCCATTTTAACTCATATCTGATAAACATTGTGGAAACATCTCAAACATTTTCTGCAAGAACAATTGTAACAACACAGTGGATACCTATAGTATTCTCTGCTCCTCATCCCTTTATTTCAGAAATTGTCTCTGCTGACTTCATCTACATTATGTCAGTGAGAGCTGCCCCATAATTACTCTGTGACTCAATGCTCTAGCCACAACTAACTGGACCACAGGCAGACACCTGGCCCACTTTGGGCCAATGGGCCAATGAACTGGAGACCAAGATAGCTAATTCAGCTTCTTAATGCCTGGATTTGCTGTTAGGTGTGTTCTGCCATTTGGAGCAAAGAGCCAAGGAGGTCACATTTTTGCTCGAATGTTCTGCAGTGCCTCTGAACCAGAGGACTAAGGATGTGTGAAGCCTTTCAAGCCAATCCTCCTTTACCTACCTTAATTACCAAATTAATACCAGACACACACACACACACACACACACACACACAAAAGAATAAAGAAATAAAAGAGGGGAAAAAGAAAAGGAAAAGAGAAGGAAGCACTACCAAATACCTCCCCTATCCTCCATCCCCTGGAAGCAAGGCAGTGAAGTATCATTTGCGCATTCTTTGTTAGGGTGAATGGACTGGCAAAAGAAGTGAGGTTAGACTCCTCTTCTTTGATCCTCACCAAGGCTTCTGTATAGGGCACAGGGGTTAGGTCATCTTTTAGGACAGCATCAGAAAAAGAAGAATATAGCATACCAACTGTAAGTGTTAGAGCAGGTAGTCAGTTAGGAACGAGCAAGGAAGGAGGGAAAGAAAAGTTACTCAACTGGCTTGAACAAACAGCCATTGAATGAACAGACTTGAGAAGAAAAAAGCCATTAATTTGCCAGTGTTGCACAGGTACAAAATGACCTTTCCCCCATTATTTCACAATTGCAATAAGTTAACATTGTGGTTTTGACCCCTTGTGGGGAAAACGGGAACTATGAATAAGAACAGAATAAACACTGACCACCCAGCCTTCTTTGACTTCAACTAAGAAAAACAGCAACCGCTCAGGGTCCGGGCAGTTGCTCTTTTCAAGCCTCCCCACTGCCTTTTCGGGGAGTGTACTTTCGCTTCTGCACAAGCCTGTCCTTAGCCTGTCTGCTTTTACTCAACAAACTTGCCGCCATCACTCGGTTGTGTGTGTGTCCTGAAATTCCTTTCTGTGAAGTTACCAAGAACCTGTATGCTGGTGACATAAGCATCCATTCCACTTCTGCCCAAATCAATGATCAAGACTCCATCCTCATACGATGTCTTCACTTTATTCTTGTCATCAAAAGCAGGGGTTTGCATCTCATCATCTGACACCTCCCAGCCCCGCCACCCCCATAAGCAAAGACGTATTTATTTCCAAGATCCTCCTTAGAAACTACTTTATCTTGCTTTGAGAACAGTGTTTGGTAATATTGAGAGCCAAAACATTCTTGTGGATAAGACCAGTACAAGACTTAATTTTGATTAAAAAAAAAAAAAGAAGAAGAAAGAAAGCCAGGTGTGGTGGCTCACATCTGTAATCCCAGCACTTTGGGAGGCTGAGGTGGGAGGATCGCTAGAGGCCGGGAGTTCTAGACCAGCCTGGGTAACATAGTGAGATCCCATCTCTCTGAAAAAAAAAAAAAAAAAAAAAAAAAAAATTAGCTGGGTGTGGTGGTGCATGCCTGTAGTCCCAGCTACTTGAGAGGCTGAGGCAGGAGAATCATTTGAGCCCAGGACTTTAATGTTCCAGTGAGCTGTGATCACACCACTGCACTCCAGCCTGGGCAACAGAGTAAGACCCTATCTCTCTATATACAAATAAATAAATAAGAAAAGACTTATAGCTGATAGATAAATTTGATACTTATTCTTTTTTCCTCCTCCCCAGACAATAAATCTTTAAGCAATTTTCTATATGCTGAATTAGCAGACCTCCTCATAATAGCTATCAAACCATTGTCATATTATTAATATTCTGTACAATTTTAATGTAATATGGTAAGTAATTTGATAAAAGTAAACATGAAGTTCTATAAGAGCATAGAGGAGGGACTCTCAGACTGGATTAAGCCTGGATTTGGATTTTCTGGAAGATAAGACCTGAGTCTGCAACAATGAGCAGGAATGAGCCAGGAAGAAATTACAAGTATGTTGTAAGTACAGCATTTATCAAACTTGAGCAAAGCAGTGAACACTGTGCAAAGTGCCTTAGAGAAAAAGGTGCAGGATGGGGAACTGTGAGAGATGAGGGTAAGAGGAAGAGAATGGGGTCATCTCATGAAGAACCTCATGCACTACCCTAAAGATTTAGATGTTTGTCCCATAAGGATTGTTGACAGATTCATGTAATGCCTTAAATTGAATTCCCTGGAAATAGAATTTGAGACAGAAAATTGTATGCATCAAGTCTGTTGGGGAGTGTTCTTGGGAGATACATCTGGAAGGGAGGTGGGATTGGGCAACAGGAGCTGACCTGCAATGCAGTTGTCCCCGAAGACTCAGCTGATCCTAAAAGGACCTGTGGAGCTGAGATGACACTTAGAGTTGCTCCAAACTAAGGCAATGGGGCAGAACCCTTTCATTTTTGCATTAGCCAGTCCTTTATCCTGAAAGGGGGCTGGAGGCTAGGCAAAACATTTCTCTGAAGCAGGTCTCTGAAGCTAGGGCAGTTCCCAGGGCGGGGTGCAGTTGGCAGCAGACAGCTGTGCACGTGCTTAATGAGGGGTCTTGAACAGAGACCGCAGTACCCACTATACACAAGAATAGCTAACAGTTACTGAGCACTTTCTACGTGCCAGGCACTGTTCTAAGTACTTTATATGCATTGTCTTATTTAGTCCCTACTAGGAGGCTATGACAAAGGTACTGTTATCATCCTCATTTTATGAATAAGAAAACTGAGGCACGGAAAGGTTGAGTGACAAAACCAGCCTTTTGAAAGGACTTGCTCCACAGCTGATTTCAACAACTGCCTAATGCTGCTGCTTCCTTTTTGCAGTGTTGGCACAACAACCGACCAGCCTCCTTCCTGATAAGGGGCCACCAACCAAGGAATGGTCCTAACCAGGCTATGGAGGATGCACAATAAGGGTTTTCATGTCCTCTGCTTCACCTTTTGACGTCAGAGGGCCGAAAACTCCACCAGCGGACTATGCTAAGGCCACTATTTCTCGCACATGCAACCTATGAAGGTGCATGAAGCTCAATTGCGCATGTGCATGTTTCTCCTTTCATAAATATTCATGACTCCTAGAGCTTGTTAAATATGTATATTTGGCCGCACCCCTCAGCATAAATTCCTGTTCCCATTGTCCTTCCCTGGAAGCAAGTGTTCCCGGGGTGAGGGCTCAGCTTTCCAGCATGCCAGAATGACCACCCACAGGCTGCAACCCCTTATGAGAAATAAAGCTCTGCTTTCCAAATTATAAACCTCATCATTTTCTTCAGTTGACGGAGTGGTCTGGCCTGAAGATATACATTTAATAGTCTTCAGTGTAGGGGCCGTATTTAAAACCTTGAGATTAGATGAAATCACCTAAGAGTGAGTATAGATAGGGAACAGACTTGAGAACTGAGCTCTGGGGAAATTCATCTGCAAAAGGTCATTAAAACTAAAGGAGTTTTTTAATTTTTTTTTTTTTCTCTTTTCTTTAAGAGCAATATTGCAAGAGAGTATGGGAAAAGACTACACTATTTTTAGAAGATATAAAGCTTCAGAGTTGTTCAGCTGTATAACTAGGAAGTTCTCCCTACCAGGATGAGGCACTTTTTTAAGTACAGAATGAGAGAGACAATTGTGGTTACATAGACATCTGCACTGTTTAATTCCAGCTTCCTCCCCCAGGACTTAGAAAAAAGAAAAAAATAAAGAATTCACATAAAACACTGAAACAGGAACCAGTCAGAAACATCTGTGGCTGGAGTAATTTGGGTTGCTCAAACGAGGCCATGAGATATAGTCTGTCTTTCCTACCAGTAAATATTACTCAGTTTTAATAGCATCAAATGCAGCAAATGAGAGAAAGATAAGACTAAAAACTGTTTCCTATGTTTGACCTTTTTCAGAGTGTTTCAGAATAGTATTCAGTGTAAGGGACAGTTTTTTGGGGGAGAGAGGGCAGTGTGCAGAAGGTAGATTTCAATGGTAACTGGAAAGTAAAATAGAAAGTGAGGAAGTGGAACTAGAAAATATAGACTTTATCTTTCAAAAACGCATTTAAGTGTGAAGAATAATTTTTTAAACAGGTAAAATCATGACCCCCATAGAAATAAAGTGAATACATGTCAAAGATTATTATTATATATTATTTATTGAGGAAATTGTAAAGATGTTGCAACCCATTTGAAACCAGAGAACCACAAATTTGTATGTAGTAAAGGAATGTTAAAATTAATTTAACAAATGACTGCAAAACTGGCTTTTGCCAGTGAGATGTTTAGGGCAGGGAGGAGAAGGATTGTCTGCCCACTAGACAGTTATTTGTATGTCTATACACAGTAATTGCAAGATTACAGAGAGGATAGGAAGCCAAGCCAAAAAAACTCCATTGGAGATCACCTGCAGTACTTATAAATTTAAGTGAACTCCTATGAGACCGGAGCATAGGACAGAAGAAAGCTAAAGATATAGAAATGTAATGGATTTGGGGAAAAGTTGAGGTAGTTGACACAGGATGGCATCAGTCTTAAAAGTAAAATTGCATTGTTATTAAAAATTACAAATCATTTAGGAGACAGAGAATCTGGGATAAAAGAGCAATTGAGCTCTAATTTTAACACTGAGTTTCCTAGTAGCAAAGGCAGAAATGGAGAAGTGGCAATTTTGTCATTCTGATTGGCACACAAAAAACAAGAGTGCAAGTTTTCCTGAAAGTGGGGTTTGATTGCTGAGGGGAGAAGGCTGTGAGCTAGGTGAGCAAAGTGAGGAAGGTTTAGAACACCCTGAGCAGAATGGGAGATGCAATTGACTAAGGACAAGTAAAAGAATTTTTAAGCTATGTTGTGGGACCACAGGGGTAAGAGATACGTGTGCATTTGGAGTTAATTGAAATATATTAATACATCAAGTCCTCCAAGAAACCTTCCCTGGTAATCAGTCTGGGCTAAAGTGTCCTCTGTGCCCTTGCAGCTCTTTGTGGCAGTTGGCATGTTATTTTACCGTTTCTTCTTTGTTTCTCCCACCAGAGCTCCAGGAAGGCAAAAAATATGTCTGCATACTTGTAGCGCCTCATATAGTTGCATGACACTAGTGGATCCCAGGGAAGTTGAAAGAGTAAGGAAGGCGTGAGTGAAGATACGAAGGCAGACCATTCAGTGGGGTATGCAGGGTGGGGAATAGTCCTCTCTCTCGGGCACTGAGCCTGGAAGAGACTGGCACTCCATGCGCTCTCGCCTTTCTCATCCTGCCTCGCGTTTGATAACATCAGGAACCAGTTACTTTCTCCCAGTCACGGAAAGATGCAACTGGAAGCACCTACAGTGAGCAGGACTTACACAAAGCTTAGGAGTTGCCTGCAGGCTGCTCCAATCTGCCGTCTGATGCTTTAAAGTCTATAGTTAAAGGTGAAATTAAATCGCTTACATTTATTTTTACTCTGTTTTATAACATTTTTCCTGATTATCAAAATAACTTTTTTTTTTTTTTTTTTTTTTGAGACAGAGTCTCACTCTGTTGCCCAGGCTAGAGTGAGTGCCGTGGCGTCAGCCTAGCTCACAGCAACCTCAAACTCCTGAGCTCAAGTGATCCTCCTGTCTCAGCCTCCCGAGTAGCTGGGACTACAGGCATGCACCACCATGCCCGGCTAATTTTTTTCTATATATATTTTTAGTAGAGATGGGGTCTCGCTCTTGCTCAGGCTGGTCTCGAACTCCTGAGCTCAAACGATCCGCCCACCTCGGCCTCCCAGAGTGCTAGGATTACAGGCGTGAGCCACCGAGCCCGGCCCAAGATAACATTTTTATCATAGTAAATCTACAAAATACAGAAAATTATAGAAAAGAAAATAAAATTCCTACTCCCAAGACATATGCAGTTAACATTTTCCTGTATTTTTTGTCATTCTTCTTTGTATGCATTTTATGTATAGTGTTTTCTTTACACAATTGGGATTGTAGTGTGTGTGTGTGTGTGTGTATATATATATATATAATTATTTTATATTACATTATATTTGCTATGCATTTATATAATATATTTTATATTATTGTTATATATTGTTAAATTTTCTGCCTTTTAAACTTATAATTAATATCCCAATATATTCCTGTGCCATAAATTATTTCTTCCAAAATGATTTTTAACATTTTTCTTAATTATTCTACCATTGTTGAGCATTCAGGATGTTTACAGTTTTTCTCTATTTTAAAGTGATGCTTTGATGAACATCTTTGTTCAAAAATACTTAAGCACACCTTGATTATTTTCTTAGATTTCTGTAAGTAGAATTATTGGAATCAAGGGTATGAACTTTTAAAGAACTCTCTAAGCCAAGTAGCTTTCAGAAAGATTGCTTCAATTTATACTTTCATCAGAATGTTTAAGACTACCCATTTCCCTGTACCCTAATAAACACTGAGTATTAACAATTAAAAATTTTTTGTGGAAGACACTGAAGTCATGGTAATCAGAAGAGGACAGTTCCTTATGCAATACATTTTGACTAATCTGCCTTCATTATTGGTGGAGACAATAGTGAAGCATATCAGTCTAAATATAAATGGATTATAATAACACAGTGTTATGTGATTAAATTTAAATTCAGGCAAAAAATCTATTTTGTCTTTATAAGAGTCTCAGCTTTTAGAAAATTCAGATACAAAATAACATAGTCAAATCATATTTAAATGAAAATACCTTGTAACAAGCACTTGAACAAATATTTTTAAAAGTAATACAATGTCCAGTAGGAAGCATATATGTTCAGCAAGTGAATTGTGCAAATTAATTCCACATGTAATCATTAAATAATCATTTAATGTTATTATGCTTTAACATGGAGGGGTGAAGAGAAAACCAGTTGCTTTCCTTTTGTAGTTTTATTGTGTTTTATTATTTGTATCAGATTCTTTACATGCATTTTCTCTAATCCTCACAAAATTCTGCAAGGAAGATTTTTTTTTTTTAGTTCCAATTTTATAGATGAGAAAACAGGCTGAGATAGGTAAGAAACTTGGCAAAGGACACCCCAATAAGAGGTAGGCCAGTCCTGGGCCCAGATTTGTCTGACTCCAGAGCTTTGCTCACTCCACTATGCTGCAGGGGCTTGCAGGGAACCACACTGCAGGCACTGTATGAGAGAAATGATGGAGATCCTGACCCTAGGCTGGTGACATAAAAGGCCAATGATATTATACAAAGCCATCAACCTCCCTCCCTGGTGACCCAGAGTGGAACTGTTAAGAAGTTAACACTTTCTGTTATTTCTGGATTTAAATTAATATGTTTAAATGTGTAAAATTAGCACTGTACTGATTTCTTTGTAAAACTGTAAGGATAGAACAGAAAAGAAAAAAGAGAAAGAAGGGAAAAGGGGGAAATGAATAAGGACAATAGGTGAAGAATAGAAACCAGCTCTTGTGAGATTAAAAAAAAGCCACAACAACCGAGAATATGCAGGTGCCGAGTAGGGAAAAGGTCATTCTGAGGGCATGGCCATGTATTTGGAGGTTGGGAAGCAGAGGAAAGGATGGGTTTAGAATCAGGCCAAGTGGGTGGAGTTAGCTGGATGATCTCACAGGCAGAGGAACTGAGCCATCTCTTTTTTTGTTCTGCCACCTGTCTCCACCACAGGGATGTGCCTGCCTCACAGGCAGGCAGTTGTGTTTACGGGTCAGGACACCCCCCTCTTGGACAGGCAAAACTGTAAGCATATTTCTTCCTTTTCTTTCTCCAACAGTATTGCGGGTCTGTCTTCAGACAAAGTACGTGAACACTTGAACGGAGATTGGCTACACTAGGGAGGCAGTGTGGTGTCCTGTGTAAGAGCCAATGCTCCCACATCAGACTCCCTAGGTTCAAACCCCAGCTCTGCCAGTTATTGTCTGAGCTTGGAGAAGTACTTAAATCATTCTTTGCCTCAGGTCTCATGGGAATTCACTCAGAAAATATGCAAAAGTACCTACTGTGTGCCAAGAACTGTTTCACCTTCTGAGGATAGAGTAATTAACAGAAAGCTTATTTTTCAATGGGGCAGATAGACTTCAACCAAATATACACTATGATAGATATTAAGTATAATGAAGAAAAAGAAAGAAAGGTAAAGGGACAAGGTGACAGGGAATGATAGTCTAGGTAGGTGGTCACAGAAGACCTCTGTGAAAAAGTGATATTTGAGCAGAGACAGGAAAAAAAGTGAATGAGTCATGCCATAGATCCAGCGGAATCAGAACAGCATGTACAAAAGCTGTAAGTAGGGGCAAGCTTAGTGTATTCAAGGAAGAGCAAAAATGCAAAAGTGCAATGTGGTTTAAGCAAAGTCAGAGAGAAAGAGAGTAGCTAAGGGCCGATCATATTGGGCTTGTAGGCCTTGGTAAGGACTTTAGATTGATTCTGAATGTGACTAGAAGTGTATCAGTTAAGATTCAGTCACAAGAGCAAGAAAATACTTTCATTATTTAATTTGAAAGCAATCTAATGCAGAGAATTTGAGTGCTTATGAAATCATTGAAAGCACTGCAAGAGCTCCAACCCTCCAGGAATGAGATCCAGGACACCACTACCCAACCAGGCTGCTAGAGAAGCTGCTACCTCTGCCACATCAGGAAAATGGGCAATGAAGAGGTTGCAGCTGAACCAGTGATCTAAAGAACATATGCCATGGCTGTGACCCAGGGAATGGGAAGCCCTTGTTACTGCCACCAGCACTGTCTCTTAACCAACCCAACCTAATAATGATTCTGTGACCATGCTTACCTGCAACAATAGTCAAAGCAGACATAATATGGCCTCTACCCCACTTCTATCTTCCCAGTTTCTCATATGTGTATCTAATCTAATTGGTAAAACCTAAGACCTAGCCCAAGCCATAGCTGCAAGAGAGTCTAACAAATGCAATTTTTCATTTTCCAGCACTTGCAGAATGTGAAAGCACATTACAAGACTAAAATGGATGCTGGATGCCCATCCACCCTATCCCCCACAGGAAGCCACTGGAAGGGTGAGGAGGTGGGGAGTGATGGGATATGATTTGTTTCACATTTTAGCATGATTGGTCTCATTGCTATGTAAAGAATATACCAATAGAAGAAGCAGGGACAATTAGGGGGCTACGGCCAAAGCTTAGGCAACAGATACAGAGGCTTAAACTAAAGTGTTGACCTTGAAAAGTGAGAAGTGGTGGAATTACATATTTTGTAGGTAGTGCATATAGGATTTGCTGATGAATTAGACATAAGGTGTAATAAAAGTAATGAATCTAGGGTACCTCTAGGATTTGGGCCTGATCACCTGGATCAATAGTAGTGTACAGAGAACAGTGGGAAGGATCATGGATTAGGGGAAAAAATATTTCTGAGAAATAAAAATAAAATCCAACCCCCCCCCCAACCAACTGAATGGACCCCCTCTTGGCCAAGGGGAACCAGAGAAACCCTAAAAACTGAGTTCCCAGACATGACAGGCTGGGAGATCTGACACAAGTCATTATACCTCTTCCCTCACTAATGCCATTAAACTGTCTTTTCTAAGGGTTAAACAGAAATCAGCCCTTTAGAAAGACTTGCTCCACTGCTGATTCCAACCAACCACCTGATGCACAGTCAGACTCCCTTCCCTTTTTGCAGTATTGACACAACTGATCAGCATTCCTTCCTGATAAGAAACCACCAACCAAGGACTGATTCTAGCTGGTTCACAGAGACTGTGCACAGGATTCCTCTATGTCCTCCATTTCATCTTTTGATATATAGAGCCTGATTTTAATGCATTTAAATGTTAAGTGTCCACCCCAAAGTGAACATGGGACATATGTAAAATGCATGTTTGCTTACTATGCATGCACACACACCCCTTCATGAATATTCATAGCTCCTCCTAAAACCTGTTGAAGATGTATACTTAGCCAATGCGTTCAGCATAAATTCCTGTCTCACCCTTCCTCCTTCATGCCTGTTTTCAGTTCCTGCTGGAGGCTATGCTTTTCCGGCCTCTGGGATGACCAGCCTTCAGGCCACAACATTTTAGAAGAAATAGAACTCACCTTTCCAAATTTATAATATCTTGTGGTTTTAAGTCAACATTTCTATTTATCTCAAGCAATAAAGAATATATCAAAGTTCTTAGAACAGTCCCTGGCACACAGTAAGTATTCAATTGGTACTAGCTACATTTATAAGTTAAATTAACATTTTTATCTAACTCTCTGGAGTTGAGGTCACCAAGACTGAAATTGGGTATTTTTTGAATGGTAGTCGTGTCTTCTAGGTCGCAAAAGATAGCAAGATGCCAAAGTTTGGAATCTTGAATCAAATACTTACCAAAGACACAGTAACCATCATTAGGTTGCAAAATCATTCATTATTCCTTTCTGGAGCTATGTATTTAAGCTTCAGTGGAACTTAGTGCTTAGGCTGAATCAAGATTATTCCTTTTCCTGAATTGGATGATGGCCTAGATAGCTTGGGAGATGTCTACTTTCCCATGGACCACCAAGAGAGTTAGACTCCCCTGAGCCCCATTTATGGCAAGTAGCCTCATAAAGTTCCAGAGAGCCAATTCATAGAAACTCTACTATGGAATCCAAAAGGGGCAGACTGTAAAAAGAGAAATACAAAGAGAAAAGGAGAACCCAAGAAAGGAAAAAGACAAATGCAAGGACATTTTTGTTTTTTCACAGAATCTTAATAACAGCTAACCAAATTATTACATACTTTGTGGGGATGTTGTTCTGAGAGATTTTCTTAAATCACCTCTTTTAATCTTTACAACAAACTCTCAGGGTTATTATCCTCACTTAATGGCTGAGGAAACAGGCATAAAGAAATTAAATAATGTACCCTATGCCATGCAGTTAGTAATCGCAGACCCAGGATTCAATCCAGTCTAATTAATTCAGGACTTCAAGGTATTAAATATTATTCTACCCAATTACACCCCTGGCCAAGACCTATGCCATTACTGGGGATGGACTGTATGGGAGGTTTGGATAAAGGTGGGACATAGCAGTAATTTTTGTGGGGAAGCCTTGAGGTACCCTGTTCTGAAGTGTACCATTATCGCTAAGAAATGATTTACAGATCTTTGCTATATTAGTTTAGGTAACACTAGCTGCCATAATAAACAAACCCCAAAATGTACAATAACTCAAACACAGTAGAAATCTATTTTTCACAGATATGAAGTCCAAAATAAATGTTCCTAATGGAAGATGGCTCTCCTCTAGGATGGACCCAGCTCATCTTGTGGATTGTTTATCTTCAGCACATGACTTCGAAGACTTCCATGTTCCTCCACATCAAGCCAGAGGAAGGGAAAGAACATGGGAGGGTTTTATGCACCAGTCCTGGTGGTGGCATACATCACTGCAACTCATACTCTATGGACGAACTTAGTCACCCAGCCATATCCAATTGCCATGGAGGCTGGGACATGTCTAGTAAATGCCCAGCTAGCCTGTCTCTGCTGCAATTGATCTAATTCATGACAAGGTTTTTCTCAATTCTATTCTCAAAAGGAAAACAGAATTTTAGTTTAGGGATAACTTTGCTTTATTTCTAACATAAAATTTACATTGAGGTCAAATAGAATTGCATGACTCCTTTCCTCTTATATTCAGTATGCTTATGGAGAAGTTCTGTGTTCATTCTCTTGAGGCTTCTAAAGTAAATAGCTCTCCTATGATAATGCTGTCCATAACTTTTTCCATTACTTCCTTTTTTACTACTTTAACAAAACATTTCATCTTGCAGAAAGTTGTAAAGCCTTCATGTTTATAAAGCCTCATTTAAACATTAGGTGATAAAACATTTACAATCTTGTTATGCTTGTCTAATTTGTTGATGCCTATAATTTTATAGCCTGATGTGGGCAGATACATAACAATGCCATTTTCAGCTACAGCAATTTACATATTAATAAATTTGCTACTAACAAGGTGGCAATGATGGTGTCCTTATAGAAAACTCATCAGATTTTACTTCAATTTTCTGGAATATCCGTTTATGTTCTCCAAGTTCCTAACATTCCCCTGTTATAACACACATTTTAACTTTGTATTTCACCTAGTAAGCTATTAGGGCATTAAATATGAAATGTCTGATTTTGAATCAAAAGTTTAGTTTATTATATCTCAAACAAGAAACAGTACAATTAATCAAAGTATGCACCTAAACCATCAACACAGTTTTGCCATCTTAATGATAGGTTGTTTATGCCAGCAGCGAAAAAGCCTGGAGAGTGAGTAGTGATGAAATCACGAAAGGCATTTTCCACAGCTTGTTGAGAATTGAATATTTTTCCTTTCAAGAAGTGGTCCAAAGCCTGGAAGAAGTTGTAGTCAGTTGGTGCAAGATTTGGTAAATATGGTGGATGACAGAGAGTTTCCAAGTCCAGCAGCTGTATTTTGAACAGCATTGTTTTTTGGGACATGTGGTCTTGCAAAAGGATTGGCCTGTATCTATTGACCAATCTCGGTTGCTTAATCACAAGCATCCTCATCATTTCACCCAGTTGATTGCAGTAGACATCCACTGTAATGGATTGACCAGGTTTCATGAAGCTGTAGTGGATAATACCAGCACTGGACCACCAAACAGACACTATTAGCTTTTTTGGACGAATATTTGGTTTTGGACTGGGTTTCAGCACTTCATCTTTATCTAACCGTTGTGTTGAATGCTTGCAATTGTCAAAAAGAATCCATTTTGCATCACATGTACAATATGGTGTATAAATGGTTTGTTTTTATGTCATGACAGCAAAGAAAGGCAAGCTTTGAGATGATTTCTCTTCCGATGCTCATTTAGTTCATGCGGAACCCATCTGTCCAGCGTCCTTACCTTCCCAATTTGTTTCAAATGGTCCAATATTGTTGGAATAGTAACATCAAATCTTGCTGCTAATTCACATGTAGGTTGAGATGGGTTCTATTCCACTTTTTAGCTCATCATTATCCACCTTGGTCTCAGGTCACCCACATGGCTCATTTTCAAGATTAAAATCATCAGAATGAAACTTCTCAAACCATCTACGTACTATGTGTTCATTAGCCATATCCTTCCCAAAGACTTTGTTGATATTTTGAGCTGTCTGTGCTGCATTGGGTCCATGACAGAACTCATATTAAAAAATAACACAAATTTTTTACTTATCCATGGTTTCACAAAAATTGCTCTAATAAAATTTTTGAAAGATAATCATAAGCCAAAACATGCATTTGAAAGAATGAGGATATACCTTCACACAAAAAAATACAAGTGTCAAAGTGATATGTCAGAGATATCAACTGTCAAACTTAGTAGTTAAGGAAATCGGACATTCCATACGTAATACCCTAATATGTCAAATCAGTGAGAAATTTAAATTTTTTCCCATATGATCAACTCCTCTTTGTTAGATGGAATATCAAGAACTTTGTTTCTTCCTCTTTTTTGAGTTACTGTTTTTATTCTACTCTGAAAAAAAATTTGCTGCCATTTTGCCTCTCAATGTCAGGATAATTTCCATTGATTCTATTGTTCTTCTTTAGCCCTTTTGTTTCCTATTCCATTTATTTTTTAATCAGAATTTTCTCTCAGTTCTTCAGTAAATAAATTTAAAGTTAACAAAAGAAGGTACCCTTCATGTATTTCCAAATTAGCAGTCTATAATTTCTGGCTAGTTTTACTGAAACATTTTAAAATGGCTTTCCACATTGCAGTAAAGGTGGCATATTCCCAACTCAAGTTTCCTCAGCTAGAGTTAAAAATGCCCATTCATTCCAATGCTGTCTGACACTGGGTAAAATCTGATAGATGGGAAATCTGAGTGGAAAGAAATAGTTGTTAAAATAACTTACTTTCACAAATTTTAGAAAAACATATGATCATGTAAAAGCATGTGACCATGTAAAATGTCATAGCTATTTAGTGGCAGACTGTGACCACTGGTTCATTTCTCTTTCCATCATACTAAACTTTCTCTTTTTTTTTTTTTTTTTTTGAGACAGAGTCTCGCTCTGTTGCCCTGGACAGAGTGCAGTGGTGTCATCATAGCTCCCCGCAACCTCAAACTCCTGGGCTCAAGCAATTCTACCTCATGAGTAGCTGGGACTAAGGGCGCTCACCACCATGCCTGGCTAATTTTTCTATTTTTAGTAGAGATGGGTTCTCCTTGCTAAGGCTGGTCTTAAACTCCTGAGTTCAAGTGGTCTTCCCACCTCAGCCTCCCAGAGTGCTAGTATTACAGGCGTGAGCCATTGTGCCCAACCCATACTAAACTTTGTAGTCCACTCTGTGTACTTTTAACATACGGACTCTCTATGCCATTACAAACCCATATTGGGACCAAGCAAAAAGTGATCTTGGATGTCTACGTAGGTGTCTAGGCCTGCTCATCACAGCTCCTTAGCTCATAGCTTTCTGCATGCCTTGAATCCCATTCCACACCCTATCTGGACCCCTAGTCTTTTACTAGCCCAGGGGTCGAGTGAGACTTCCTCAGGATTCTGAAGCCAGGAAGGTATTGTGAAGGAGAGAAGTGACTCTGTTAGGAAAGGATGGATTATGAAGAAGAGGAGATGACATGCCCCATTGAAAGAATACTGTTGCCATACAGAAATATCTGTCCAGCATAATGATCTGATTTTTCAAGAGAAGGTAAAATCTGGATTTTTTTTGTGTGAAATCTGCCAAATATTAAAAATTGGCAATTAAAAAAATACTTAAAACACTGTGGCTCAGTTTTCTTGTATCTGATAGACCATTCAACCCAATAAAAGTGACAATCCTGTACCCTGTCCTACCATCCAATGACATCATCTTATTTCATTATAATTATAGTACTTATTACTACTTGACATTTATTAGTTTATTGTCTGACAGCTCTCCACTCTTCACTGTAATGAAAAGCTTCATTAATAGGGAGCTTGTATAAATTATTTGCTGAGATATTCCTAGCACCTAGAAAGACACCTGGCATACAATATACTCAGTATGTTCACTGACTGAATGGATGATTGGGATTTAATGCTTATGATCCTGCCATCTTTGCCTCTTTTCCACATAAAGTGTAAGGGCGTGTCCCCACTCCCCAGTCCCAGGAACCCTGTCAGCACTTTCCCCACGTGAATCTCCCTTCTGTTCAGGCCCCAAACTGATGGGGAAGGTGAAACAAATGTAATTATTTTCATCTCTACCTCAAAAAGCTACTAGATTTTTAAGACAAAGCATTATAAATCAAGATGTTTAAATTCACATTTCAGTTGAATTAAATTTCATTAAAATTTTAAATTATATTTCAATCAAGAATTTTAGCGTGTTTCAGACAAGGAAGTGTCATGAAAAATAATAAAAAAAAAAAGAAAAGAAAAAGAATTTTAGCGTGTTGATCAGAATCTAAGATTCAGATAAATTTCTTTAGCCCAAAATATAAAAGATAACTGACTGAAAATACAATACACATAAAAATCCAAAACTGTTGTAGTCCCATGAAAAATTTGTTTCATTTCATTTGTCGTGTTCTGTTTTGGTGTGTTAATGTCTGTGTTTCTCATTATGGGGGATTAAGGTTTGAGACACTGAGATTTGTTGAAGCATTTGGCATGTCTTCTAATTTGTCCTCTTGTATATATTGATTATAGATCCATATAATATAGATTATTAGATCCAGTTTTTTTAGAAGAAAACTAAATTGGCTGAAGAGTTAATTTTGTCCTTTTTTAAAAAAAAAAAATATAGGACAAAAGATTCTGTTGTCACTGATTGGAATTTATCAAAAGAGTTTTAAGGCCAAAAATTTATATTTGCTATGACCGTGTTGGTGTCTTTAAAACTGAAGCCTAATCCACAGTGTTGTACCTTGTGTGAAAAGAATGGATGGATGATAGTTACGATGGAAAGGGAAAATCCAGTGGTTAGCGATTGTGGCAATTTCTCCAGCACTGATCAGAAGAGAGCACACCATCCTTGATATATCAGGCCTATTTAATTTGAAATAATAATTCATTATTAAAAACATGTGACTCTTTCCTTTAGTCCTGATACCATACTCAGCAAGCAATCCTCTCTGGCATCCTACACAGGTCTTCTGCCCTAAAGCACATCTGGTTCTCAGCCTGAGCTGCCCATCAGAATTACCTGGGGAGCTTTTAAAAAATAACGATACTTGAGCCTCTCCCAGGGCCAATTCAACCAGAATCTCTGAGGGTGGGGCCTGGCATAGGCATTTTTAAAAAGCTCCCTTAGTAATTCTAAAATGCAGCCAAGGTTGAAAACTTCTGGCCTAAAGGAGACAATGTGCTAATCAGATTTCCCTGCTCCAAATCCCCCAATGGAATAAAATCCAAATCCTTCCCATACACATCAAAGCCCTCTATGATTTGGGCTCTGTCTGCCACTGTGAACTCATCACCTACCACATTCCCTTTGACTCCTACATTCCAGCCATGTTGGCTGTATTCGTTATCTATTGCTGTATAACAAATTACTCCAAAACTTAGAGGCTAAAAACAATAAACATATATTATCACACAGTTTCTGTAGGCCAGGAATCCAAGCCCTGTTTAGGTGGTGCCTCTGGCTCAAGGCCTCTCATGAGGCTGCAAACAAGGTGTTGGCCATGACTGCAGTCTCATCTGAAGGCTCAGCAGGGGCAGGACTGGCTTCTAAGCTCACTCCTATTGACCTTTGTTCCATGCGGGCTGTTGGAGTGAAGGCTTCAGTTCCTCCTTGCTGGCTGTAGGCCAGAGGCCTCCTTCAGTTCCCGGCCACATGGACCACTCCACAGGGCAGCATATGGCCGCTTGCCTCATCAGGGTCCCCAAGTGTGTTCAGAGCCCCCAAGACCACTCCCACCTTCAGAGGTGAGCTGGAAGAACTCACAGGAGCCACTGTACAGTTGCACTAACTCTAAGATTTATCAAAGCAATGTATACTAGTAAGGATAAGTAGGTGAATTATAAAGGAAACGGGCCCAGGTGGAGTCTTCAGGAATCCATTTGCAGGTTCTCTTATGCTCTTACCCCTCATGAAAGATGACACAGATCACACTCTTCTCCCAGCAACAAAAATGCGGCAACGTATGTGATGCTTCTGCCCAAAGTAGCCTCTTAAAACTCATCACCCAAAGGTTTTCCTGGGGCTGGCCACACAGGCACCCTCTGCCTAGCACATACCAAAATTCTAGACTTCCAGGAGGGAAGCAGGTATTCAGCATAAGCCAATATATTTGCACAGTCGAGGCACAGTGAGCCTCTCTCATCATCTAGGAAAAGTTTTATATTAGTGTAGAGAACTATTTACCGGCCAAGTTCCCAGATGCCAACCAAGGCCAACCTTACAAGCTGGCTTTTCTAAGGATAGCAATTTCAGGACTGGTATGTTAACTCTTTTCTGCACAGCAAGAACATTAAAAAGGCAAAAAAAAAAAAAAAAAAAAAAGTGCCCAAGACAAAAGCTACCATCTTTTTATAACCTAATGTTGGCAGTGACAGTCCATCATCTCTACTGCCTTGTGTTCATTAGAAGCTACTTACTAAATCCAGCCCACACTCAAGGGGAAGGAATTTCACTAGGGTATCATGAACACCAGTACCTTGAGTTCATTGGGAGTCATTTCAGAGACTACCTAACACACTGGCCTACTTTTTATTCCTCAAACGCCGCTCAAAATTATTTCTGCCTTGGAGCTTTTGTGTATAATGGTCCCCCTGCCTGGTATATTCTTTCCCAGCTTCATTCAGGTTTCAGTTTAAATGTAACTTCCTGAGGGACACCTTCCCTAATCATCCAATTAATATTAGCACACACTCCTTCCCAACAATTTTCATTACATTATCCTGCTATATTTTTCTTTATAACAGCTATCATTATCTACAATTAAATATTTATTTGTTGACATAGATTTTCAAATTGCATAGAATAGAAATCTTTTGTTTGTTTAGTTTTTTATATATGATAAGGTCTAGCAAGAAAGAGAGCAGCAATCTTGTCTGTTTTATCCATTGTTTATACAAAAATATAATAGTAGCTAGCACATAGTAATTACTTAATAGTCATTAAATGAGTAAATGAGCAGCATTCCAGACCACCCAAAGTTATATTTCTAAGTGAATATATTTCTTAGTGAAATATAACTTAGTGAAAAATAAATATAGTTCATACATTGTTCTCTTACAAGTTTATTTAGTCTGAGTCTACCTCCAGTAGAGTGATCTGATCACCTTTGACTAAGGTTTAATATCAAGTTCTTAGGCCAATAGAGCTGAGGACCAATCCTGGACCAAACTACTTTGGTGAGATAATGCCAACCTAGAGGTCTACCTGACCCTCAGCCACATTCACGAGATGGTATTTCTATCTCATCAATAAGCTGGGTGCACCTGTGTCAGGCTCTATGCCAGAAAATAATTCAATTATGAACAAGATAATCTTTGCTTTCAAGGATTTTACAGTCTAGGGAAGAATTTTAGATTAATCAAGGTATAATTCAGAATACAAATGGACTATTTTAAAAAGATAAACCAACAAACCACCTCTGGCACTGCTGCTTCTAGAAAGTTCCTGGCCTTTTGCTTCTGTGCCACTAACTCCTGCATCAAAATTTGGCTTAATTACAGCTGAAAGATAAAGCCAAGGTTATATGTATTTGCCCTCACTGCAAGGAAACCCAGGAAAAATCAGCATCTATTGGGTGAGAGGATCTTTGTCTGACCTAACACTCATAAATGGGGAATTATATACCATAGAAATTTAGATGCTGAGAAGCCTACAGAAATGATAGTATCTCTTTCAATCCTCACTACAAGTCTGAATACAGATATTATTTTCCAAAAATCAGAGTTGAGGAAATTCTTTACCCAAGAGTGGCAGTGTTGGTACTCAATCTCAGATATGTTGAACTCCAAAGCCATATTCTTAACTAGAATTCTATACTCCCACTTTTCTGGAGGAGTAGTTATTTCCTAGAAGTATGATTTTTTAAATAAAAAACAAGTTTCTTAGTTTGCTTTATCTAAATAGAATATTCCATTGGCAATTCTAAATGTAATCATCTCTAAAGCCTAATACTTATTAGCAGTAAAAATTCTCCAAACATATGTTATCTTTTTGCATGTGATGATAATGTTACTGGCAAAACAAACACAGTACATATTTCTTTGAAATTAATTTCTAGTAGTGGTGACAGATTTGTATTGTATCATATACACAGAAGTACCCAAACTCTGCTCTGGCAAAAGGCATTTGTTAAACAAGCAGATGATATTACCACAATTGCCACGATTACAATGTAACCATGATTTGTGACTGTGAAATACCCCCGAATTTAATTGACCTACATTGTAACTGAGTCCACAGCTTAACATTATCCTTTAAGTAACTGAGTTTACTAGCTGACACCACATAAGAACAGAATCCTCCGGTAGCCATTTGTTCACTCAAGCATTTTTCAAATGTGTACTTCATCTTCTTTGTGTACCAGGCGCTAGGTTGCATCACGGATTCAGAGGTGAATAAGCTGTTGAATAACTTAAGTGTAGAAAGGGGAGAGTCCTCTTTCATATCTTGCACACTCCAGTAGTTTATACCACCCCTTTCCTGGACTACTGCCAATCATTTTTCAAGAGCAGTCACACGAAAGAACTTTTAAAAACTTAGGTCATATTATGCTCCCCCCGCCCCATCTCCTAGTTCCTAGCCCCCTGCTTTGGACCCCCCAGACCTTCTAATGGCACTTTGAACAACATCCAAACTCCTTACCAGGGCCTATAAGGACCTAGGTGGTCTGGCCTCTGCCTACTTCTCCAAGCTCAAGAAATGCTCTCTTATGACTTAATTTGGCTCCGGGCACAGTGGTCTACTTTCTGATCCTTGAAAGAACAAAATGTAGGGTTTCATTTGCCATTCTCCCTAACCAAAATGTTCTTTCCCTCTGGCTTGTCTCCTTCTTGTCATTCAGATCTCTCTGCATACGCTACCTCTTCTGGGAGGCCTCCTCTGAGTAGCCACCGCCACTGCCCCACGACAGCCCTGTTTCCAACAACCCTGTTCTATGTTCTTTATGGCACCTACCACTATCTGAAACTACCTCGTGTATTAATTTGTTTACTTATTTTGTTTTAGACAATTAGAAAGCAAGTTCTGTAATAGCAGAACCTTAATTACCTAGTTCACAGGTATTCCTTTAGTGCCTAGAATGGTACATGGTTTATTGCAGGCACTCAAAAATTTTTTTGAATAAATGAAGCATGAACTGCTGTAATCTCCAACCTTCTTTCCCTGTCTTCAATCTTGCTTGTGGTGGTCCACTTATTATACTTCTCCAGGGTTTACCTAAAGCATAAGATTGATCATATTGCTTCCTCTACAAATGGCTCATAATAACTTACATGATGAGGTAAAAACTACCGAAAATGGCATATAGGCTTTGGATCTATATAGCTTATATGCCTTGATATTATATTCTTTATTCATATATTGTGTTTGTGTATGTACACTATAGTACTGGCTTAATCCATTCAGGATACTACAACAAAATACCTAGATGGAGTAATTTATAAAAAACGGAAACTTTTGCTCACAGTTCTGAAGGTTGGGATGTCCAAGATCAAGGTGAAGCAGACTTGGTGTCTAGTGAGGACCCATTCTTCATAGATGGTGCCTTCTAAGTGTCCCCGCATGCTAGGAGGGCCAAGGAAATTTTCTCAAGCCTCTTTTATAGGGGCATTAATTCCATTCATGAAGGCTCCACCTTCATGACTTAATCACCTCCTCACCTCTTAATACTATCACATTGTGGATTAGGTTTTAACATATGAATTTTGGGGATACGTAAATATTCAGACCATATTAAGTTTTGTTTTTTTTTTTTTGAGACAGAGTCTTGCTCTGTTGCCTGGGCTAGAGTGCCATGGCATCAGCCTAGCTCACAGCAACCTCAAACTCCTGGGCTCAAGCGATCCTCCTGCCTCAGCCTCCCGAGTAGCTGGGACTACAGGCATGTGCCACCATGCCTGACTAATTTTTTTCTATATATTTTTAGTTGTCCAGCTAATTTCTTTCTATTTTTAGTAGAAAAATAGAAAGGGGTCTCACTCTTGCTCAAGCTGGTCTTGAACTCCTGACCTTGAGCAATCCTCCTGCCTCAGCCTCCCAGAGTGCTAGGATTACAAGTGTGAGCCACCATGCCCGGCCCATATTAGGTTTTTTATTCAATTTATTTACCTTATATTCTTTTTACACCATTTATTTAGATTAAGTACTCAAGGGAAGAAACTTTGTTAGATTCATCTTTGTATCTGGAGAACCCAATTAATACCTGATACTAATAAATTTATGAATAGAATTTATTCATTTTAATATTCAAGAAATATTTATTAAGTTCCAGGCTCTACTATGTACTAAGCACTATATTCTCGTAACCGGAGTTATAGCAGCAAACCAAAGTCCCTGTTCTCATGAATACATTCTACTAAGGGAGACTAATCATAAAACAATAAACTAATTGTGTATGATAATATAATGTTGGGTTATGATAGGTTCCTTGAATAAAAATGAAGGAACTCAATTTTCTAAGGGAACCTCCCTCTATAAAACAACTAGATCCTCCATAAAAAATAGACCTTGTTGGGATTATAGGCAATGGAGCAGAGTGGTAGGGAGATGCCATGGGCAAAAATAAGATTGGCAAGCTCCAATGCAGGAAGGAAAGCCTGATACCCTGAAAGCACATTCCAGTTTCAGCACTGGAGTGGAGTAGTCCTAGGCTAGCAGCAAGGTAGGGGCAGTGATCTGAGAATCCTAAGCTAAACAGATACCCTGAGAGGGAACTTGAGTGGTGACAGGTCAAGTAACTCCATTGGCTTTGAGCAAAACATCACAAATCCTGTCTGAAGGAAATTATCCTCAATGCACAGTCCCTACCTTGCTAGCTCTCAAGTGTTAACTCACAATAAGTTTAATCAAACCCCCCAGAAATAACACCATGAGGAAAAGTCATTAGAAACAACACACACATTAGACATAAGGACTCCATTTATTGAATATCACACATGGAATATAAAAGCCATATATAAAATATTTGAAGAAATAAGAAAGGAATCATAAAAGTGAGCAAGAAATAAATCTACACAATTTATTTGAAAAAGAACCAAATAGACATAAACAATTGTTGCAATAAAAAACTCAATGGATGGCCTAAGTTGAAGACTACACACAGCATAAAAGAAAATTAATAAACTGGAAGATATATCTGAAAAATGCAGCACTGGAGATAGGAAAAAAAATGAAAGAGAGGGTTAGAGATACACAACATTGAATGAGGTCTACTTGAAATTCGAGAAGATGAGAATAAAGAGAATGAAACAAGGTGATTTTTGAAGAGATAATGGCACAAATTTTTTATAAAATGAAAGATATAATTGCATAGATACAGAAGACACAGTGTAAATTAAACAGGATAAATTAAAAATCTGCATGTAGTCAGGTGTGATGGCATGCACCTGTAGTCCCCGGTACTCAGAAGTCTGAGGCAGGAGGATCACTTGAACCCAGGAGTTCAAAGTCAGCCTGGGCAACATAGCAAGACTCATCTCTTAAAAAAAAAATGTAATAAAACTGCAGAACATTGAGGACGAAGAGAAGATCTTAAAAGCACTCAGAGAAAAAAGATAGATGACCTACAAAGAAATGAGAATTAAACTGACAACAGATATCTCAACAATAAAGTGAAACCTAGAATACAGTAGAATAAAATTTTACCAATACTGAGAGAATGTAACAACTAACTTAGAAATGTGCACCTGGAAAAACTATCTTTCAAGATTGAGGATGAAACAAAGACAAAGTTAATAACAGCTGAGAAAGAATGATCTACACCAAAGGAGCTTTTAAAGGAATTTCTTCAGAAAGAAAAGAGTGATCCCAGAAGGAAACTCTGAGATACAAGAAGGAATGGCAAACAAAGAAACTGGTAAATATCTAGGTACATCTAAACAAATATGGGCTATAAAAAAATATTATTATCTAATTTATAAGGTTTTTTAAAACAGAAAATAAGGGACAAAAAACATGACCATTAGGAAGGAGGTGATTAGAGTTAAAATGCTCTAAAGTTCTTATATTTCCCCAAATATTAACATTTTATATAATCACAGTAAAATGATAAAAACTAGGAAATTGATATTGATACAGCACTATTAATTAATTTATAGACCTTATTCAAATTTTGCCAATTGTCCCAATAATGTCCTCTTTCTAGCCTAGGATCATACATTGCATGGGTAGGTATATTATTCTGCTTGGGCTGCCATAATAGAATATCACAGACTGGATGGCTTAACAGTAATTTATTTTCTCACAGTTCTGGAAGTTAGAAGTCCAAGATCAAGGTTCTAGCAGGGTTGGTTTCTGGTGAGACCTCTCTTTGTTCCTTGCAGACAGCTGCCTTATTCCTGTGTCCTTACGTGGCTTTTCTTCTGTGTGTGTTGGAAAGGGAGAAATGTCTGATGTCTCTTGCTCTTCCTAAAGGACACCAGTCCTGTTGGGTTAAGACTCCACATTTATGACCTCATTTAACCTTGATAATCTCTTTAAAAGCCCTATCTCCACACATAATCACATTGGGGAGTAGGACTTCAACATATGAATTTTGGTGGGACACAATTCTGTCCATAACAATGGGCTTGTGATACATCCTAAGTAATGCTACATGATGAGTGGAAGGGACATAGACCCTACCTCCCAATGGGAAATGTCAGCATTTGCAGCTTTACTTTAAACTACCCCAAAGAATAAGGACCCAAGAATAGCTAAGACACTCCTGAAAAAAGAACAACAAACTGAGGAAATCTGTACTTCCAGATATCAAGATTATTATAAAGCCATGTAATTAAGACAATGTGATATTGGTATAGGTATAGACCACCAATGAAATAAAATAAAAAACTTAGACATGGACATGCATGTGTATAAGTTCTTGACATATTACAGGGGTGGTATTATAGTTCAGTGGGAAAAGGCAAAGATATTCAATAAGTAGTGTTCGGACAATAATCTAAATGAAGAAAAATGTTATTGGATCCATACTGCACACACAAGTCAATTACAGATGAAAAACTTTAAGGGGGAAGAACAAAAGTTAAAGTATTTACGGTATCTGGGCAAAAGCATTCTGATGGCATCTCAGCCCTTGTCTCTTCATCAGAGGCCCATCTGCATTCCCTGTCTTAAGTTTTCATAAGTCATCCCTGTATTCTTATAATAAACACTACCACCTTTTTCATTTTTGCTTCAGCTAGCTGTACATGGTTTCTGCCACTCACATAAGGTGTTTAAATTAAGCTAGCAGAAGAGAGACCAAATGTTTATCCAGCACTTACTTCATGCCCTGCATGATCTAAGTGCCTTCCTTGTATTAACTCGGTTGTTTTGTTTTGGTGTTTTTTTGGGGTTTTTTGTTTTTTTTTTTTGAGACAGAGTCTCACTCTGTTGCCCTGGCTAGAGTGCTGTGGCATCAGCCTAGCTCACAGCAACCTCAAACTCCTGGGCTCAAGTGATCCTCCTGCCTCAGCCTCCTGAGTAGCTGGGACTACAGGCATGTGCCGCCATGCCCGACTAATTTTTTCTGTATATATTTTTAGTTTTCCATATAGTTTCTTTCTATTGTTAGTAGAGACGGGGGTCTCGCTCTTGCACAGGCCGGTCTCAAACTCCTGAGCTTAAGAGATTCTCCGGCCTCGGCCTCTCAGAGTGCTAGGATTACAGGTGTGAGCGACCGCGCCCGGCCTTTAACTCATTTAATTCTCATAACAGGCCAGTGAGATAGTCAGGGATTTTCCCTACTTTATAGATGGACAAATAAATGCACAGAGACGTTACAAAACTTGCCCAAGATCATGGGGTTAATAAGTAGCAGAGCCAGGATTTTAATCTGGACCTTCTGGCTCCAGATCTTAACAAAGTCACCAGAATTTGAACTTAGGTTATCTGGCTCCAAAGACCATTTTCTTATATGGTCTTAATCTTAATCTCTATATTGTGATGTCAAGACCAGAGTATCACAGTAACTCCTTGCTTTATTGTTTTATTTGTGGCCAGGCCAATCTCAGCTCCTGGAGTACTGCAGAGCCTTACCGAGAGCAGCCCTCTTCTGGCCCCAACTTGGCAAAGGCCTCTACTGGAAACACGTTGTGGTACAAGGAAACTCAAGACATTTCCAGCTCTGGGAGAAGACCTCACCCCTGTTGTGTACACATTTTGGCTTATCAATTCTGGCACGAAACCCTGAAGGGAGATCATTTTAGCCTGCCTCTTCTCCTACCCTAAACACTTCCTCTACCAGAATTCACTGCACAGAACAGGGGGGAAATGTTTCTTTCCTGTCTGTGTTTAGTCTCTCCCACTGCCAGAGGGAAAGATGGCTTAATGTGTCTGGAAGTCACAATTAAACGCCCCTAGGCACATTTGGCTCAAGGAAATCAATATTTTTTGGGTTCCTGTTCTAAGTACAACACTTTGCTAGGTGTGTGTGGCACACTTAGGCTTTTATACCATTTGGATTTTGCAGATCCTATAAACATAAGGCTTTCTTTTCATCTGTCACCCTCAGGAGCCTTAGTTTTTTAAGGACCCAACACACAGGCTTCACTTGTGATCTTGTACCCTGCAGTCGGCACGGGCCTTCATCAGTGAGTGAGAAGCTGTCACTGGGAGAGCTACCTGAGGCTCAGCTCAGAAATTGTTTGACACATGCCCATTCTGTAGCTGAGACTTGTTTTTAAATTTTTGAAAATTATACTCTGTACAAGCAAGCTACAGAGATGGAAGGCTTTTTTTTTTTTTTCTGCCCAGAGTGTTGGGTTTGGTTTTGAGGAACACAGCTTGGACTTCCATCATTTTATATCCAAATCACAGAGCCACCTGCCTGAAATGCCTAAGAAGTCCCACCCAGCTAGAAGAATGCTTTCCAGGTCAGTAGAGCATCTGGGAGGAGAGTTGAGGATGCAGGGGCAAGAAGCAGTGGAAGTAGCAGCAGTCTACAATTCTCAAAGAATAGAGGATAAGAGAGAGGGGGTTGGGGTGGGCAGTGCAGAAAAACATGGAAAGGAAAGAGAAAGAAGGTACTAAGTTTTGCAATACTAACAAAGGCCTAGGGGTGCTGTAAATGATGGGAAGTTAGTTCTCTGAAGGGAATTTTGGAAAACCCTGGAAATGGACATAAGAAGGACTCAGTAAGAGAAAATGTTTAGTTCATGTAGGTGAGCAAAAAAGGCAAGGAGAGGCATGGGAGAAGTGGACTTCAAATAAGACTGATCAAGACCCAAAGGACAGAAGTTACAGGCAGTTACAGGAATATCAGAAATCTGTTATTAGTTGAACATGAATTCAAATGTTTTGTGAATTCAGTTATAATTTTATCCACAGCATGCACATTAAATATTAATCTCTTCTTGAGTAATCTTTCCCCTTCCCTCCAGCAGTTTAAAATAGATACTTTTAGGAAAAAATCATTTTATCAAAACCAAACAAAGCCTGAATTAGAGTGAATCATACCAGCTATCTAGTCGCTAAACCAACGCTAAGAAAAGGACAGATAATGGACAGTTGAGTTTGCTTGTGGGAGTGGGGTGGTGGTGGGGGTAGAGGAGCACAAAGGCATTGCAAGATGAATGAAGCAGGCTCTGAACTTGAACTTGTGTCTCCTGAGTACATTCTCCCAAAGTGACTTATTTTCACCAGTTTTTAAGGTGCCAAAATAACTTTTTCAGACTGTGATGAAAAGTGTTGGAGTAGTGTCAGTATCAGGGAAAAAGGAGTCCAAGAGATGAGCCTTCTTTTTTACACTCACCACCTCCCACTCCCAGGTATCTGTGCAAGCTCTGTTCCCTCTGACGATGGACCCTTAGGTAAAAAGGGAAAGTATATATTGAAAAACTGACACCCCAAGAGAAATGATTCAACTGGAGTTAAACAAAAAGAAGACTAAGGTATCAAATCCATAAAAAAATCAAACAGTACTTCAAAGGCATTGTTTAATTACATTTAAGTTAGTAAGAGGATAGAAACCAAACCTGGACAGAAGGACCTCTGTCTACAAAGGAATGCCCTTGGTATCACCGAATTCAATACCCAGGTAATAAAATTTCCATTCAGTAAACATTTTTTGATATAGGAAGCAGTTCTAATTCTATTTGGGGAATATAGATCGTTGATGAAATTCCGAGACCATTATCTCTTCTCCCTATTTAAAGGATTCAGATTCCCCCATCTGGAAAAGCATCTAGCACAGTTCTTTGTAATCCTCGGAAGATGAAAAATGCAAAGCTTTCAGAACAGGTAAAATTGCTTGTATTGTTCTTTGTTGCCATGAAGGGACATTATGCATTCAGCTCCAAATGCTGAATTCATTAATGCAATGCTTTTCTTTTTCACCGGGAATAAGACAAATGATTTAAATTATTATTTACTTCCTTTCCAGATAAGGGTCCTTGTCGTCCTGATCAGCTAAATGAACCGTAGAGTATCTCTTTGGAAGGGGCGTGTGGCAGACGTGCAAGTGGTTAAATGCCCGCAGATGCTGAGCGCTAAAAGCCCACAGCTGATTGCATAGTCACTGTTTGCAATTTACTGCTGGCATCTGTTGCCATTCGGCACAATGCTAATGGGCTACCCTTGGGAGTTAGAGTTGATGTTCTCCCAATAACTCACTTTTAAAATCACCTAAGCCAGGGAAGTAATTTTTATTTGCCAGCATGAATTATGCCACCAGTGAATCCATGTTGTTAAACTAATGTGGATTTACTCTGACCTCCACATACTCAAATTAGCACCGAGTATATTAGGGAAGGCTCCAGTCAAGAGCCAGATACCAGCAGCTTTGGCTGGAATAAAAGACAACAAGTAATCATCTCAGAGGAGAGCCAACTAAGTCAGCACCGGCTACCCTAAGGGAATATTAACATGGAAAAAAAAGGCTTTTGAAATCCACTTCTTTCCTGCTTCAGCTTACCCTTGCAACTCATCTAAGTAAACTGTGTCCTTTCTCTTATTGTACCTGGACACTCCCAACCGATGGTGTAACCTTTGCTTCCTTTCTTCTCCTTCTCATCCAATAATAGAGGAGGCTTTCTATTTCCTTTCCTGTCTGACAGGAACTGTACACACACACACACACACACACACACACACACACGCTTTCCTGGGGTTAGAATAGCAATGGGGCTTCAGGGAAAACAACCAGATGACAAAAAAGATAGAACATATCAGGAGATATTTCTTAAATCGCTATAGCTCGGAAAAGTGTTCGTCCTCTGGATGACTCCTCCGTGCCAAAATAGCAAAGAGATGAAACTTGCCATCTACAGTGAGATTGAGGGTGGGGGCGGATATGGCTCGGAGGCAACGTCAGGAAACAGGAAGTGTAGCTTAACATGCACCTCCTCCTTCCTCCACTTGGGGTTGGAAGGCATCCCACTTTGAACTCACACGTTTCAAACCTCTCTGGGTGAGCTGCAGGGGTGGCCTTCATGAAGTCTATTCACAAGAGTAAAGGAGGAGCCCTCTGGTGAGAATCATGCCAGAGAAAAGGGACTAGACATCAAAGCTGCAGGAGGGAGGGGCAATTCTGAGTACTGATGTCCTCAACTCAGATTTGCCATTAGATCGGGCCCCTCGGAATTACATGAATTACGTTCCAGCATAGCGCGCAGGGATGGCTGGTAGAGAGAAAACGAAGACTTCTTTCACAAAAACTTGGTAAGATAGCAGCATTGTATGGGTAAGCTTCCAAAAGGAGAAAGAGACAATCTGCACACATTGCTGGCACTTCCAGGGCTCTACTGTACTGGCAGCATCAAGTGTGAGTGGTCGGAGGAACCCGGCAGGCACAGCCAGTAGAAGTGGCCACAGCGTTTCACTGACTGGTTCTACCTGGAGAGGAAGTTGGAAGGTGGACGTGTTCAGTGGAGAAGAGTTAGGGTGAGAGGCATGGAAGCAAAATGACTATGTTAACTGACTTGATTGGGAATACCTGGGAGAAACACCCTGGGGACCTTTATAAGTACTTGGCTTTGGGAGGGGCCTTGCAGAATACTGAGATCCTGTAATAGGCAGCAGTGAGAGCCTGTGAAACCAAGTGATTTCTTTGATTCTTTTCCTAAGGGTGGTTTTACTCATGGAGGATAGAACCAAGGAAACAGATTCTTAACTGTTACTCTTTCAAAGGACAGAAGGAGATCCATGCCATAAAGAACCAGTTCCCAGAATGCTTTGGCACAGGAGTAGCAAAACTGGAATGTGCCATCACTTTTTGGGGGGCTCCGGACACACTGAAGATGTCACTGAGAATATTGCCAGGGCTACTGATAACCTTATCACTTCATGGAAGGAATTAAACGACAGCTATTAGCTAGGGGATATTGTTGAAAAATTGGTTTAACCTTTAACTTCTGTAACTCTTTATTCCTGTATATATTTATTCCCTTGAGATTTGGTTCATCCTTGGTGTTCAGCAAAGTAGTCTTTAAAGAACTTATATATGGATCAACGCTCCCATGCTTGTCTTCCTATGGTATTCTGTGTATACTTAATCTTAAATCTTGTTTTATATTGAAATAATTGGTTTATAGTCCTGTTTCCCTCAGTGAGACTGTAAATTCCTCAAGGACAGGGATCATGTCAGACATTTAAATTATTTGAACTGAAGTCTTGATACCTTTTATCATTGTAAGAGTAAGCTCTTATCACTGCCCCACCCTGCAAAAAAAAAAATCTCTGATCAAAGGATTTTGTGAATATCTTACCATGGCTAATGTTGATAGTTATCATCCAACATCTATATTCCTCTTTCTTAAGAGCAATAAAAATCTTATGTGAGCACATGGCAACCGAATAAATACTACATGTCTTACTCCATTCAGGCTGCTATAACAGAATTCCATGAACTGGGTGGCTTATAAGCAACAGAAATTTATTTCTCACAGTACTAGAGCCTGGAAGTCTGAGATCAGTGTGCCAGCATGGGTGGATTTTGGTGAGTACCAACTTCCGGGTTGCAGACTGCCAAGTTCTCACTGTATCCTTACATGGCAGAAAGAGGGTGAGAGAGTTCTCTCATGTTTCTTCTTATAAGGATACTAATCCCATTCCTGAAGGCTTCACCTTTATGTCCTAATTACCTTCCAAAGGTCCCATCTCCTAATACTATCACATAGGGGGTTAGACTATCATCATTGTTCTTGAACCAGTTTCTGAAACACAATTTCCACAGAGTGACAAAAAGAGGGTCAAGTGACACCTACACACATGGGAATGCATCATAGGACAGGAACCCTGAGCTTAGGGAACACAATGTTTTTACAAATGATTATAAATATAAATGGTTCATAAACCTGCCTTATCTTTGCCCTAAAGGAAGACATTATTTTTATTATAATGGGCAGTAAACAACCTTCCCTTTCTTATCTCTATCTTCCAAAGCTGTTTGCTATACAAACATCCTTAAAAAGGTGGTCCAGAACAAAGGCAGTCTGCTCACAAGACATGTAGAAACATAAGAGACCATTGAGGGATTATTTCCCAAATCTTCTCTACAATTTTTTCTCTGCCCTCCCTAAACACCCTCTCTGTGAAGTTTGTACCATTAGATAACTCTTTTTTGTTTCAATCATATACAAACCCTAGGTTATTCCCTCTTATTTTCTGAAGATTTCTGGAGAAATCAGTGTATTCATTGTCCTTTTAATAGCCTGGCCTTTTGGTTTCATGACCTCTTCTTTTCACTGTATCTTACCCTCTATTCTATTTTCTGACTACTTATGAAATTGAACATCACTTTATATGTTAGATATTCAAGTCTCTTTTTATGTGAATGTCATGTTCATATCCTTTACTTATTTTTCTTTTGGATTTATTATTTTCTTGTTTAATTAACAAAAATGTTTGTGGTAGATATTTATCCCTTGTTGGCTTCAGTTATTTCAAATATCTTTTCCAGTCTAAGATATGTAAATAAACTTTGCCTATCACATCTTTTGTTACAGAATTCTTAATTTTAACGTCATTTTTTTTTTTTTTTGTCTCAGAGTATGTGCTTTTGGGAGCTGGTTTAAGAAGTTCTTCCACACTTGAAAGCCAGAGAAATAATCCATGTTTGTTTTTTTTCTTTTCCATTAGCTTTTCAGTTTCACTTTTCCATTTAGTACTTTAATACTACTGGATTTCACTGCTGTATATGGCATAAGCATGCATTCTTAATCGATGTGATACCACTTCCAAGCGAGGAAAAATTGGTTCTTAGGGGTAAAACAATTTTAGATATTAAATGGGTTATAGCCTTCCCAAGAGCCATATTACATAAATAGGTATACAGTATACCTGTGGCATTAAAATTTCATTAAGAAGAAGGAATATTAGTAAAGAACAGGTGTAAAAAGATTTCTTAAGAGGACAATAGGCCGGGCGCGGTGGCTCACGCCTGTAATCCTAGCACTCTGGGAGGCCGAGGTGGGCGGATCGTTTGAGCTCAGGAGTTTGAGACCAGCCTGAGCAAGAGCGAGACCCCATCTCTACTAAAAAAAATAGAAAGAAATTATATGGACAGCTAAAAATATATATAGAAAAAATTAGCCGGGCATGGTGGTGCATGCCTGTAGTCTCAGCTACTCGGGAGGCTGAGACAGGAGGATCCCTTGAGCTCAGGAGTTTGAGGTTGCTGTGAGCTAGGCTGATGCCACGGCACTCACTCTAGCCTGGGCAACAGAGTGAGACTCTGTCTCAAAAAAAAAAAAAAAAAAAAAAAAAGGACAATAATGAAAAAAAAGATTGGGAAACACTGGTATAAGCTAAGAATCCAGCATTATTGTTCTCATACAGTGACATTTTTGCAATATCATAAAACAGTTTATCAATCCTTTTTCCACCTGTGCACACATGTGAATCAGTTGCTGAGTTCTCCTTCATGTTTCACTGGTATATGTGTTCCGGAGCCAGTGTCCCACTTTTTCTCCTGTGATAGTTTTACAGCTGCCTGATACCTGGCAGTGAGATGCCACCTCTCTCTGCCCTTTTTCGTTATCGCATTAATTATTCATAACATTTAATCTTCTTATATATATTAGAATAAGTACATTGAATTCATTTTTTTAAAGCCTTACTGGGATTTTAATTGGTATTGAATTGCATTTATAGATGAGATTTGAGGACGGCCATCTTTACACATTGCCCTCTGGTCCATGAACGTGGCATAGCACTCTATTTAGGCCTTTATGCTCTTAAATAAATTTAAAACTTTTTTGCCATAAAGATCTTATGTACTGTTTGTTTGGCTAAATTCATAGTTTATGTTTTGATTGCTGTTGTGAATGGCATTGTAGAATCTGTTATATTTTTAGTTTATTATTGCTGATGCAGAGGAACATTATTGATTTGGAGGAGTGGATCTTGTATCTGGCATTCTTGCTGAATTCTCATATTAGATTTGTAGTATTTCTGCTGATTCTGTTGGGATTATCTCAACTGCAAAAAAAAAAAAAAAAAGAAAGGGGAGGAAGAGAGAAAGAAAGAAAGAGAGAGAAATAGAGAGAGGGAAGGAGGGAAAGAAGGGAACAAAAAAAGAAAAAGAAATTGTGTACTGTCTCTGAAACAGATAAGGAGAAGCCAATAATCTAATGACCTACATATAGCAAGAGGAACAGTGACCTGAATCCTTGTGGAGCATATTACAATAATTAGCTGGAACAGTTTAATGGCATGGGTAGTTTCTGCCTTGCATTTTGATGATCAGCTTGTTTAATTCTGTCAAATAAATACCTATAATTACCTTTTCCTACATTTTCATATGCTCAGTCCTTTTTTGGGCTATGTAATTATGAACTTTTAGGAATATGTTATGTTACAAATAGGTTGAACCACTTGTACTGCTTTATCTCAGCAAGCAGAGCAGTAACCAATACTCGTTGGCTTTCTTTGAATAGCCATACTTAACAACCTCTGAACATTCTCACTGGTACTCACAATGGGAAGAAAATTTAAGCACATGTATTGGAGTGGGGGAAAAAAAAATCTCTTGAGTAGTTTCCTATTATAAATAATGACCTATCAAAAATAGCTAAGTCAAAGTGATTGTCATTGCCTGATGATCTAAATTCACTGCTTAATAAGAGCTTCAAGAGATTAATTGCATCAAAATGTACACATCATTCCCTGAACTGAACAATATGTACAGAATCAAATTATGCTTTATCAGAATAAACTTGGACAAGGTTTTCATGCATACATATTACTATAGATACTAGAAATTTCCCAAAATACTCACAAGAAATCTACATGCTTTTAAGAACAAGTTCCTGAAAATGATCAAATCAATTGGACTGAAAATTTCTTTACTACCTAAAAAATCCAAGAAATCACTTAGCCAACAAGTAATTTCTACCAGAATAAAAGCATGCTTTTGGCAAAAGTTGAGCATACATACTTTAAACACCACCAAACAGATTTCTTCGTAAGGCTTTTGGTAAGCTAAATGGAATTCAGAGCTAAGGCACAGAAGAGACCCCCAAGGTTAACCTTTATTAAAGAGAACAGAATTCTCTGTATCCATTACCTGGAATAGATGCAAAGACAATGGAATAATAATGAAATAATCCTTGCTGCCCTTAGAGTAGGCAGGACGCAGTATAAAATGCAATGGTTTGGCAAGGAGGGAGAAATTCATAACGGAAACAACTTTATGAAGGTGATCTTGTATTTTACCAGGAAATATGAGAAGACCATGGGGCTTGAGGGAAACATTTTCAGACCAAGCAGTAGAGTTATGTAATGTGAAGTCATCATTAAAGACAGCAGAACTGTCAGTGGGTTGTAATTCATTGACTTTGTACATATCCCTGTGATAACACAGATTCACCCTATGCCATAATTTTATCTGCCACTATGAGCAATTGGCAGTCAGGAATTCTCTCCTTCCCTCCTGTTTCTATTTTTAAAAATCTCCTGCACCTAGCGTGGTGCACAGGTATGTAGCAGATGTTCCACCTTGAAAATGCCGTATGTTTTTGTAGCAGCCCTCAACCTTTTTGGCACCAGGGACCGGTTTCATGGAAGACGATTTTTCCACAGACAGGGTGGGAGTGAGGGGGATGGGAGTGAGGGGGGAGCAGGTGGGGGGGCAGGCAGCACTCAGGAGGTGACACCAGCTATGCGGAGAGGCTGTACACAGATGAAGCTTCGCTCCCTTGCCCTCTGCTCACCTCCTGCTGTGTGGTCTGGTTCCTAACAGGCCACTGACCGCTGCCGGTCCACGGCCCCGGCCCCGGGGGTTGGGGCCCACAGTTTTAAAGTAATGGAATATGTGATTTAAGACTTCACATTGTTTCTAGATGTATTTATTATCATTGGGTTTGGCTATCTTATAGACATATGACTTCTTCTGCATGAACCACAATGCCCTGAATCAATTTGGTCTAGACCAATTATTCTAACCCCCAAGTTCAGTTTTTAACTCTGCCAGATGCTATTTGACACTAGATTCCCCAATACTGAAAATCTTGCCAAGCTTACATTATGTTGTTGTATAATTACAGCTTTCTAGTACTCAGTATGATATTATTAGCTCAAGCTGTAGCTCATTTAGTGTACATAATTACAGTACACTCCGCAGTGAGCACTGACCTACGCGGGGTAGGGGGGGAGTTCCTGGTGATATTTTTGTCTACTTCAATTGACAATATATGTAGTTATTACTAGGACTCCAAATTTTGAGCAAGTTTGATATTCACACTGAGTTTGCAAGTACCTTTGGAATATCTAATGCACACTGATATTTTAGAGCTATTATTCCTTCTAATGATGATTAAATAACAATATTATTTGCAGACCACTTCAATTTTTTTTTAGTGATTGTTTTCTTTTATGGGTGCCTGGTAGGGAAAACAATAAGGGGCAAAATGGTACAAAAGTGTACAAGTCTTAGAGAATTATTCTGCTAGAGTTATAGCTTATTAAATTTTTATAATGCCTAAGGCATACTCACACTTCAGTAATTACACTTTCTTGTTATCATTACATTTGTATTGTTTTATAGCTTCAAACACCCCCTTTAACAGGCAGAGGTAGGCAGAGGTAAGCAGAGGTAAGCAAGTGGGTGTGTACTCAGCGATCAGGATTATCCTGGCTGCTCCAGTAAGTACTGGAGGAACCTGGGGGTGGGGATGCGGCTGCCTGGGCACTTCTTCTCTAGCTAGATTCATTTCTTATTGCTCCCTAGTCACTATTACACATCGCAGCTGGGTGACTGTCTTTGCCTGTGTCTTTCTCTTGAATTTAATTGCATTACAAGAAAGGTTAAGGCTTAACCCAGACATATGGCACTTAACTGAAACTCTCAATATCAATAATTAAAGAACTTTAATTTTTCAAAAAGATGTCCTCGAGATCATTCTTTTAGCTTCCCTTAGAGAATTGTCATAAATAACCAGAGTTAATGGTTTTGCACATTACTTCACACTTGTGAAGCTCTGTGAGACCCACGAAGAAATCTCCTTAAGTGGGTAGTATTAATATATGTCCCATTTTATTACAAAATATTTAATATTTTAATTCAGAGGAATTAATTTTTAAGAAATACCCTTCAGTTTTCAAACTACTTATAATTTACATTTTAACAATGTACATTTAAATATTCCAAAGATAAGTCTGGGAGAGGTATCTCATGCCTATAATCCTAGCACTTTGGGAGGCTGAAGTAGGAGATTGCTCAAGGCCAGGAATTTGAGATCATGCTGGGCAACATATCGAGACCCTATCTCTACAAAAATTAATAATAAAAAGAAAGACCCTATCTCTACAAAAATTAATAATAATAAAAAGAAAGGAGGCAGGAGAATTATTTTAGTTCAACAGAAGGCAGGAGAATTATCATGTAAAAAGGTATCAGCATAGTTACATAGCGGGCTTTTAGTTTATGTGGACATTTTAAAGAGACTTTGGTTTAACCAATAGTGCGCGCGCGCGTGTGTGTGTGTGCACACACACACACACACACACACTCTTTTCTTAATGTTAAACCATGTTATAATAGGGTGCATCCTAAAACATCTTGACATTTTCCTTACACAGGTCTTGTGACCTTTGTGGAACCAAGTAACCATTGTGAAACTGAGTGATGGGCCACATAAGCAAAATGGGGCCTCTCTTGATAGGTGTCAAGGAAGCACAGAAATGTTAGAGCTGTTTGAGGGCACAAAGAGATGGAAAGGTCATTAGTAATCAAGAAGGGGGGAGGTGGGGAGAGGTAAAAACCTACCTACTGGGTACAATGAACACTATTCAGGTAATGAGCACTCTAAAAGCCCTGACTTAAGCATTATAAAAGGTATCCAAGTAACAAAAACATTTGTACCCCCTTAATATTTTGAAATGATAAAAAAATGTTAGAGTTGTTTGAGACCTTAGAGATCATCTATTTCAGCAATGTCATTGATGAAACTATAGCTCAAAGAAATCAATCTGACTTACAACACTCAGACTGTCTTCAAGCACATTTATAATAATAATAATCCAACAGATTACTAAAAGGATAATCTTTTAATTTGAATAAACAATCACTTGGTGATTTGCAAAAAGAATTATTCATACAGTGTTTAACTAGACACACACCATTTTATATTAGCTACTTCTTAAAGCCTACAGTCTTTAAAACGTTTGATAAGAATACTTGAGTTCAACACATTCACCCGAATTTTTTTAGAAATGTCTTCTAAGAAGCATATATGTTAGATGCTATGAATGATTTAAAGAATTAATAAAGGGAAGGAGGAATGAGGGGAGGGAGGAAAGAAAAAGACAATTTCTGCCCTCCAAAAACTTCCTTCTAGCTGGAAAGAAGATACTGCTATTATAACACTTTGTTTAAACCTCCATAAATGTTTATGTGTTATGTTTGTCCCTGCTGTTAAGTGAAAAGTTCTTTGAAGGCAGAGAGCGTATCTTGTTTACTGATTTGTCTCCCAGAATACCTTCTGTTAATAGCATTTATTCAGTAAATGCTTCTTGAATTGAAATGAATTCTGTCACTATTAGGATGCAACCAAATACCAACACTATAATGATTCCTATCTTTTATTTACCATTTCAGATTCCTTAATGTACATCCAATAAAGCTTTTCCATAAAGAATAAATATTTTTTAAACAATAACGTGCACAAATGGTTTCATAATACTTGAAGGGAAAAGTACATGATAAACACATTCATCTTTTTAAAACACTTTGTCAAATATTTTAGGATAACTATCAATATCTTTCTTGAAATGAATAAAGACTGATTTAGAAATACAATCACTGACACTCTTGCTAAAGCCATTTAATTGTGATTCTGTAGGTATGCTGGCAATGTCAGTTGAAGACAAATGCTTTGATTCTGCATGCTTTTGTTAAATTACACCAGGTTGAGAGGGGAAATTATCTCACTGAAAGGTAAGAAAGGGTCTTATAAATCAAATGAGGTCCCTGGAGACACATGATCAGTTGACAGGCATTTGGTCTGTCCAAGGGGAAAAGGGTGGCCTTTGGCTGACAGGGGGGAGGGTCTCATAGGAATCAGCCAGAAGAAACAGCAAGAGCAAAGGCATAGAGGTGAAAGGTCAGCGTATGCGTCTCCTTGTTCTAGAGACCCAGGCGCCATTTGGGGTACCAGTTCTGATAAGTAGTTTCTGCTTTGTTTCCATGCCTGAGTGCTTCTTGCTATCTTGCCTAACTTCTCAAGTCACTTGATGGCTAAAGTCTTACTTGGCTCTAGTCAGTTCCACCGACACACCCAGACAAAACCCTCTCACCACAGCCCAGAGCATACTCACCAGCCACGGAATGTGCCAAATGCCGTCCACCTCTCTGCCTGCTTCTCTGGGCATCTGAGTGAACTTGGGTGAGTTATCTTAATTTTTTTTGAACCATGGTTTGCTCAGAGAGAGAACAGGAGATATAATACCCGCCACACTGGCTTGCTGTGAGGATAAAACCAATAATGTCTGTAAATTGCCTAGCATAATGCTTGACACATGTGATTCCTGTTCCACTTTTGAGCTCTGGCCACTAGCCGGGACTTCTCAGCTGGTTTGTGTTACTACCAGCTTCACCACCACCCCCATACACGCCCAGGCACATGGACGCGAAATACCACCGTTTTTGTTGGCCTTCTCTCTCCCACCGGTGCACGGCTGCAGAACAGTAGTGCTGCCTGCATGGGCAGCTGGCTCCGCTCCTGCCCCATCTCCCCAGCACGAGGATCTTATCTCCTCTGCTGGCCCCTCCCAGGCTGCAGCTTCCTGAAAGTTATGTCCTGAAATAGCATACTAGGAACTTTTCGTCTGAAAAAGAGAAAGCTTAAGATAACTTAAAGCTGTTTTCAAATATTTGTAGGCCTGACCCATAAATAAGGAATTAGACCCAGGTTTTCTCAACGTGTTTATACCATGGTGGTCTAGTGAAGTTTATAGATCCTTTCTTAGAATAATGCTTTTAAATGTACAAACGGAACTCATAGTATTACAAAGAAACCAATTATATTGAAATACAGTCATTGAAATATTTTTTTAAAACAAGCTTAAAGATATAGTAACTTTTTTTATAAATGCAAATAATAGGATATAACAGCAGGCCTAAAAACTTCTGAAATTGCAGAGTTACACGGAACATAAATCTTAAGATTTCTGGGGTAAGTGGAATGTGGTACAAAAATATCTGTGATTTCTGATATTGACAAAGTCACAGGGGCTGATAATACTAGTGTGGTTTGTTGCCTCCGTTCAATAACTGAAGGAAATCTAAATTTAGAGATAAGTGAAAATAAAGATGTTATTTTTTTCCCGATCTAAGTTCACAGACCCCTGAAATCTATCCATAGATATTCTTGGCCCATGTCTCCCCCTCACCCAGCCTGTGTAAGGACTGTGAGGACCCTACATTCGACTCATTCTGCGCCCTGCAGAGGAGTGGAGCTAACCTCAGTGGGTCCGTGTTACGAGAAGCCATATTTTGGTTCACCACAATGAAGAACTTTCTAACAATTAAAAATCCTCAAAAACAATAGGCCACTTAGTGAAGTAAAGAGTTTTTCAACACTGAAAGAATTTGAAAGAGGTTACATATTATTAAATAAGGATTTTTTTTGTATCAGGACATTGAGGCTCCATTTACATAAATTATAATGTGAACAATACTTTCTAGAGAGAGACAAAGCAGTAGTTTCTTCTCTTATTTAAAAGAAATATATGCCAGGACATGGTGGCTCACGCCTGTAATCCTAGCACTCTGGGAGGCCGAGGCGGGAGGATTGTTTGGGCTCAGGAGTTTGAGACCAGCCTGAGCAAGAGCGAGACCCCATCTCTACTAAAAAAAAATAGAAAGAAATTATCTGGCCAACTAAAAATATATATGGAAAAAATTAGCCAGGCATGGTGGCACATGCCTGTCATCCCAGCTACTCAGGAGGTTGAGGCAGGAGGATTGCTTGAGCCCAGGAGTTTGAGGTTGCTGTGAGCTAGGCTGATGCCACGGCACTCTAGCCAAGGCAGAGCGAAGACTCTGTCTCAAAAAAAAAAAAAAAAAAAAAAAGAAAGAAAGAAAGAAAGAAATATAGACCATAAATACTGGAATCTGCCAGAACAGTGGTCCCCAAATTTTTCCACAGATGGGAGTTGAGGGGGAAGGCAGAGCTCAGGTGGTGACGCAATGAGGAGCCACTGGAAATACAGATGAAGTTTTGCTCGCTCACCTGTTGCTCACCCTCCATTGCTTCTTTGTTGCTAGTGTCATGTCTAAATTTAAAGCATAACTCAGGAGTTCCCAACCATTTTGGCACCAGAGACCGATTTCATGGAAGATAATTTTTCCATGGAGGTGGGGTGGAGGAGGCGGAGCTCTGTGGCCAGTTTCCTAACAGACCACAGACCTGCATGTGTCCGAGGCCAGAGGGTTGGGGACTGCAGTGCTGGAAGGAAAGGGGGAAACCTTAGGTTGGTTGAATTGGAGTATTTTTGTGTTTTAATATTTCACTGTATCATTTTGGCTTTGCTTGGAAATCTTTAGATAAACACAATTAAGAAGAAAACCTTTTCTGTGAGCCAGAGAAGTATTTTAGTATTTGTTCTGGTTTAGTTTAGTTTCTCACCTATAAAAAAAAGAACTATGAATGATATGTCCTAAAACAAGAAATACAAATGGCCAATAAACATGAAAAAGTGTTCAGTCTAATTATTGCAAATTTTTTAAAAGGCAAATTTTGGTGGGTATGGTGGTTCACACATGTAATCCTAGCACTTTGGGAGGCCAAGGTTGGAGGATTGCTTGAGGTCAGTAGTTGGAGACCAGCCTGAGCACGAGGAGACCTGGCCTCCACTAAAAGTAGAAAAAATTAGCCAGCGTGGTGGCACATGCCTATAGTTTCAGCTACTTGGGAGGCTGAAGCAGGAGGATTGCATGAGCCCAGGAGTTTGAGGTTGCAGTGAGCTATCATGACACCACTGCATTCTATCCTGGGAGACAAAGCAAGACCCTGTCTCAAAAAAAAAAAAAGGCAAATTTTTATTTTTTTTACCTGTGAATGAAAAACAAGAGATAAAGAGCATCAATGCTTCAAATGGTCTGGTGAGACAAGACCTCTTCTACACCAGGGGGAGTTTAAATGGAAACAACCTTTCTGACAAATTATTTAGCAAATTTTATAAAAACCTTTAAAAAGGTTATATACCTATGTCTTTTTAATCCAATAATACAGCATCTAAAAATTCATTCTGGGAAACCAGTTGTAGACAGAATCAAAGGTTTATATAGTAAGTGCTTTTATCAGCTTCATCAGAAGATGCAGAGTTTCTATCAGCTTCTGTTCCTGACATGCCTAACTGGTCTACTATAAACTTCAATGTTGACAGCCACCTTGGACGGTAGTCTGGAGAGCATTTTAGGCATGGAGTCAAAAAACTTAGGGTTAAGTGCTTGCTCTGACTCCTTATCTACAATCTGAGTAGAAAATTACTTTTTCGAGTCTGCTATTTAACATTTCATCTGCAGCATAAAATACACTTTCAGATCATTGTTTTGAGGCTTAAATGAGTTATCATCTGTAAAGCTGGCTTGTCAGTGGTTGGCACTCAGCAAGCACTATCTTGCACTAAGTGTTAAATTAGTCTGCACAATGGGGATAATAATCCCTCTTTCACCAGACTGATGGAAGGATGACATGGGATAATACACGGGAAAGTATTACATACTCTACAACGTGCTATGCAAATGCCATGTCAATATTAGTGAAGTAGCTGGAAGTAAAAGTCAATAATCTTACAACCCTTTGGGAAAAAATTTTCACCTCCTAGAAACATATATATGAGTGGTAATTGATTTCACAAACCAGAGAAAATGGAAATTTAAGTCTGCATTGGAGGGAGAAAGCGTTGGGGTAAAGGAGGGCTGCATGGAGACGACCAGTAAGAAGCAAACTGTAGAAGCACAGAAGGGCTCAGGAGCTGGAAGCTCCAGGGACCTCAGTGGAGGTCGGGATACAATTGGGCCTAAAACAGAAGGACTCATTAAAAATCTTAAAAAGGAGTAGGGAGTTGATCCCTTTCCCCAACTCTTCACCTCTCCCTATGTGGCTATCCCTACCCCTCCCAGATATAAGAAAGGAAATTTGCTGTCTCAAGTGGTTGAATCAGATAGGCTCTGATCTCAGGAACACTGGGCACAGCTGAGGATCGGGGAGAGGGGCCATACTAAGGAATAATGGGTGGGAGAGAGATTTAAGTGAAAGTGCAAATATAGAATGGCAAGATCCCCCCCCAACACACAAACACACCCCCTTTTCTGCTTGGCTCTCAGAGTGTTGGAAGCTAGATGTATATTCCCCAGGCCAAAGACAGACGATCACCTCTGTAAGGAAGCTGGCCATTCTAACAGAAAACACCTTCACAAATGGACACTTTAAAGTCCCCAACAAACTACCTGGTTTCTGCCCAATTACTCTATAGTGAAGTCCACAAACATACAGACAAACCTCAAACGTGCAAACAGGATCTCCTATCAGCAGCATTTTAGTGCCTTACACGCAAGTAAGAACTAAGGATCACTGGATTTTTGAGAAAAATTTTTAACGTGAAAAACTAACCAACTTTCAAGAGAACTCAGAGATACTTCAGGGAATAAAAGAAGACATAAAACAAAAGACTATAATAATATCTTTAGAAAGATAAAAAATAAGGTATACATTTTTTTAGGGGGGAGACAGTGTCTTGCTCTGTCACCCAGGCTAGAGTGCAATGGCACAATCACAGCTCACTGCAGCCTCAAAGTCCTGGGCTGGAACGATCCTCCTGCCTCGGCCTCCCAAGTAGCAAGATACTTTTAAAAGGAATATTTAGAGAACAGGAAAAAGGTCTTGGACTTTAAAAAACAAGACAATAGAAATTAAAAATCAAAAGAAAGCTTAAGGATATGGTCAAGTGAATTTCCTAGAAAGAAAAAAAAGACAAACAGATGGAATATGAAAGGAAGAAAATTAGAGAAATACAAGCCATTTTCCTAGAATTGACGTGAGTTTTCAGATGAAAAGACCTCACTTAGAGTCCTGCAAAAAACCTAAACCAAGAAACAACATCATGAAATTTCAGAAGACCAAGGATTTTAAAAGACATATGCATGAAAAACTCCTGGAAAGGAAAAATGGGGTCACAAAGGATTGAGAATCAGACACTAGACAATAAGCTTTGTGAGGGACTATTCCTGTTTAGCCATTGTTTCATAGTGCCTAGTATCTTGCCTGGCTCATAGTATACATGCGTATACAAAATATGTGCTGCGTATGAAAGAGCAAAGGAATGAATTTCCCCACAAAACTCAAGGGACTTTGCAGGGAAGCCTACAAAATGAGATAACCTTTCTGAAAATTCTTTGTGTGTTTTAAACTTTATTGTTATTATCTTTTAATCAGCATTATTTTTACTGTGTTTGTTGTTACTATAAACCAGAGCAATAAGTAAGAGACATTTGGGAGGCAAATGTGGGCGTTGGGGCCGGCGCTATGGGAGAGCGGGTGTGATGAAATAGTACTTCTCCTAGACACTGGCAAGCAGGCTCTGTTTGGGGCCCTTTGTCTGCCTTGGCAAGGACAAAGCTTTCATCTTTATAGAATCCTCTGCTAGGAGCACAGTAGCTGTTTCAAAGCAAGAAGCAGCAAAAAGAAAAAGGGATGGTCCTGGGGGAGGGGAAATTATGGGAAGAAAACATTTTTCTCATTTTCTACTCAAAGATGAGTTAGAAATACACAAACGGCAGCAGGCAGCGGGCGGCGGGGGGTGGTATGTGGAAAGAAATGCAGAATGCTGCATTGACTACCTCTGTATACCTAAGTTCTTTACTTAAGGCCAGCAAAACTGCATATTTGCCAAAATCTGGATATACTATGCTGTTCCAGAGTAGCACACTGAAACCACTCTAGAGGTGAGAAAGCATTGGAGGGCGTGTATATATTACAGAAGTAGCACTATGTTAGGGGCATTTCTGATTTAAAAGGGCACAAAGCAACCTTTAGGACGTTGGAAATATTTCATATCTTGTTTGGATTGGTTATATGGGTATATGGGTATACAATTATTAAAACTCTTTGAACTGAACATGTTATATCTTTGTATATTTTATTGACTGTAACTTATACCTCAATTTAAAAACATTAAACAACAGGGTTTTTTCTGATTGCAAAAATAACATGCATTCATTCCAGAAAATTTAGAAATTACAAATAAGCACAAAGATGGAAATAAAAATTGCCTAGGCTCTTACTGCCCAGAGATAATCACCTTAACATTTAGGTCATTGCTATCTGGGTTTTCATTAGTCTGGGTGCCCAGTTATGATATTATCCACGAAAGCAGTAATTATCACAATATGAACATATTCCACAGAACCTGACCACTTATAAAATTTGTATGATTTTTTTTAACATTTCTTACGTTCTCCTTTTAGAACCTATGAAAACAATTATACAGTTTTGATACTCAAAGTAAGGTAGAAAAGTACGAAAAAATCATACAATTGTGTTCTTAAGTAGATTCACTTTAAGTGGCCTTTATCCAATATTAGTTATCTTTGAGTATTGAGAAACACCTGCTTATCCTTCCAACTACATCTAATTTAACTATTCTAGACCTGGGCAATGTGTGGTTCTCAAGCTATAAACAAAATCACCTAGAGGGCTTGCTTAAACATAGACTGTTCGACCTCACACCTCCAGAGTTTCTCATTTGGTAGATCTGGGGTAGGGTCTAAAAATCCCTACCCAAACATCATGTAGCTTAACACTAGCTCCCGTCCCCACCCATCCTGTCAATGTGTTTGTCAAGCAGCTGTTCCCAGAATGTTGAATAGAAATATCACAAATGTAATGGAAATTGACTCTAAGTAGAGTGTTAGTTTTTAAAAACAAGATATGCTTGATGAAATCAGCGAACATAATGTTGGAAAACTACTGGGTCACATAAAAGCCACTGACAAGTGATGAACCTGATGTTCATCTCCTAAGAGAAAATAAACAGAGATGATAATTAGGCACTTCAAAAGAGAATGATTTGATTATCAGATGAAAAGAAGCCCTTTGGAAAATGATGAAGCCCTCAAATTATTTTTGTCACAAAAGTTTTGATAGTACTACAGAAGTCAAACGTAAAGTGTTGAAGAATGTTATCATACTATCATACAATTTTGTCCCCAAAAAGGCCAAAATACCATTTTCAAAGTTAATTCTCAATTAAACATTTTATAAACTATTTTCTATAACTGAGCTTCCAAATATTAATGTGTATAGGAATCACCTGGAAATCTTATTAATGCAGACTCTTATTCAATTAGGCCGGGGCAGGGACCCTAGATTCTGTGTTTCTAACAAGCTCCCAGGAATACTGATGCTGTTAGTCTCTGGACCTTACTTTGAGTAATGAGACTGTACCATTGTTTTCATAGGTTTTAAAAGGAGAAGATAAAAAATATAAATTGTGGTCTTAAGTAGATTCACTTTAAGTGGCCTTTATCTGATATTAGTTATCTTTCAGTATTGAGAAACACCTTCTTATCCTTCCAGCTACATCTAATTTAACTATTCTAGACGTGGGCAATGTGTGGTTCTCAAGGTATAAACAAAATCACCTAGATGGCTTGCTTAAACATAGACTGTTCGGCCTCACGCCTCCAGAGTTTCTCATTTGGTAGATCTGGGGTAGGGTCCAAAACTTTGCATTTTCAACCAGTTCCCAGGTAATGCTTAATGCTGCTGGTCCTAGGACCATACTCTGAACCACACTGGTTTAGAATGATTGCAAATGACTTCAAGGGAGTCAATTACAATACCTGGATTATACATTCTGCTTGTAATATTTGCAAAACAAAGGGAAAGTAGAAATCGTACAGATTAAATAAACAAGACACATTTAACTGAGTGTTGCTGGTGTTTGCTGAACTCAATGATCCAGCTCCCTGCCCCAAAGTTCAGCTATACTTTGTACATCAATGGTCTCCCACTGTTTTGATTGAAAAATTATTTTTGTTAATGATTTTATATCATTTTGTATATTATTAATTTTATTTCTAGAGAGAGCAATGAGACTACATATGTTAAATCTGCTTGGATTATCAATTGCTTTTATCTCAGCACAGCTCACAAAGGAGTCCCCCTCAATTTACAGGTAGTGGCACTGCCATCACTTGATGATTAAAACATGAAAATTTGCATATGAAAATATAAGCTGTCCATCACACATAGTTTCTTTTCAGGGATCCTTTTAGGCAGCCCTCTCATTTGAGAGGATTACTTAGTTAAAAGCAGATAATAAAATCCGTAAATCCCACATACTTACATTTGTAACCTGCAATGCAATGCCATAGGCAAAAAACTAACAAATGACTGAAGGCTCCACTACCAATCCCTTTCCTTTGAAGAGCTCCCACTCAGGGTACTGAAGACCTTTAATCACTACTCTTCGTATTGTTATTCAGTCAATAATGCAGTCATCCAACTGCACTCTCATCCAGCACACAGGTTTGCAATTGGTTCAGAATGATATCAGGAACGCTGGGTCAGATGCCGTGGAAGGAAGCAGAGTTTGCAGTGATTAAGAGGTCTGATTCTAGAGCCAGGTGATCTAGTTTAGATCGTGGCTTCACCACTTATTGCAAGCTCTGTGGTCTTGAGCAAGTGACTAGACCCCCTGTGCCTCAGTTTCTTCATCTGCAAAATGGAAAAAATTATGGTACATATTTCATAGTGTCATTGTGAAACTCAAGTTAATATGGGTAAGCATTTAAAACGGTTCCTGGTACATTAAGAAGGGAATAAATATTAGCTATTTTATTATGCCCTGAGCACTGAATTGAAAGTTGAAAGACCTGGGTTCAAGTCCTGGCTCCGTTACTAATTAGTTTTATGACTTTAGATATAAGCCATTTAACCTTTCTAAACGTCAAGGCCATTTTCTTTATTAGACAAAAAAGAAAAAAGAAAGAAGTAAACCAATAGTTAAGTAGTTATACTTTTTCTGCCATCTGTCAGCATTACATCATTTTCTTCCTCCAAACATAGTTTTTAAAAAAAGCAACCTGCAATTGTTTTTGTTATCCTTAACCTTAGCTGGTTCTGTGCTTTATTCTTCCTGGGCTTTTTTCTTCATATGTGTCCTTGGTTGTGTGTGCCTCTTCAATCATTAGCAAATATTTAATAGAGCTCATTCTTTTCAGCACATGTGTTACTTTAGTATTTTCTTCCTCATCAGCTTTGTATGCAATTGTAATTCTCATAAACCCATGTTTCTCTAGCCACACCAATCTGAAGATAAAATGAAACCGTATTAACAGAAATAAAATAGTATTTTATATATTGGTTTCAGCCCAACCCTCTATTATAGTTCTGGCTACCCCAAAGTCTCCTCCAGTTGTCTCTGGGAGGCTCTTAGTTTGTAAGGTACAGGTGCTCATAAGCAAGTTGTAGAGCTATCACCTGTGTGTGCCATGATTCTCTTCTCTGACCTGCTTTGGTGATGTCTCCTGCACAAACCTCTGCTTCCCATGAAGTCATTTGATAGCACCTGACTGCTGCCACTGCTGCTGGCGTCCACCACCAGAGTGCCGTGTCCACGCTAAGTAGTCCTGAAGCTATAAACCATCAAAATCCCTCCCACTCTTGCCTTGGTTCCCACTGCTGCAGAGGGCCGAGGGCTGGCCCCTGGTGCTGCTGCAGCCATCAGGGCTGTCTCCATTGCAGACCCATTGAGTGTTCAAGTTGGGGAGAAGGCACTTTTTGGAGTCTTGAATGCACTGAGGTTGTGCTGCACCTAAGTGGATCAATACTTTTCTCCTTTTTTGTGTTAGCATCAGCAGATCAGTAACAAAATAAAATTGCTTTGTGATCCTAGTATTTTACTCAGTTTATGGGAACAGAGCTTTCAGTTCTTACATTCCCCTCTCCCTAGTACTCTCACATCTGTTTAAGGAGGCTGACCCGAGGCTAAATTGGAAAAGACTGACACAATGCTGCAGTAATTGCCCTTCCCCTCTGGCCAGTAATTGGTCCAAACTTAAGAGCCCTACTTTCTCTTCTTTTAGCATAAATTCTTTCCCAGGAGACTCCTTTTTCACTCCTGCACAATGATGAATGACTCATGCCCTGTCAGTACACATGCAGATGTGTCTGAATGAATGCCAGTGGGGATCAAAATTTAGGTTCAAGCCATAATCCTCCATTCCTTCAGAATTCCATCCCTTAGATTCTCTTATCCTTCTGAATCTGCTGTCCCTTTTTAATGGTGTTAGCCACAGGACCATACTGATCTTCACTCTGGGTTTTTAGAAAATCTGAGCTTTCTGAAATTTCCCATATGTTTTTGAAGCAGACATCTGTTGTTTTTGCATGCCTCCTCAAGAACATTGCTCCATCAATCCTGCCTTCCCTCTCCTACCTCATCAGTTCCCTTCCCCTCTCCATTGGATCATTCCATTCAATTTACAAAAAGAAAAAACCTTTTTCCCCAACATCCCTTTTATACCTATACAGACGCCAATGGGATTTTCTTCACCTTTGCACCACTTCAACTGCTCATGTCAAGGCATCCACATGGTTAAATACAAAGGTCAGTCAGTATTTTCACTTGACCTCTCTTCATTTGACAGTGACCTCTCCCCGAGGCACTTTATTCCCTTTGCATCCAGGACATCTCATTCTCTTGGACTGTCTCATGTCTCCTTGGCTGCTACTTCTCAGCCTGCAGTCTCCTTTGCTGATTCCTTATCATCTCCCTGACATCTAAACATTGAAACACCTCATTCTTGGAACTCTTATCTTCAATACTCTCTCTCCTTCAGTGATCTTATCCAATCTAATGGGTTTGAATACCATCTATATACTCATAACACTCCAGCCTAAATTCCAGACTTAACTGCCTACCAACATCTCTACTTTGAGTTGTAAAAGGAATCTCAAATTTAACATGTCTAAAATTGAACTCCTGTTCTCCTACAAACCTATTGCTTTCACAGTTTTCTCCACTGCAGTTAATCACATCTCCATCTTTCCAGTCACTCTTGCCAAAACCCTTAGAGTTATCCTTGATTCTTTCTCTCACTTCTCCTCTCCCACACTTTAATCATGGTGTCACTGCCTTCAAAATATATCCAGAATCTAACTATTTTTTCACCAAGTCGGCTGTTACCACTTTGGTCTAAACCAGGGGTGGGGAACCTATGGCCTTCAGGCCACAAGTGGCTTTCTAGGTCCTTAAGTGCGGCCTTTTGACTCAATCCACATTTTACAGAACAAATCCTTTTATTTTTATTAATACATTTTGTTCGTCTTTTACATTTTTATTTCATTTTAAAATGAACATATTTAAAATACCAAAGAATAAAATAAAGTTTCAATGAAATAATCCACCCAGATTGACCAGCACAATTAGAACATTAGTAAGTCATAGGGCTAAATTGATGGCTGCGACGCTCACCATTTAGTTCTGACTCTACTCTCACCTATCTTTATAAAGTTCACCTAATCAGGAGAACTTTATAAAGTCAGACTCTATCTACTGCCACCTGACTGGCACCACTACCTCACGAGGCTGGTTGGCGAGAGTTTATGGGGCTTGAGTATGTCAGCCTGTTATCAGCTTTTGACAATGGTGCACTGTATTTCTGTTTGTAGTGGAATATGTGAATAGGTACACAGCTGGACAGTATTTTTTAATTCTGTCTGCTTAACAGCCCATGATGTCAATGAAGACCAAGACAATGCTGAAGGAAGAAAACAGCTTTTTAATGAGGAGCGGGAATTGCAATATTCTCTTGTTTTTGCTAAAGATAAGATGATTTGCTTGTTTTGTGAGCCTGCAATATCAACATTAAAGAAATTCAATGCTCATCAGCATTATAACACTCATAAGGACCACAAATACTTTAAATTAGAGGGAGAGGTGCAAAAGGTTGTACTGCAGAAATTAAAACATGAAAAGCAAAAGCAAAGACAATTTTTTTTTAAGCAGCAATAAGACCTGGAAATAATGCCACTGAAGCAACTTAGAAAATAGCTTATATACTCGGGGTAAAAAGGGAAGCATTCAGTGATGTAGAAATTGAGAAAGAGTGCATTGTTGAAGTGTAGGATGCTTAGACTCTGATAACGTTTCAAAGTACAAACAACTGCCTCTTTCAAGGAGAACCATAACTGATTGGCAGCATGAATTAGCTTCAACTTAACAGAGCAACTTCATGCAATACTTTAAAAGGAAAATACATATTATTCAATCACTTTGGATGACTCAGCTGATACTACTGACTCAGCACAGGTTTTATACTTCATTCGGGTCACAACGGAAGATTTTGTTTGTTACGAAGAGTTACTCACTTTGGGCACTCTTGCAAACAGAACATGGGGAATAGATATCTTCTACAACTTTCAAGATAAATGTGAAGTTAGACTGAATTTGGTAAATTTAGTGAGTGTATGTACAGATGGTGTGATTTCCATGAAGGAAAACATTAAGAGTTTATTGCACAGATTTAAAAAAGTATTAACAGATCCAGATGCTCTCCTTTCTTTTCCTTGTATCTTGCATCAGCAAAATTTCTGTGCTAAAGCTACTATTAATATTTTAAGTGACACTTCGCAACAAGTTATAACTATTGCTAACTATATTTGTGCAAATGCAACACGGCATCGTCAGTTTTGTAATATGCTAAAGTTGAACAATGAGGTAATCAGTGTGGATTTGCCATATCATTCTAAAGTGCATTGACTATTGCAAGGATAGGTGGTAGCCAAAATTTTACCTCTGGGAGAACATATAGTTAAATTTTATAAAGAACAGAATCAGCAACATGAATTATTGAAAGAAGATTTCTATAGGAATGCAGCATTTATGTGTGATACCATGTCAAATCAAAATGTCTTGAATATGTCTTTGCAAGGTAAATCTATACATGACATGTCGCAAAAAAAAAAAAAAATCCAAGCATTTTGAAAAAAAGCTATCTTTTTCAAAACACTTCTTCAAAAGGAAATTTTGGATGAACATTTTCCCCAGTTAGGAGAGGTCATTGATGAGCAAGATGATATATGCGAATCATTTAAAGAATATGTAGCTATTATAGACCTGTTAATTGGAGAATACAATGAAAGATTCACTGACTTTGAGAATCATAACATCACACTCAAATTAGCATTTCAGCTTCACTTAGTTGATATCACCAAGGCACTTAAAGAACTACAGGTGAAATTGATTGAGTTCTCAGTAGATGACATTTAAAGTCATTGTTCGATGTTAAGAAAGATCCAATTGAAATATGGAAAAATGCAGTAGAACACACATGCCTTCAGCAACATGCCCCCCAAAAAATGCCTTCTTGCTTTTCAACCACTTACTGCTGCCAATCTACATTCTCCTACCTAACCCAAATCAACATGCCCTTAAGGTAAAAAATGACTGATACCCATCTAGAGGATTAACTGAAACTGTGGACCTCCATGATGCAACCAAATATTCAAATGCTTTCCAACAAAAAGCAGACACGACAAAGTCATTAGAAGGTTAGTTAACTTTAAAATTAACAAATAGTTTTCATTTTTTAAATTATTAAGTACATAGCAGTTAGATTTTTTACAAAATAATGCACATTTTAAGTAGATATAATTGAAGTTTCTTGAATGTGGCCTTATTTGATTGCAGCTAAATTAAAGCAGGCTTCCAACATGAAAAGGTTCCCCATCCCTGGTCTAAACTATTAACATCTCTAATCTGGATTATTGCACTAATCTCTTTACTAATTTCCTGCTTCCTCCCTTCAGTCTGCATTTTTAAATGTCAGCTAGATCAAGTCACTATCCTGCTGAAGCTCTCTAATGGCTTCTCATCTCAGAGTAAAATCAAAGTCAATAGCATTAAAGGCATTTTATAATCTTTGACCTCATCTCCTACTTTTCCCTGGCTCATTTTGCAAGGTACAAATCCATACACACACACACACACACAGACACACACACACATACATATATATATGTGCAGAGAACTCCTGTTCTCTCTCCCTCTTTTCCCAGGTATCTACAGAGCTCATTCCCTCATCTACTTTGGCTCAAATGTCTCCTTTTTGGCTGGGTGTGGTGTCTCATCCTGTAATCTCAGCACTTTGGGAGGCTGACGCGGGAGGATTGCTTGAGCCCAGGAGTTTGAGACCAGCCTGAGCAACATACAAGAACATTGTCTCTACAAAAAATGAAGCAAAATCTGGGCGTAGTGGTGCATACCTGTAGTCCCAGCTACTCAGGAGGCTGAGGCAAGGACATCACTGGAGCCCAGACCTGGTTTGAGGTGGCAATGAGCTATGATGATGCTACTGCACTCCAGCGTGGGTAACAGAGCAACACCTTGTCTCAAAACAAAAAAGTCTCCTTTTCAGTAAGGCCTTCTCCATACGTTATGTAAAATTACAGCATTCCTCCTCCCCAGCAATCTCTATTCTTCTTCTCTGGTATTTTCCTTCAAGAGTATATCACCATCTGAAATATTACATATTTTATTAATATAGCTATTTATTATCTCTCCTGCCCCAGCCAGAATGCAATTTCCAACAAAGCAAGGAATTTTGTCTATATTATTCACTGTTATATATCAGGAATCTAAGATACCCCTACATGTAGTAAGCTATAAGTAAATATTTGTTGAATGAATGAATGAATCCTCAACATCTCTCATTCTTATATTAGCACCTCAATTTTTTTTCATAGAGTTGTAGTCATGTGTCACATAAAGATGTTTCAGTCAATAACAGACCACCACATATATGATGGTTCCCCATAAGATTATAATACTGTAATTTCACTGTACCTTTTCTATGTTTAGATATGTTTAGATACACAAATACGTATGCTGCTGATCAGTTATGGTTTTCCTTGAAAGAGGAAGTTTTTTGTACTTTGAAATGTTATCAGGGTCTAAGCACCCTACAACTTCAACAATGCATTCTTTCTCAATTTCTATATCACTGAATGGCTTCCCTTTTTTCCTGAGTACATAAGCTACTTTATAGGTTGCTTCAGTGGCATTATTTCCAGGTCTTATTGCTGCTTAAAAAAAAAAAAAATTATCTTTGCTTTTGCTTTTCATGTTTTAATTTCTGCAATACAACCTTTTGCACCTCTCCCTCTAATTTAAAGTATTTGTGGTCCTTATGAGTGTTATAATGCTGATGAGCACTGAATTTCTTTAATGTTGATATTGCAGGCTCACAAAACAAGCAAATCATCTTATCTTTAGCAGAAACAAGAGAATATTGCAGTTTCCACCCCTCATTAAAAAATCTGTTTTCTTCCTTCAGCGTTGTCTTGGTCTTCTCTGACATGATAAGCTGTTAAGCAGACAGAATTAAAAAATACCATCCAGCTGTGCACCTATTCACAAATTCCACTTCAAACAGAAACGCAGAGTATCTGACATACTTGACCCCCATAAACTCTCACCAACCAGCCTCGTGGGGTAGTGGTGCCAATCAAGTAGGATAGAGTCTGACTTTATAAAGTTCTCCTGATTAGGTGAACTTTATAAAGATAGGTGAGAGTAGAGTCAGAACTAAATGGTGAGCGTCGCAGCCATCAATTTAGCCCTTGTGGCTTATTAATGTTCTAATTGTGCTGGTCAATCTGGGTGGATTATTTCATTGAAACCTTATTTTATTCTTTGGTATTTTAAATACATTCATTTTAAAATGAAGCAAAAATGTAAAAGATGAACAAAAATATATTAATAAAAATAAAAGGATTTATTCTGTAAAATTTGGATTCAGTCAAAAGGCTGTACCTAAGGACCTAGAAGGACACATGTGGCCTGAAGGCCACAGGTTCCCCACCCCTGTCCTAGACTTTTGCTGAAATTATTGGGAAAGGGATGCTCTTTTTCTAATGATTTTGTTAACCTTGCATATATAAGCTCAGAGCTATTGAAGATCATCTTATTACTATGAGAGATGATCCTTTCTTGAGAATGAAGCCAGCACACAGGAAATAACACTAAGAAATAGAGAAACACTATTTCCTGATGACTTCATTTGTGAACCTCAATCCAGCTGTGCCTGAGTCAATTTAAATTGAATTGCTGCCACTTATACTAAAAGAATACTTACAAAATCATACTCTATTCCCAGTGTCCAATTCTAAAACTGGTTTACCATCCCTAATTTTGAAAATCAGAAATCTAAAACGCTCCAAAACCCAAAACTTTTTGAGCACTGACATGATGCCACACCTGACCTCTTGTGATGAGTCGCAGTCAAAATGCAGCCAAAACTTTGTTTCATGTACAAAATTATTCAAAATATTGTATAAATTTACATTCAGTCTATGTGTATCAGGTGCATATAACACAAAATTCATTTATGTTTAAACTTGGGTCCTATCCCCAAGATATCTCATTATGTATATGCAAATATTCCAAAATCTGAAAAAATTCGAAGTCCAAAACACTTCTTGTCCCAAACATTTCTGATAAGGGATACTCCACCTTTATGGCACTGACTCTTTTCTTGGTGTCCCCATAGCTTCTGTTTGCTCCACTAACCAGTTTTTCATTATTAATAAATGTCAAGTCTATAGGTCAAGTTCCTCTAATTGCTTCCTCAGTCTTCAGAGGAATTAAATTATCAAGAAGGCAAGTAGTGAACTTTTCGTATTCCTTACTGTTTGTAGAATGAACCTTTCAACAGATATTGGAATCATTGCAGTTCTTCCTCTGGAACATGCATCTGTGTAGGTTTTGCAACTGGAATCAGAAAAGCAGTATCTAGAGCATCTGTGAGGTTGGGTGGCATGCAGCATACTTCTGCAATTATATCACTTGCATTTCCCCCTTTTACCGTGAACAAAATGATTTTCGTTATCTCCATCCATGAGTTTCTAGATCTCTTGATAGATGAACTTTGTAATGTTAGGAAACATTTATTGAATCTAACTCCGTGCCTGGTACTTTTCTAGTTGCTAGGAATACAAAGATAAAATTTTATTTTATCACATAGTAGTTGAGTTAATAAATAAGTGGATACACTGATATGTAGAACTACTTGAATATTCATTGAATCTATTACCTTTGAAACAAGATTTACCTTTCTGTTGACATATCTTAGTTCACTATAACAAGTCTTGGTGGGGATGATAAAAATAACTTCCATTTACAAACTATTAACTGACAATATATGCAAGGATTAATTTATATGATTACACTATTCTAGTCAGTGATCTTTGGGTGAGTAGGAACAAAGACTGACTCAAGTTAGCTTAAATAAAGGAGACTCATTGCATACAGCAATAAAAGTGTTGTCATAGCAATCCAAGTGTACCCACAAGTAACTGCTGTAATAGGGAGTGCCAAAGAGGAGTTCTGAATTCATGGCATTTCTAGGGACCTCAACACCAGGAATTAATTAACCATGACCCACTTGCATTATCATAATATTAATTATCATGACTTGGTGGTATTCTACACGCCTACTTCTTTCTCTTGTCCTCAGTTAATTGGCCATTTCTCATTCAAGCATCCCACAGCCAGATTCACAAAAGCATGATGTAAATGGCAATTGGCACGCAATGTGGGAAATACTATTGGGAGTGGTAGAGACTAGGGGGAATTTAAGGGAACATGAAGCCTTATCTAAAGGGGACTATTAATTATTGGCATGTGGGAATATGGGTGTATTGTTGCCACAAAAATCTAATTTTTCACAAGAAACTGGAAATTCTGAGTGAAATTCCTTAATTTTTAAAGGATGGCAACTAAGTAAAATAATAATGATAGCAATAATAAATAAACAAAGCAAAGCAAAAAAAGTCTGCATGGACAAACCCTGTGCAGGTCTATGCAAAAAAGAGTTAACATAGTAGTCCTAACTGCTTATCCTTAGAAAGTCCTGCTGACAAGGCTGGCCCTTGGCTGACATTTGGGAACTTGGGTCTCAGGGGGTTCCCACCATTTCCAGAACTGATAACAGTGACTCTCTGTGCCTAAACCGCTTGTACAAACAATATGGTTTATGCTGACCACCTGCTTTCCTTCTAGGAGTCTGGAATTTGGATATGTGCCTGGCAAAGGTTGCCTACATGAGTAGCCCCCAATAAAAACCATGGGTACTGAATCTAATGAGCTTCCTGGTTGGCAACATTTCACACGTTTTGTCACAACTCATTGCTGGGGCAATTGAGCACATCCTGTGTGACTCCATGGGAGAGGACTCTTGGAAGTTCGAGCCTGGTTTATTGGGGACTTTGCCCCATGTGCCTTTTTCTTTGCTGATTTTGCTTTGTGTCCTTTTGCCTATCATAACCATGAATATTACTCCATGCTGAGTCCTGTAAATCCTCCTGCTGAGTCATCAAACCTGGGGGTGGTCTTGGGGACTCCAAACACAAGACCAAACAAAACATATCTTTGAGCTAAATCCAGACAATGGAGTTTTACTTTTCAACATTTAACCTAAGAATTAGTCATGGGCAGAACAAACATCACCCATATATTGAGCATGTTTGCATGCATGATCTCATTTAATTCACCCATCAACCCTGCAAAATGAACTGTTTTATAACCCCATAGTATAGATAAGGAAACTGAGACTCAGAGAGCTTAAGCTAACGCAAAGTCACATAACCTGCAAGGGGAAGAGGTAGGACTCAAACAGAATTAAATCCCATTTTATTTCCATATTGCCTCTATATGAAATGATATTTCCTCTCTCATGTTAAAATTCCAGAATAATTTTGTTTGTTTTCCATTTCCTATGCATAGTATTATATCTACATCTCTGGGGCTAAAAGTTCTCTAATCATTCCTCTTCCTTGTAATATCTGCTTTTCTCTTATTCCCTTCCAGTCTTCCCTTCCTATTAGCCATGAATGAGGTTTTCTGATCCAGTAGGGAAAGAAAGGTGAAGAAGGTGGGAATGGGCACAGGCAAGGGAAGGGAAGGATAGCCCAGCACCTGGGCCTGCCTCTGCTAGGACGGTCAGTGAGCCACCACGCCTGGCCACCCTCCCTAACTTTTGACTCTGCAAGTTCAGATCTTTGAGTGGGACCTGTACTCGGCTTCCTTGTTTTCATGCCAATTTTTCCTGCTTACTAGTTCGAGCAAGAGCAAGACCTTATCTCTACAAAAAAATAGAAAAATTAGCGGGGTGTGGTGGTGCATGCTTATAGTCCCAGCTACTCGGGAGGCTGAGGCAGGAAGATCGCCTGAACCCAGGACTTTGAGGTTGCAGTGAGCTATGATGATGCCATGGCACTCTAGCTCAGGCCACAGAGGGAGACCCTGTCACACACACACAGAACTGTTAGGAAGGGAAAGTGCAGCTTGATGGCAGAGAAAATACTTCAGAGTTCCTCTCTGGTCCACTAGTTCTAGCCTCTTTCTCTCAATATTCTGCCCATCTTGAGTAGCCTTCTAGGTAATGACACAACTGAACTCATAAAGCTGAAGGTCTTTATTACCTGTGTCCAGGCAGAGCTGAACATGGTTGGGACTAACACTTTTTTTCTTTGAGACAGAGTCTCTTTCTGTCACTTGGGCTAGAGTGCAGTGGTGTCATCATAGCTCACTGCAACCTCAAACTCTTAGGCTCAAGTGATCCTTCTGCCTTAGCCTCCCGAGTAGCTGGGACTAGAGGCACATGCCACCATGCCTGGCTAAATTTTTTCTATTTTTAGTAGAAATGGGGTCTTGCTCAGGCTGGTCTTGAACTCCTGAACTCAAGCAATCCTCCCACCTCGGCCTCCCAGAGTGAGCCACCATGCCCAGCATGGACTAACACTTCTTACCAAAGGAATAAATCAAAATAGGTTTGCCTAGCTTTGCAGTATTTATTACCATTTTAGGTTTATCTGACCAATACATCTCTGGAAAGACTCAATGAAGTATACATAATCCTAAATGGTATTCAGGGTGATACCATTTCAATGAACTCCTGAGGTTATATACTTTTTAAAGTAAAGGGCCATATCACCAATGTAAATGATTATTCCCATACCAATCTGTTTTAAGGATATTTTAATCCTAGGTAGTCTCTGCATTACAAACATCAGGCTTGTAAGCATCCCATCCAATTATGAATCCACTAATACCTGTTGAATTCCTACTGCATGTGCCTCATGGTCATTGTGCAGAGTCATAATGACTGACATTTATTGAGCACTTAGTCTGCAATCTGCACTGTTGCATTTGCATACATTTATTGATTATTCTCACAAGCTCACAATAAAGTTATGAGATAGGCATCACTGTTATATCCATTTTTCCAAGGCACAGAAAGGTTCGGTACAACTAAAAGGTGGAAGTGTCCCTCTATTCAAACAATGAACAATTGAGAAAGAGAGATAAAGACACAAATATAAACAACCAGTCTGCCTCCCTGGCACTTTCACCCAAAGCCTGCTTTGATTCCGAATATCTGTTTCCGCCCTTTGTTCCATTTGGCATCCAAGATACGCTAGTGCCACCTGTTGACCATCATGGGGAACTGCCTGACCCAGTACCTTCCCTAGCCTCTTATTTCTTCTCCTTGTAGGATTCTGTCCTATACCTACTACACTGTATTTCCAGTTTTTAAATATCCACTTTATTCCTGATAAAACTTAACACGTATCATTTATATCCGAGGAAGATATGGCCTGTGAGACTGAGCTATGGTAAAACATTTACTATAAAAAATGTCCAATTTTATATATTTGCAGGCATTTCTAGACAAGGGTATCACAATGCAGAAATATGGGTATCACTACTAAATTTTGCATAAGATATAAGGAAACTATCAATAAACTTCAGAAAGTAATGAATTCACTTTTCCCTTAAAATATCAGTAAGTAGTTGTTATAAAGCCATAGTAAATGGTTTATAAAATGTAATTTTTTAAATGTTACTGTCCTATTACATAGGCCATAACATTTTCGCAAGGCTTTTATGGGACCACAGTCAATGACTGGCAACACAAAACAGTAGTCCAACTCTCTGAATAACAGACACCCTGTCACATGTGCACAGATCTGCATGGAAAAGCACTAAAGTTTTAGACTTGGACTTGTGTACTTGATTTCCCTTTTCTATTGTATTAAGTAATGACATGCACTTTAATTTGCCAAAAACAATGCTTGTATCCTGGCAGCAATGGGCTACTTCTGTTACAAGTAAGGTGAATACCAGAACTACAAGGAAAGATGGAGTAAGTGAATTTTTATTAATAAGGGAAGCTTTCAACTTAAACTGCAGCAAATAAAGAGTGAACAAGAAAACTCGCTGTTGTCACAGATGTAGATGACCTCCATAAACTATAGGAGGCATTTCATATTCCCCCCAGCCCAGAAATGTCAAATGCTTTTCCACTCAATATAACAATTTTGGATTCATACTAAAAAGAAATACATTAGGAGCATGGAAAAGTTGCTTACTGAAAGGAAACCCCTGGAGAAGAGCAGGGGAGGGAATGAAAAAATTAAGAAATTATGTAGAACACTCTTTCATTCTAATTCATTTTCATATCTTCACAGTAATACAAAAGACAGTCACTTGCAGGATTAGTTCAGATTACTTAAATATCAGATACATTTTTTAGTCCTCTTTATAAGTATTTGGAAGTTTCTTATATTTACATAAAATGAGGCCATTAATACTTTGCCACAGCAGTAACTGTACACCGGGAAGGCCAAGGTAAATGAAGGAATAGCGTTTTCCCAAAGCTGCAGTGTGAAAAGATAATAAATGGTTGATCCCATACTCATAAGTGGGTTTCTTTGCTATAGAACTGGGGGTCTCCAACTGCTGGGCTTTGGACCTGTACCTGTCCGTGGCCTGTCAGGAACCTGGCTGCACAGCAGGAGGTGAGCAAGGGGCAAGCCGAGCGATTCATCTGTATTTACAGACGCTCCCATCACTCACGTCACTGCATAGGCTCCTCCTCCTGTCAGATCAGCAGCGGCATTAGAATCTCCTAGGAGCGTGCACCCTATGAGAAACTGCGCATGCGAGGGATCTAGGTTGCACACTCCTTTGGAGAATCTAATGCCTAATGATCTGAGGTGGAGCTGAGGTGGTGATGCTAGCGCTGGGGAGCAGCTGCAGATACAGATTGTCATTAGCAGAAAGGTTTGACTGCACAACAAATGTCATACGCTTGAATCATTCCGAAACCATCCGCCCCTGCCCAAACCACCGCCAGTCCGTGGAAAAATTATTTTCCATGAAACTGGTCCCTGGTGCCAAAAATGTTGGGGATCGCTGCTATAGGCAATCCAAGTGGAGTATGCAATAGAGATGTATAAAAAGGTTTCTTGCAGGGAAGAAGGATGACACCCTGTATGCACTTACTTTTCTGTCCCTTCTGCCACATCACATTGTTCCCTGCACTTTCTGATGGCCATAATGTTAGGTTGCCTCTATAAACAGCTGCACAATAAGGCTGCTGTCTTTATATGAGTCCTCACTCAGTGGATCAGGTTCTGGGATGGCCTCATCAAGAGTGGATTTAGCTAGTGTGCAGGCAAGCTCTGGGTTATTAAGGATCTCATAGTAAGGTGCAGAAAAGTTAAGAGCTAGCCCCAGGTAGATTGGGTGTGTGGGTGACATCTCTTTCTTATATCAAGCCTGTTGGGAAGTTCCTTGGGAATGATCTATCTTTTGTTTTTGATCATCACCATGTGCAACAAAGGTATTGGAAGTAATCTCCCTCTATTTTCAGATAAAAGACTTTACTCTCTGGTTTAGTTGCATTGGATGTTAAATACTTACCCAACATTTGCAGATGGATCTTATTTCAGACTCCGCTTTCTCCTGACAGTTCTTAGTCAGCTGCAATTTCGCATCAGAGGTGTTGGTTGTCTGCTTGATGTTCTAGATGACCTTCTGGTCGCCGCACGGCTCCCACAACATTCTTACAGGCCAGGAGTGGGCTGTGCTCCTGGTTGGACAGAGCCTTTATACTGAGGGTAAAATCAATGATAACAAAAGGCTCGAATCCAAAGTGCTTGAAAGTGCTCAAAGCCCACCTCAGAATCACCATGAAGTCCTCACTTACCGCCTTTTTCTTTTCTACTTTAATCTGTATTTCTATAAGCACCAACATTCATGATGAAGATTTCTTACCCATCCACTCTTAGGACATTAGCATTGGAAGAAAACATATAGCTCATTTAGAGTTTAACCCCTTTGTTTACAGGTCTCCACTGTTTGCCACCTGAAGTCTATTTCACAGGGAGCCCTTTGCTGATTGCCTAGCTGGGCCTTCCTGAGCCGTCCCTGCTCGTACCGTACAGGAAGGCCTGTGTTAGTAGCTGGGGTGGGCTCCCTCAACAGTTGGGCATGGCACATGTTCATTCTCTCTGACAGGTCTCACTTCTCCCCACCATGACATGGGTTAACTTGTGGGCTTCTGTGGTCCAAAGTCCCCCTCCTCTTGTCATGTTAGGGACACTAAGTGAGACACAAAGGGCTGCACAGCTGTCAGCTGCTCTGAGTTTGGGGCTTCAGTGGCATTACCAAAGCTTTGCAGTGTTTTCCCACTGACTGCACTCCAAATAGATTCTAAGAAGAAGAAAAAAGTTTCTCTGTTATCGAGGACTTCCTCCTCCTGTCCCATTATTTCTATGACAGAGCCAAGGGGTACCTGGGGATTTCTGGCCCCATAATTTTATTAGCACCCTCTCTTTGATGTTGACCTTTGACATTCTCTAGGTCTAATGTAAAGTACTTTGCAAAATCAGCTTTAAGGCCCCTCGTCCAACCAGTCTACATCCTCAAATCCATCCTAAATAGAACTTGTGGATATGTTATTGCCTCTTGGAGACATTTAAGCAGGGGAATGTTTCAAAGTAGGGGGTTTGCTGTCTTTCCTGAAGCCCAATTATCCTCTGAAGCCCCCATTCCTCTAACCTGGATAGAATTAGACGTGCCTCAATCTCATCTTTAGTTTGCATTGTGTCCAGAAGCAAGACAATCCTGCATCAGAACCTAGATTCTCTCTTTTTTTACTTCAAGTGATGCTCTTTGTGAATGATGCTCTTTGTGGATGATGGGTTTAAGTTTGTAGCATAAGGTTAAGGCCTTTCTTAGTTTCTGTGTAGACATGGTTTCCTCTTCGAATTATCTTCTTTCAGTTCCTTTTAGTGGGTATGGGAACAGAAAGGACTTTTTTTTAAAAGTACTTTTACCACAACCTTTTCTACACTTTCATGTTACAGATGAAGAACTTGAGGGACAGAGAGCTAAAATGATCTGGTCAGATTCACACAACCAGAGAGTAGCAGAGCAGAGGACTGAACCTGGGGCTGCTGGTTTCGTAGACTAATACCTTATTTTCCTGTTTTATTTAAAAACCAATATTGCATCAGTTTTTTTTTTTCAAACTGCCTTTTTATTTTGAAATATTTGATTTCTCATTTGCATTATGGATTCAGTTAGTGGCCACACCTCAGAGGTGAATTATTACTTAAATAAAGTTTTTTATGGGAAAATGCATTTTTAAATTCAAATAGTCAGTTTCCTCATGAATGTTTGGAACAGCATGTAACCCCTTGCAAAAATTTCAGGATATTAGTTGAACACTGTAAAATTCTTATGTGGAAACAAAACAATTCCAGGCACTTCTACCTAAGAGGAAGTCCATGCACAACAGATAAGGGAATTTAATGGTCACCACATTATCTGCCCACAGTCTTACTTCAGTGTTCAGGTCCGTAATTTGGGTCACTCACATTATTTATTGCACATTATTTATCTCATCCGTATGCTCTTTTACTTATGCTCTCCTTATTCCTGCTTTGTTGTAGCACCTACCTTCTGTCAGGAATGGTATTAAATTTGCAAATACTTTTTTTGCCAGACTATTTGGAACACCAAATTATGTGAATGCTAATTAATAACAACGAAGACAAAAGTTCCCAGGTTAGGAAACATTTCCTTAATGAATTGCTGTGTGTGTGGTGGGGGAACCCATCTTCAAACACTTTAGAGTTTCCATGGAAATAATAATAATATTAGATACTATTTACTGAGCACTTATTTTGTGCCAGCCATGACTCTGAATACTTTACAAATATGTTATTTTATTATATTTTCACAATGAGCCTATGAGGTAGGCATAACTTTCTGGGTGAGGAAACAGAGTTCTAAGAGAGGTTAAGAGAATTCTCAAAGTCACACAACTAGAGGGAAGAAGACTGACTATCTCGTCAATAAATGGTGCTGGGAAAACTGGATATCCATATGCAGAAGAATGAAACTAGATCCCTATTTCTCACCATACACAAAAATCAAATCAATCAAATCAAAATGGGGGCTGGGCATGGTGGCTCATGCCTGTAATCCTAGCACTCTGGGAGGCCAAGGAGGGAGGATCTCTTGAGGTCAGGAGTTCGAGACCAGCCTGAGCAAGAGTGAGACCTCGTCTCTACTAAAAATAGAAAGAAATGATTTGGACAGCTAAATATATATATAATATATAAATTAGCCAGGCATGGTGGCACATGTCTGTAGTCCCAGCTAGTCAGGAGGCTGAGGCAGAAGGATTGCTTGAGCCCAGGAGTTTGAGATTGCTGTGAGCTAGGCTGACGCCATGGCACTCTAGCCCGGGCAACAGAGTGAGACTCTGTCTCAAAAAAAAAAAAAAAAATCAAATCAAAATGGATAAAAGACTTAAACCTAAGACCTGAAACTATGAAACCACTAGAAGAAACCATTGGGGAAATATTCCAGGACAGTGGTCTGGGCAAAGATTTCTTGGGTAATACCTCAAAAGCACAGGGATCCAAAGCAAAAATGGACAAATGGGATCACATCAAGCTAAAAAGCTTCTGCACAACAAACAATCAACAAAGTGAAGAGACAACCCACAGGATGGGAGAAAATATTTGTAAACTACCCATCTGACAAGGGATTAATAAATAGAATATATAAGGAGTTCAAACAACTCAATAGGAAAAATCAAGTTATCTAATTAAAAAATGGACAAAAGATCTGAATAGACATTTCTCAAAAGAAGACATACAAATGGTCAACAGATACATGAAAAAATGCTTAACATCATTAGTTATCAGAGAAGTGCAAATCAAAACTACAAGGAGATATCATCTCACCCCAGTTACAATGGCTTTTATCCAAAAGACAGACAGTAACTAATGCTGGTGAGGAAGTAAAGAAAGGGGAACCTTCATACACTGTTGATGGGAATGTCAACTAGTGCAACCACTTAGGAGAACAGTATGGAGATTTCTCCGAACTAAAAATAGAGCTACCATATGACCCAGCAATCCCACTGCTTCGTTTACACCCAAAAGAAATAAAATCAGTATTTCAAAAAGATATCTGCACTCCCATATTTATTTTAGCACTATTCACAATAGCCAAGATTTGGAATCAACGAGAGTGTCCACTGATAGATGAATGGATAAAGAAAATATGGTACTTATACACAATGGAATATTATTCAGCCATAAAAAGGATGAAATCCTATCATTTGCAATGATATGGATAGAACTGGAGAACATGTTAAGTGGGATAAGCCAAGCACAAAAAGACAAATGTTCTCACTCAAATGTCAGAGCTATAAACTAAAAGAATTGATCTCACGGAGATAGACAGTGGTTAACAGAGGCTGGGAAGGGTAGCAGCGAGGGGTAGAATAAAGTGGGGATGGTTAATGGGAACAAAAATATATTCAGAATGAACCAGATCATATATCTGATAGCACAACAGGGTGACTATAATCAACAATATGTTATCATATATTTTAAAATAACTAAAAAAGTGAAATTACTATTATTAATAGAATGTTCCTAACATATAGAAATGATTAACACTGGAGGTGATGGATACCCCAATTACTCTGATTTGATTGTTACATACACATCGTATGCCTGTATCAAAGTATCAATGTACCCCACAAATATGTACAACTATTATGTACCCATATAATTAAAAATAAAAAAATTCAAAAAATAAAGGATGATAAATGTTTGAGATGATAAATATCCCAATTATCCTATTTTGATCTTTACACATCATATGCTTGTATCAAAATTTCACACAGCTATTATGTATCCATAAAAATTAAAAACAATAAAATAAAATTAACTGGAAAAAAGCAATGAGGAAAAAAAACCTCCCTTCCTAAGAAGTCAGGAGAAGTAAGAGTGTGCTCTACATGGACTGGAAGAAAATGAAGAAATAAGTGTGTGAATCAGATTACTTTTATGTATACAATGTGTACATCAAGATTTCCCCACATACATCATAATAGCTTTGTGCCTTAATTGCGTGGCTGAGTATTACGTGATACATAACCCAGTATGGAGAAGGGTAATGAAGAGAAGGCAAAGCCCGCTCTTTTGACAACAGTAACAGAAAATGAGCACTTGCGTAGGCCTAGGGAGGCTTCAGCTAAGGGTTGTCCGGGACCAGTTTCATCAAAGACACAAGGCTCCAATTCACTAATAATTTTCTCTTTCTCAATATGTGTTCCCCAGGCCCCGACTACATATCAAACAAAAAACTCTAGAGCCAGGTAAATCTCTAAAATCCAGAAGACTCCATTAAAAGGCACCAAATAAGATAAATGTTATTTGTACATGCACCCCAAAATGAGTTTTCTTTCTTCACAAAATGAAATTTAGCAGAGAGTTTTCCGCTTCCCTAAGAGACCACAAAAATCAAATTACTTTTTCTTCAAGTAGCTCTCACGCTCAGCCCCCGTGAATCCTGATAAGCTGCAAGCCTACGCTACAGAAACGAAAACTCTCATCTTTTAAAATTGTTTGGGAAATAATAGAAAATAACGACTCATGGAATTCAAATACTTTTCCCAGTATTAGGGATCAGTTAATGAAAATAAGTCGGGTGATAGCAGTAAGAATCAGTTTGGAATGGGAGGTAAGTGCAACGCTGACCGATTCCAGTTAGAGACAAAAACTCTCACCTATCTGTTTAAATAAGGAAACCGAGCGAGTCATGGATGTGCTATTCATGTGTGCACAAAGTCGGGGGAAAGGCCATTTTAAACTCTTCTTCAGGCTTAACAAAGACACCTAGCAAACATTTAATTGCCTTTTTAAAAGTAGAGATGTCAGTTTCAATACAATTATTAGGGAAACAAATTATTAAGTTAGCCAATTAGAATTGCAGACTGCTGGAGGAGGTTGGAGGAAATGTTTCAGAGGACATGGCAGCAATCTCTTCCCGAGTCTGGCTGTCTTTTAAAGGCTCCTTTGTACAACTATCTTTCAAACACAGTTTTTAATAACAGAAGACAGAATGGGATTATACATTTTTACAAGTGTCTCCCAACTGCATGGAAAATTAAGACCAGCACTTTTGTGAATGTCCTCGAGTCACCTCTTTATCAGAAATACCTTTATGTTGCTGAAGAGTGTCTGCTTCTCTGTAAGGGAGGAAAGAACACCTCCTTCTCCTCCTTTGTCTTTCTGGGATTTCTCAGGGGCGGTTGAAGAGAAAGAGGCAGACCTGAGAAGCCTAAAACTTACTAAAAATGCATGTGTGTTAGAACCTTTGATGGCAAGTGATAAAGACCCAACTGAGTTAGATTAAGCGGGGAAAGGAATTTATTATAAGGAATGAGGTTGTCTCACAGAACTCAAGGCAGAGATGCAGCAGGACCTCAGCAATCAAATGGAACCAGGGCCCCAGAGCACCATTGGGAAATCAAAGGGCTCTCCATCTGGGTCTCTGCTTCCCTCCAAGTCTCCTCCATTCTGCAATCCCTGCATGCTGCCTTTCTCTGTTTTCCAGGCCATAGAGCCGAAAATATTCACCATCAGCAACTCCTTCCTTAGGTTATATCTTCTCTGTTCAAAAGAGCTGAAATCTTCAGTCCCAATTCCAAATCTCAAGGGGAGGAATCTCATTGGCCCAGCTCCATCTCCAAGAATGGGGGAAGAGTGTCACAGGTTAGGAAGAATACTCTTCATATGGATTTGGGAGGTGAGCTCCGAATTCCCAGAATATGGAGGAAGAGTGCAGTTCCCCGGAAGCTGGAGACTGGGTGCACGTGATAGTCTACAGATTTAAAGCATGTTCTCAGAAAAAATGACTCTACCTCGGGTGATTGCATTTATACCTTTCACAAGTAATATCACCACTCCATTTCATTGGAAATATGATGTCCTCTATCAGTATATTTCAGGCTTATTATCAGCCCTTACTGGTGATGGTTGGTATTTTCAAGGCAGCTCCATTGACAGCCCCATTCAAATAAATTTGTGTTCCCCGTTTCCACTGATTCATTTGGAAGAAACAAGCTCACATGCTCATGTGTCATTCTGACCCACATGAACTCTCTATCTACTAAAAATTAAAAGGGTATTTTCAAGCTAATAAGCTCTGAGAAGCAATGACATCTTGTTTTATAGGAATTAATGAATGGAGCAGAACCAGGGAAAAAGAGGCCTTTTTCAACTTATCATGGTTTGAGCATGTATGTTTAATTTTTACCAGAGTTCTCTGTTTTCTTCTACCTAGTTTATTATAGTAATCTAGTCTCTTAATTTCAAAGATATAAAATAAAAGTTTAGGAAACATGCAATAAAAAGTTGCTGTTGCTTATCTTTTCTTATAACTGGGAGAATTTAGAATTTCCACCCGAATATAAAGAATTAGAGAAATTTTCATTGCCCAAGAAAATGCCCATTCATTCATTTATTCAGTCAACAAATACCTGTTAAGTTCTTGCTATTGCTTGGCGTTTGGCATACAGAGATCAACAAAATAAACAAATTCCCTGCCCTTCCAGAGATTACATTGTAGTAGGAGAGATGGCCAACAAATCAATAAATACATAAAATTGTGTCAAGTGGTGATAAGCAGTATAAAGGAAAATATTAATAAAAACAGTATAAAGGGAGAGAATGAAGACGGTGCTAGTTTAAGTAAAGTGAGAGATCAAGGAAGTGTCTTTGAAAAGGTGATATGTGAGTAAAAATTCTAAATGAAATGAGGAGAGTCTACCATACTAATATTTGGGAGATAATGGGTTTTGAAGCTCTGAATTTTGGCTGATTCTCGATAGGCTCCAACAAGCTTTTCAAAGTCTTCAGGTGAATCTTCCTCTGGGACAATCAGTTCAGGTTGAGTACTCTGGTTCCTGTGCCCTCCCTCGACCCTGCTCTGCAGGCCCTGGTTCTGCTCCGTGATTATTCTCTTGCTCCTCTGTGGCCACAAAACACTCTGCTAAGTGCCTCAGTTCTTTAGACTTTCTGCAGAATGCCACAACTCTTTCAGCCAACCTCAGACGGCTGCCCTACGAGTGGCTGGGGCAGGGTAGGAGGGGAATGTATACGTGTGTGCAGGGACCTTGATTCTTATCCCCGTATCTCCGTGAGCTGCTCAGACAGGTCCACAAGTACGCAGTCTAAGGCAGAGTGTACTTGTATACAAGCCACTTCAAAACAAGTCTCCAAGGTGAACTCCACCCCTACCCCACCCTCAAACATAGACATAGGAGGATGCTGCTCCCAAAGCCCCCAAATGGAAATTCTGGCACCCACCCTGGCTGGCCTGTGTTCATTACAGAGTGCCTTGGTGTCAGCACCTGTGGGAGGCAAGGGGCGGAAGCAGGAGTGGGCAGGGGCAGAAGGCGAGCCGTGATACAGTCCCAAGGACAGCCTTGGCTCACTCCACAAAGAGCTCCTGGAGCTGGAGTGGCCCTTCAGAGTCGTCCCAAGTTGGGCCAAGATGGCTAGACCTTTATGTTTTCACATTGATTAATTATTGTGAGGAAGCCCAGGCCACATAGAAAGGCCACATGTACCTATTCTAGCCAATAGCCCAGCCGGCGGCACGCATCCACCTGCACACGTGGGGATGAGGACACCTGTGAGTGACTCCAGCCCCAGGCACAGTCTGAATGCAGCCACACAAAGACTGGGCTTAGCCAAGTCCAGTCAGCCCCTGGGACCATGAGAGAGAACAATAATAAATAGGCTGTTGTTCTCTGCTACTAAGTTGAGGTGGTTTGTTACACAGCTATAGATAACCAGAACACTGAAGAATCCTCCTGAGGGGCTGAGGCAGATTTATCTCATCATTTTCTAGTCAGAAGCATTTAATTGTCTTCAGACCTAACCAGCACCCCAAAGTTCCCTTCACAATTTATCCTGTGGGACTTTTACATCCTTTGAAATAAGATCGTAAGATCTGCCTTTAACATCCCTGAGGTAGATGTTAATTTTCTCGTGGTGAGTGGCATACGTATTAGGACCCTGAGGACACTAAAATAATGACATATTTTCTGTTGAGCACATCTACTCTATACTACAGTAGTTGTATACAGTAGTTGCATACAGTGGCATACTGTAGTTTGTTGCTTTACCTCTTATCTGTTCACATTTACTCGTTCATTCTGAAACCCTGCTACAAGTAAAAAGCCAATTACTTTAAAGAAAAACACGTCAATTAATAGTAAAAAAAAATTGTTCTTTAAAATTTTGGAAGTTTTCTAATGCTAATATTTCATGTGTGGTTTAATTTTACAAGTTGATTGTGAGGGCAGTCAGTATTGGGAAGGGTTTGAATTTTAGCCAGGCGTTATGCTAGAAACTGAGTATATTTGAGGAATTGATACAATTCAGTGAGGGTGAAGTGAGAAAACAAAGGCAAGTGTGGCTGGATATGAGGTTGCCCAGGTAGGAAGAGGTCAGGTCATGCAGGGCTGTTTTAAGGATGTTAAATTTTATACTAAATAAAGGGGAAGCCATTGAAGGATTTAAACAGAATAACATGTTCTAATTTACATTTTTAAAATAATACTGTTTCTGCTGTGTGGAACACAGAAGGGAGACAAGTTAGGATACTATGAAAGTCATCCCAGGGAAAATGATAGGTAAGAATCAGGAGAATTTGATGATGGATTAGGTAGGAAAGGTAGAAAAATGAAATTATTGATTTACAGCTTCTGGGGTGATAAGCTGGAAGGAAAAACAGAAAGAGAAGTGAAATTGGAGGGGAGGAAAAAATCAAAAGTTGTTTTAACCGTGTTCAAATTCAGATGTCTCCATGAATGAAAATACCAGGAAAGACTAGTTGGATAGAGCCCTCTGGAACCCCAAAGAGAAGAGTGGGCTGGAGGCAGAAAAAGAGTGCAATCTAAGTTGTAAATGTGCTCATGAGTTTTTGTTGTTTAATCAAATGCTCATTTCTTAATATTTTCAAAAATTATCGTTCAGCATTGTAGAAATGAAGGGGATAATGCTTATTTGTAAGGTTGCTGTGAAATGTCTGCCATCTGGTGGACAGTCATGAGAATGCTATAAATCTACTGCAGCCGATGGAATGGAAACATTAGTGCCAAGTTGAGAAACACAAATCTTTTTAATATCATTGTCTTACTAGCAAACATTTATATCCTTATCAATATTTCTCATTAGGGAAAACTTGTTGCCATGTTTACACCTAAATCACATCCAAGTGTTTAGCATTTAAAAGATTTATCAAAGGACTTTTTAGTTTGTATTAAAACCAAACATAATTTTTAAACGATAAATATAATTCTCAAAACTGGATTTTTGAGAAACTACATCCAGAGAAGATGTAGTGTTATGGATCTTTAACAGAAAATAAGTTCATATTTCTTTTTTCCCCAGTAACAGCCAGTGAACTGGAGCTGCCTTCCATAGGCTCATGAGAGGCAATTGTGAGCATCTCTTTCCAACTCTACATTCATTGATGTCAGGCTGGTAGCTTGAAATTGGTTATGGTGGAAGTATATACTACAGAAATCAACAAACACTTCAAATCCCAAGCTACTCCCTCCCAAGAAAGCTGGTTTACCAGCATATATGCCTATATCTCTTTTCTTTCTTGATTCCTCCAATTTAAAACACAAAGGTTTTTTTTTTTTTTTTTTTTTTGCATGGAACACTTGCTAAAAAGTCCAATTTATTTTATTTCAATACACACACATTTCCAAATGTGGGGAACTGTGGAATCTTTTAGGAAATGTTATTTGAATTCTATATTTTTCCTTTTGTTTAGTTGGAAGAGTCCAGGGTGAATTTTTAGGTTATTCATTACTAAAACTGTAATATAAAAGTAAGATATGTTGTTATTGTTGGGGCTGAAGTAGAACCATTATGAATCCTGGCATTCAGATTTCTCATAATAATGACTGTCAGCTCACAGGTACTATAAATGACTTATAGAGCTCCAAAATTTAGACCAGAAATCTAAAAGCTCTATGTAAACATCAATGGAGAAATGTGTGCTTTAAGATCTACCTGGTCTATTTGCAGAGATTTAAGAGCTATAAGTTCTTACTCTATTTGTCTGGTTACTCAGAAATAGTCTTGCTGATGTTTGTTGAAGACAGTGAGATCAGCTCAACCTTGCATCTACTTACATTGCCTTAAAGGGACCTGAGCTATAGATGTGAGGGAATTTATTTTTTAAAATCCAAGTCTCTTATTAACATACAAAGACAAGTCTTAGATCTAAAGTTATTGTATCAGAGTATTTATGTTCAGTTCTCTACCATGCTATATTCTAAAATAGGACCTTATGGGTTTGCTATGGTTTGAATGTGTCCCCCAAACATTCATGTGTTGGAAACTTGGTCCCCAGTGAAACAATGTTAAGAGGTAGGACCTTTAGGAGGTGATTGGGTCATGAAGGTTCTGCCCTCATGAATGGATTAATCCATTCAGAAATTAATGGATTAATGGGTTATCAAGAGAGCCAGTTAATTATGGTGAGAGTGGTTCCATAAACTCTCAGGTCAAAGAAGATGCCTGTTTTCTGAAACAGGAATGAATAGGCCTGTTTTGTGTCAGCTGAGGTACAATATGGCAGAGAGTTTTTTTTCAGTGGAGGAACTCACAGGTCCTTTGGTAGCCTTCCACGGTAAGAGGTGATGGTATTCTACAATTAGTACACATAGAATGAGAGGTGAATGAGGATGCTAACAGAAAGGGGATTAAGGTTAGATCATATTAGGAGGGACAGGAGACAGCATTATTGGACATTAAGGATGAAAATTTTTACTAATGTACTTTAATGTAATCAAATTTTCACTTCCTTGAGACAGCCATTTTTGTATCTCTTACAGCTAGCATAAAACCTCAAAAGATATTTGTTAATTTTTTACAAAGCAAGTGCTTAGATGATATTTACATAAAAAGTAAAATTTATTTTAAAGGTTATAGAGGTAAAAATGAATGCAATTATTTATTTAATGCCTATCTTCCCCAGGAGACTACAAATTCCATGAGGTCAGGAATCATGTCTATCTTGTAAATACTGTATCCTCAGCGCCTGGCATATAATAGTTAATTCCTAAATATCTGTTGAATGAACAAATAGAATACAGATATTAGGTATGATATATAGATAATGGATCTAATAAAGATTCATTTAAATTTGTTTTACAGGTATTCTGGCCTCCCCAGAATGCCATCTTATTTTTTATAGGTGGTTACATGAAGGTGATTAGGAGGCACTGCTTAACCATCTCAAGATAAACAGTTTATGGACTCAACATTTGTGTCCCCCCGCCCCTGCCAAATTTATATGTTGAAGTCCTAACCCCCGATGTGATAGTATTTGGAGATGGGCCCTTTAGGAGTTAATTAGGGTTAGCTGGTAGACGCTTGTGATGGGATTAGTGCGCTTAAAAGAAGAGCTATCAGAGAGCTTGTGCATGCGCGTGCTCTCTCCCTCTCTCTGAATGTTTGAACACAGAAGAAATCATGTGAGCACACAGGTAAGGCAGCATTCTTCAACCCAGGAGGAGAGCCCTCCCTGGAAACTGATCATGCAGGCACTGTGATCTCAGACTTCCAGCCTCCAGAACTGTAAGAAAATACATTTCTGTTGCTTAAGCCACTCAGTCTGTGGTATTTTGTTATGGCAGCCTAAGCAGACTAATATATACAGTCTTCTCATTTTGTAAGGGTCTGGATTTGGTATAGTTAGAAAATTTTCCTGGTTCCAGGATTCTTGTCAGACACTGGTAGAAGGAAGAACAATTCACCTGCACTGTTTTGGGGGCCATGCTTACTACTCTCCTTTAGGGAATACAAGGCCTGTGGTTCTGCTGAGTTACTTGTCTTTGTACTTCCCTCCCCTTTCATTTCACAGAATGAAGAAGCCTGAAATAAAGGTGAAAGAATATGTTTTGGACAAGTTAATGTGGCTTTACTTGTAAATAATTTCTTCCCTTCTTAATAACCAAATGTTTCTTAAATAGGTTATAGTCAAAGTTAATAATCTTCTTGGTCAACATCCCCCATCATTTGAAGTTTGAAGATCTAGTTAACCTTATCTCCTTCGATTTCCCTTCATGCTGTTGGCAAACAGGTCTCCTTTGTGTGACATGATCACACCATGCTTTTGCTTTTCTTCACGTCTGACAAAACTTCAGAGCTTTTTTGGCTTATAAAATCTTACTAGTCCTTAAAGCTCTATGTCACGTCTGAGACTTTCCATGACACTTGATAATTCTTTCAAATTAAACAACTGATATGTCTTTGCTGTACAAGATGTCACCCACACAACCCTAGGCATAAAAGGATTAACAGCAGTGTCCTCAGCTACTGCATGAGGGAAGGGTAATGGTGTTACACAAGAAGTGTCATAGCTCTTTTCTTATGTGGGATCCATGTTCAGTTTGGACTCCATGCAGGAAAACCCTTCCTACAAGATGAAACTCTGTTCATTGTCACAGCTCAATGGTCAGAGAACAGATGATCAATTCTACAAAGAGAAGGCAAACCCGGAACGCCCAGGTTAGAGAAATCAAGCTGCAGAATTATCCAGTCATTCTCAGCTGCAACAAGTGAAGATTTACGTACTTCTACACTGGGAATGATACAGTTTATTCTTCAAGGTTTTCTTTTTTAAGATATGTATAGTAAATAAGATGTGGAAAATCACTTCGTGAAATGCAAAAGAGGAGACAGGAATTTACATGTATTAAGCATTCACCAAGTGCCAGGCAGTGCATGTAAAGCATGTAGCACAGGTGTGTCTTTCCTCTTAACGAATGCCTGCTCGTTGCCTTCTGTTTTGGAGCATTCAACTGTTTCGTGACTCTCCAAGACTGTTCTTCCTCTGTCTTTCCTTACGCATAGGAAGAGCTCCACACATTGATGTTCAGATTTGTTCTTAAGGGCATTCTTTGCTATTTGTCTAAATTTAAAGGTATTTCAAAGGACTTTACCTAGCTTTTTAAAATTGTTTTTAATGACTTTAGCTACATTTTGAAACTATTATATTTGCTCTTTTTGGGGTGATTTTTCAATTAAATTTATTTTGTTGCTTAATATCTCTCTCAGTCTTAAATAAGGGATAGTAATTGTCAACTCAATGGGGAAAGTAGCTTCCCCTAGAACAAGAGCCACTGAGCACAAGTCCTTCCTAAGACAGATCTCCTAAGCGGGTACTAAATGAATCCCTGGATACAAACATATAGTAAATACCAATACTCTGTGCTAACAGGCGCTATTTCCTTTTCAGTCTGTGAAAAGGAATATGGAAGAACACAAGTAAATACTTAAGCAGTATAGAGTAAAAAAAAGAAAGACTTTGAAACCATAAAGCACCTGGGTTCAAATGTCATTACATTGCTCCCTGTTTGACCTTAGGAAAGTTACTTAACATCTTTGCATCTTGACTTCTCTTATGAAAATCTGGATAATAATACCTAAGAGCTGAGGTGAGGATTAATTGACAAAAAAATATAAAATTTAGCATAATAACTGACACATACAATCACTCAATAAATATAATAGGTACCACTTTATAAGCGCTATCTTTGTGATATATGGACCACAGAAAAGCTGTAGGTCCCTGCTAGATTTGTCCAGAGAGAAACTCTACAGGGAATTAAAATTTAAAGGGGGAAAAACTGCACTTTTCCTCCTTTACATCTATATTGCAAAGAGACAATATAAAGCCAGTGTAGCTATAACTGCAATCTTCTAATATCTGCAAGTTTCCAGTTCTTGTAAATGCTATAAAATTTTTAAGTAATTCCCCCTTGAGTATAGCCACTTATATGCCTAACAGGGAGAAAACTGAACTCATCATCTTGCCTCACACAAACTCTTCCTTTTTCTGACTTCCTGATTTCTTTTAATAGCATCACCATTCTCCCAGTAATTCATGCATGAAACTGAGATCATTTTTGACAAGAACTTTTTGCCACCGCCTACTGATCTTAGTTCCTCATTGTGCTTGAAATCTATCTCCACCCATCTCCGTTTCTAGGCACCACCCTAGTTCAGGCCTCCAACCTGCTTTTCTTGCCTAAGTTTCTTTTCCCTGCCAAATTCTTCCTCCATATAGTTGCCAAATAAATCTCATACAAACTCTGATGTTGAGCCTGGTTCACCCCTTTACCTCTGCCTCTGCTCAGACATCCCCAGTAGCTCCTCATTGCTTCTTACCAAATAAACTTCAGATATTTAACTCCTTTCATGAGATGACACTGCACTGCCTTTCTGGCCTGTCTTTAATTACTCTACTATGTGCATCCTCCTTGCCTTACAACAAGAAATCCCCAGGTTTTTTTTTTTTTTTTTTTTTTTACCTCCATAAATCTATTATTTCTTTTGTTTTTTTAAGAGACTGTCACCCAGGCTGGAGTGCAGTGGCATGATCATAGCTCACTGTAACTTCAGACTCCTGGCCTCAAGTGATCCTCCCACCTCAGCTTCCCAAAGCACTGGGTGTATAAGTATGAGTCATTGCACCCAGACTAAATCTGTTATTATTTCTTATACTTTGAAAAACTTACATGCATTTTACCTGTTCAAATATTGTCCCCCTATAAGGCCAAAAACAAGTGCCATCTCTCTAGGAAATGGACATAGTAGGTCTGTAGAAAATGTCTTTTGGATAAATATATAATGTATGAATGAAAGAATAATGAATGAAATAAAATTCTACCCTGAAGGGCTTGTGTTGTAACAATATCAAGAATTAAAATAGAGTCATTAGAAGATTAATGTGAGGTTTGATTAGGTAGGTACAAAGACAGGAAAAGAATCTTTACTTTGGCAAGAAGAATGAATGGTTAGAGATGGGGAACCGAGCTAGAACCAAGAACACGGAATAATATTGGCCATGATATCAGCAAGCAGAAAAGGTCACAGAGAGAGTAGTTAGGCCAGGCTTGACTGCAATAGCACAGACTCTTCTCAGAGGGGCAAAGTGTGTGAAAGTCTATCGCTACTACTTAGGTTTTCTCTTGACCAGTGGTTCTCAAAATATGTTCTGCAGACCCCAGGGAGTCCTGAAGATCCCTTTAAATATATTCAAGATCAAAACTATTTTTACAATAATACTAAGATATTATTTGCCTTTTTCACTGTGTTGACATTTGCACTATGAAACAAAAGCAATGGTGGATAAGATTGCTGGTGCTTTAACAGTAATTAAGGCAGTGGTACCAAACTGTACTAGTAGTCATTGTATTCTTCACTGCTGTGTACTCATAGGAAAAAGAAAAGACAGTTTCATTTAAGAATATATATATTTTTTTGAGACAGAGTTTCGTTCTGTTCCCCAGGCTAGAGTGCAGTGGTATCATCACAGCTCACTGCAACCTCAAACTCCTGGGCTGAAGTGATCCTCCTGCCTCAGCCTCCCAAGTAGGTGGGACAACAGGCACATGCCACCACACCCTACTAATTTTTCTATTTTTTGTAGAGACAGGGTTTCACTATGTTGCTCAGGCTGGGCTTAAAAACCTGGCTTCAAGTGTATCTCCTGCGTAGGCCTTCCAAAGTACCGGGATTACAGGTGTGAGCCACTGTGTCTGGCCAAGAATATTCTTAATACAATAGTAAGAATTATTAATTTTATTACATCTCAACCCTTGATTGTGTCTTTTAAAAATTCTGTGAGACAAAATGCGCAAATATTCCTGTTATAAACCAAACTTCAAACGTTATCTCAAGGAAAAGGATTTTTGTGAGCTGAACAGCCCTCACATGGAAAATCATTTTTACTTGAAAGAATGACAGACAGATAAACTATAGTTATTCAGACTTAAGTATGTGGCAGACATTTTCTCAAATATGAGTGAAGTGAACCTGTCACATCAAGGAAAACAACTTCTAGCATTTAATGCCTATGATAAAATTTGAGCTTTCAAGCAAAATTTAGAATTTTTGAAAACTTGTATTCATCCCCATGAATTTGACAACTTTTTAGTTATTGAAAACTTTTCTGATGAGATCAGTAGTGACAATAATGAATGTGATTTTTTTTTTTTTTTTTTTTTTTTGAGGCAGATTGTCACTTTGTTGCCCAGGCTAGAGTGCTGTGGTGTCAGCCTAGCTCACAGCAACCTCAAACTCTTGGGCTCAAGCGATCCTCCTGCCCCAGCCTCCTGAGTAGCTGGGACTACAGGCATGAGCCACCATGCCCGGCTCATTTTTCTATATATTTTTAGTTGTCTGGTTAATTTCTTTCTATTTTTTGGTAGAGAAGGGGTCTCACTCTTGCTCAGGCTGGTCTCAAACTCCTGATCTTGAGCGATCTTCCTGCCTCGGCCTCCCAGAGTGCTAGGATTACAGGTGTGAGCCACCGTGCCCGGCCCAGAAGTAGATATGAGAACCAAGCTGCTTTCTATTGAACCAGAAATTAAAGAGATTTGTAAAAATGTAAAAATAATATCTGCTCACTAAAATATTTTGGACAATAAAATTAATTTTCATGAAATATGTATAATTCATGTTAAAATGGAATGACTATTATTTTTATAAGAATTAATAAATTTTAAAAAATTTCTCAGTTTTAATTTCTAATACCATAAATATTAACAAATATAATCCACATAAACAAAAGATGTTCGGAATCCTCCACAATTTGTAAGAGTGTAAATGGGTCCTGAGTCTGTCAGAAGACAGACTGGGGCCTGGGTTTATTGGTATTGGAACCCCCAGACTAGTTGCAGTGTGTGGACTTTGAGTGTTGAGGTCCTAGGTTTGGTCTTCTGAATCATATCCTTTCTAGTTAATGATAATACAGTGATTTTCCCTGTCGCCGGAAGATCAGGGTGGTCTCAACTCACAATCTATTTCGTACACTAGTACATGAGTCCAGAGTGTGGGCTGCAAGGAACTGGGGTGCTGATTTTGATTTAGAAGAAGAGAGACTGGTAAAATATAGGATAGACAGAAAATAGAGAAGAGCTGGTGGTGAGGAGGAGGCCCCAAAAGAGACTGTGTCATGTTTAGAAGGTTTTGGGAATGAAATCTTATATAAATAGCCCAAATTTAGTCTCCTGTCTGGGTTTTCCTGATATAAACTGAATTAGACCTTGGGGACAGCTTCAGTTTGATGAATGAGCATCTGTATATGGTTTGTTGTTCCCCAAACTAGTTGTGCTTGGATAAAATATAGTGAGAGAAATAGAGAACAAATCCCAAGGAAAATGGAAAACACAGTTTGTGTGGAAAGAAGATTTAGACATTGTAAAGTAGAGGGCCATATTATTTTTATAAAGAAGAATTTGGTAATGTAAAGGAATAATGATCTAATTATTTGTCTTGATGATAAGCAATGGTTCTCTTGATCAGACAAAGTTAATGAAGATAAAGCAAATTTGTTGACCTCAAAGATAAAAAGATGCTAACAAAGCAGGATAGAAGTGAAAGAGAGGGACTAATATTTGATAAAAGACTTGAGAACCAATTATGGTGAGTCACAGCAATCTTCTAAATATAAAAAGCATTCTAATTTCAGATTCTGTGATGGTCATTTTCCTGTCTGCTCTCAAACCTATCATTCTCAGCCCTTTCTTTGATCTGCTCTGATTCACAGGACATGACCAGGTTAAACTATATGTACTATAAACCAATTGGCTTCTGGTTGGTTAGATTCAGCCAATAAAAGGTACTAGTGAGAGACTGGAGGGGAGAGTGAGGGGAGAAGCATCTTACCACTAAGAAAGAGGCACAATAAAACCATCATATATTAATACGATACTTAGGGTGACTTGAAAAGATGCTAGTTTTTAGTGGACTCAGAGAGAAAGCTCTGCAGCAGGTCCAAGTAGTACAAACTGCATTGCCATTTGGGCCAGATGATCCAATGGATCACAGCCATGGTTAATAAGGATGCTAACTAACCATAGGACATAATATGACTATGTGACTAGAGCTACCCATTATTAACTTGATATATTATTGGATCAGATCAAGTGAGCACAGCAATGATGATTGTATAATGAAAATGGCACATTTTGGGATCGGGTCTGACAGGTACAAGAAAGTTGCATGGCTGGGTGGTCCAGACCACCATAGGACCTACCTCTGTTGTACTGAGGTCTGTCTCTCATGTCACAACCATGGCCTTCTGGCGGGTCCCCTATGATGAACTGAAAGAAGAGGAACAAACTGGAGTCTTGATCACAGAAGGGCCAGCTCAATCTGTTGGTGCTATGTTGGCACTAACCCAAAATGAACTGCTGCTACACTACTGTCCCACTGAAGGGTGGCCTGAAGGAAAATCTCCCATTTGACAGATCTGTGAGCACTGTGCCTGACCAACTACCTTCCATAAAGGAAAAAAATGCCTGACATACACACATACATGAACCTTTGCACAATGGCAGTTGGCTTGGTTGGTTAGTCAGGGGCCTAGAGGAGCAAGATTGGAAGATGGGAGATAAAGATGCCTAAGGAACAAATATATGGATAGACCTACTGGAGTAGGCTCAAAGTGTGCAGAAATTTGTGTTACATCAATGCCCATCAGAGAGCCTGTACTACAGAGAAAGCACTAAATAACAACTAGACAGGACTTATCTAGAAGTCATTCAGCCTCTCTGCTCAGCAATGTCTGTGTTTACATAATAGGCCCATGGTAATTATGTGGCCATGGTGGCAGGGTTAAAGGCTAGAATGATCCAACAGCATGAATTCCCTCTCTTCTGGGCTGATCTAACTACTGTCACTGCTGCTTGTCCAGTCTTCCAACAGCAAGGATAAATGCTAAGCCTTTATCATGGCACCAGCACTTAAGGAAGCCAGTCAAACATTCATTCAGTGGGAAATTGGTTATAGTGGACTCTTTCCACTCTGGAGAGGATGGCAAATTGTACTTAGAATTGATACCTCTTCAGGGTATGAGTGTGTCTTCACTGCCCTAGGTGCCTTTGCCAGCACCATCATGTGACAGCTGATAGAGCGCCTGATTTACTGGCATCAAGTCCTACCAAATGTTTTTTAAGATCAAAGGGCCCATTTTATGATAAAAGAGGTGAAACAATGGGTACATAAACATGAAATCAGACATCCTAATGGAACAATGGAATAATCTATTAAATACTTAGCTAAGGAACCCACTCAGGAATAACACTTCAAAAGGATGGGATGTTGTTCTCAAGGATAAGATATGTGCCTTGAATCTACAGCTGATTATGGTGATATGTTCCCAATAGTTAGAATATGCAGCTAAAAACCAATGGGTGGTTGCAGGAATGGCCCCTCCCATCATCACTTCCACTGACTCCTTTGCAGAATGTGGGCTTCCAATCAGTGCATTCTTAGGCTTTGCAGGATTAGAAGCACTTGTTTGGTATTAAGGCCACTTCTATGAGTATACACATTAAATCTGCACTGAATTGGAAACTATGACTCCACATGGTCACTTTAGATATCTTTTGCAATGAAGAAAGTTACTATCTTGGTGATAATAACAGACTTCAATTATCCATATGAAATAGAGTTGCTGCTACCCAATGACAACAGGAAGCCCAAGGCATGAAACACAAGGGATTCACTGAATTATCTCTTGGTGCTTCCATGTCCAATGATAGAATTAAATGTAATAACTAAGACCGACTGAGGTTAGGGGAATTAGGGCTCAGACCCTGCAGAGATCATGGTCTAGTTGCCCCCACCCAGAAAAGCAACATTGACTCCCTGAAGTGCTATCTCAGGATAGACAAATTAGAATAATTTTTTTCATGTCCTTTCAGCCTACCTTTTATACCAATCATTGCTATGGCAACAAGTTTTGTGCAGCTGTACGACATATTTATCATTTCCACACCCATGCTTCTATGATGCTATGGCATGGATGTCATTGAGAACCCACTCTGCACTTGGGCATGTACAACCTAGAAGAGTAAAGAAGTTAACAGTACCGGAACAATCCTTGAATACATTAGTTATCTATTGCTGCATAACAAATTACTAAACTTAGCAGCCTAAAACAATAACATTATCTCCCAATTTCTGTGGATCAAGATTCTAGACACAGTTTGTCTGGGTTTTCTGCTTCAGGGTTTCTCCAGGCTACCGTAAAGACATCAGGTGGGCTGCGTTCTCATCTGGAAGCTCAACTGAAGAAGAATCTGCTCCCAAGTTCACACAGGTTGGTGGAAGAATGTATGTCATTGAGGATTTAGCATTGAAAGCTTTAGTATTTTGGCTGGCTGTCAGCTGGAGGATGTCCTTAGCTCCTAGAGTCCATCTGAGTTTCCTGCCATGTTCTACCCCATAGGCAGCAACATAGCAGCTTGTTTCTTCAAGGACAGCAGGAGAGTCTGCTAGCAATATGAAGTACATAATATAATCACAACAGTGCCATTCTGTCACCTTTGCCATATTCTATTGGTTATATGCTTTATAGATTCTTCCTATATTCATGGGAGGTGATTACACAGGCCATTAATACCAGAAAGTGGGGATCATTGGGGAATCAGCCTATAGTCTGTCTGCCACAGTCTGCCCTCAGGCCCTCCCATATGAAAAATATATTTTCTCACCTCTCAAGGTTTCCAAGAGTCTCATCCGTTATAGCATCAGGTCAAAGTCCAAAATTTCATCATCTGAATCAGGTCCAGGAGCAGATAAGATTCCTGGGTATAACCTGTTAAGTGCAGCTCCTGGGGCACGATTACTCTCTATCTATGGACCTGTGAAAGTAAGCAAACAAGTTATCTGCCTTCAATGCACCCGACATACAATGGTGGGACAGACACAGGACAATAGCTATAGACATTCCAGTTCAAAAACAGACTGTAAAAAGGAGTCACTGGTCTATAGCAGTTTTGAAATACAATTGGTTATATGTTGGAAGTTCCTTAACTTCCTAGGATTGGCAATGATCTTCCATGGCTCTTGGGTCTGCCCCCTACGTTCTTGGTTCAACCATCTGAGACATCCTTTTTCATGGGAGGTAGCATGTATTTGCAGAGTAGCAGTTTTATCAGCTTACTTTCTGCCAGTAAAATTTTGAAGGTCTGATGGTCTCCTTTCATTTTCTAGTCTTGCTGTCCCTTTTATACCAAGGTGGCCTCTTTCTGCAGAAATAATTTTCTCAAGAACTTTGTGGTTCTTCATGTATTTCAGTGGAATTCACTCCATTAGACAAAAGCCACATGCATAGATATTTTCAAAAATAATCACATCTTCTTTAAACTTGGAGGCTCAATGGGTTGATTGAGAGGATCTGAGGCACATCCTTAGATCTCTTGAAACCTCGGGCAATCTCTTAAAATAGCCTTTTATGTCATTGAATACTCTTATTTTCAATCTTTTTGAGGTTTTAACAAAAGGCTGTAGAGTCAATTCATAGCATTTTCTCTAGATCAGGTTTTCCTGACAATGCTCAAAAGCCATCTCCAAGTGTTAATATTTTTTTTTTGCCATCTGGGGAGGATGAGGATTTTCAAAATCATTAAATCTTTTTTTTTTTTTTTTTTTGAGACAGAGTCTTGCTCTGTTGGCCAGGCTAGAGTGCCATGGCATCAGCCTAGCTCACAGCAACCTCAAACTCCTACGCTCAAGCGATCCTTCTGCCTCAGCCTCCAGAGTAGCTAGGACTACAGGTGTGCGCTAATTTTTTGTTTCTATTTTTAGTTGCCCAGCTAATTGTTTTTCTATTTTTAATAGAGACGGGGTCTTGTTCTTGCTCAGGCTGGTCTCAAACTCCTGAGCTCAAGCAATCCTCCTGCTTCGGCTTCCCAGAGTGCTAGGATTGCAGGCATGAGCCACCGCACCCAGCCCAAAATCACCAAGTCTTGATTCCTTTTTGTTTAACAGTTTGTCTCTCAATTTGTCTCTCTTCTTGCATTTCACTATAAGTAGCAAGAATAAACCAGTTGTTAGCTTCAACACTTTGCTTGGAAATCTCCTTAATTATATAACCAAGTTCATAACTTATGAGTTCTGCTTCCAACATAACTGCCAGAGATAATTTCACTAAGTTTTCTGCCAGGACATAACAAGGATCCCCCTCCTTCCAGTTTCCAATAACATGTTCCTTACTTCCTTCTGAGCCGTCAACAGTAGAATGCTTGATATCCATATTTTTACTGACCATCTGTTCAGGGTGGTTTAGGCTTTCTGTATCATGCTTTTCAACATTCTTTCACTGTCTGCCTACTAGACAGAATTCCAAAGCCTCAGACATATTTTTAGGTATTTGTTACAGCAGCACCCCACTCCTAAGAACCAAAATCTGTATTAATTTTTCATTTCTGTGTAACAAATTACCACAAAATTTAACAGGTTAAAACAACATACATTTACTATCTCAGTTCTTGCAGGTCAAGAGTCCAGGTATAGCTTAGTTGAGTTTCCCAGTTTTGGGTCTCTCCAGGCTACAATGAAGGTGTTGGCTGGACTGTGTTCCCATCTGGAGGCTTAAATGAAAAAGAATCTTCTTCCAAACTCTCTCAGGTTGTTGGAAGAATTCATTTCTTTGCAGTTGTAGGGCTGGCAGCTTCGGGGTAGGGTTTGTTTTGTTTTGCTGGCTGTCAGAAGCTGTTCTCAGTTTCTAGAGGCCATCTGAGTTCCTTGCCACATGGTCTTCTCCATAGGCAGTTCATCACATAGCAAATGCTTCTTCAAGACCAGCAGGAAAGTCAGATGGAGAGTCTGCTATCAAGGCAGATTCTTACATAATGTAACACAATCATGGGAGTGCTATCCCATCACATTTGCCATATACTGTGATGTAATCACGGGAGTAATATCTATCACCTTTGCCGTATTCTTCTGGTTGGAAGCATTTCACAGGTTCTATCCAGACTCGAGGGAAGGATCTTAAAGAAGGTCATTGATACCAGAAGGCAAGGATCACTGCAGGTTACCTTAGGATCTGTCTACACATTGATCAATGGAGGAAGAAAATTAGTGAATAAATGTTCCTCTCTTTTTCACTCAGGCAGACAATTCTAGGTAAATTTTAGGAAGCTATTCAAAGATCTAGTAATAGCAAAATGAGCCCTAGTTACCTATAGCAATGTTCAGATTGATAAATGTACTCTTGAATTGGCTTTCTTTCCTTCCATGTTTTAGTTTTCCCAGTCCCCCATTCCTATTCACTGGGATCTCTTCCCCAAATCAACTACTTGCCATAAATTATTGTCTCAGACTCTGATTTCTGGCAGGAAGACAGGCTAATAGAAGAATTGAATAAACTTGTACAAATGGTATGTTACAAGTTAGAAGGAATGGCAGGCAGGTGGTTCTCATCCCCATACATGAATTATTCCCTCTCTCTATATATTTCTCTAGACTATCTTTAATTAGGCAGTGCTAAAACTTCTTGGAAGAAAGCATACTAAAGGTGCCTTCTCTATATGGCTTTCAAGATACAGCATCTTAACTCTCTTCTCCATAAAATTAGAATTAACCCTGGATACTAAACTAGGCTAGACTGGCAAGAGGAGCTCAAGTAGTTTACACTGTAGGAGAGAATTTTATCAAGTATGAACCTGACAGAGCTTGACAACTCAAAAAAGAGCAACAGAAATATTCGAATATAAGGGAGAAAATAATTAAAGAACATTTATCACAAATAAGCATTAGTTTCTTCAGTTATCTCTATTTCCATGGTATCTGCCACTTCAAGTGGTGACTCTGCATGAAGTAGAGTCATTCACTCTACACTGGCCAAGTTATTGGTTAAATCACAAAGGTAAAATGAGATGACTATAAGGTCGTATGCTTTGGGGGTGGGATGTAATTGCAAAGAAAGGGATACCATGAGACCTGGGGAAAGAGTTATGAAGAAGGAAAACCAATGGAATGCTTAAGAAAAGGACTTGAGTCAGAGTCAGCTGGATACTGTGTCTAACATGGTGAGCTATGATAATACTCACACAACACTTTTAAAATGATTGTCTTAAGATTCCCCTGGCTGCATGGTCAGTGTTCTCATTTCCTTTTTTTAGAATTGGGTTCGTGCTCTTTGAAAGTAGGTGACTACCATTGGTTGAGTGCTTTGTATGTACAGCCCTAGCACTGAGCTAAGTGCTTTGCATGCAATTTCATAACATCTTTATGAGGCTAGACACTATTATTGTCCATGTCTCTATGCATGAGGAAACTGTTAACCTCAGGGTGTTGAGTAACTTGCCCAAGGTCACACAGCTAGTAAATGACAGAGCCCAGAACACATTTGGTCACTTAAAAGCTCAAGCCTTTAACCACTATCTCATACTACTGCCTCAAGTTTCAAGATAGGGAAACTCACTTTTTAAATGTATTTATAGGACATTTACATTTTTCCATATCTTAGTTTAGTCTCTTAAACGAATGAGCTTAGAAATTCGTTTCTTCTACAGAATATGCAAACCATCTATGGTAACAGAGGCAGATGAGTGGTTACTTGAGGATGGGAAAGGCCTAGGAAGGGCAGGAGGAAAAAATTACAAAGTGGCATCAAGAAACTTGGAAGTGATAATTAAGATGTAGTGAACACATTTATTACTCCCAAAAGTAAAAGTGTCTTGTTCAAGACTAGCCTGAGAGGTGATAGCAGAGACAGGATAAAATATTATTTTTAAGGTTCTTGAACAGGTGGTTTTTTTCCTCACAATTTGATAAATTATTAATATTCCCACATAGTTTCAAAAATAATTTGAAGAGATATAAAATATGCCATGTCTATTATAGAAAGAAGATTGTGTTTAAGAACTTTGAATTAACGTATATATCTCAAATAAGCATTGGAAATCTCTTATAAAGTCATTTGATAAAAGAGTTAAATGCAGGCTGGGTGTGATGGCTCACGCCTGCAATCCTAGCACTCTGGGAGGCCAAGGTGGGAGGATTGCTTGAGCTCAGGAGTTCGAGACCAGCCTGAGCAAGAGTGAGATCTCATATCTACTAAAAATAGAAAGAAATTAGCTGGACAACTAAAAATATACAGAAAAAATTAGCTGGGCGTGGTGGTGCATGCCTGTAGTCCCAGCTACTTGGGAGGCTGAGGCAGAAGGATTGCTTGAGTCCAGGAGTTTGAGATTGCTGTGAGCTAGGCTGATGCCATGGCACTCTAGCCAGGGCAACAGAGTGAGACTCTGTCTCAAAAGAAAAAGAAAAAAAAAGTTAAATGCATCTCTTTGTAAGTTTATCATTATCATATGCAATCTACTGGGAACTATTTTTTTTTTTTTTTTTTTACAAATTCTGTAACTGTGTGGCCAAAAGGAGACTACTAAATACTTCCAAAAGCAGCGTCTTGTATAGAACACATTAAAATTGGAAATTGTTAGCATTCTTAGTTGTGTAGGAGAGCTGAGTTCCTTCTAAAATGATAATTAACACCTAACCACAGATTCTCATAGCACTGAATTTGTGAAAATAATTGGAACACTACCCTAAGTAGACAGATTACAAAACCACATTTTGCAGCCTAAATGTGGCAGATTGTTTTGGCTTTTTTTTTTTCATTATGCAAGGTTCTTTGCAAAAAATTTATGTATTTCATAATCAATGAGTTTAAAAATGAGTTTCTTATATTATAGAAAGTATAATAAACATTGACTTATTTTTGTAGGTTATTCTAGGATTCTTCTATTTTCACTCAGCATTCTAAGATCAAAGTGTAGAAAGATTGCACAGGATCTTATTTTTTTTTTTTTTGAGACGGCATTAAATATCAAATGTCTGATTTTTTTTTTTTAATTTAATTTTTTTTTTTTTTTTGAGACAGAGTCTCACTCTGTTGCCCAGGCTAGAGTGAGTGCCGTGGCGTCAGCTTAGCTCACAGCAACCTCAAACTCCTGAGCTCAAAGGATCCTCTTGTCTCAGCCTCCCGAGTAGCTGGGACTACAGGCATGTGCCACCATGCCCGGCTAATTTTTTCTATATATATTTTTAGCTGTCTATATAATTTCTTTCTATTTTTTAGTAGAGATGGGGTCTCGCTCTTGCTCAGGCTGGTCTCGAACTCCTGAGCTCAAACGATCCTCCCACCTCGGCCTCCCAGAGTGCTAGGATTACAGGCGTGAGCCACCGCGCTCGGCCAGGATCTTATTTTAATCTCAAATGTAGTCAAATATCATTTCTCAATCTTCTTTGAAGAAGACTAATTTTTAACCCTGTTGTATTAGTTAGGATTCTTCAGGGAATCCAAACCAATAGGATGTGTGTAAATATAGATATAGATGTTTATTTTAAGGAATTGTCACACATGATTGTGGAGATTCAGGAAAGCTTTATTTAGTTTGAGTCTGAAGGAAATCTGTTGGCAGAATTTCTTCTTGCTCTAGGGAGGTCAGTCTTTGATTTATTAAGGCCTTCAACTGATTGATGAGGCCCACCCACATTATGAAAAGTAATTTATTTATTTATTTATTTATTTTTTTTTGAGACAGAGTCTCACTCTGTTGCCCAGGCTAGCGTGAGTGCCGTGGCGTCAGCCTCGCTCACAGCAACCTCAAACTCCTGGGCTCAAGCAATCCACCTGCCTCAGCCTGCCAAGTAGCTGGGGCTACAGGCATGCGTCACCATGCCCGGCTAATTTTTTCTATATATATATTTAGCTGTCTATATAATTTCTTTCTATTTTTAGTAGAGATGGGGTCTCGCTCTTGCTCAGGCTGGTCTCGAACTCCTGAGCTCAAACGATCCGCCCACCTCGGCCTCCCAGAGTGCTAGGATTACAGGCGTGAGCCACCGCGCCCGGCCAAAAGTAATTTATTTTAATCAAAATCCACTTATTTAAATATTAATCTTAACCAAAAACACCTCCACAGAAACACCCAGAATAATGTTTAACCAGATATCTGGGTACCATGGCCCAGTCAAGTTGACACATAAAATTAACCACCACAGTTATCCAATTTGTCTGTATCAAAGTCTCAAAGTTGAAAGAGACCTACGTGGTCAAATAGTCTAACACTCCTGCAAATACAATTCAAACACTGATTTGAATTGAACTGAATTTTTATGAATTGAATTAAATATCCCCAGTGGTGACTAGGTTCAGCCAGGTCTCCACGTGGTGCTGGGGAGTAATGTAAGATAGAAGTTAAGCAGAATCTCTGGAATCACATTGCCTAGGTTGACATCACGGCTCTCCTGCTTACCTTGCATGTAACTTTGGATGAATTACTTTAACTTTGCTGAGCCTCCATTTCTTCACCTGCCCAAAGAGAATAGTAATAATAACTATTTATGACACATATTGCTGTTGTTAATCAATATTCAGGTCTCTTTCCTTTCTGGGACCACAGTGGACTGGCTGTATTTCTCAGCGACCCTATACTTAGATGGGGCCGTGTGACTCAGTCTGGTCAGTGACATGCTGTAGGATTGACATGAGTCACTTTTCACGATGAGGCAGTGAAACGTTAATAGGAGAGTCTCTAGTCCTTCTTCCCCTACTGTGGCAATCATAAAAAAGGATTCATATTAAGATGCTGGTATTACAAGGTTGAAGCAGGCTGGATTATCATGTCATTACATAGAGGACAATTGCCTGCATCCAGAACCAACTTTTTGTTAAACAGTTGTGTTTTTTCCCAACTGCCGCATAACCTAGACTATTCTGATATATTGTCTCATAGAGTTGTTTTGAGGATTCAGTCAGATATTGTACCGGAGGGAACTGCTTGTCTGACAAGCAGTAAGGACTCAAATATTATAATTACAATACTAATTGAATCATATCTGCTTTGAATATAAAATATTGCTTTGTCCTTGATAAATATAACAATTCAAAACTCAAACAGCAAAATTAGAGTGCTGGGTAACTTTTGTTGAAAGTATCCCAACTCTTTAAACTTCTCCTTGTAACACTCCCTTGCACAAGTAGGCATTCATAAATAAATAAATTCCTTTTTTGCTGACCCTCTGATAATTGCTATCATTCTTTTCCAGGATCTTTTGTTCCCTTATTGTTAGACTGGAAAGATTTCATTTTCTGTGTATTTTGCTAGACCTAGGTTCTCATTAAATAACTACTTTTGGATAGAATTATCTATTAAAAAATTTAGTATTATCCTGTCATTCATGGGGCTTAGGAAGTGATAGCCACTCATATGTCTTAACTCCTCTCTGAATTCAGAATCAGTTAATAAGAATCCAGAAAGAGAAAGATAAAATAGCAACTTCTTACAATAAAGCTGCTTGGACAGTATGAGTTCAATGTACAGCCAGAACTATGTTTTTCAATACTCCCTAAGTCCAAATGGGTGATAACTCACCAGGGGAGAGTTAGGTCTGCGGTACAGATAGACTTATGCAGAATCACTGTTTCACACTTGGCAAGGTCAATAGTAGAAAGAAATGAGAGTTGGGTCTCAGGCCTGTTCTAGAAGACAAGCCTGGGCCCTGATCCATGTATTTTTAGTTTAATTAAATATATGAGTAACAAAGCAGAATGTAATTTATTGTGGGTGGGCAGATTTGAAAAAGATGGCAAGAAAGGGCTTGGGCCTTAGGCTCTTCTCCCCAAATCACCAACTATTAATAAATAAAATATTCCTTCTACTTCAGGAAGTTGGCAGAAAGAAATATGGAAGTTTTTCTTGACCCTATATTTATGAAAGAAACGTATTTCTGGCCTCACAGTGGCTCACACCTGTAATCCCAGTACCTTAAGAGGTGAAGGTGGAGGATCCTCTGAGGTCAGAGAGTTAAAGACCAGCTTTGACAACATAGTAAGACCACCTGTAGTCCCAGCTACTCAGGAGGCTGAGGCAAGAGGATTGCTTGACCCAGGAGTTTGAGGTTGCAGTTAGCTATGATGACACCACTGCCCTCTAGCCTGAGTGACAGAATGAGACCTTGCTCAAAAAAAAAAAAAAAAAAAAAAGAAAGAAAAAAGAAAACAAGAAAGAAAGAGAGAAACAAAAAGAAACGTATTTCTATTTTTAAAGCCAGGTAGGAAAACTGTGAGGCAGAGAAGATGGTTCCTGCTAATATAAAGAAATAAATCATTGTTGCTATGGTCTGAATGTTTACCTCCTCCTCAAATTCATATGTTGAAATCCTCATCCTCGAAAATGATGGTTTTAGGAGGTGGGGCCTTGGGAAGTGATTAGATTGTACAGGCAAAATCCCCATCAATGGGATTAGTGCCCTTATAAAAGAGGCCCATGAGAGACCTCTCACCCCTTCTACCATGTGAGGTTAGAGTGAAAAGACAGCTGTCTATGAGATAGTGGGCCCTTACCAGACATTGCATCTGCTAGTGCCTTGGTCTTAGACTTCCCAGTCTCCAGAATGATGAGAAATAAATTTGTTTATAAACCACCCAGTCTATGTTATTTTGTTATAGCAGCCTGAATGGACTAAGATAAGTGTGATATTGTTGAAAGCTATGTTCTGAAGTTACTTTTTAATTATATAAGAAATAAGATGTTTATAATTTACTAAAAATTGATTAAAATTTTAAATATTATAAAAATTTTATAAAATATCAAGAAAAAGTTACATATACTAATATTTTTAGTGACAGTTTTTCCTGACTTCCCCCCAATTTGTATTGTTAATAAAGTTTTAGTAATTTTTACTCATAATAAATTGATCCACAAGAAACATTCAATAGCAAATCATCAACAAATGTTAATAAGTACATATTATGTGCAAAACACTGTGTCAGATAAGGAGATACAAAAACTTAACAATCCAGTCATGATCTTACAGTCTAGGGGAAGAAACAGATTTCAAAGAATATATTTAAAAATTGTGTGTTAAGCACTGTAACAGAGATATCTATGGGGTCATACAAAAATCCAGCAAAGGAGTGGACTATGACAAATTACCTATTCAGTATCCATTTTCGGCTTCTTCCTTATGAACAGAAATCCAATTTGGTTTTGGATGACCATGTAAACAGCTAAAAAAATGTCCTGTCCCTCTTGTAGCTAAGAGTGACCATGTGGGTAGTGCATTTCTTTTTAATGAGATAGAAGCAGAAAACTATCAGGGATTTTACGGTTTTTTAAAAATTATTATGGGTGCATAATAGTTGTATATCTTTATAGGGTACATGTGATGTTTTGATACAGGCATACAATGTGAATTAATCAAATCAGGGTAACTGGGATGTCCATCACCTCAGGTACTTATCATTTCTTTGTATTAGGAACATTCCAATTTCACTCTTTTAGTTATTTTAAAGTATACCCTAGTTTATTGTTGATTGTAGTCATTTTGTTGTGTTATCAAATATGTTCATTCTATCTATCTAACTATATTTTTGTACCCATTAACCATCACACTTTTCCCCCCACTCCCCGCTACTGTTCCCAGTCTCTGATAACCTTCATTCAACTCTCTGTCTCCATGAGATAAATTGTTTTAATATTTAACTCCCACATATGAGTGAGAACATGTGAGATTTGTCTTTCTGTGCTTGGCTTATTTCACCAGTTCCATTTGTGCTGTTGCAAATGGCAGGATTTCATTCTTTTTTGTGGCTATATATTATTCAATTGTGTATGTGTACCATAATCTCTTTATTCATTCATCCATTGATAGAAATTTTGGTTGATTCCAGATATTGACTAATGTGAATAGTGCTGCAATAAATATGGGAGTGCAGATATCTTTTTGATATATTGAATTTCCCTCCTTTGGATATATACCCAGCAGTGGGATTTCAGAATAAGCTTTGCCAATTCAAATTCTTGATGTAGGTACTACCCCCTCCTTTTATTTTTTTTTAAAAATTTTGTTGTGGTAAGAACATTTAACATGAAATCTACCCTCTTAATAATTTTTTAAGTATACATTATTGTTGACTCTAGGTACAGTGTTGTACAGCAGATCTCTAGTGCTTATTGTCCTAGCTTAACTGGAACTTTATGCCCATTGATTACTAACTCCTCATTTCTTCCTTCCTCCAGCCCTTGTAAGCCACCATTTCTGTGAATTTGATTATTTTAGATACCTCATATAAGTGGAATCATGCAGTATTTATCTTTCTGTGATGGTCTTATTTCATTTAACATAATGTCCTCCAGATTCATCTATGTTGTCACATATTGCAGAATTCCTTCTTTTTTAAGGCTGAATAATAGTCCCTTGTATATATATATATACCCATTTTCTTTCTTCATTCATCTGTCGATGGACATTCACATCTTGGCTATTGTGAATAGTGCTGCAATGAAAATAGGAGTGCTAATATCTCTCTGAGATATATCTAGAAGTCGGATTGCTGAATCATGTGGCAGTTTAATTTTCAGTTTTTTTGAGGAAGCTCCTTACTGCTGTTTGTTTTGTTGCCTATGTTTTTCATGTAGTATCCATAAAATCATTGCCAAGACCAGTGTTATGAAGTTTTCCCCTCTTATTTCTATTAAAGTTTTATAATTTTGGGTCTGATGTTTAAGTCTTTAATTCATTTTGAGTTTATTTTTGTGGATAGTATAAGATTTCATTCTTTAGCATGTGGATATCCAGTTTTCCCAGCACCATTTGTTGAATACTATTCTTTCTTCATTGTGTTATGTTGGCACCTTTGTCAAAGATCTGTTGACTGCATATGTGTGAATTTATTTTGAGGCTGTTTATTCTGTTCCATTGGTTCGTGTCTGTTTTTTTTTTTTTTTGAGACAGAGTCTCACTCTGTTGCTGGGGCTAGAGTGTCGTGGCATCAGCCTAGCTCACAGCAACCTCAAACTCCTGGGTTCAAGCGATCCTCCTGCTTCAGCCTCCCGAGTAGCTGGGACTACAGGCATGCGCCACTATGCCTGGCTAACTTTTTCTATACATTTTTAGTTGTCCAGCTAATTTCTTTCTATTTTTAGTAGAAATGGGGTCTCACTCTTGCTCAGGCTGGTCTCGAACTCTTGAGCTCAAACAAGCCACCCGCCTCAGCCTCCCAGAGTGCTAGGATTACAGGCGTGAGCCACCGCTCCTGGCCTCGTGTCTGTCTTTATGCCAGTATCTTCTGTTTTTATTACTGTAGCTTCATAATATATTTTGAAATAAGGAAATATGATGCCTACAGCTTCGTTCGTCTTTCTCAAGATTGATTTGGTTATTTGTAGTCTTTTATGGTTCCATATGAATTTTAGAATTATTTTTTCTATTTTTGTAAAAAATGCTATTGGGATTTTGATATGAATTGCATTGAGTCTATAGATCACTTTGGGTGAAATGAACATTTTAACAATATTAAGTCTCCAATCCTTGTACATGGGATGTCTTTCCATTTGCTTATGTCTTAATTCCTTTTACCAATGTTTTCTAGTTTTCAGAATACAAATCATTCACCTCAGTGTATGATAGATACCACCTCCACATAGTTTCCCAACATGAAACTTGGTCTCCTCTTTTTTCACCTTTCTCATCAAAACCTAACTGTAACATTTTAGACATCTGCTTAGATGTGTTCGAGTACTGGAGTAGTGTGAAATTCAAGAAAATACACTTGAAAGATAATAGTAATTTATTATTAATTTATTATAGAACTCCAAAGAGACTTCCATTCATAATTTAATACTTGGTAAATACATTTCTTTCCTCAATAATTCTCAAATTCTTTATTTTCTCTGAAAGGTGTTTGTTCTTCAGTCTTCCCAATTTCTGAAAGTCATTTTTGATCTCTTTTTCCTTGACCCTAACATCAAGCTAACATCAAATCCTAGAGATTCTTCCTCCAAAAAATAACTCCATACTACCATCATAGTCTAGACTATTTAGCTCTTTCCTAAATTTTGCACTAATTCCTGCCTCTCTGCTTCTTCTTTTACCCTCCACCAGTCCTCTACAGGGAAGCTAAAGTGATCTTTTTAAAAAGCAAATTTGGACAGGTGCTAATAACAATTGAGTGGTTTCTGTTGCACTCTGAATTACATCTAAAACTCTAATTATGCCATGCAGACTCCTACAGGATCTGGCCTGTATTTACTTCTTCAATTTAATTTCCAGCCATGCCTGTTTTACTTACTACAGTATATATTTCAGTTCCTAGTATAATTTGATTCTCAGAAGACACCTAATAACTATTGAAAAGTTAATGCATAAAGACAGATGATGATTTAAGTTTTAGACATGTGTGAAGTGAGATGTCTAAATAGAAATTACAATAATTTGTGATTATATATATGATTATGTTGCTCAGGAGAGAGAACTAGGCTAGAGATATCTATTTGATAGAGTAACGGGAATGAGAAAATAAGATCCATCTCTTGGAGAGATGGATCAGGAAAAAGACACAGTAAAAAGAGAAAAAGGCTGAGCATGGAATTCTGGGGGACAATTAAAGAAATAGTAGAGAAAGATAAACTTGAAAAGGAGACTGAGGAGGAGTCAGAAAGATAAGAGGAAAACTGAGAGGATAAGAAGGACAGAATTTTTGCCCAAAGGCAAACCAGGAGGCACACAAAAAGCTGCCAATTGGTGATGGCAGCTGAAGTGAAAAGGCTATGTAGATCAAGCGCTGAGGTAGGCCTTATGAGTCATGGGTAAGATGCACAGGCAAAAGAAATCAGTAGGCAAAGAGAGGCTTTGAAGAACTAATCAGCTGGGCTGGTGCCCTGGCAGCCTCCCATGCTGGAATGTAGAGTCTTATGTAGATGATGATTCAGAAACTATATCTGGGCTCAGTGTGAAATAGTAATTTTCTTTTTAAAATAAACTTTTTTTTTTTTTTTTTTTGAGACAGAGTCTCACTCTGTTGCCTGGGCAAGAGTGAGTGCTGCGGCATCAGCCTAGCTCACAGCAACCTCAAACTCCTGAGCTCAAGTGATCCTCCCACCTCGGCCTCCCAGAGTGTTAGGATTACAGACGTGAACCACCACTGCGGGCCAAAAATAATCTTATATGTTTCAAAGAAAGATTTCAAAAAGCCATTTTTACACCTATCAAAAATCATAAATAAGATGTTCTGGGTTACTAAGCAACACTGTGAAGGCAGAACGGAAGAATGAATAAGGATATGTATAGATTAATGTATTGTTCTTATTGTTCTTTTACTGTGATTTGTTGTATTAAGCAATAAAGGTGGCAAAAGGGGATTAGCTTAGAATGTTAACTCTACCTATTTGTAAGAGGAGGTCCAGCTGGAAGTTTACTTAAAAGGACAACACAACCCTGAAATTGAGCCTGTTTCCTGATTGTTGAGGAAGTAGATTTCATTTTCACATCCCATGATCCTGATACTTACATTTTAGGGGTTTGTGTAGATTATCAAATAAATCTACAAATTATACCTGCCTATGTATCTTCTATAATCCTCAGAATCAGGCCAGTTGCTGCAAAAGCCCTGGTATCAATGAAAGGTTGGTAAAGTGCATGGTCTGTGTGTAATTTTCTTCCGAGTGTAGTGAAAATAGTTAGTAATATTGTATAGAACATAATGTTCCCAGAGGTAGTAATCATGAAAGTTCTTTTAAGTTATTTAATTAAGTTATTTTAAGTTCTTTAATTTTTATTATACAGTAGGTATTTTTTTTTAACTCCACTTTACAGATGATGAAAAGAGCCTTGGTGAGCTCACACAGATAGTATTAATGAATGACAGGCCTAGGATTAGAACTGAGATCTGACTTTAGTGTTGGAGCTTAACCTCTCTATACTACCCTATTTCAGTGAATCAAATTTATATAAATGAACTTTGTAATATTGGTTGAAATTATTTTGAGATTTTCTTTGGACCTAATAGTAATACTAACTCTTAACAGTTTCTGGGTTATTACTGCTAATCCAATGAGAACATCTATGCATGAAATAAAAGTACTTAGTTTTTGTCAAATATTAGCACTGAAGAAACAAAAGATTAACAGAATACTTTTGATTTTTTTTTTCAAACAACAGTCACTGCTATTCAAGGCGAAGTCTAAACTTTTACTTGACATTTTTTGCTACTTTTTACGAATTTGACAGTTGTGCATTTGGAATCTGTTCAAATTCTATTTGTAGCTGAATCATGTGAATGCCAAGGAGATCAGTACATCTGCTTCTTAGCATCTCTAGAGTAATCTGTATTTGCAGAATGCTTTATATAAATTTGAACATGTTAGCATGCTCAATCAGATTTATTTACCACCAGTCATAATGTTAGGCCTTTCACAGTGTTTTAACAGAGTTTGGAGCAAGTGTATATAATAAACTATTAACTGTTTTTGGCTGAAAAACTAGTAGGCAGCATGCATTGCTTTTGATTTGAATATTTTTACTAAAAAAATTATAGATATAATAAGGAGGAAATGATTACTATATAGTAAATAACAAGTAGTTGTAGAGTACATTCCCATGGAACTGACCTACAAGTATAGAAAAGAAAGTGAGACAGTCTCAAGGGTTGTTTTTGTTTTCTTTCTAAAGCAGGGGCTAAAGTTACATTTTAGACTATATATCACTAGGAAATGAGACATAAAAAACACCCATAATCACATATCATTATGACACCTAAGCCAATTAGCAAGAATTCCTTAATATTATGTAATATCTAGTCAGTATTAAAATTTCCTTGATTGTCTCATTAACGTTTTTTATGGCCCTATTTAAAGCATAGTTATTAATATCTTTTTATAAGTGGTTTGTTTGAATCAGAATCTAAAAAAGGTCCACATACTGCATTTGGTTGATATGTCTGATGAGTCTGTTTTACTCTGTAACAGTGCCTTTTTCTCTCTCGCCTTTATTTATTGAATAAATTGAATTATATATTTATTTATTTATTTTCCTCTAGAATTTTCCCTGATCTTAGTTTAGGTAATTGTATCCATATTGTATACTACTTTAGCAAGTTAGGGACAGGGGAAGGGTTTAGGATACAAAGGATGTCAGGGCCAAGTCTATTGGCTGACTGAAAAAGGAAGTTGATGGGAAATAAGCAACAAAGCGGGATCACCAGGGGTGGAGGTGGTGGTCATCTCTGCAAAGGAGTTGACATTCAGCGCTGAAGTCTTAAATAGAGGTGTGCCAGCCCCAGTTCATTTTCAGGAAGATATTACAGGGATTAAGGGATAAAGGAAACAACCTGAGGGAATGGAATTAGGAGTCTGGTCTCAGCTGTGCAAGTAAGAATATGAGACAAAAGTAAGGCTCCTACAAGAATGGACTGAAAACAACTAAGGATGAAAATCAAAAGGACCCAGGATCAGAGGACTGAACCTGACAGGGGTGCAGTAGACAGATTTTATTGGAATATAGGGTAGGTGCTTTTTTTCTGCACCATGTCAGCTCTGGGCACCAGAGTTCTAGAGGGGTAAGAGAGATACTGCATATCCAGGATATCTGGCAGAAGACATCTAGGTAAAACCTGTCTTTGGGAGGGGTGAGTAGATGGCTGCTACCTGATAATGCTGCAAGTATATTTGCCACCTTCCCTCCCAGCAGAGAACAGCAAAAAATGAGTTTTGAAACACTGTTATATTACAGGCAGAGGCCTCTTGCTAGTTTTGCATTCATTTTAGGAAGGAGGTGGAACAACATACAGATACTTGATAATTTTCTTTTTTGTAAATAAGAGGAGCATAGAACCCAGAAGAAACTGATGATTTATTAAATTGAAAGCATTAATGTGTGACCTGGTTTATACAAATTGAATACTTGTGACCTCAGAAGTTTTCACAAACTGGTATAAACAGAGGTTGGATAAAACTAACTGGAATAATCCAGTGACTAATAATCTAGTAGCTAACTAAAATACCAGCAATATATAAACTTTTATATATATTAAGAGATATGACTAAAAGTCATTTGGACATTCTGCAATGAAATTATAGATTTGGGTTTATCCAGAAAGTATTATAGAAGAAAGTATGTTGTGAAAAATCTCACGTGTTGGAGGAAAAAAAGAGTAAGGGTTGGTTTAAAAAAAGTTAGGTATAATTTCTTTGCATTATAGTTACAACTTTGGAAATCTGAGGAATTATGTGTTCTATGCTTCCCATGTTTAAATAATTGTGACAAAATTTTTTTTATACACTATCCTGAAGTTGAAATGAAAAACACCTTTACAATTGAAAATTAGCCATTAGAAAGAAATGGGTACTTTTTCTTTTTAGAATGTGAGTCTGGTATGTCCTCTCAGTTTAGTTAAAACTCAAGAGTCAATTCTTATACCCTGAGCATAAATTTCCAGCTATTTCTAGAGATGGTGTTACAAGTCATAGCATGCACCTAATTTTGAATAGGCAATGTAGGTGGAAAGAGTAGGCAGAGCTTTTCAATAAGACTTAATCGTCTTTAACCTGTGAATACATAATTATATAATTTGTTATGATGAACTTTCCTTTTTAGACTTCTATGGTGGGAATTATTAATACTTTGGAGTTATGTGAAAACAGTATATAATTCTACTTTTTATTACTCTAAATCATGATCTCCTAAACGTATGCAAATTTCTTAGTCTGATTATATAATACATCATCTTCATTGGTACATTATGCAAATTTGAAATAAGAATGTTATTATGAAGAAAAACACTTAAAATACTATGCTGGTACAGCTATTTAAAAAGGGAATACTAATAATATATTGATACAATTGTGCCTATATGGATGATAAAAGAAGAAAAGATAAATGGAAATGTATGTTTTTGCTTTAAAGGCATGTATCAGTTGGAGATAACAGTACAAATTAGTAAAATACTTGGTCTGATGAGGTTTCTTTAATAATAGGTATAAAGAATTTGGTTGGACCTGATATTTGGCATGTAAGTGATTATCTTTCTTTTACAATAATTATTAAAATATTTTTTTAAATTATTACTGTTTTGCATAGTCAATTTTTTTAGATTTATGTAAACAACACTCTCAATGCTCTTCGTTTATTCTCAACTCTCAGAACTTTCATTTGGGATCATTTTGTTTCCATCTTTAGACTTTCCTTTATCACTATCTATTAGTAGCAAACTCTGCTTTTGCTTACCTTAAAATACCTTTGTTTTAGTCTCATTCTTAGAAGATCTTTTCACTGGGTACTGAATTCTAGGCTGACAGTCATTTTATTTTAGCTCATTAAAGATATTATTCCACTGTCTTCTGGTATTCATTGGAAAGTCAAGTTACTTGAGGATAATCTGTATTTTTTCTCTGCTACTTTTAAGGTTTTCTTTTTGATGTTCTGCAGTTTCACTATGATGCATCTTAATGTAAATTTGTTAATCTTTAACTTGTTTGGGATTTGAGGGTCTTCGTAAGCCTGTGGGTTTGAGGTTTTCATCAGTTCTGGAAAGTTTTCAACCATTATCTTGTCAAATATTGCCTCTGCCCCATTGACTTTTTCCTTTTCATCTGAAGCCATAATTAGATTTATTTTAGATCATCTCACAATGTTCCCATGTCACTTAAAGGCTTTTTCATATTTTTCATTTCTTTTTCTGTTGCATTTAAGATAACTTCATCTCTATGTTCCATTTCACTAGCTTATACTTCTGCTGTGTCAAATAGACTATTAAACTTATCCATTGAGTTTTTAATTTTAATTATTTACATTTTTAAATTCTTTAAGTTATATATTTTTTAAATATCCTCAGTCATTATTTACAGTCTTCTCTGCATAAATTTTCAAGCTTGCCTTGTATTCGTTTTTTCATATTTAATATAGTTAGTTTATAGTCTGTGCCTTGTAAATCCAAGATCTGAACTCATTTATTTTACTTTATTTAAGACAGGGTCTCTCTTGCTCTGTTTCCCGGGCAAGAATGCAGTGGTGCAATCATAGTTCACTGTAACCTCAAACTCCTGGGCTCAAGCCATCCTCCAGCCTCAGCCTCCACAGTAGTTAGGACCACAGGTGTGCACCATCATGCCTGGCTAATTTTTTTTTTTGTAGAGACAGAGGTCAGGCTGGTCTTGAACTCCTGGCCTCAAAGGATCCTCCTGCTTCTGCCCCCCAAAGTGCTGGGATTATAGGCTTGAGCCACCACACTTGGCCTGAACTCCTTTAGAATTTGTTTCTGCTCTCTTATATCTGTACTCTTTCTCTCTAATGATGTCTTATTTTGTTTTGTGCCTGTTATTTTTTTAAATGTGAGCTGTTCCTTTTCCTTAACATTTTATTTATAGTCATTCTCTAAGGCTTAAGATGAAGATAAATTACTACTGGGAAGATTGGCATTTGCTTCTGCCAGGTGTTTGAGAGCATTATCAGTCAAAACTCAATTAAATTATTAGCTTGAGGTTTTTTTTGGATCACCCAGGTAGTATGAATTCAAGCTACATTTTTTGTGAGAATTGGATTGTGATACCAAATTCTCAAATATGATTTTGCTTTTCCCCTGTCCACTAGGTGCCAAGGTTTGAAACAGTTCATTTGCTTTGTAGACTTCGGGGAGAAGTGTGTATGCTAATAAGGGGCAAGTTTATTTCTAATATATCCATACATTAAGTGCATGCACATGTGAGAATGTGTGTGCGTGTGTGTGTGCGCGCATGTGTAATGCACGTCATGGGTTTTGTCTCTTACAAGGCCATGAAAACCAAAGCTCATAGTAACAGGGGTTAGCATATGGCCTTGGATTAAAGGCTAGCTGTAGACTCTGCTCAACTCTCTGGATCCCTGCCTTCATTTAGTCTTTTGACTTAATAAAATCTTATCTTATTGTCGATTAATCAATATATTTAAGAAGACTAAAAGAAATATTTTTTCAAGCACTTCTGTTTTTAGTGTGACCAGTGACTGAGGTACCTAGTCCAGAAACAGAAGCCTATATTCTTCTTTATATTTAGTTTATTATCCAAATTTTCCTCAGGGGATATAAGACAAATAATACTAAACAGAAATACTTAAAATCAATATGCAAATCTGTAGATTTTATAAATCAACTACTTTTTAATATAAATTTTAGGTGGAAGTTTATCAAATATCTGGTCAACTAGTCTGCAGATGTGTATTATTTTATTTTATTAAATAGATGCTTAAATATTATTGTTCCATAGTACATTTAGCCTTTGAACCATTAATTTGTTGGCTCAAATTCACTTTAGATGATTTGCAAAATTACGCTATTTAACAATCTCAAAAATCTCTGATTCACAACAAATATTTTTGTTTTATTCTTGTTTCACATCAGTAGCTGCAGGTCAGCTTGCTGCAGTGCTGTCCACGGTGAGGGTCAGTCTCAGGTCTGCTCTATAAATTTTCTAATTCTGAGATTTTATCTGGAACATATCTTTCTCCTGGCAGGCAGCACAAGAGAAAGAGATTGACCTGAATGTTGCACTCAAATTTAAAACTTCTGCTTTAATTTAGCATTTAACATCTGCTTACAGCCCGCTAAAAGAAGTCATATGATCAACAAGAATAGTACAATCTATCAGTCTTCAAAGCAATTTTGAATACCTTATTTATGCTTGAGGTTAATCTTAATCTAAATTTTCTTCCAGAAAATGAGGATTTTAGACTAAAATCCTGATTAGCAATCTTTAGCAACATAGTGTCTAACTGGATAAGCTAAAGGGAAAGAAAAAAAAAAAAAAACAACCTCAAGCCACATGTCTGTCATTCCAGGTCAGGGTTGAAATAAATTCTGTGGGAAAGATTACCGTGCCTGTTAGTGCTTAAACTAATTTGGAAAAAAGAACTTCTTATTCTTAGAAATGTAGAATTAATTAAGCAGGAAGCAAAAGAGACGAATTCTCATTGGAGTTAAAATTGTATAGTTGTAAGAAAAAATTTTATTTTAAAATGTCATTCTTAAGATCATTTTAAGAGAAGCAAACTTGCAGGGTATATCTTAACATAGCAAATAGGAGTTACTGAATTTTTTTCAGTTACAGTGCAGGATTGCATACTACAGTTTCTGTTTATGTTGTCATCATATTGAAAATGATAGATTGAATGATCATTTCCCGGAATCAGAGAATACTACATTCAAAAGGATCTGAAAAGCAGATTTTTCAGCTGCAGTGTATTAATATGTTACCGTGTTACAATCAGTTGTGAAGTATGTCAAAATCATTAGTTATGCCTGACAAGTAACTATCACTAGCAATATTTGAAGTATAGAAGATTGTGAAAGCTATACTTACACTTGTTTTCCAATAATATCTTCACTTTTACTTTGCATTTTTTTTTTTTTTTAGTGGAGCTGAAATGAGTTAAAGCTAGTCTGTCAAGAATTTGCATGATTCTGGGTAAACCATGGCTATTCATTTCAAATGTGGATGTTATCCACTGGGAAAAAAGTTGAATATCATCCCTTAAAAGAGTATATAGTCCAACTCCCTACTTTTATCAGAACTTGAAATACAGAGAGTAATTTATCTAGTCACACATCTAATTAGCTAATTCTGTAATCTAGGCCTACTTGCTTCCAGTACATTGCTTTCCACTACAACAAATAAACAAATTTTCAAAAGCCAATGTAAGAAATTGGGGCTGAGACAGGAGAGGATTAGGTAAGACAAGTTGCCCACTTTTTCTCATCTTTAGTCTCCGTTTCCAAGGTAAAGGAAAAACATCAGGGAAACAGAGTCCAGATGGTATATTTTACATGTTGTCTGTGCTCTAGTAACATTCTTTTTCAAATCTATTTGATTATAACTCATGGTAAGAAATGCAGTTTAAATCACAACATAGGACACACTCTCATCTTCTCTCATATCTGAAACAAAAAAGATAGCAATTTTTGCCGTTACTCGATATTATGCCCTCTGATCTTTTATATTGTAATCCATCCTAGCCTATTTCATTAAAAAATAAAATTGATTTTTTTTTTTTTTGAGACAGAGTCTCACTCTGTTGCCCAGGCTAGATTGAGTGCCGTGGCGTCAGCCTAGCTCACAGCAACCTCAAACTCCTGAGCTCAAGGGATCCTCCTGTCTCAGCCTCCCGAGTAGCTGGGACTACAGGCATGTGCCACCATGCCCGGCTAATTTTTTCTATGTATATTTTTAGCTGTCCATATAATTTCTTTCTATTTTTAGTAGAGATGGGGTCTCGCTCTTGCTCAGGCTAGTCTCGAACTCCTGAGCTCAAACGATCCGCCCACCTCGGCCTCCCAGAGTGCTAGGATTACAGGCGTGAGCCACCACGCCCGGCCTAAAATTGATTTTTGATTCAGTTTGAAAAATACTGCTCTAGAAAACAGGGGACAAGTTTCAATACGTTGAAAAACTCTTGAGTTACTAGCTTTGCTGAAAACAGTGTCATTCACAGAATAATAAACTTCTCTCATGTCTATCGGAACTGTGAGTACAGTCTCTCAGACTTCAGAACAGAACCTGATAGAATCTTTTCCTCATTGGAACGTCAGTTCATTACAATATCTCAGAGATTCTAAGACTCATTGTTTCCCACGTTAACATCTTTGAATTCAAGATACGTCTTAAATGTCTCTTAAAGATCGTGGTAAGGCATAGTTTAATTGGCAGCATTTTTTCCTTTCTTGGGTAACATAAAATAATGGTGAGTCTTAAAGGGTTATGATTTTTTGGAACTGCTGTGAAATATATTAAGGTTTACACACACTGAACTCTATTGCTTATTCATTTCAACGGATCCACCTGATCAGAATGCCTTCTGAATTCTTGTCAAGAAAATGTAATGAGATGAGAATTGCTTAAGAAAAAAAAAAATCCTTGGTCTGGGGCTAGAAGGAAAAATTAGTTATGACCTGAATGTAATTATTACAGTAAGTTTTTCATTTGCCTTCATTGTTATCAGGGGTTGAGTATGATCTTTCTGCTCTTCTACCTCTTTTATTTCTGTATTGTTACTTTCTTTTGGTGGTTAGCATTTTACCCTTTCCAGAGTTCGTTGGATTATGCTTAAAAAGGAAAACAAAAGGTTAAGTCCAAGAGTTGAAAAAAAATTCAATAATTAGACTTTATTTTAAAAACGGAACGTCATGAACTGGGTTTTAGATGGAGGGAAAGAAACAAAAAAAGGAACGAACTGCCAAATTCCTATGTATCCGTTTCAACTGACGCCAACCTGACACACTATATAACTTAATGACTGTAAAACTGGCACGAAGGATCCTTAACATAATTAGAAACAAAAATAAGTTTGCTAGGCTATTTTCATCCCAGCGTGACTGAAATACACGTTTCCCCAAAAATAACCTCTAATGAGGAAAACAGTAAATTAAATGTCACAGTTTATGTGCTACTAGAAATAGGAACAAGTAGTTACTGAATGCTTTTCAAGCCAAACATACACTACGATGCCTTCTTTTTCTCCTTTGTTTGGCTAAAACTTTAACCAAGCCCAAGGCCGGGGAGGCCAAGTCTCACGTTCGGGTCTCAGAGGCGGGGTCCAGACTGAGCCCTAAGCAGGGAGCTCCATCGTGCGGTCTCCTCAGGTTAGAAAGGGCCGGGCAGACCGGTTCAGAAGGCCTGGCCGGTCAACAGGCGCGCGGCCGACCGCGGTGGGTCCGCACGCCGAGGCCCCCCTTGGGCGTGCGGAGGCGACTCGGCAGCGATTATACCCTAGCTGAACGAGGTGTGGACAGTAGCTCCCCCACTTTTCGCGCCAGCTCCCCACGGGAAGCAAGCCGGACACCTCCTCGGAGCGCCGTCACGTGACGGGAAGAGGGTGTGGCCGAAGCCCGCGATCCAGGGGGCGGGGCTGGGAGGGGGAGGACGGTAGAATGTGAAGGATCGTGGCGCCTCTGGGTGCCCAGAAAGGCGGCGACGCGGCCGATGACAACATTAGGCCGCGACTAACTCTGGGCTGGGCGGCGGTGGTAGCGGCAGCCCAGGCGGCTGTAGCGTTAGCTTTAGCAGCGGCAGTAGGCGCCGCCGACAGCAGACAGGCAGAGCGAAGGTGGGAGCCCGCTCTGGCGGGTGGACAGCGGAGCCGGAGTTCCCGCCCCTCTCGCGGGCCGAGCTGGCAGCGCCTCCACTGCAGCTAGACAGCGCCCTCGGTCTGGGCTCGCGCCCCAGCTGCCCCCGACGACAGCGGCCAAGAGAAGTTGGGGTCCGACCCGACGCTTGCAGGGCCACGGACCTCGACGCCGCTCCGACTCCTGAGGAACAGGCTCCCTGCGTCCCGCCTTTCTGGGGGCTCCACACCGGTGAGTGGCGCGCCGTTCCCTGAGTTGGGGGCGGCGGGTCCGCACCCCTCAAGGGAGACTGCGCCCCCTTATCCCCACGTTCTGAGCTCGGGCTGTCGGGAACTCCTAGCCACTCCGCGCGGAGGAGTTCCTCTTTGGCTCCTTTGTCCGTTTTTGGAGCTGGGGATTGGAAAGGCTGGCGGGGGTGGTGTTTTGGGGCCCACAGTAGGTGCAGTCTGCAGCCGTACAAAGCAGCGGCAGGGGAACCCGGGTGGGAGGCGGTTGGAGCATTTTGACCGCCTGGGTGTCTGCCCCCTCCTGAAGTTTGCCAGGGCGGACGGCAGGATTTCGCCAGAAGCCCCCGCGCCCAGGAGTGCTAGCGCTTTGTCGCTCGGTGCGGTTAAGGCGAGGCTCCAGTTTTCCTGTGACAGCCCCAGAGGCTGTGCCGCGCGCCGCAGACCGCACCCGCCCTTGCAGAGCCGAGCGACACGGTGGTGTTCCTCTAAACCTCGGTTCCCAGGGCCTTCTTGTAACGTAGGAGGAAAGGCGAAGCCTTTGCTGTGCTTTTAAATTTGATGTTTGTAAGCCCTCTTCTCAAGAGTGAAATCAGGTTCTAAGGAGCTTCACTTGGAGCGTGCTTTTGGTTTCATTGAGCCATGACCTGCCGAGGCGAAGCAACAGTATATGCAGATTTTCCATTCACAAAAGTCATTTAACACTCTTCTTTATGAGAAACATCTGCGTTGCGGAAATAACCTAATTTCATTTTATCTAAATGCTTTCTGAAATAATAGGTAACTTGGTCTCCTGGTTAAACAGAAAGGTAAACTTACCTAACTGATGATATAAGCATATATGCTTTAAATAAATAATGTAATGTAGTTTTTGCCTTTCTGCTGCTGGAATACTTAAATGACGTCTGAGTGGTATTAGAATGCCTTGTGTATGGCAGTTTTTTAAATTAACTTCAACTGGAATTTAGCCCCTAAGTTAGTGCCACTTTAGGTCTTTTCAACTAATCATTTAAAACAGTTTTTTGCCTCTTCGTATCCAGAAAGAGCAAGGAATTGTGGAGGAACGTGGGTGAATTGCATGTTAGATTTTGTCCATTCTTATGGGGTTTCATCTGAACTTGATTATGTTGAAATTCTATGATCCGTTTCTATGCTTGTATTAATATCATGCTAGTTTTATAAAACACGTTGGAGAAGTAACAGGCCATACAATTTAAACTGGCCTCTATAGAAGTACAACTAATTTCAAATATTTGTTACTCCTTTCTTTTGTAACAACTATGTGTGGAATGACTAAGGTATGCCTGTTGAAAGTCCTGGAAAGGGGGCCGGGCACGGTGGCTCACGCCTGTAATCCTAGCACTCTGGGAGGCCGAGGCGGGTGGATCCCTCGAGGTCAGGAGTTTGAGACCAGCCTGAGCAAGAGCAAGACCCCCGTCTCTACTAAAAATAGAAAGAAATTATATGGCCAACTAAAAATCTATATAGAAAAAATTAGCCAGACATAGTGGCGCATGCCTGTAGTCCCAGCTACTCGGGAGGCTGAGGCAGGAGGAGCGCTTAAGCCCAGGAGTTTGAGGTTGCTGTGAGCTAGGCTGACTCCACGGCACTCACCCTAGCCAGGGCAACAAAGCGACCTGTCTCAAAAAAAAAAAAAAAAAAAAAAAAGGTGCTGGAAAAGGGAACAGATGAAACATAAGAGCTACCTTTTAGGTCTTTAATTATGGAGATTAAGTTGTTGCGGTCAAATTCCATGTGAACCGTTTGAGCCACAATGCCTTGTACGCAGGTGCTTAGAAATGCCTGTTTAATTAAAAACGGTCATGGTTTATTTCTCTTTCATTGAAAAATTATAGTTATTGAATCTCTGATCTGTGGAAAGATGCTATTTTTTTCAAGTAGAATATTACTGAATTTTAGAGGCAATCATACATGTTTCTTAACAACACGTTCATGGTACTTACACATTTGGCAATATTCAGTTTCTTGGTTCATTTTAAAATTGAGAGCCTTAAAAGAAATATACTTTGGGGATAAATATACAATTCTGTGTAAATGAAGTTCTATTTTAGTTTGCTTTGAAAAATTATGAAGTTATAAATTTATAAACTATGCATTTTCAAAAGGATCTTTCTTTTGAAAGGATGAATTGCAGGATTTTAACCAGTGGTACATTTTAACTTGGTTTAGTTTATAAATAATCTTCCAAGAGCAGGTTACTTGAATTGAAGCATTAAAGACAAAGAATTGATAAGGACTTAGATGTAGTTTTTAAATATTACTTTGGAAAACTTTTATCTTAATACCTTTAGCATGTTTTAATATTTATATTATAATAAACAAAGTTGAAAACGTAGCAATGATCTTGGAGCATTAGGTGATTCAAAAGTAGAAGAAATAGGTCCTACTTTAGTCTTATGAGTATGACCTACAAATAAGACAAATACAACTTGAATAAAAAAGTCTCTGAGAAATATACTTTTAATGAAGGTGGCTAGGTGTAAAGCAATCAATAGAGGTGCATGATTGGAGCAATTATAGTATAGTTTCCTTGTGCATAGGGCACAGAAAAAGATGTCTGGACCAATGTGTGCAGATTTCATGTCAGTATGTGGGAAACCTCTGAGAGATTTCAGATCTGTCCTTTCAAGTTGATTCTCTTCCCCTACATACCCTCACAGAGGCATGAAGTTGAAGGTCTCATCTGGAAGGCATAGTAGAAGGGATTTTTTTCCCCTGACAAATGTTGTTAAGCTTGCACGGGGAGATAGCTTTCTTTAGAGACCTTGTAGGAAAGAAATCCTTGTCCTGGAACATTGTACTCTTATACTCCATGTTGTTTTTACCTTTGTTAAAGTTCCAGACGATGTAAACTCTCCATGATAGCAAGGACCTTATCTATTTTGCTCACCATTGAATCTACAATTTGTCAATAGTTATTGAATGAAAAAATGTAGTTCCAGATACATGACTGGAGAACAAAAGGAGTATGTGATAATGTAGTCTAAACTAGATACAGGCAGTGAGGTAATGAAGGATTTTAGCTTGGGAGGAGGGGAACAGGTCATTTAATCTGAGAAATTTTCTTAGAGGAGGTGATTCTTGATTGAGGTCTTGGTGTAGGCTGTGTATCTGAAGGTAAGCTGGTGTCTGTGGAGTAGACAGCATGAACCAAAGCGTTTAAGTTAGACTGAGTAAATTATGTAAGATTAAGCAAAATGAGTCTTTCTTATAACGAATAATTTTTCTTCTCCCATCACACTGTTGCCTCTCCCAGATAAAAAGATTAGAACACCTTTTAAGAGCTAAGATTTAGAGTACTTGAATTTTGAAAGTGATAATGATACAATGAAAGCAAGAGCATTGAACTCTGGGGGTCAGAAAATTTCAATTGGGGTTTTAACTTCATCTTCTACAAGCAGTATGTCCACGGGCAAATCACTGGGCCTTAGTTTTCTGGTATGTAAAATGAGGATGATAATCCTTACCCCATATGGTTGTTGGGAAAATGAAATTATATAATGTATGCAAAAGTAGCTACCTCAATATCTAACACATAGGAGGACTTCAACAAATACAAAATTATTTAAAACAATTCTTTTGTCTCTAGATTTTTAAAAAATATTTTGGTTCATTTATCAGGAACTCTAATATTTACCTGACCCACTTAACTGACCCATAGTATTATTACCTTTGAATTTATCAGAATCAAAAGTTTAGATGGGTAGTTTCCTTTCAGTATAATGAGGCTTAATTGTATTACTTCTTAATGTTACAGACCACAAGGAATGCTAGATGCCTCAAATTTTTAAAGCTTTAATAAAGGGGTATGTGTTGCTGAAAATCTGATCTTTTAGGTTTTCTTCTCTACAGAATTTGTTTTTGAAGACATTGTCTTTGTCTGTAATGCCATTGTTATGAAGAAATAAGAGATTTTGCAGTTAAAAAATTTATCAAGAAATCTTCTATATGTTTTTAGCGATATCACTATAAACCATGAAAATCCCTACCTTCTGAATCTTTTTATAGAATTCAATATTTTTTGAGCAGACTTCTACATCATTTTTTATCTAAGCTTTTTGTTCCAGTAGCTGTTTGTTCTTTTACGAATCTCAAAATTTCATTATACTTTGTGAACTCGTTGTAGTGTTTGTGATCTGTGGAGCAGTCTGTCCTTTGTATAATATTTGCAAGGGAATTTTATTATAAAAAGACTAAGAAGAATCTTGTCTTCGAATGGTAAAGAAGCCAGTTACCCACCAACTTTCATATTCACAAAGAACTTAAAGAGGAAATGATTTTAGAACTTGAACGCTCTTTTCAGATAAAAAAGAGAAGCTTTTTGATTTAGGGTTGTTATAAAAACTTGAAGATTCAGAGGGAGGTTGTTATAGCTCCTGAAGATGTCTTAGTAGGAGTGGTTGATCATGATAATAATAGCTAATATGTGTTGTCTGCTAACTATATACCAGGTACTGTACTACTCTAGAAGTACTTGACACATGTCTTCACATTTATTCTTCACAATGACCCCCCCTCCTTTAAAATCAGGCTATTTTCTTTTTTTTTTTTAAACCTGAGACACTGACTATTATTAAATATAGTAGATGATGAAGTCAGGATTTGAACTAAACCTGAGGGACAGAGAGGGTAAGTAGTTGGTGGTGGAGCATACTAAAAAGATTTGAACTTGAGGTTTAACCTGACCTCTGGCTTCGGAGCCTGTCCTTTTAACCATTGTATTATACTGCCTTGTATATTTTATTTGCACCTGCCTCTTATCTTGATGTTATGATCTTCCTGAGTCTGTTTTGATTGTGTGATTTGATTAAAAGTACACTTTACTTTGTCATAAGATGGAATATAGCCTCAGTTTTTTTCCATTTTACTTGTATTTGACTGACATCGTATTTGTAAATCTTAAAAATACTTGGAATAAAGCAAATACTTGTTTTATTCTTCATTCAGTTGCCATTTTCTCACTGGGGAGTTTCAGACTAATTGGAAATAAAAAAACATAGTAGACATTGTATTTTAAGCTGACTTGTTATTAAAATTTAAAAAAAATAGGACTTATACAGAATTGATATGGATGGTTTTTATATAGTGATATTTGAGGGACCAAATCTATGTAATTAAAATCTGTCCTATTGAAATGACCATCATTAAAGTAACTTGTTTTTTGGCTGCCAAATGCCTGTATATTAGCAGGAGTAGTTTATCAGATTTCATAGTTTCTGACAAAGGAGGCTCAAGCCCATGTGGAAATTATGGAATCTGTGTAGGTATATTTTCATGGAGTAGAAGTATATCTGGGGAGAGAGCAATTCAATCTAAGTAGCATTACTTAATATTACTGGGCAAGAGGAAAGAGGTTGGGTGCCTTGACAGGAGGGCACAGGTACGTAGTTCAAGTGGAGAGTAAGGTGAGGGACTTCTGGAGACTAGCCTTGCATATTGTTGTGATTATAATAACATTTAAGATAATGTATGTTATATTTAGTACCTTATATTTATATTTTTATATATTTAATCTTATATTTAATATTGTAAATGTTATCATAATATTTAAGATAACATTATAATAACGTTTAAGATCAGCAATCCAGAAGTAAAGAAAAACAGTACTGTGTATCATAGTGTGGAGTTTGTAATGGTTCCTAGGCTGTTTTGCAAGATGTGGGTGCTTTACAAATATTCATTGGTAGCAATGGAAGGACTCTATTGTCACCTGTTACTTTAGAAACCTGGAGAGGTAGAATAGCGCAGTCTCTGGAGTCAGACTGCTTAAGTTTCGAACTGGCATAGCCACTTACTAGCTTATTGCCCTGTACCTGGCCCTATGCTGACATAGGGTGGCCACAGGGGAAGAAAATGGTATATTCAGGCAAAGAGGGGGCCAGACAGAGATAGCACCTTGTGAGTTTCCCCATGGTTCTTATGTGGTATGAAGGAGATCTGGAAGTTCTCACATATGCCTAGTGAAGGAAATAGAAGTTAGCAGAATGAGAGCCAGCAAGCCTGTCATGAGGCTGTCATTGTGCGGGGAGGGACCATAAAGTAGATAGAGGTTATAGGAAGGGCAGCTTTGGCAGATTGAGTTCATTGCCCAACAAAATTTGTGCTCCCTCTTGCTTGCTACTGTTTTCGCCAGGGGAATATGAGTGGTTGTCACTTCTTGGTTGAGGTGGTAGAAAAGTGGGTGTTCTTTCTCTGTTTTTCTCTTTTCTAATCCAAGGGCCAGATGCAGAGGGTGGGGCTTTCAAAGGGTGGTAGAGCCATAGATTGGAAGGATCTAAAGTTCTAAAATTCCACCATGTGGAAAGAAGCTGTGACCAAACAGGAACACCCACAATGAATGGACTGTAATTTTAATTAGAAATTTTAATTGGGTAAAGCTACTAAAATTTTTGAGTTTATTTATTAAGCAGCTAGTGTTGTCTTAACTATAAGCCAGTGACTGAATATAAGAGGTAGCTGAGACCTTTAGAATATCTCTACTAACAGGAGCTGAGGTAGGTGGGGTCAAGTTAGTAGAGCCACTGGATACTATTCCAAGGTACTTTTTAGCATGTGCCATATGACTCTATGAGAGCCAATGGCCAAACCTGAGAGGCCAGTGAGGATCCTGAGGGCAGTCCATGGGTCTGTATTCAGCCTAATTTTAATACTCTATGCCCATGAAAACATTCTCTATGGCTACTCAACAACGTAAGAATGAGGAACAGTAAGAACCTATGAAGTCTGAAGAGTTCCCTTAAAGCAGGGTTTCTCAGTTTGGCACTGGTTGATATTTTGGGCTGGATAATTATTGCAAGTTCCTGCACATTGTAGAATGAATAGAAGCATCTCTGGCCTCTGCCCCCTAGATGCCAGTAGCACTTCCCCTAATTGTGAGAATGAAAAATATCTCAAGACATTGCCAAATGTCCTCTGGGCAAGGTCACTCTCAGTAGAGAAACACTGCCTCAAAGATTGAAGGAAATTATTTTTAATGGAAAGAAACTATCATCTTTAATTGAGGACTTTTTCCTCTTGTAGAGGATGGGTGGGGTTCATAGGAAAGGTTTGTTTATGTATATGCAACAAAAGAAGCTATGTTTTTACAAAAAAACATAGTTTCTTTTATTATTATTATTATTATTATTTCAGCATATTATGGGGGTACCCTAGTTTCTACTGAATGTTGATTCAGCCTTCTCTTTGTCAACTTTAGACATTACCTGAGTTTTCAGTTTTTTTCTTTTTTCTTCTCATTCTAAACAGGCAGCGATACTTTTATTGCTTAAAAACATTTTTTCCCCTGCGATTTCAGCTGTCATGTCCATAGATTGTCTCTGAATGATGAAAACCAATAAATAGTGTTGCTATTATGGCTATGTCAATATTATTTAATGCTGGGCCAGGAAGTATGCTCACATTATGATTCCTTTTCTATAGATCCTTTAGGCAGTCGCTGGGCCACAAGAAGAAAAATCTTGATAATATGAAAGACCAGTGGATTTTATTTTATTTATTTTGTCATTTCTGACCACTGAATTAAAAAAAATTTGGCTGACCAAAATCTGACCATGGAATTAAAAAAAAAATTGGGTAGAGCTTCCTGTTTTTCTTGGTGTTTTTAATTGCCCCTTTTCTTGTACTACATTCCTCTATCATAATCATAGTCTCCCCTACATCCTGCCTCTCCACATCTTAACTCTCTAGCATGCTACCTATTTTTCTGTGTTGTTTATTTATCTGGAATTGTCTGGAACCCTGCCTCAGTTTGGACTGGTTGCCTTTTAGGTTTCTTCCTGTAATGTCCTTTCACTGTACTTTTGAATTGGATCCATTCTATTATAATATATATCTTCCCTTTTTTCTTGATCTACTCAATCTTTTTGGAGTATATCCTCAAGTAACTTCTTTAAAAAGTATGTATGAAAGGCAAACTTTCTGAATTATTCTATGAACAAAAATGTTTTCATTCTGTTCTCATGTTTAGCTGATAGTTTGGCTGGGTGCAATATTGTTGGTTACAAATAATTTTCTTTTAGAACTCTGAAAGCATTGCTCCCTTGTCTTGTGACATTCAGGGATGCTGATGAGAAGTGATATGTCAGTCTGATTCACTGTTCTTTTAAGGTGATTTCTTCTTCTGTTTGAAAGCTTTTAGGATTTTCTTTGTTGTATCTTCTGCTACAAACTCGTAATGAGGCATATGGGTCATTTTTGTTTTGTTTTGGGTATTTGTTTTAGGCACTCAGTTGCCCTTACAGTCTGAATCAGATTCTTTTTCCAAGTCTAGGAAATTCTCTTCTATTATGTCTTTGATAATTTCCTCCCTTCACTTTCTTATTTGCTCTTTAGTAGGCAGATGTTTTCTCTCTTGGATTATTTCTCTTTGTCTCATCTTTAGTTTCATATTTTGTGATTCTCTTTGCTCTGTATTTAGGACATTTTTTTCTCCTTTTATCTTTTGTCTGATTTTTCTGGGGCTGATCGACAAATTTTGTTCTTTTTTGTCTTTTCCTAACATTCTTATGTTGTAATATCATCTTGAGTCTCAGAATGTGTGAAGTAGATTTTTAAGGGATATCTTTTGTTTTCTCGTAAACTATTTCCCTTCCCCCTCTGGTCAGTTTTTATGTTTGTTTTAGTAATCATCCTTTTTTCATGCTTAGTTTTGCTTATGTTAATGTACCTGATAATTGTTCTTGGTTGTCTATTCATGGTTGAGAAAGAAGGAATGGGTCTCCCTGCTTCCGCTCCCCAGCCCATTGGACTGTTTTCACTATTAGGTTTTTCCTTTGATAAGGAATGCAGTACAGAGTAGAGTCTGTCCCTTGGCAGGCATTGTTTTAGGGTAAGAGGAGGGGAACTAGCTGCCAGGCTGTGGGCCCTTTAAATGCTGGATAAGAAGGGTTTACTCTGTGCCAGCATCCCCACTAGATATTCATTCACTTTCTTTAGAGAATAGCTGACTTGTCTTTTTGCATGGGGGCAAATGTCAGTTGTTTTAGATATTCCTTGGAGATGGGGTACAGGAGATACAGTTGTGCCTTATACAGTCAGTCAAGTAATACTTCTATTTTTAGCCCTACTATTTATTTTCACCCCCTGCTGTACCATTGACAATCATGTTTTTCTGGGGGTCCTGTTAGACATATTGATTCCCATTCATCTGCATCACTATTAAAGGGTGTAAAGAGACTGTGGCTTTCTCTGCTTGTTTTATCTATCAATCTCACATATGCTTTCATCTTTCAGAAATATGTTGGATTTTCTCTCTATACCTATCCTCAGTCTTAATTTCTTTCCTCTTATGGTTTTATTTCTTTCTGTATGAATTGTTTTTATTTCAATGGGGTATCTGGAGTAACCAAGGGAAAATTTATATTTAGTTTACTATCTCTTATTAGAAGTCCTTTGTTCTTTAAACAGAAGATACAGAACCTATGGAACTTATTTTGCTCCGATTTATCCATGGAAATGATGATGATCATGATACAGTGTTAAAATACAGTTATGTCCCATCACTAATAATTTTAATAGGTGTTTGTGTCTTTATGCCAGTTGGTCCTAAGTCTTGAACTCTTTGAATTCTTATTTGCTTCTTAGTTTTTTCTCTTTCCTCTTTTGTTGTCATCTACTCCATTGGCACATGTCATTATGATTCTCTGGCCATTTCTGGTTTGCTACTTGAAAACTGAATGAGACCATTTAGAATTGTGCATAAAATAATGATTTTGCTCCAGAGAATGGCATTTCAGCTTTAAGCACATGACCTTTCTGCCATTTTGATTATTCATAAGCCTTTACTTAAGTTCTGTTTCTCAACTATATCCAGACAGGTGGGGTCTTATCATTCTTTTTCATTTACTCCTTTGCCTTAAGTGTGACAGCTACCTTAGTTCAGTGGTTGATATTTTTTCTCTATTATTAATTCTTTTTCTTCTCTACCATATTATCTTTGGTACTTTAAATGTTGAACTAACTAAATTGCCTAGCGAGTTCATTGAAGGACTTAATTTTCATTTGGTCCTTTCAGTTTATACTCATAAAAATTTCCCAGCATTGTTTTAAACTTCTTTTTCACTTATTTTCTCTTTCCTTTTTCAGACTTCTTTTCATAATCTTCATGCTTCATATTGATTGAGCTTAGAATAGTATTGTAAATTAACCTGGGTAAATAAGTTTAAAAGTATCCATTTCTTTTCCTCCTCTTCTATGTCCCTGCATTTGCCTTTTAATCTTGTTTAATTCTTCTCTTGTGAGACTTTGAAGTTAGTTCTACAGCTGTGGTTTTGACTATTGGAATGTGTATCTTTTATAATTGGAGTTATAATTCGCATGCAATCAGAAGTTTTACAATCCAGATTTTAAAAATGCTGACTACTTTGAAGTTGAAAATCCTGTCAGCAGTTCCGATTTGGAAGGTTTAAACCTCCAGACTTGGCCTGATTATATAAGGTATTATAAAACCTACATAGTAAATACTGTACTTCTTTGAATTTTAAAGTAGCTTAGAAAATAAATTGGCTCTTTCAGTTTTTCTAAGTAATGTACAAGAAGTCAAGTTTGTAAATATTCCCTAATGTAGTGGACTGATTACTGATTATTTTATGAACTTTCTCGATATTCTGTGAAACTCTTAGAACCCAGAAATTTTAGAATCCAGAGGTTGGATTAAACAGTAGTTACATGTCTATTGCTTTACCTTTTGCATGTATTTTCTAAGCATTTTCCCTTTCAGATATCTGTTGTCATGATTAACTTTCCTTCTTGACTGACTGAATCCTTTATTGCTTCTATTATGTTTATAATTTTGATAATCTTTGTTCCTGAAATTTTAAATAGAATTTTCAAACATCAAGCTATATACCTTAAATACGTACAATCTTTATATGTCAATTATATCTTTTCTTTTTCTTTTTTTTCCCTTGAGACAGGGGTCTTGCTTTGTAGCCTAGGCCGAAGTGCAGCGGCACGATCATAGTTTACTGCAGCCTCGAACTCCTGGGCTCAATGGATCCTCCCACCTCAGTCTCCTGAGTGGCTAGGACTACAGGTGTGCAATATCATGGCCAGCAAATTTAAAAAAAATTTTTTTTGTAGAGACTGGGTCTCCCTGTGTGGCCCAGGCTGGTCTTGAACTCCTGGCCCCAAGCAATCCTCCCACTTCAGTGTCCCAAAGTGCTAGGATTATAGGCATAAGCCACCATTCCTAGCAGTGATATCTTTTATTACTATTATTATTATTTTTATTTTTTATCAGCTTTATTGAGATATAATTTAATGCAGTAAAGTCAATATCTTAATACTTGTAAAAAATAGAATCTTCAGCATGGTACTTTGAATATTTTCAAAAGTTTGATTATTTGGAAAATTATGGCTCTTACTATTTTCCCAAGAATTTATGATTTTGTAGTAATTAAAAAGAAAATACCTTGTCATTATTGAGGAATAATTCTTCTGTAAAAAAAGAGATTCATTTAAGAGGTTGATTACTTAACTTATTTAGCATTTTAACTAGCAAGATCTTGTTTATTTATTTTTTGGAGGCCTCTTCATAATTTACAATAGTATAATTAGCCTCCTCACACTCATCAACTGAACTTAATCATTGATACATTTTTGGGACTATAAGATACATTTTTATTTTAAATAAATGCAGAAAATACAGTCATTTCTTGGTGTAAGCAGCAGCCGGGGTAGGGGGAGTTGAGATGGAGGGATATTGGTTCCAGGACCCTTGTGTGTACCAAAATCCACACATACTTAAGTCCTGCAGTGGAACCTGTGTACACAAAAAGATGGTCCTCGTTATATGCAGGTTTCGTATCTCATGAATACTCTATTTTCGATCCTTGTTTGGTTGAAAAACATCCATGTACAAGTGGACTCACATTCAAATCCATATTGTTTAATGGTCAACTGTATATGATTTTTAAAATATTCACTAAAATCTTTTTCATTGTCATGTTGATCAGAGTTTTCTTTTAGGAACAGGCTTTCAATATATGAATTATCTCTATAGTTTCTTATTTTTTGATAGTTATTCTTAATTCAAGCACTAAAAATGGTGTTGATTCTTATAGGTCTTTTTGAATTGGCACAAAGAAGTGTAATTAAGTGTCTTGGTTACTTACATTGTAAATTAGAGATGATGAGTACTTTGGTTGTGGTAATTTATACCTAGAATTCAAAACCCGGAAACATCTAGGCCAGAGTTGGGCACTCACAAACTCAATTTTCTTTTGTACCCAAGATAGAAAACCACTCCTAATCTTTATCAAAATATAAAGAAATTGCTTTTGGGACTGAATACCAGTCGTAAAATTTTTTGAGACTGTCTTGAATTAAATTTAGATCTTGCATTTCAAGCTGTGGTCTGTAATAATGAACATCAGTTTAAGTGTGGGTATGAATTTTTACTTGTAGGAAACTGGATAACTATTTTGGTTTACTATAACTAGTTACTGTGCTTAATAAATGAGAAACATATTTATTTTTTCTAGTATCGTAATTCAAAACAAGGTTCATAATTTTCCTTAGAAAATAACCTTTCAGGAAAACAGTAAAAATAGATGTAGAATCAGGGGAGTTTTAGCTATAATTTAATATTTCTAACTTTAAAAACAATGACATTTAATATATAGTACTAAATTATTAATATATGTTTGCCAGTATCATATTTGTAAGCATTGTCCTTAAGCGTCCTTGAGTTACTCTTTGAGACCCTCTGTCACAGGCTGGTGCAACCTACCATTACAAACATTAACTGATTTAGTAAACAGTAGCACTGGGAAAATAAGAAACCTGCCAGAAGTATTATCTTTCCTACTAAGTAACTGTGACCTTGGCAAACCACTTTTTCTAGGTCTTAGTAAAGTGGAGAATTGGGAACAGATGGCCTTTTAAGTTCTTTTGAGGGTAGATTCCTTGAAGATATTAGGGGCTAGAATTCCAATCAGGTATATATTATTTAATATAATCCTTATAATAGCTCTGAAATAGATTATATTGTTACCATTTCACAGATGGAATTATTCCTATTTTTACAGACTCCACGTTCAAGTAACATGCTCAGTCATGCAGCCACTAAGGGGCCAAACGAGAAGTTGAACCTTATTCTATTTCATTCTATAGCTGTGTTCTTTTTTAGTATACCATACTGCCTCCCCAAGCCATGTTATTATTAGACTACCAGATTTTATTCTGAAAATTTGTTCCATTTCTTAATCTGTAGTTTATAATAAATAAGTTTGCATTATAGCATCTGTCACTCAGAAAAATCAGAAGTCAGATATCAGGCCTGTCTATGAGTTGTGCACAAAGTAGAAATATGACCAGTTTTTAAATTAATACACTAGAACTTATGTATCTAAGAGATGATCAGTGTGTTTAAAATTATCTTGAATTTATTTCAGTAATATCACCGTTGTTCAAAAAACACTTCTAGAACTATTCTTTTGACATTTCTTTAGTGTCTTTAATTAACCTCATTCTTTTAACCTACATTCTATGGTTACATCTTTTAAGAATGGATTTGGTATTTGGAAAAAGCAAAAAGTCATTGTGATCCAAGTCTCATACGTACAATGATAAATGCCACTTTCAGTTAAGAATAAGCAGTGACCAAAGGGATGAGACCTGTTTTTCTTGTGTCAGTTATAAGGTAGCTAAGAAAGAAAAGAAGAGTTCCAAAATTGTTTTGTGGCATGGCAACTTGGAATAGTCTCTAACTGACTATGAATGGAGATCATCTTTGTTTATATATAAATTCTGCTATAGTAAAGTTGCTATACTCGTTTGCTAAACGTAAGTTTGTTATACCTGTTCTGTTTCCCACTTAGGTTTGTTCTATGCAGATTTAGCATTGTGCTGTAGAGAAAATGTTGGAAGAATTATTCTTTCCATTTTAAAGCTGAACAAAATGTATAAAACAATGTTTGCAGAGGTTTGAATGATAATTTAATTCTTGGTTATATTAATATTTATTGTGTAATTTATGGCTTAATTCTACCCCATCGGAGTGTACTCTTTGATGCAGGCTTATATTCTAAGTAAAATTTTTTGCAGAAATTATCATAGGTTGCATTATATATGACTGATAGCTTTTGGATATTAGTACTGTACTTGGTGCAGATAATAAAAAATAATATATATATCTTCTTGCAGGGGAACTTGTGATATAAAGATTTCATTTTATTTTTCGAAGGTATTATTTTTCTTGATTTAAACTCCCAGATGGTGGAGTTTAATGAAGTGCCCTCGTTTGTAACAAAGGGTACTAAAAAATGCCTCTAGCACCTTTTTAATAATGCTTTTTCCTTTTAACGTTCCAGAATAATTTAATGTCACAAGACCATTAACACCCAGATTTGAGTATAAGTCACTATGCAAGGGGCTGAAAATTCATTAGGAGCTAGAACAGATGTGCTCTCTGTCCTCCTTGATCTTATGTGTGGGGGAGGGGGAGGGAACAGACAGTAAACCACTAATTGCACAGTTCACTATGTAATCACTTTTGTGAAAAGTGCTCAGAGGAAGAAATATAGGGTGATACAAGAATTTGCTGACCTAGTGGGGGAAGGGAGCCAAAGAAGGTGACGAGCTGAGGGAAAAAGGAATATTTCTGGCAGAACATCTTGTTTAAAGATCTTGGAACAGCAAGGAACTTGGCCTTTGCTAGGGACTGAAAAAGTCCACTGTGACTGGAGTGTAAAAAAAAAAAAAAAGAATGAGAGGGATAGCAATGTGGTACTGGAGCAGGGATGAGATCATGTGTGGCTCCTTAGAGCATGTTAAGAATTTTGATTTTTGTCTTAAGATCCCTTGGAAACCATTAGAGAATTTTAAACAATGGAGTAAAATGACCAGGTTTAGGATGGTCTCTGTGGATGCTTGTGAAGAATGGTTTGGAGGGTGATGCGGGTAGATTCTGGGAGACAAGTTAGGTCATGTTGAAATTAAGGTTATCAGTGGCTCATCCAAAGGGGGAATCCTGTAGGCCAAAGGTTCTTCAACTGGGTGTCACCTGGGAACTTATTAGAAATGCAGATTTTTGGTCTCTACTGCAGACCTACAGAATCAGAAACTTTGGGGATGGTTCTCAGAAATCTGTTTTGGAACAAGCCCTCCAGATCTGCGGTCCCCAACCCCAGGCCGCGGACTGGTACCGATCTGTGGCCTGTTAGGGACCCGTCAGCAGAGCTCCGCCTCCCCACCCCCCATCCGTGGAAAAATTGTCTTCCATGAAATTTAGGAACCAGGGCCACACGGCAGGAAGTGAGCGGCAGGCACAGCACCCCATCTCTGGCATCACTGCTGAGCTCCACCTCCCTCCCCAAACCCCCCAACTCCCGTGGGAAAATTGTCTTCCATGAAACCGGTCCCTGGTACCAAAAAGGTTGAGGACCGCTGCTCCAGATGATACTTATGCATCCTAAAGTTTCTGAAACTCTGCTGTAGGCCATTAGATATATGGTTTTTGAATGTAGGAGAAAGTTCTAGACTGGTTGAATAAAGAGTACCTGCATGAAGGTGGTAGTTGAGAGTGAGAGGAAGGGAAGCAGCTCTACTAGAAATGAAACCCTGAGACAAAGAGCAGAGCTAGTGAAAGAATCAAAAGATTAGTAAAAGTGTTAGGAGGACTAGAAGTTCAGGAGAGTCTTTGAAGGAGGGAGTGGCAAAGTAAGCATTAAATTTGGCGATGAATGATCTTTGTGTGTGTAGTTGCAGTGAAATTACAGGGATGGGCACCAGCTGTCAGTGGGTTGAGAAGGAAATTGGCACAGAAAGAGTGAAGAAAATATTTACTCATTTATGATATACCTTGCTATTTGGACAGATATTTAATGTTCCAAAATTATGGGAAATAAAAGTGAATAACCTTGAGGTGCAGTACGAGCATAAGATTCTATTGAGAACTATATAATAAAATCTCATTGTTTACCTATAGATTCTGAAATTAATAGTTTACATAGAGGACTGAGCTCAAGTTCGCCATTTTCTTTACTAGCTTGCAAGATGTCACAAGATAATCATAGTTAAACTTATGGAGGAATGGGGGTGGGGGCGATTTTTAGCTGACCAAGAATGCTCTGTTTTTAACATGATTAAAACTACTTTAACAGTATGCATTTATGTCTAAATAATTTTTAAATTACAGATACTTATTCATTACAAATACATTAATTCACTTGCTGTTACTGTTATGTACCTGAAGGAAAATGTTTTAAAATTTATTTTATAATTCAGACTTTTACTTTTTTAAATTACTCTGTTAGAATAATTCTAACACGTTAAGGTTATGTTCTTCTTAAGGGAGACCACATTTAATGTGAAGACAAATTAATTTCAGGATCAGTCCCAATTATAAAGTATTGTCTTTGGCGGGGGGCTGTGTGTATGAGAGAGAGAGAGAGACTTAAGCCATTTTGGGATGCATTTTCTTTTCTGGATGAAATATGTTTGCTTGTCTAAATTTTTTTTAAAGAAAAAATATGGTTATCATGTATGTGATATATAATACATCAACATGTGCTCAATGTAAAATTCAACACTATAGAAACTCATAAAGTTAGCTTCTGTTGCCACTATACTTTATGTCCGAAATAGCCCACTTGTTAGCAGTTTGGTGTTGTTATGCTAGATTTCTCTCTTTCTCTCTCTCTCCCTTTGTACATACACACATATAATTTTTTAAAAACAGAAGTAGGATTATATTGTATTGACTTGCAGTTTCCCAATGGCTCTAAATGCTATTTAGTAATGCTACGATTTGAAAGAACAGACATTTTTTTGAATTTTATGTGGAAAGTGATGATCTCAATCTAGCTGTGAACACTGAAAGGGATAAGTAAGCTCTTGCCATGTTAAAAACACAATGGTGGTGGGGAAGAAGGATGTTAGAAACAAGGTTCAAAAGGATGATTTCTTATTTAATATCATACTCAGTAGGCATACCTGCTGCTTTTAAGATGATAATGACCTTAAATAAAAGCTTCCTTGGAGCTGATTGGTTCAAGTGATTAGGCCACTTTTTTTTTTTTGCCTGGGGCGGGGGTGGGTGGGGGGTGGTTGGGATGTGGGTGGATCTGTGTTTGGTTGTACCCGTTGATTCCTTGTGGGAGATAAGACAAATGGGAATTATGGTCTGCTCAGCATTCTTTAAAGAATTGTGTCATCTTCTCCCTTAAATGTCTTTTATTTTTCTAATATTTTCTTGTCATCTTTACCTATTTTTAAATTTCTCTGTACTTTTTGACTTTTTGCTTAAACATTTTTTAAAAAATTTACTTATTTTTTTCCTGATAGGATTTTATTAAGGAGGAGACAAGTAAGTGTAAAGAAGAATAATTGAGAAAACTAATGACTCTTAACAGTGGTTTGCCCAGGCAGAACTTTAAATTTACTTTTTTAAAATTGGTATTTGTGTGTATTTTATTTCTATGTATATAGCTGTTGGGTGGCCTGAATCTAAGGCAGTTCCAAACATACTTCCTATCCTAAGCAAGAGATTCAGGATACTTTTTTTCCCCTCCACTTATTTAATAGCAGCTCTTATGGCTTCTCATTCCTTTCTTATTCCTTTAAATTTTGAACCCCATCCTCAAAGCTCTAATCTGAGTAATACAAATGTACCACAGGCAAATTTCCTACCTCTAAATAAAATAAGTTTATTGATAGTGTTAAAGTCTCTTCACCGTACTTAAAGAGATTACTCTTATGTTGCCTGTGTCTCTTTAATCATTCTTTTTTTTTTTTTTTGAGACAGAGTCTCGCTTTGTTGCCTGGGCTAGAGTGAGTGCTGTGGCGTCAACCTAGCTCACAGCAACCTCAAACTCCTGGGCTCAAGCAATCCTACTGCCTCAGCCTCCCAAGTAGCTGGGACGACAGGCATGCGCCACCATGCCCGGCTAATTTTTTCTATATATATATTTTAGTTGGCCAGATAATTTCTTTCTATTTTTAATAGAGATGGGGGTCTTGCTCTTGCTCAGGCTGGTCTCAAACTCCTGACCTCGAGCGATCCACCTGCCTCTGCCTCCCAGAGTGCTAGGATTACAGGCGTGAGCCACCGCGCCTGGCCCCTTTAATCATTCTTGATGGTGTTTGATTTAAAATATTTCATTCACTATTTCTCATTTTAAAAATAATAATGTTTAGCAGTATTGGACTCCTAAAATCTCCTTTCAACAAAAAATGAAACAAAAAACATTTAGTAGCAGGTCTGAACTAGTATTTTATTGCTAATCTTATTATTAAGAACTTTTTTCCGGCCTGGTGGGGTGGCTTGCGCCTGTAATCCTAGCACTCTGGGAGGCTGAGGCAGGCGGATCATTTGAGCTCAGGAGTTCGAGACCAGCCTGAGCAAGAGCAAGACCCCGTCTCTACTAAAAAAAAAAATAAAAAGAAATTAGCTGGACAACTAAAAATATGTAGAAAAAATTAGCCGGGCATGGTGGCGCATGCCTATAGTCCCAGCTGCTCAGGAGGCTGAGGCAAGAGGATTGCTTGAGCCCAGGAGTTTGAGGTTGCTGTGAGCTAGGCTGACGCCATGGCACTCTGGCCTGGGCAACAGAATGTGACTTTGTCTCAAAAAAAAAACGAACTTTTTTCCAATTCATGTTTCTTAAAATAGGAATAAGCATATATTTTTAGTGGCTATATAGTAAATACTTTAAAAATATTTTATAGGATAAAATACTGTCAGGAAAAGAAAATTTTAAAGGAATATCATTGGGGAGGGGTAAAAACCTACTTATTGGGTACAGTGAACACTATTCAGGTGATGGGCACACTAAGAGCCTTGACTTAAGCATTAGAAAAGGTATTTATGTAATGAAAACATTTGTATCCCCTCAATATTTTGCAATAAAAAAATTTCAAAAGAAAACAAGGAAAATCATTCATGATTCTGAACAATATAACAGATCAATTTTTTTTATGTGTTTGTAAATATTTCAGCAACTACATTAATATATAATATATAGGTCTAAGAAAGCAAAAATAGATAAAGTCATGTTTTAGCCTCTACATTCTCTACTTTGAGCCAAGGCCTCTAACTGGGTATTGCTCGGATGTAGATGGAGCAAATAAAACCTTGCTTGTTGGCTAACTGTCACTGTGTAACATCCTTTCTCAATAAAGAGACTTAATAAATCCTGTAGCTTTGTTGTCCTCAGCATAGCTCCATTACTGCTACTCTGTTTAAAGGTCAGTATTATTGCCCTTTAATATTTCATTTCTCATTGTGAATCTCATTCTCTTTCCCTCATTGTACATTTCTGTACATCTCTCCCATTCCAGGAACTAAATTAGCTCAAGTTATTACTAGCCATTTTGGCTGTTTTTCCCAGAAATGAGACATTGAACACTTTTCTGTTTTGTATATATAATATAGAAAGGAATTAACTCTCGTATATGCAAAATCTTAATAAAGATTTAAGTTGGTTTCAATATCGTAAGTATGCTAACCCTACATTCTTACATTAAACGCTTTTTTTTTTTTTTTTTTGAGACAAAGTCTTGCTCTGTTGTCCTGGCTAGAGTGCAGTGGTGTCATCATAGCTCATTGCAATCTCTAACTGCTGGGCTCAAGCAATCCTCCTGCCTCAGCCTCCCTAGTACCTGGGACTACAGGTGTACACCACCACGCCCATCTAATTTTTATATTTTTTGTAGAGATGGGGTCTCACTCTGTTACTCAGACTGGTCTTGAACTCCTGGCCTCAAGCAATCCTCCTGCCTCAGCCTCCCAGAGTGCTAGGATTACAGGCATCAGCTACTGTGCCTGGCCCATTAAACACTCTCAAATGTAAAAATGTAAAAACACTTTGAAATTATAAATGCCTAAGAACTCTGATCTTGGTCACATTGGTCTCTTAAAGTACAATTTTAGTATTCTGATGACTTTCAAGTAGTATGCCATGAGGTAATTCTTATAGCTAAATAATTATCTGGGGAGATTTTTTTATATCTTGTTTTCCAAAATACCAGTCACTTACAGAATTGAGATTCTGATAAATGTACAGGCTTTCATAATTTCAGGAGCACAGTGACAGCTGCACAGCAAGTCCATATGTTGCTTAGCTATAATTATGTTTCGATAATTTTTCTTTGGGGAAGAACTGTGGCTAACCTCCAAGAGACTGAAGCTGATGATTGTAAGCATTCACATTTTTTTGACAGAAAGATAGAACCTTTTCTTTTTCCCTGTTTTAAACAACTGAATATATTTATCATGTATCATAGCATCCACTGGATGAAGTTGCAATTCTGGATCCTACTGTAAAATTTAAATGAATATTTGCGTCAGATGGGAAGATTACCCTGTGTGTTTTTTTTTTTTTACTCCCATATATGGACTTGCTGCCATAGGCATGCTAATTTTGCCATCTCCTACACACGACTTGTTCCTTTCCACCTCCGTTCTTCTGCACATTACCATTCCCTCCACCTGCAGTACTCTCCTTCCTTTTCATCCATTTCCTTTTCTCCTTTCAAAACAGTACCTAAAATTATTTCCTCTAGAAATTCTTTCATGATTTATTCTGTCTAATTGTTACTTATTTTCTTTGGTTTACCTTAACACTTAACATGGATAGTCACATATTCAACTAATAAGAGTTGTGTTGCTGTGATTTACTAGCATACATGTAGTGTTAAGATTAACTATCCCATCTATTTCTCTCAGCTATCCTGTCAATTATTCCCATTTTACAGATGAAATCAAATAAATTCCCTCAGTTATACTCTTAGTTTTAGCTGTGCTAGAATTTATACCTTTTAAAAATTTCTAAACACATCTCTTCTTGCAGTGTCATTCTGCCTTTATTTCTGTAGTCTTTCCTGCTTTCCAACACTCAGCCCACCAATAGCACTTAAAAAACACACAAAAAAACCCTAAACTACTTTATTCAGGTATAATTTACACCTGAATAAAATGCACCCATTGTAAGTGTATAGTTTGATGCATTTTTGACAAATATATATCTGTAGCTATGACCACAATTTAGATACAGAACATTTCCATCTGTCCACCAAATTCCCTTGTTGGCCCTTTGTACTTAATCTCTCCCTTTCCCTGCTCTCTCCCAGATGACTGATTTGGGTTCTGTCACTATAGATTGTTTTGTCTGTTCTAGAATTTCATATAAATAGAATCATAGAGTATGTATTCTTGTCTGCTTGTTTTCCTCAGCATAATTTTGAGATTGTTCCTTTTTATTTTTGTACAGTATTTTACTCTGTGACTGAATATACTATAATTTGTTTATGCATTTACCTGTTGATAAATGTTTGACTTGTTTCTAGTGTTTGGTTATTATAAATGAAGTTGCTATGAAATCCATGTATAAGTCTTTAAGTGGACATATTTCCATTTCTTTTGGGTAAATGCCCAGGAGTGATTGTACTATTTTGCATCCATATCAACCATGTATGAACGTTGTTCCAGTTATTCCTATATCATTAACACTGAAATTGTCAGTTTAAAAAATTTTAGCTATTCTAGCGAAGTAGTATCTCATTGTGGTTTTTCATTTGCATTTCACTGATGACCAATGGTATCGAGCTTTTTTTCTTGGCTTTAATAGCAGTTTGTATCTATTATTTGTGTAAATTGTTTAAATCTTTTCTCCATTTTAAAAATTGTGTTTTCTTCTTCTCATTGACTTTTAAGGGTTATGTAGTCCAAATCCTAGCTAAATCCTAGTTTTTTGTGGAATATTTGTGTTGTGCATATTTTCTTCCAATCTGTGGATTGCCTTTTTTTTTTTTTTTTTTCTTACTGTGTTTTGGAAGAGAAGAGTTTAATTTTTATAAAGTCCAGCGTATCCATTTATCTCTCATGATTCATATGTTTAGTCTCCTAAGAATTTGTTATCTATATCAAAGTTGTAAAGATTTCTCCCCTTCTTATTCTTGAAGTTTTATAGTATTGGCTTTTATATTTAGATCTGTGATTCATTTTGAATTAATTTTGTGTTTAGTGTAAGAGCCAAGTTTTTTTTTTTTTAATGAATATCTAGTTCTTATTGAGAATATTTTCCTTTTCTCAATGGGTTTCCTTGGCACTTTTGTTGAAAATTAATTGACCAAATGTTTATGGGTCCATTTCGGGACACCTTATTCTGTTCCATTGATATATATGTGGTATGCTAATACCACATTTTTTTGACTATTTTTATAAGTTTTGGAGGTACTGTAAATCCTCCAACCCAACATCATTTTGAAAATAGGAAAAAAAATCTTTGCGTAATTTACTCTCTTGCCTTTATTGGTTGTAAGTATGTGTTGTTGAGTTTTGTTTTTCATTTATTTTTGTTAGTTTCTGCTTTTAAAGATGTTGCCACCACCACGGACTTTGTGCTTGGTATTTTCCAGGACAGATACTGTGTGAATTGAGGAAGAAGCAAAGTACATTCATCTGGTCAGAAGGAATTAGGCAGCAATTGGTCTTCTTTAGCCTGTTGTTGGTAGTAAGCAATTCTAGGTTCTAATGGTGTAGGTATATGATTTTTCAGGAGGTTGGTAAATTGAGGTCATGGTAACAAAAGGTGTACCACAAGCCCAGTGTTTAACCACATCTGATATTTGATAGGAAATGAAATTGGAACACTTTTCAATTACTTTAAAATCATGTTTGTTTTTCTCCTTCTCCTGTCTCTTTTACAGAAATAGCCTATCCTTGCCTGAGATAGGAACGTTTGAGGAACTCTAATGGCAGTTGGCAAAGCTATATAGTGTGTGCTTAGTGAGAACATGTTGAATTGAAGAAAAATGTTAGATACAGATTTCATTTAAATTAGTTTCTGACTACATGTGAATGGAAGTTAAAAAAAATCTGAGATTAATGAATGCCGTTCTTGGTTTCAAAATAGCACCCAGATGTTTTCCTTTTTTTTCTTAAACCACCTTATTTTAGAGTAAAAGAATTAGGAGGAAAGGTAAAATGTAACATATATTTAATTATTCATGAGTGTTTTGTTTTTGGTCCTTCACTTTTATCTTCTGATTTTGTATCCTTTTTCTTCACTTCTCACATTTTGCAAATGTTGTTGGATGTTTGTTATGCGTTTTTATTAACTTTCTGGCAAATAATAAGTCCTGACCTATAGTACAAATATAGTTGTATTTTTTCTTCCTACTGAAATCTCATTTCTCCTTTGAAAGACATTTCTAAGCATTGCACTTGACACAACTTAGAATTTTAGAAAACAGGTGATGAGGTAGAGGTGAGGTTAATAGTCTCATTTCTAAACACCTGAGCTGCTTCTTTTTAAGTTATTAAAGGTTGATTGTGGCCAAGTGCCTTAGGAGGGTTGGTCATCACTTGTTTGTGTCCACTCCTGTGTTTGCTTCATCAAGACTACAGTGGATTATAAGATCAGTTAGACAAATGGAAATGTCAGTCAGCTGCTCAAATAGATATTTTTAGAAATGTCTCTCCTCTTAGTTCTAATCAGGTAGTTGACCACAAGTCCTTCATTTGATAGTTGGTAACAAGAAATGAAGCAGGAGCTCCAGAGGAAGCACCCTGAATAGTAAGCACCTCCAAACTAAAATTGAGATAGAGATTATTCTGATTAAACACAATTTTTTCTCCTTACGATTATAATCAAACTGGGTCTTTAAAAACATAAAAACAACCTGATCTTGCACGATGTTTGTATGATAGGACTTATTTAATGGCGTTAAAAAAAAATCTAGCAAGAAACACATACATGAATATTATGCTGTTGTATTTTTTCTTAAGATAGTAAATATGGTGTTTTCAAATGTTCTAGGTCTGACATTGATTTCACTTTTGTAAAGTCATTTAAAAATATTTTTAAATTAATTTTCATTGTTTCCTTAATCAAAGATAGTCTATTTTGGTTACAAATGTCTGGAATATTAATAATATCTACATCCATTTAGAGTTCTTTGGTTCAAGCAATAGGAAGCTTTGGCTAACTTATTTACTAGAATGATGAGCTCATATTCTTAAAATACAAAAAGCTAAGTTTTAGAAGGAATAGACATTTGAGCAACTCTAGGGATCCAGAGAGCAGGAAGCAGTGGACAATCTTTATGGAGCCTCTATTAGGGTAGTAGATCTTTTGTAATTATTTTTCATTCATGTGATCAGTCTGCTTATGATTCAGAATTCTCAGTGAGCCCAGGACTGATTCGTTTGGCTTGTTTTGTTTTGTCCACCCTTCACTAGGAGAGGGAAGTACCAAGATTGCATACATTGGAGGAGGGATGTTTTCCCCAATGGGAGATCAAGGTGCATGTTATCACAGGAAAGGAAAGTGGATCTGGACAGGTTAAAACCAAAATCCACTACTACTATAGTTTCTAGGTAGATACAGCATTTCTTTAATCTTAATGTATTTACTATTTCTTGGCTGAACCCAAACTTTTCAGCCTTTATAGATTTGCCATGATCGTAGTACATGTAGCATTTATTAAATGCCCATGAAGACTGGTCTGGTTTATACTCCAGCTGCTTTCTCCCTGTCTTTTGTTCATACCCTTAATTGAATAGGTGATCTGAATTGTGTAGACTTAATTACTTTTTTCAAAAATAAAATATCTCTGTTCAGCATTCCAAGAACTTAATTATTTTTAAGAATTTTTCTTTTGTTTCTTTGATTCTTTTGATTTTTTTTCAGTGCCTGATGTATGCCAGGTATTACACAAGATTCTGAGGTTTCAAAAAATAAAAGCTAACATGCTGTTTTGCTTGTGGAAATTACAAGGTTGCTACAAAAAAGTTTAATGATGGCGATAAACTGAAAATTTAATGGAGGAGATAGAAAAAAAAAAATCCCAGACAATTTGGGATTTGTGGTAAGCATTAGGATAGAGGTAAGTACAGGAACATAGTGAAGGAGTATCTATCTGCGGGGTTTATCTTTTTCTCAGAAGAGGAAATACTTAAGCAAAGTCTCAAATAACAAGTAAGCATTAGGAAAATGAGGAGTGGGGGAAGGTTTTTATGACATAGATAGGAGCTGAGTCCTGGAGGTGTGAGAGGGCTTCAAATAGTTTGTCATGGCTGGGGTCTGTAACACAAAGTGGCTGGAGGTATACAAGGGCCAGATAATGAAGGGGCTTAACAGAATAACTGTGGAATAACAAAGTGAGGAAGAACCTTTGAATAATTTTGAGAAAAGACTGACATCAGATTTATACTTCTGAAAGACGATAGGCGGTACAAAACTGAAAGCACACAAGGCCATTTACTATTTTTTGTTTGTTTGCTTTGTTTTGCCAAGTTATAAACAGTGTGGGCCTGAACCAAGGAAGCAGCAATAGAAGTGGTAAGATTACAGAAAGTTAAGTAGGCTGTAGAGAATACAGATGAAGAAGCACACTTTAGGATTAAGAAGATGAGAGTTCCATTTTGAACAAGTTGGATGGTATGTTCAAAGCAAAGTTGTTGAGTAGGCAGATGGGTATATGAGGCTAGAGATAGGACTTGGAATAATCAACCTATGATGGCAGTTGAAGCTATAGATTGATGTCTACAGTATGTCTCAAAAGTCTCCGTAAAGGAAAAATTTTGTAAAATTTCATAATGACTATTTTGTAAGTAAAGGTACATTTAGCTACAATTTCCCATCTTCCCTATGTAGACTTTGGGGACACTTTGTAGATTAAGAGGGCAGAAGATGACATATGGAAAGCAGCATCATAGCATCATTGAATAGTACAGAGGAGGATAGACAACTGTGAAGTATTGACCAGAGAATAGGAAGAAAAAAACTGGAAAGATTTGTCTTAGAAATCAAGTTAAAAGAAGGACTTACTCAATAGTATCAACTCAGGATTCCCTAGCCCTTGAAATCTGATGGATGCGAGATCACTGATAAAGGTATATGCCACTTAATTTAATAAATTTTACTTAAAAAAAAAAAAATATATCTTTTAAAACATTCAGTGTAACAAATTTAATATTTGTATCCTATCTTACTGTTTGATAATATGACTTATAGGAACCTAATTAGTCAGACTTACAGTTTTAGTGACTAGAAGATGAACTAAAATACTTTTCCCTTCTCTGTCAGTGAATTAGATCATGGATTGACAATTTTTAAGGTAAAAACAATCTCTAAGAAAAGATTAAGCATTTTATTTAGTTTTCTGATTTTTTAAAATAAGGAATAACTTGTGAAGGGGGGGAAAGGAATATTGTAATGAGAGAAAATATTGATCTCTTGTTTTATTTTTAGTGTGATGATTCTATTTTTATTTTACTATTTAAATTGTAGCCTTTTGAAGTGATAAAGCTATTATACTGTACATTTAAGTATATTTATATGATGAAGGCCTGGTGATACTTAAGATTCTGGAGCAAATAGCAGATTGCATACCATTAATGAGAGAAATGGTAAACTTTGTGTAAAGTAGGTCTGGAAAATTTGATGTCTAACACATTCTCTTCTCTTTCATTAATTTGTGTTTTCAATCTGAAAAAGATTTTGTTGAAGCTTATACTGTTTCTCAGATATATTTTTTATAGGTTAGGGTATAAAAGTTGTCTGGAGTATCTATGTTGATCTTATCTACTGGAATAGGTTGGGTATGTTTTCTCTCTTTAATTCCTTTTGGATAGCTGTAGGATAAAGGTACTGGTTAGAGAGAGAGGTTTTATTCTCATGTTAATGGGTATTTCAGTTCAGCACCATGCATATTTTATAAATACATTTGTCTTCTGTCCGGATTCATTATTGTGTGATGAAGGGAGGTAGTTGTTAATATACAAAGTGAAAGAATCTAAATTTGCTGTGATTTTTGAGCAACATCAAATAGTTTTACCTAAAATATGTAATTTATAGTGATTTTTCCACTAAGCATTGTGTTTTCTGAAATCTATTAAATGCTCTTTTTCTGATACCACCTAGTTTAATTGGGGTGAATATTAGAGAAATTGGAATGTTATTTCAGTTTAATGAGCACGTTTTTTCTCTTCTTAGCGAATATAGTGCCTTAGACATAGTCCACAACAAAGATTTTTGTTTAGAAAAGAAACATTTTAGGGAATGTATTGGTCAATTTTTGTGTTACCTTTTGGTCAGTTATTCTAGTACCCATTACTCTTGTGGCATAAACAATTACTGTATCTTCAAGGCTACTGAATTAGATTTTAAGTTTCACTGCATGATCTATTAACAAGTCAGTTATTTCCCCCCTTGTCAAAGGCTTCTAATTGTTTCATGTATGTATATACACACGATACTCTTTCCATGTTGTTTTACTTTGATTATGTATTATCTTAATATTTTCCTCTCTCCTCACTCTCCATTTCTTGAAATTTGTGTAGGTTTGCCAAAGAGCTGCCTTCTGAAATGTAGAAGCAATTGTTCTTAAAGGATAACCTGAGTTGGACCTAGCCTGGATGATGGAGGGAATACTTTATAACCATGGAATTATTGAAAGTTAAAGCAAGATTGCTGATCTGCTTGATAGCTAAGAAAAGGAGAATGGTGTCATTTAAGTAACACTTCTTTGATTATCTTTGTGCTTGATAATAATTGAGTGATAAGAGGTGATAAAGTGATTTTAAAAAGTGTAAGAATTCCAGTATTAAGGATCATGATGATATGCTAGGAAAGAAAGCCAGGTACTCTTCTGTAAAAACTAGATATAATCAGGTGTTGGTGTTCAGTAATGATTAGATTTTCTAACCATATACTGAAATGACTAAAAGACCTTTATTATTGACATCCCTGGAGGGAAATCATTTTATGTAGAGAATCTGAAACTTTCTAGCTTCTCCTCTCTGAAATAATTGTTTTTATAACATAATTTTTGATAACTTAATTATTTTTATAGCAGCATTTATTTATAATAGCCAAAAGTTGGAAATAATCCAAATGTCCAGCAAGTGATAAATGGAGAAACGAAAGGTAGCATATATATCCAATGGAATATTATCCCACCATAAAAAGAATGAAGTACTGATACATGCTACAACATGGATGAACCTTGAATACATCATGCTAGGTAAACGAAGATCACCTATAGTAGGCGGCCATTCACATGAAATGTCCAAATAGGCAAATGTATACAGACAGAAAGTGGATTAGTGGCTGCATAGGGCTGGAAGAAGGGGGACTGAGGGGTCATAGCTAAAGGATTAGAGGTTTCTTTCTTTTTTTTTATTATTTTTATTTCAGGATATTATGAGGGTACAAACATTTTGGTTACATTTTATGTCTTCGCCTCACCCAGATAACTTGATTTTTTTTTTTTTTTTTTTTTTGGAATGAAACCGTTGTAGGACAGATGGTACTAAAAAAATTTCATGCAGGTAATGGTGATGGCAATTTATCATGTTATGTATAGTTGAGTTTATTAGTGAGAACTTATATTGTTTCTGGGAATGGAAGATCTGCAATCTAGTATTCCTTTGTTAATTATATCTTTGGGGAAGTTAATTAAACTTTTATGGCCTTTATTGCTTTATTATACCATAAAGAACCTGCTTGCCTGATGACTAAGGGCGAACTCCTTATTTCTGCCAGTCCCCAATTCTTAAGTGTTTAAGGAGCACCTGCTACGTGCTAGGCACTGTTCTAGGTGTTGAGAATACTTCACTGAACAAAACAAACTACTTATCATGGAGCTGAAATTATATTTTGGGATATAAACAAACAATATGCAAATGTATATGTCACGTGGTAAGGGCTGTGGAGAAAAATAGAGTGGATAAAAGGGAGACTAAGGAGTGGAAGGAAGCAGGTTGCTTTTTTGTTATTTATAGGAAACATCTGTTTGATAAAGTGGCATTTAAGCAGAGAAACCTGGAAGAAGTGAGAGTGAACCATGGGGAAAAGCGTTTTAGGCAAAGAACGGCAGGAGCAAAAACTCTGAAAACCTGTTTGACGTGTTGAAGGAATATCATAGAGTTTCGTGTGGTTGGTGCAGAATGAACAATCAGTAAGTTACATCACTTCCCTGAGCCTCAGTGTTCTCCTTTTGAAAATGGGGCTATGGTAAAAAATTTTACTTGCCATATAGAGTTGTTGTAATGACTACATGAGGTAATGCATTTACAGCAATTAGTAATATGTCTTAGAGTGTAAATTGGATCATGTCCTTGCCTTGCACGGACTCTTTATTGGCTTCCTCTTTCACAGTGAATAAAATCCATGCTCTTTACTTAACTGTCTCTCTGGACTCATCTTGGACAGTTCTCTTCCTTACTTTCTATGCTTTAGCTAATCTGCCTTTTGAGAACAAGCCTGGTTCTCACCTTGGGCCTCTGTGGTTGAGCCTTCTTTGCTCAACCAGCTTTGGTTCTTCAATTCTTGTCTTCACAGAGAGGCTTTCAGTTATATATTAGTTTGGATGTTTTAACAGAGAGCCAAAGAAATAGTGTCTTAAATAAGAATTTCTTTTTTCTGTTTTATATATGGGTAAGTAGATAATCCAAAGCTGGAATGGCACTGCTATTCTAAGGCAAGTACAAATGGTAAATTATTTCATGTCTTAGGGCTTCAAATAGTTGCAGCTGGGTTTCTTAATCTGACATACCTTCTAAGCTTTTATTAGGTTTCTATTAATACAGATCTGCTCACTAACTGATTTGTTTTTGAAAGGAGATGTTAACAGATTCCCAAGAGGGGAAAAGCAGCAGAGATTCTCATTTTAGTTTTTTAAATGTCATTTGCAGAAGTTTCAGCATCATCTTGTGTTCCTTGTAGTATGTACCTTAATATCCTAGTGCAGTTTCTAATTGTAGTTTGTTAATGCTTTAAAAAAATGTTGTTCTGTTACTAGGCAGAAACCCTTAGTAAAACAAGAAAGAGCTTGGAATCCTTAAAGTTTCTCACATTTGGATTTCATAATAATGTTTTAGCTTTGGCACAGTAAGAAAAACTAAGACTGAAATGAAGTAATGGTATAATAACTTTATACTGCTTTTTCAAAGAGGTAGACCATACTACTCCTCTTTTTAGACTTTGGTTTACTTTGTTGGTTCTGGCATAGGATTGTAGGATAGCTTGAGAAGAGGTTGGGAGAAGAGAAAAAGTGGTGAAATTTAAAGTTGCTGTACTTTTGTAGGCCAGTATGGGATCTTCCTTGGTTGAGGTGGCTTAATGACTTGCATATTGTGTGTGCGTGTTGGGAGTAATTCTATTACACTTCCATGTCTTATGTGGCATTCTGGGTTGATGTGACAATGTTATTTTAAGATGTACCCTTTCTACAGTACTCACTCGATTCATTTAGTAATTCTTGAAACTTTTTGGGTGATAAGTAACTTTAGTGGAGAAGGCATTCAGTAATTGACTGGACTTGACAAGGTGTGGTTTATATATAAAAAGATTCTTCAAGTTGTTTAAAAGCAGGTAGAAAAAATTCTGCTAATCGTAACTAATTCTCAAACATTTGCAAGAGTGAAGTCTCTTAGGGATAGCTGTGAATCACCAATCTGATCTTCTGTTATTAACAAAAATACTGATGTAGTACAAGGTGAAATGTTACAGGGTGTTATACAGTGAAGTAGACAGGGATAAATAGAGTGTTGAAAGACAATTCTATATCCATCTCTTACATTTCTATGATATCTTGCAAGTAAAGCATTGACTGCCATGTGTTCTAGACTATCTTTTCAAGGATGTTTGTATAGTGAACAGCCATGGAAGTTGGAGATAGTGTCTTCCTCCTGAGGGAAGGGCAGGCATGCTTGCTGCCCATTCTAAAATATTTGGGTTCTCCGAGTTCAGAATTCTCTTGTATTGCAACCCCTGCTTTCTGCAGTCATTCAGCTGGGCCTGTCTTAGTATGGATAATTAGGTAACTAGAAAAGAAAAGAAAAGTAATTGCAAAAATTTAGGAGAATTCTCTAATCTGATGGCTTTGCAAGTGTTGGTAAGTTTGCTTCACTTTAAAGAACTAACAATAGAGATGTCAGACCACGTATTATAGCTGTGGTTTAAGCAAGGAAGATGACGTGCAACTCTAATCAGCAACTCCACACTCAATGAAAAATGTCTTTCAGCCAAAAGATTGGAGGTATGTGTATATTTCAACTGGAACTGATTTTTCTTTTGAGAATCTATTTGTGCTGATCATGTAAGATAAAAAGGTTTTACCTGAAGTTGAAGAAACTTAGAAAACTATTAATATATTGTGCTTTATTGATTTTTTTTTGTATATGTGATTATTGTAAATTGCCTCACGTTATTTTTTTCCCCCCTTAATATGTTACTCTGAAGACAAATCCTAATGTGGACTTTAAACTTGAGGGTGGTACCTTACAACTTACATTCTTTTGCTTTGCAGTGATTATTTATGCAGCCGTATTTAGACAAGAGGTAAGACTGCTGGCTGTTAGTATAACATTAGAGTTTTAAGGAATCTCAGTAATTGCCATTTTAGCCTCATAATTTTACTTCTGAGGAAACTGAGGTCAAGAGATACAATAGTCTGTAGGTAGTTCTCAGTAGAGGTGTGGACTTGAAATGAGATTTACTGATAGCAAGTCATTAATGGTTTTTATATTTCATCATGCTATATCAGGACAGGAAAAGTGAATGCCTTGAGAATGGGTATTTCATGTGGATGAAACAGTATGGTGGTATGAAATGACTTGCCTCCTGAAGGCCCCATCTCCGGATACTACCTCATTGGGGATTAGGGTTTCAACATAGGAATTTTGGGGAGGACACAAATATTCAGTCCATAGCAGTGAGGAATCAGCTTTTTATAAAATACTTGTGTTTAAAGGCCCTTAATATTCCCCTTGACTCTATAGAGAGCCACTACCTTCTTGATGTACTCCTGCCCTTACTCTTTCATCAGCTTTGGTTTGAGGGGAGAGGGATACTTTAGACATTTAGAAGGAAGAACAAAACAATAAGCTCTCCCTCCCCACCCCCTTCAAATTTTGTTTTCCTCTAGAGACATATAAATTAAGTTTATGGTTTATTTTTGGGCAAATAATACAGATTGACACAGTGGAAATAACAGAATTTCTTACTGGAACGTCAAGATAGGAACCCACTGTATGTTAGTACTGTAAATACTATTTATTGGCTTAGGACCTTGTCTATCTTCCTGTCATACATCTTAGTCCATTTCCTTGTTGATATGAAGGATGTGGAGTAATTTATAAAGAAAAGAGATTTATTTAGCTCACTGTTCTGCAAGCTGTACCAGAAGCATGGCACCAGCATCTGCATGGCTTTGGTGCTGCATCAAAACATGGTAGAGAAGGTCAAAGGGGAGGTGGGCACATGCAAAGAGGGACCAAACCAGTGGGTCTTCCTGGCTTTACAACAGCCCACTTTTTGAGGGAACTAATTCATTCTCACCAGAACTAATATAACAACCTACTTTTGAGGAAACTAATTCATTCCTACAAGAACTAATCCCATCTAGCCAGAGGGAGAACTCACTCACTACCTCAAAAATGGTGGCAGCACCAAGCTGTTGATGAGGGATCTGTCTCCATGACCCAGACATCTCCCACTACACCCCACCTCTCAACACTGCCACACTGGGGATCAGATTTCAACATGAGATTTGGTGGGAACAAACAAACCATATCCAAGCCATAGAACCATATCACATTTTTTTTTCCAGGTATTATAGTAGGATTTTAAGTACTTTTTTCTCCTTTAAAACTTTGAATTCTGGTACTACTTAATTCATGGGCAGTCCTTCTGGTCCAATTTACTTGAAAGATTTAAGATTTAACCTAGTAGCATGAAGGGCAGGTTCATTTGCTCACAAATGAGACAAGAGATCATTAAGTTTAAATGATTCAGTGTGAATAACAAGTACATCATGGAAATTGATCACAATGCTATCATAATTGATTTCTTTCTAAATGGAACAAGACCAATTTGTCATCTTTGAGGCAAGTTGATATGTCTTAAATCTGATCTCTAATTATGGTATTTCTAAATAGAAAAAATTCACATTACGATTTTTTCTAATTTTTTTATTTGGTGAAATACATATAAAATTTGCCATCGTAACCATTTTTAAGTTCAGTGGTATTAAGTACATTCATATTGTTGTGCAAACGTCAGCACCCTCTGTCTCCAACATCCTTTTTCTTGTAAAACTGAAACTCTATACCCATTAAACAATAACTGCCCATTCTTCCCTCCCCCAGCCCCTGACAACCACCATTATATAGTACTTTCTGTCTCTATGATTTTGACTATTCTAGGTACATTGTAGAAGTAGAATCATACAGTATTGATCTTTTTGTGATTGGCTTATTTCACTTAGCATAACGTCTTCAAGGTTCATCCATATTGGTAGCATATGTCAGAATTTTTGTTTTTATGGCTGAATAATATTTTGTTGCATATATGTGTACCATACTTTGCTTATCCACTTATCTGTTGATGCATTGCTTCCACATTTTAGTTATTGTGAGTAATACTCCAGTGAACGTGGGTTTACAGATATCTCTTTGAGACCCTGCTTTCAGTTCTTTTGGTACTTACCCAAGAGTGGAATTGCTGGATCATACAGTAATTCTATTTTTAATTTTTTGAGGAACCACCATACTGTTTTCCACAGTGGCTGTACCATTTTAGATTCCTACCTGCAGTGCACAAGGGTTCCAGTTTCTCTACGTCCTCACCACACACAATGTTTTAATATACTTATTTTGGTATGGAGAAACATTAGTCTTGTTATTTACACCCCTTTTACAGTCACAACATGTTTGTATAATTAGGAATTGAGTTTTACTACTGTGAAAACCCAAGGTGTGTGTTATGAACAGTTCAGAATATTATTATTCACACTATGCTAAGTGCTGATTTAGTGGGTGTAAGAAAGATTTAGATCCTGTTGTTGGATTCTTAAAGTATAAGAAATGCTTTTAGGAAGAAAATGGCAGAGAAGTAAGGTCGTAGAAATACCTTGCTCTTTCTATCCAATACTTGTTCTTTTGAGAGTTTTCTTGTTTTAGAGCAGAGGAGCATCAGAATTTTGCCAGTTCTAATTGCTTTTCTGAGTAGGGGATGGAGGTACTGAATGGACCCTCATCAGTAGTTATTTTTTATTTTTTAAAAAGGCCTAATTGCATATTGAAATGTGAATTGTCAAATCCAAGATACACAAACTTGAATAAAATAGGCCTGTTCTTACATTGACTTAATTTTTTTTCTTTCATTCTTCCATCCTCTCCCACTTCTTTCCCCATCCTCTCATTATCATTAATGGAATATACTTGCTATGCAATGTATAGTGCTACTGGGAATATAGAAGAATAAATGAATGACTTCTCTTTTTATGACTTATTTGTGTTCTCTGCTTGAAATGTGTTCCTTGCCATTCTTTGTTTAGCTAACTGCCACTGATCCTTTAGGTCTCAACTTAAACATTATTTTCTATGAGAAGCTTCCTATGACTTCATGTAAGGTCCATGAGATCATGGACCATGAGTATGTTATGTACTTTGATTCTCCAAAAGGTAGTATAGTGCTTGGCACATATCAGGCCCTCATTAATTTGTGTAAACTGATTGTCATCATGGAACTTTGGATCTAAGGGACAAGGCAGGTGGATAAACAATATTTAGAAATACAGAGTGATCAGGTCTGTACCAGAAGCAGTTTTGGTGCACAGAGGAAGAAACTACACTTGAGAAAGGGAATCCATTTCCTCTTATCTGTTCTTTTTTTTTTCCTTAGAACTAGTGTGATAATAATATGTAATTTTCAAGTTCATTCATTCACTTAAAAGCGTTTAGGGTATCTATTTATGCCAGGCAATTTCATAACAAAGCTATTCAAAACAATTAAGTTATACATTTTGGGTATTGTAGCTTTTTGTTCAAAGTTGTTATAGTCTCTGGTCTCAGATATTTTATAGGAAGTTATGTGGGAGGTAGGTGAGAAGGGAAACTGCAATTCTTGTTTCTGGTGATTTTTATTAAATAGGCTCCTTCTATGTCACTTTGATTTTTTTTAGGCTTTTGAAGCTAAATATTTAAAATTTATCATTGTTACTTGTATCAGCAAATATAGCCTGTTTTGTATATACAAGAGATATGTTACCATTCTTAAAATGTATTAATGACTATACTAATAAACAGATAATATTTATGTTTAATATTTGCCATTTCTCTAAGAATCCCTAGTGTCTTTTTTTTTTGAGACAAGAGTCTTGCTCTGTTGCCCTGGCTGGAATGCAGTGGTGTCGTCATAGCTCACCGCAACCTCACATTCCTGGGCTCAAGCGATCCTCTCCGGCCTCAGCCTCCCAAATAGCTGGGACTATAGGCGCACGCCACCACACCTGGCTAATTTTTGTAGTTTTTGTGGAGATGGGGTCTCACTCTTGCGCAGGCTGGTCTCAAATTCTCAATGTCAAGCAATCCTCTTGCTTCACCTTCCCAGAGTGCTAGGGTTACAGGTGTGAGCCACCTTGCCATGACCCTTGGTGTCTTTTAATGAGAAATGATGTTTAGAGACCACAGACTGAGTGCTGGGTCTGGTTATTACTGGGTTGGTCATTCATTCTATGTGCCATTTTGCTATTTCTTTTTAAAACACTGTATTTCACTTTGGAATGACTTTTTTCTTGAGGTTTTAGAGGGGAAGTATGAATGTATAGTAAAAGGGATCTTGTATGGTTTCCTGCAGTTTAGCTTGATACATTTAGGAAAACTTATATTACTTTAAGTGAGTTATGTTCTACCATGCGTAAATACTTTCTTTTCTGTATCCAACTCTGCAAAATGTGCAGGGATTTATATATATAATAGTCTTGCTAGGAAATTACCTTTCTAATCTATTCCTTTTCTATACATGTTTTGTTTTTTAAAATTGTAAACTGAGTAGTAATTTATTTGCGATTACTTCTTTATTCTTTTGTAGCATCCATTGGGAGATAATGTGAACTAGTTTCACTTGTGGCTAAATTTAAAACCAAATAAGTGAATCTTAAAAAATTTAAACTTGAAGTTCAAAATAGACTGCATAAGTTAAGAAAGTACTTTAGATTACAATGATTTATGAGAGGTTCTGTGTTAATTAATCTCAGGTTTATTTATATCTTCTACTTTTGGTAATTAATTTGTTTTTATTTACTATAAAGGGCTCTGCAAGTTTTTTTTTTTAAACCCTCACTCTGCCACCCTCAGAAGTCTGGATTTAACATTCCTATGTGCTGTTGTAGATAACATCATGTACATACCTTTGTTATATTGGTACATACAGTATTGAGGCTCATTACATTGTATTATACTAGTTATGAAATAGTTCATTTCACTTTCTCTCTGCTATGCTCCACGTTCTTTGAGGACAAGAATGATGTTTAATTGTTTTCTGTATGTTCAGAATCTAAAACAATGCCTCCTATATAGCTAGAGGTAAATAATATTTGAATGTGTTTTGAGCCCCATGGAACATCTAGCCGATGGTGAAGCAACAATAGGTATTAAGATTTATAAACCATAAATTTTATGAATTATGTATATTAGTGGTTGGTCCAGAGATGATGGAAAATAGAATTTATTTTGTACCTTGAGGGAATTTTGGTAGTAGTGATTTCCTATTTTTCATTGAATTTAGGCTAATATTCTGGTTTTCCTTTGGGCAAAGTATTGACGATATAGTTTTGGCTGTACTATATATAAGTAGTACGTATTTATAAAGCAACAGATCAAGAAAATCCTTAATACATTTTTCTTTGTGTTTTTTATTATAAGTATTGTCACTTGGATGATTGGTATATCCATATGTATCTGTCTAAAACAATACATCTGTTTACATATATTTGCCAAATCTGGAGATACAAAAAGTATTTGGACATATTTTTAGTTCAGAATTTAAGCAATTTATTGGGCTTTAATATGTTGTTAGACAATTATTAAATAAATGGAAATTAGATTGTAATGAGTTTGAAATAGATACACCTATATGTGCAGTGGTATGTATTTAAGGTTTATGAAATAAGGTGCTTTTTTATGAGGTTTTTTGGGAGGAGGCAATGTTTTGGGGAATACCTACCTACTTACCTACATGCTCCAGAGTAATTTAGTTAAGGAGAGCCATGTAGGTTTTTCTCACCTTTATATCTTTAGGTAAGTTACTATACCATTTCCCCTTCTTTCTGATAGTTGGTGGGATTGGTTCAGTGTGTCTCTTCTGTCTGCTTGGCTGCGTGTCTTTCTCATCCATCTCCCTAAGGTTGTACACAGTGGGATAACTTGCACTGCACACTCCTAATCCACCCTCCCCCTGGTCCATCAGTCTCCAGCTTTTTACCTGCTTCCCGTTCTTCCATTATCATGATTATTATTGTTTTTCTATTTTTATTACTGTTATTAATAGTAGTATTAGAATGGAAAAAATCTTAACATAATTCATAGGTGCCAAAATATTATTATGTTCTAGGAAGCATATGTACTATTTTGTAATAGTTTTAATGCAAGCCATTTGGATAGACTGCTTTAAAGAAGCAGTTCACTTAGATTTTTTTTTTTTCAAAGTGCTTATGAATAGGAAGTTGGTGCTAGCTTGATATTTGGAAACTGTCAGGTTTGTATCATTACTTTCTCATTGTTTCAGATGTTCTTTCAGGATTTAACCTACTGTAAGTATAGTCATGCATTGCTTAATGACAACAATAATGTTTGAGAAACTCATTGTTAGGCAGTTTTGTCGTGTGAACATCATGGTATACTTATACAAACCTAGATGGTATATCCTCCCACACACCTAGGCTATATGGTATACTCTTGCTCCTAGGCTATAAATCTGTACAGCATGTTACTCTACTGAATACTGTAGGCAGTTGCAGCACAATAGTAAGTATTTGTGTATCTAAACATATCAGAACATAGAAAAGATAGTATGTTGCACTATGATGTTATGGTAGGCATGATGACACTGGGGGATAGGAATTTTTCAGTTCCATTATAATCTTATGGGACCACTGTTGTATATGTAGTCTGTCCTTTACAGAAATGTCCTTCTGCAGTGTGTGGCCCACGACGGTACTGTAGATTAGTTAAGACTAGCTAAACCAAGTTGTTCTTATTTGCAGTCTGATTTTTTCTTTTTTTCTTTTTGTTCAATTGGCAGAGTGAAATTAAGATTATTGAATTTAATCCCAGTGATAAAAAGAGAATGTTTTATCTTACAGTAATAAAAAGATAATGTTATTCTTTAAAGGTATATATTCATGAGTCAGCATTTTTGCTTTCGAGAATCTTTATTTTTGTTACATATGAATTTAACAAGACAAAAAACTTATGGGGCATCCAGTGAGATAGGAAGCCACAACCTGATCATATATAACTTATTGGTGCCTTCAGAGGCAGCCATCATTCAGTGTGGTATCATAAGGTTGTTATGACTAAATGGCATATGTTAAAGCCATTAGCCTTGCCTAGTAGATGTTCTTTCCTTTCCTTTTCTCTGTGACTGAAATAATTTAAGCCCAAAATAGAAAATAATTTTTATAAAAATTACTTTTTCTAGGAACTTTGTTAGGTTAAGTGTAGACAATGAGGCACCAGTTCCCAAACAGTGTCTAGAGTACTGATAACAAAAGGAACAAAAGAGAGAACATAGTTTTCTTTAAATTTTGAATTCAACTAGTAATTATGTTTAAATTAGAATGCAGGCCTAGCTTTAGCTTGGCAGATTTGACAAATTAGTCTTCAGGTTTGTGATATACTCTTTACAAAAAAGTTATTTGACTTTTTCTTTTATATAGAAGTGATACACACATTTTAAAAACTTAAAATGGCAGAGAAGACTACCTTTCTTCTCCTCAAGCCTACTACTCCCTAGAATCTACTGCCATTAATTTTAATTGCTGTTTTGACTTAAAAAAAAATACTTCCCTATTCTCAGATTTATTAGTATTTAAACATTTTTTGACTTTGACCTCTGAAAAATAGCAAGATTAGTGTGCTTATATTTAAGCCCTCAACTATCTTCTCCCTCCAGGATTTTTTATTCAAAGTGTCTCTTAACTCCCTCTTATCACAGGGGAGGAATTTAGGGCACTTGTACTTCTAGCTTTCCTTTTGTCGTCTTGCTTGCTTTTTTAGTTTGTCATCTTATTATTTTTACTCTGTGTGTCGTCTTTGCTTTTTATATAGAGTAATTCTGCAAGTTGAAAACCAAAAATTGATTCATTTGTTCATTCAGTTTATAAATATTGATTCTTTAATATTGGAGTACTCCAGAGCCCTGAACTTGGGCCTCTTTTCTGTCTGTACAGATTCCTAAGGAGATCTCATCCAATTTTATGGTTTTAAATTCCATCTGTATACTGACTCCCAGTTTACATTTCTAGCCTGATATCTCCCTCTCAACCTCCCATCTGCATGTTCACCTGCCCCCTTGATATCTCTATTCACATGTCTTACTGGCATCTCAGAGTGAACTAGTATAAAAAGAGCTCCTGATATCTATCCCTTTCCTCCCCAAGTCTTCCTACAATGTACTACATATCTGTTAATAGCAGCTTAATTTTTTAGTTGCTTAGGGTGAAAACGCTAAGCTCGTGTTTCTGTTTTTCAAACACCTACGCCTTATATCTCGTTCACCAGTTAAGTCTTTTTGGTTCTATACTCAAAGCACATAAAGAATTTGACACTATTCACCATGTCTTTAACAACTATTGTGGTGCAAGCCAGCATTGTTGCTTATCTGGATTATAGCAATAGCCCTGTACTTTGTAATCTAGTGTAGACTAGCAGCCAGAGTGATCCTGTGTAAATTATTTGACTTTCCTTTCAGAAATAGCTTCCCATCTTATTCATTCAGTCAAAGTCTTTCTATCCTTTGAAGCTCTTTATGATTTGGAACTTAGTTATCTTTCCATTCTCTTTGCTCACCACTCTTATTCTACTTGCCATAGTAGTCTCTTTGCTATTCAAACATGCCACATGCTCCTACATGGATCTTTGTGCTTATTTTCTCCTTTTCTGCCTGGAAGGGTCTCCTAGGCATTTGGATGGCTCACCCCATCGTGTTACTGAGATCTTGACTCATTGTCATCTCAATGAAGCCTAAAGTCCTTTCCAGGTAGTCCTATCTAAAATTCTTCCCTAGTCCTGTGACATGTCCAATAACTCCTCCCTTCCTATTTTTTCTTCTTGGCACTGATTACTATTTAATATACAACATATTGTAATTGTTTAATTTAAAAAAATTAATCAGGTCAGGTTCATCAAAGAAAGCAAATTACTATAAGTACATCAAGCAAAAAGAAAAATTAATAAAGGAAATTAGATGCTGATATATTGGAAAAGCTGGAGGTGTGGATATGGAAGGTTGTTGCCAGCTTTCAGGTTAGTCACTGTTGCTGATGGTTTCTAGCTGCCTGGTGGTACCAACATGGGTAGCTGGCAGGGGAGCGTTTGATGATTGCTGCAAAACTTCATGTCTGTCAAAGCCCACATGTCTGTTCACTGCCATCAGAAGAAGAATGTCCTGGTTTCTCTTTCTCTTCTACCTTCCAAGTATTGTGCAAATGCATTGCACTTACCGAATATAAATCACATCCCAAATCCCAGAGACAAAGACATTTGCAAAATGTAGTTCTTATGCTTTTAGCTTTTGTGATAGGGAGAGCACAGAAGGTGCTGAGAATGAATGATGAAATAAATATATCCACACCTATGTAGATATGTATACATACGTACATATTGGATTAGTCAGGATTCTCCAAAAAAACAGAACTACAGGATGCAGGCATGTATGTATGTATATAATGAGGTCATTAGGGTCGGCCTTAATTCAGTATGACTGGTGTCTTTATAAGAGGAAATTTGGACACACGGATCTCTCTCTCTGTCTCTCTCTCTGTCTCTCTCTCTGTCTCTGTGTGTGTGTGTGTGTGTATAAATAAAATAGGGACTAGAAAGTATGAAATTTGCAAGGCAGGCTGACAGGCTGGAAACCCAAGGAAGAGGTGATGGTGCAATCTTGAGGACAAAGGCAGTCTGGAGGCAGAATTTCTTCTTAGAGGACCTCAGTGTTTTGTTTTGTTTTTTTTAACACCTTCGCCTAATTAGATTAGACCCACCCACATTATGGAGGGTAACCTGCTTTACTCAAAGTCTACTGATTTAAATGTTAATCATTTACGTCTACAAATATCTTTACAGCAACATCTATGCCAGTGTTTGATCAAACGACTGAGTACCATAGCTTATTAGTCAAGCTGACACATAAAATTAACCATCATAGTCTATGCCTTATCAACTTGGCACCCATACGTATCTCCTTAAACCATAATTGTTATGAGCTGAATTGTGCCCCACCCCCACAAATTCATATTAAAGTTCCAGCACCCTAGAATGTGACTGTATTTGGAGATAGGGTCTTTCAAGAGGTGGTTAAGTTAAAGTGAGGTTATTAGGGTGGGCCTTAATTCACTATGACTGGCATCCTTGTAAGAAGAGGAAATTTGCTTACAGACATGTACAGAGGGAACACCATGTGAAGACACTGGGAGAAAATTGCCATCTACAAGCCAAGGAGAGAGGCCTCAGAAGAAACCAAAGCTGCTGGTACCTTGATCTTGGATTTTTAGCCTCCAGACTTATGAGGAAATAAACTTCTATTGTTTAAGCCACCAAGTTTGTGGTACTTTGTTATGGCAGCCCTAGCAAACTAATACAATGGTTGATCTTCAAATAAAGACAGTAACAAGGTCATCTTGCATGCAATGCACTCTTTCACCAGAAGAGGACGAAAAGTCATTGGGTGATGTTCACTTTTCTTGTTATCCTATAACTTAAATACTATGATGTAGAGTTAAAAATACTTAAATACTATGATATAAAGTCAGTACATCTTATGTTATATGTTATTCCCTTATGGAATAAGAGAGGGAAGAAAACAAGTTTGTACACAAACATGTTCATTAAAAAAAACACAGAAATTAGCCTTGAAAGTGAAAATTACTTCTTGATCCTGGGACTACACAATGGATGTTATGCTAGTGGCATGAAAACAACATTAATCTTCTTGTTCATCTCCATCAAAGCTCTTGGGTGACCAAGTGCATTGTCAATGAGCAGTAATATTTTGAAAGGAATCTTTTTTCTGAGTGATAGGTCTCAACAGGGAGCTTAAAATATTCAGTAAACCATGCTGTAAACAGATGTGCTGTCATCTGGGCTTTGTTATTCCATTGTAGAGCACAGGCAGAGTGGACTCAACATATAATTCTTAAGGGCCCTGTGATTTTTGGAATGGTAAATAAATATTGACTTCAACTTAAAGTTAGAAGCAGAATTAGCCCCTAATAAGACAGTCAGTCTGTCCTTTGAAGCCAGGTATTGAGTTCTCTTCTCTAGCTGTAAAAGTCCTACATGGCATCTTTTTTCCAATATAAGGCTGTTATGTCTACATGGAAAAATCTATTATTTAGTGTAGCCACCTTCCTCAATGATCTCAGCTAGATCTTCTAAATAACTTGCTGTAGCTTCTCCATCAGCACTTGCTACTTCACTTAGTACTTTTATGTTATGGAGATGGCTTCTTTCTTTAAACTCATGTCTATTAGTTTCAAACTTTTCTTCTGAAGCTTCCTCACCTCTCTCAGCCTTCATAGCATTGAAGAATGTTAGGGCCTTGCTGTGGATTAGGATTTGTTTTAGGAGAATTTTGTGGCAGGGTTAATTTTATATCCAGACCACTAAAACTTTCTCCATATCAGCAATAAGGCTGTTTTGCTTTCTTATCATTCATGTGTTCACTGGAGTAGAACTTTGAATTTCTTTTAAGCACTTTTCCTTTGCATTCACAATTTGGCTGTTTGGTGAAAGAAGCCTAGCTTTCAGCCTATCTTGGCTTTCGATGAGCCTTCCTCACTAAGCTTACTCATTTCTGGCTTTTTATTTAAAGTGAGAGACATGCAACTGTTCCTTTCAGTTGAACACTTAGAGGCCATTGTAGAGTTATTACCTGGCCTAATTTCAGTTTTGTTGTGACTCAGGGAATAGGGAGGAGAGAGACAGGGAAATGGCTTCTTGGTGGAGCAGTCAGAACATACACAACATTTATTATGTTTTCCATCTTATATAGGTGAGATTTGTGGCTCCCTAAAACAATTACAATAGTGACATGAAAGATTGCTGATCATAGATCACCATAACAGATATAATAATAATAGAAAAGTCTGAAATATTGTGAGAATTATCAAATGTGACAGAGATGTGCAGTAAGCACGGGTTGCTAAAAAATGGCACTTACAGACTTGCTTGATAGAGCGTTGCCACAAACCTTTAATTTGTTAAAAAAACCCCAAAAAACGCAATATCTATAAAGTGCTATAAAGCAAAGTGCAATAACATGAGGTATGCCTGTATAAAAGCAATACAAACTCATCATAAAGATGGAAAAATATAGAAGCATAAAGAGTTATTTTATATATAATAATCTATCATTTGCTTTTTCCACATGGTCGTCTTTCCAGTTTAGTATATACAGCTCTACCTCATTCAAAATAAATTGCTTCATGATATTCTGTTGTATGTCTGTCATATAATTTAAGGAAGCACCTAATGATTGACATTAATATTTCTGATTTTTCTCATCATACCTATTACTTTGTTGCATGTGTTTGTTTATATATCCTTGTGGATTTATATGACTGTATCTGTGGAAAAATTTCTAGCTTTGAAATTGCTGGATGAAAGCTTAGGTATTTTAAATTGTCCTCCAAAAAAGTTGTCTTGATTTATATTTTAATCACAAAAGTATATGAGAATATGTTTTCCTACATTCTCTCCCATATTGGATTTTACCATACTTTTTAGGTTTTACCAATGTAATAATGAAAAACTAATTTTATTTTATAAATTGTAAATAGATTTAAGCATCCTTTCAAATTTTGGACAATCTCATGTGTTCAGCTTCATTGCTATTTCTCTTCACTTGGAATATTTTTTCTTGTTACATTTGTCTCTGAACCTTTACCGCTTGTCAAGCCCACATCAAAATTTGTTTTTTTCTATTGTTGGATTTCCCAGTAACCTAAGCATAAAATGATTTCTCCCTGCTTTATTTTCTACTTATTGCAATTTTATGCCAGTCCTAATGCTTATGATTTATTCTTCTAGGCTTTGCAGATTTACAGAATGGCCAAACGTTAATGGAAAGAGAAGCATAAACCTATCTTCTTTCATTATGGAGACAGGCTTGGCAGATGGAGAGCCTGACCGAGCTTCAGTGAGTAGTTCAAATATACCATAGTAATTCTGCTCCATCTCCTTCTATTCTCCCTACCCTCCCAGCCATATGGTGTAAAACATATTGGTATAATAGTTTGTGTTTGTTTTCCCCAAAAACCTTTGTCCTTAGTGAAATCAAGAGAATGTTAACAGTTGAGGAAATTAAATGCCTCCATATCTCAAATCATGTGGAACTATGAGCAGGTAGAGGGAATGAAACAGTTAACATAATTAAGAAATAAGAACAATTATCATATATATTCTTTCCATTAAAATATATAGGTTTAATAAACATTGCTGCCCTATTATGATTGAATTATATTCTGAAATTAAAATACATAAGTAGGGGTAGTGGGTAAAGCATACCTTACCCAATGAATTTTTAAAAAATCACCAGTAGGGTGGATTAAATGAATTGTCACTGTACAAAAAGATTTTGCTCCAGGATAATTTCATTCTCAGTTCTTGTTGCATTTTTGAATGATTCCATTAAATATTGATTTATAGATTCTCTATTAGAAATGTTTCTATTACCTAAAGTAAAGGTGCCCCTCAGTAAAATGGAGTCAGCTGGCAGTTTTATCATTTGTTAGGTGGTAGATTATTTGACAGATTTATATTGTTGGAATAAGGTGAAGGCCAACTTTTCTGTCTTTTCATATTGCTGTGGAGTTGAGAGTCACTATTATCTTGAGGTATTTATAAATTTAGTGAATGTCCTTTGTTCAGGCTCCAACGTGGGAACAGTCTCATGATTGATAGCAAAGTGTAGTTTTGCTGCCTTGTATTAACTTGGTCCCAACCTTTCTTGAATTTGTTTCAGACTTGTTTTGGGTTCTTAAATGATCAAAAAAAGTTAAACTTTAAAATGATAACTTGTTAGTAGAGAATAAAATGGGCGTGGAAATAACTTGGCTTATGAACATTATTGTCATGTTTATTATAAATGGAAAACTGATGATAGGCTATCTCTATTTTACTATAGTTTCAGAAAAAAGTTAGGATTAAACCTTATCTGTTAATCATGATATTTACCATAAATCTCATCTTTTTTTTAAAGCTTAATGGACTTTCTTAGGTTCTTTTAGCTGAAACATTTTTGATCTTCTAGTGATGATAAAAATGTCAGTAATAACAATGGTTGCTGTTTTCTAAGTGTATACTTTGTCAGACTGTCCTCATAACAGCCATTAAAGGAAAATATTGTTTATCCTTTTATAGATAGGGAAATAGGCTCAGGGAGGTTAATTATCTTCTCTAAGACCTCACAGTTTAGGTTGTGGAACTGAAGTCTGTCTGACTCTGAATACTTTACCACTAAGATGTTGACTGCATACCTATCTTTCTGAATAGAGTTGCTTGGAATTTATTGCTACCTTTTAAAGTAGATATCTAAGTAAATGGTTTTAAGATGTATACCAAAATCCCTGGTCTGTAGTAATGAAGGATTTTTAATTTTTAAAAATTTTTTTAGGTTTATTCTAAATTTTGTTGATACTGAAAAGTTAGAGCAAAGTTATTTAAAAACTAGTGAAAACAATTATCTTTTTGTTGTTCATTAAGTTTCTTCTGTGAAATATTATAGCTCATTTTAGAGAGAATCTCAATACTTTGAGTGTGACTACTGAAATATTCTGTATCTGAAACTAATGTTGAGGTCCGCTTTTGAGTTAACTATTTATAAAAATATCACCTTTGAACTGCTTGGCCTAAGCTAGTTACTATTTAGATTCAGGAAAGGTGGATAAGAACATGGACTCTGTAAGACATTTAGCTACATGTTAAAATCTGAGCTCTGTCACTGAGTTGTATGACCTGAGTAATTAATTAAATTCTCCAAGTTTCCAGTTTCTTTATCTATTATTAAATAGAAATAATTGTAGTAGCTGCCTCCCAAAATTGAGTATTAATTGAGAAAATATATCTATAAAGTGCCTATGATAATGCTACACACATTGTAAACATCCATTAAATAAAATCTATTTTTATTGTTAATATAACTATTAATATTAAGCCTTCTCTCCAGAAAGATAAATAATTAGAAGTCAGGGGAGGCCTGTGAAGATTGGGTGGTTGCTGTACACTAAAGTAAGTGGAGAAGCTTTCTTAAGAGAATATAAACTTTGAGTAGCACAGGTATGTAGGGCTGATGGGATTGAAAATGAGCAAGGAAAGCAGTCTAGGATGGGAAAATAGCAGAAGGCAAGTGGGGAATTAACTGCTTAAGGTTTATTCAGGTTATAATGAGTAGAAAAATTGAGTAAGGTAGGATAGAAGGAAATAATGTTTACGGGAATAAAGATTAATGTGGCAGATAGAGAACAAAGTTATGGAAGGCTTTGAGTGCCAGACCAGGGATTTTGGACTTGATTCAGTAGATAATGGTATGTCCATTAAATATCTTTATGTAGATGGGTCTGGAAGTAGGATACAAGATGATTTGGAAGAGTGAGGGGTAAAGATATTAATTAAGATTTTATTAGAGTAGTCTTGGTGTGAGGTCGTGAAAACTTGGACTCTCTCTGACTTTATTGTCCATCCATTTTTCTTCTTGCACATGAGATTACTCTATTTTTTAAAAATTGTTTGCTCATTTGTTAGTCTAGTTGCATATAGTTCTCTTTCTGTGGTATTATTTGTCTTAGGTGGCAGGTACTAAAAAGTAAAGATTGAATTTGTGTTTTTATATGTGGTACTTGTATGAGCAGGACACAAGTGTACATTTAATATGTTGTAAACGATTTTTTAAAAGTTTAGTACTTCGTCTTAGAAAAAAACCACTAAGAAATGCTTAAAGTATTAGAGTCACATATTTACGAATAGATTGAGGTAGACTACAGAAGTGAAATATCCTTTTAGATTAAAAACCATTGACTGTGTTCCTCATTATATACATATATATGTTTTATTTATTTTATTCTATTTTATTTTATCGAGTCTCTCTCTGTTGCCCCTGCTAGCACCTGGTAGCTTCATCATAGCTCACTGCAACTTCAGACTCCTGGGCTCAAGTGGTCCTCCTGCCTCAGCTTTCCAAGTAGCTGGGACTACAGGCACACACCACCATGCCCAGCTAATTTTTTTATTTTCTGTAGAGATGGGGTCTCACTCTTGCTCAGGTTGGTCTCCTGAGCTCAAGCGATCCTCCCTCCTTGGCTTCCCAGAATGCTAGTATTACAGTGAGAGCCCACACCTAGCCCTCTTTATATGTTTTGAAGTATTATTTCTGTTACCAGAGGAGAACTTATAACTGCTTTATAAGGTTTATTACTGGGAAAAATCTTTTATTGTATTAAAAATTGATTATATAAATGACTTTTCAGACTGGAATAAAAGTTATAAAATGTATGAATCTTTTTAAAGAGTTCTGAATTGAGGAAATCTTTTATTAAATAATTCAAATTGGGTATTTTGAATCAAAGGCTTTCTGAAGTGTAAGGAACTACAAAGATTATTTAGTTCAGCAGTTCTTAGAATGTAGTCAATGAGTGTCTTCCTGATGAGCCTAGAGATGATTGAACTTCTTGAAACTTTGATTTTTTATATATTTGCTAGATGAGTTATTCATGATCACTCAGATTTGGTGATCATTTAGCAAAATTAATGTGTTATTAGAGATTACTAAAAGCTTTCATCATATTCTGTGAAGTCTAGCTATCTGTAAACATTGGCAACATTGTAGAGCTCATGTATATGTATATGGAAATTAATGGATTGCCCCAGTTTTTGCAACATCAAGTATTATTTTGAATGAGTCATATTTTTAAATGTTGCTATTTGTTTTGTTATTAGTACTATTAGTTTAGTTTCATCATTATTGATTTAGTATATTGTATTAGTGATAGCATCTTTGTAACAATAGTATTTTTGTATACTGTTTCCCAGTATCTTTAGTATACAACTTCCCAATGTCTTTCAGCCATTTATGCATTCAAGTCCAATTATAAATTATCTATATGCCAATGATCCTTGCAAAGTATTCCTGTACAATGATACCTCATTAAATTTCACCATTGGTCATTGTGCTAGTTTTCTACTGTTCCTCTAACAAATTACCACAAATTTAGTGGCTTTAAAACAACATGAATTTATTAATTAAACAGTTCAGGAGGTTAGGAGTCAAAATGCAAGGCGTTAGCAGGGTTGTGTTCCTTTTGAAGGCTTTAAAGGGAGAATCCATTTCCTTGCCTTTATCAGTGTCTAGAGGTTGCATTTATTCCTTGGCTCTGGGCCCTTCCTTGTATCACTTTAGCCTTGGAGGTTTTTTTTGTCACATCTCCTACTACCCACTTTGACCCTCTTGTCTCCCTCTTAAGAACCCTTGTGATTACATTGGGCCCACTTAGATAATCCACTCAGATAAATAACGACCTTTTATCAAGATCGTTAACTTAATCACACCTTCAAAGTCCTTTTTACCGTGTAAGGTAACATTCACAGCTTCCACGGATTAGGATGTGGTCATCTTTGGGTGGCCATTATTCTGACTGTCAGAGTCAGTGCTAACCTCTGGAGCACCCTGGCCTATTGGAAGTGGGTCCTATTGCTGGATTACCCAAAGTCTGATCTGGCAGGGCATCTCACCTGGGGGGTTGATAGCTAGACTGAAATCCTAAATTATGAAAATTCTTAGGCTGCAGATATCTCCTTATGTAAAGTAATAAAATAACTATAGAAATTTTAGTCACCACTTTATTACTTTTATACTTATTCTCTCCTGTTAAAATAGCTTCATCTTCCCAACAGGTACTTGCTATAACAGGCTACTTGCATGTAACAGTTTGTATTAATCACACACTCAAGAATATTAATAGATGTTATCTTTTTTGAACATTTTATTATGGGAAATTTCAAATATATTAAAAAATAGATGGACTAGTATAATGCACCCCTATGTACCTGGTGCCCATCTGCAAGAATCGTCAACAGTGTTCAACTCGGTCAGTCTTATTTCATCTATACTCCCACCCTTCCAACCCAGATTTTTTGAGAAAATCTCAGATATATCATTTTATTCATAAGTATTTAAGTATATATCTGTAAAATATAAAGACTTTTCTTTAAAACGTCAATCATAAATACACTATTATTCTTTAAAAATTAATAATTCTTTAATCAAACTATTCAATGCTTAAACTTCCCTGATTATCTCATAAATATTCTTTTTATAGTACTTTATTGTGTTGGACTTGGTTGATATGCCACTTGGGTTAATCTTTTAAGTCTTCCCTCCATCTGTTTTTAATTTTTACTTTTCAGTTTATTGAAGAAACAAGGTATTTTAATCTGTAGAGTTTTCCACAATATGGGTTTTTCCCCTGTGGTGATTGTTTAATGTGTTCATTAGTCACTTATATTTCTTGGAAATTGGTTGTTAGAATTAGAGGTGTACTCAGATTAAGTTTCAAATTTTCTTTATTGACAAGAATACCTTGTAAATGATGTTGTGTATTGCCATCAGGAGGCACATGATGTCTGATTGTCTCTCTTCTTGTGATAATAGCAGCCATTAATAATGATCATTGTGTAGGTCTGTTAATTCAATAGGGGTATAAATTAGTATTCTACCTGGCTTAGAAAAGTGGAGTCTGGAGAGAGTAACTAAGACTTGTCCATACCTTTTAAGCAAGCAAACCAGTCAACCTACATTTTGTTAGGTATTTTGTCTTCTGCCATTTTACAACTTTACTGAACCTTCTACTAAAGTTTGACATTTAAAACAGGGTAAAATAATTTGACAGGTATGTTTTATGTTATATTTTGTGTATATCTCCTTTACTTTAACTTCTGAAAGTTCTGCATTAGCAGTACTTAAATATTTGCAATTGTTTGAACTTCCCAAGTAGGAAAATATTACTCAATATTATATTTCCTATTTTATGGGTACTAAAGATTCCATCTTTTTTTGTTTTGTTTTTTACCTATTAGAGGTGGTTCTTGTTAGAGGCTTGAATAAGATAATCTAAAAATATTGTAGATATATAATGAGACTCTTTAGTAAATTTGGAGAGCCTGATTGGAGAAAATGTTAGCTTTAAAAAAAGTAAGAGGTACAGCCAGTGATCTACACAGTATATCAGTAAAATTCCCAGCCAGAAATCTTTTGTATTTTCCTTATGCTTGGAGATCTTCTCAAAGTGTGTTCCCAGGAGTCTGAGAATTCTCAACACCCTTTCAGAGAATTTGTGAGGTAAAATTGGTTTTGAAATAATACCATGGTGTTTAGTATTTCTTGCCTTTTTCTCTTACTCTCTCATAAGTGCACAGCACAATTTTCCAGAGACTACAATGGGGTAGGATGATATCACTGCCCTGGTGGCTATTGGAGTGTGTGCTTGGGAATTCTTGTGTTTTCAAATTTTTAGTTTAATTTTTTTCTAAGAGGTGTTTTTTAAAAAATAAACTTTATTTTAGAATAGTATTAGGTTTACTGAAAAATCATGAGGATAGTACAAAGTTACCATATACCTTGTATCCAGCTTCCCCCGTAATGAACATCTTACATTAGTGTGGTACATTTGATACAGTTAATGAACTCACATTGACACATTATTAACCGAAGTGCATATTTAGTTCAGATTTATTTAGTTTCTACCTATGCCCTTTTTCTGTTCAAGGATACCATCCAGGATGTCACGTTACATTTAGTTGTCATGTCTCCTTAGGCTCCTCTTGGCTATAACAGTTTGTCAGACTTTCCTTGACATGCAGAGGTACTCAGGGAACAAGTTAGCATGCTATTGTGTGATCTAGAAAAAGGCATGTAAAGCCTCTAGGATACTGGAAGCAAAATAAAAAAATATGTAAAAGGAATTAGAGATACAAATCAGCAGGTCCTCGTGATTGGATATGTAGTTTCAGGAGGATACTAAAGACAAATTGTGGTTTACAGAGTACTTTTGCACATGTTAAACATATAGAATCTTAATAATAATGTTGAGGTGGTGGTATCCTCATTTTACAGATGCAGAAACTGAGATTAAGGGAAATTATGTAGTTTTTCCAGAGCTCTACAACAAGTAGACACCGGAGTTTAGGACTCTAACACAGGCCTTTGCATAACAAGTTGAGTTTTCTTTCTGTGAGTTTTAGGGCATTAATGTATTTAGCAGTTTGTAGCGGATGAGATAAGATGTTATAAATGACGTATATGATGCAGAGGGGACCAGAGGAGTCAGTTATTTTAGAGGAGGGGAGAAGATGATGTCAGTAAAGTTTTCTTAGAGGAGGTAACACTTGATCTGAGTGAGTGTTGAAAGGAACTTAGGTATTTGCCTGCCTAGTGAAGATGAGGATGGCGCTGTGGACTGAGGGACGATTTAGAGTAGCTATAAGTAAATTGTGCAACATCATGGTGTTTTCAGGGAAGTGAAAATAATTTTCATTTGTCATATTTGTAAAGTGTAGGGTTGATGGGTGTGTGGAAGAATGTGTGATGTAAGACTGGCAAAATTATGAAGACCCTTGAAGATGGGTTTAAATGTTTTTCTCTCTAGTTTTGGTAGTCTATATCTACCAAGTGCAAAATCATTGAAGCGATTTTTCAAGGCCTCAGGATCTAATCATACATAAGTTTTAGAAGGCTCTCTATGATATCAGTATGGAAGATAAATTGCTGAAGTGTAAGAAATTCAGGTGGCACGTAATAGCAGTAATAGTAGGCATGGGAAATCAAAAAGGATAAATATGAGATTTGGGGCATATAGAACTTTGGATCTTGTCCTGGACTTAATATTAGGGGTGGAGGAGAAAAGGGGTGGGAGGAATAAAGATGAGGGAGAAGTTTAGAATGACTTCTAGGTTTCTGTGTTACATGATCAGGTGGGAGGAACCATTCATTAAGATGTATATTTAAATGGAGATGTATAGTCTCTGTTGCAATTACTGAACTTTGCACTTGTAGGGTGAAAACAGCCATAGAAGATACATAAATGAATGAGCATGGCTATGTTCTAATAAAACTTTTTTTACAAAAACAGGTAGCCAGCCCACTGGCGATAGCTTTCTGGCCCCTGTTCTGGAAGAGCATGTGGGATGGCTGATACTCTTGTGGCTATCTTTGGAAAATGCAGTTTCCCATGTCTGTATTAAAGTTTCTTATCAGTTTTTGACCTAGTTGTTTTAGCAGCCATTGATGAGCATTCCTAAATCCATTAATTCATAAGGGATTGCAAAGTGGTGATACCCTTCTTTACTTGTTGACTAGAATTCCAAAAACATTGGAACTTTTCCATAGCAGCTATTTGATTATCCTGAGGTATAGTTCCTATAGGAAAGGGAACATACATTTTTAATTCTTTTTATTTACTAATTCTCAGAGTGTAATAACGTGGGTCCCTAGCATTCTTCAGAATGAGTGACAATTTTTGTTTGTGTTATGAACTCCTAGGCCTTTAACATACTTAATTTGATTAAATTGACTACAGGGACTAACCTTCTGATGGTCATATTACTATATTTTTGGCCATTGAGAGCTTACTCTAGTTGGCTCCTGAGTCTTTGAAGGACCTTAGTCATTTTTGACAACTTCTTCCCTCTGTGATGTGACTCATTTTGTGCCTTTTTCTGTCCCAGACTGAAAATCAGCCATTTCTGTCTACAGAAGCCTTTGTTTCTTTCAGTCAGAAATGGTATTTAGAGACCACAGTCTAGATTGTAAGATTCATTGCTACGGGGTTGGTCATTGTTTTTAGACCTTCATAGTGGATAGAGCTAGGAAAAAAAAAAAAAAAAAATATATATATATGTATATACACACACACAAATGAAAATATATCATTAGTTCTTTCTCAGATTTCCAGTCAAATTTGGGATTGATTATATTGTTTTTAGCAATTTTAAATGCATATCTATTTTTTCTTTTGAAAATAGGAGTTACCAAAGATGTGAGCATAATATCACAGTACTGATGGAAGTCCATACATATTTCTCAATATGCCCATACCTTCAATTTAGAGAGAAACTTACTGCATGATACTAGATATGTTGAGAAATTTTGAGATGAAAACGAAGTTTAACGGAACTCAGGTTGAGTTGTCTTGATCACTTTAGTAGAAATCACCTTAGAGTATACTAGAGTTTACTGGGTATTATAATTGCTGAGATGTGGGCTTGAAGATTTGAGAAGTGAAAAGAAAGGTGCTCTGGGTACTTTAAGAGGAAACTAGTATCAAAGGAGATAATTGCTAAACAGCAGCGTTTGTGTTAACTAAGAAAGCATGTTTTCATTAAAAAAAAACAAAAAACAAAAAAAACCACAAAGCTCCCACAGAGCTAATTAAAATGGTTGTCCTGAAGTTTAGACTAGGTATACTAGGAAAATGAATTTAGTTGGTAGAGCACTGGGTAATTGGAAGACTAAGACTGTCTTAGTCTGTTTGGTGTTACTATAAAGGAATACCTGAGGCTGGGTAAATTTATAAATAAAAGAAGTTTATTTAGCTCATGGTTCTGCAGGCTGTACAAGAAGCCTGGTGCTGGTATCTACTTGGCTTCTGCTGAAGGCTTTTGTGCTGTGTCAAAATATGACAGAGAAGGTCAGAAGGGAAGTGAGCACGTGGGAGGAGGGACCGAACCCAGGAGGCATCCTGGCTTTATAACAACCCACACCCTCAGGAACTAATCCATTCTCCCTGAGAACCAGTCCTGTCTTGTGAGAGCATGAACTCACTCACTCCTGCTAGAATTGCATCAAGCCATTCACCAGGGGTCTGGCCCCACCTCCCAATACTGCCACACTGTGATCACATTTCAACATGAGATTTTTGTGGGGACAAACAAACCAAATCCATATAGCAAAGATGGAATCAAGAGATAAAAATACAAGATGAAGTGAATGACCAGGTTAAGTAGGAGTTACAGTGTAGGAGAGGTAAGAGAAGTGAGCCTGTTTAGTTCTGATATGTCTGGGATTCAGGTGATTACTTCATGGGTCCACATCATTTTTTCTTGCTTACTTTTCCATTATCTGTTACTTTAATACTCCAGATGTTGGCAATTCTCAATTCTTACTTGGGTCAGAAAACTTTTTCAGTTTAACTGTTCTAGTGAGTAAGTAGCTCTCCAGAGAGATTGAAATATTGTGGGTTAAGTATGTTAGTACATAGTATAAAAAAGGTTTAGTTTAGTATCTGATGCATAGTTGCCATTTTTTGAGCACTGTTATTAGAAGGGATGTTAAAGATTATAAGGTTCAATTTAACAGCTTTGTAATCAAGGACTCTGAGTACTATAATGGTTAAGTAACCTACCCAATGTCTCATAGATAGTGGGAGAGTTGAGTCTGTTGCCTCAGCTTGATGCTTCCCCCGTTTCACTTTAAGACCTCTCTGGTGTTTGCTTTACCACTCTTTGTAGTCAAAAGCTATCCTATCCTTAAAAAACAAGATAATAAAATATCAGGAATTCATTAAATACTTCATCATACATTGTCCAACAGCTATTATAATTCTTAATAGTTTTCTGTACCAGTTCTCCTCTGGATTTTGCTTCCCCCTGGCCCTAGATTTCTAGAATTTATGCTTTCTGTATTTGCATTACTGTATTTATGTGGAGAGAAAAAAATTATTTTCTGCATACTTTGTGCCCTACCCTGGGCTTGGTGTCTCATACACTTTCTCATTTAATCCTCTTTATTGTACTGTTAGGTAGATATTACTCTAGTTTTACAGTTAAAGAAACCAAGGTTCTGAACGGGTAAGTAATTTGTGTAAGGTCAGTTAGCTAGTCAGTGGGCTATATTAAGATTTAAATACATATGCTCTAATTGTTATTCTTGTCATTGACTGTAAAGGCTAATGTTTTTGTTATAAACTCACCTATATTACACCTAGACTTTTAAGGATCCTTTTACAGTTTTTATATTCATTACCTTTTATAATGTATACTTTGAAAAACGTGATACATAATGTATTTTATTTAATCCAAAGCTTTGTTCTTTTGTAACTAATTTTGACTTTTGTATCTAGGCTGAATATTTTGACATTTAGGCACAATGTAGTTGCTGAGATGTGAAGAGCAGTTGCTAACTGCATTCTTACATGTGGTAGATTTATGAGTCATGGAGGTTGATGTTTCCATAATATTATTAGCAGTCTTGCTTATGGCTTGATACTGTACAGCATGATACTAATCAGTGATTTGTTAGAAATGGAATAGAACTCTAGAAGGAAAGAAGTTATTTGTTATGCAGTTCTTGTCTCTTAATTCAGATCTTGGTCATGATTTAATCTATAACATAGGCTCACATATCTATACAAAGAATGCAAAGAATTGGCCAAAATGAAATTTTAGAAGCTCTTATTTCAAACTGAAAATTTAAATGACTTAAAACAAGTCATAAGATTAAGCATCAAATGTTGAAATATTTACTTATATGTTATTTTGTTCTCATATCTTACCTGGCATGATTGGGTTAGAGCAACTATGGCTGGTTAGGTCAGATATAGAGAAACATGTTAATGAGGTCAAAGGCCAAGGTTATAAGTTTAATTCTTTTAGTGAGCAATTAACTTTTTTCTGGTTTCATAACTACAGACTTCACCAGCAGTCTTATCAGATGCATGCCATTAGTTACAAGTGAAAATCATATTGATTAATTTTGAGCTTCTCCTGTGTGTGAAGACCTTGATGAAGGAGGTTGGTTTAATCTTGGCAAGAACACTAGTACCAGAAGAAATATGAATTCATGCTCCCGTTACCAAATAGTGAGGTGAATCTGTAACAGTGTTATTTTATGAAGGACAGAATTATTTAAGAAAAAGAATAGGGGAATTCCTAGGAATGGAATTTGGGTATATTATGGGCAAAGAGTAATTGTGGAAGAAAATATAAATGTGCGGGGAATTACAGCTAAGGATGTTCTTAGGATTGAGATAATTTTCTATGTTGAATTGTAGTGATAACAGAATTTTAGGACTGTATCTGATCTCATGAGCAAGTAGGAAAACAAAATTCAAGATATTTATTCAAGGACACCTAGAAAATAGTGATAGAGTTAGGCTTAGAATTCAGATTTTATTCTAGTCTGTATCTAGTCCATAGTTCTTTGTGTATCATATTAGGCATGCAGTATGTTAAGTTTTTGAAAATATAAAAATGAGCATGACTTGTTTTTTTGCCATAAGAACTTAAAATTAATTCATTTAATAAACAGGAACTTATTAATCTATGTTTAAGAAATTCTTTGCTAGGTTTAAGGGTTATAATAATGACTTAGCCTTTTTTTTTTTAATTTATGCATTTTTTCATTCAGTATTTGTTGAATGTCTACAATGGTGCCGAGCTCTGTTTGGGTTTTTAAGGATATAGCAGTGAACAAAATAGACAAAATTCCCACTCCAGTGGAGCTAACATTTGAGTGGAGAAAGTAAAAAAAAAATGCATGAATACATACTGTGTCATGTAATGATTGCTGTGATGAAAAATAAAGCAGGGTAAGAAGGATAGAGTGTCACAGAATAGGGGGTGGGTGCTGTTTTCTAGAACTATCATGGAAGTCTTCTGATGAAGTAGCTTTTGAGCAGAATTCTAAAGGAAGTTTTCTAAGCAAAGAGCCAAGTGTAGAGCTCGCATTTCTATTGGGCAGACCGTGGTGGTTAGATGTTAAGTGTTAGAGGTTGGAGGAAATGGTGAGTGAAGTCTTTCCTCCTCCTCAGTCAGGAAGATGGAGGTGCAGGGTCAGCGTTGCTGGGAACACATGGACTCTCTGGGCTTTCCCCTGCAATCCCACCTGATAATAGAAGGATGCAGTGACAACACAGATGGAATATCTGTCTGTCATACCTGCAGTAGGAGGTCAGGAAACCCCTTACCAAGGATGTAATGCTTTATCTAAGAAGAATGAGTCTACCAGGAGGACCACTGGGATGGTCGTGAGGGGCTACAGCTCTGGAGAGATTAAGTTAGGAAGGGGAGTCAGTGATAAATTGAGCCCTTTAAAAGTCAGGTCAGTGGAATCATCTGAGGAAAGCATGTTGAATGGAAACAAAAGAGATTCTAGGATGCAGCCTTGGGAAATAACTATCTTAAGGGGGTACTGGGGAAGGGAGCCAAGCAAAGAGGGAAGAGAAAAGAGAGAAAATAGCTTGTAAACTAAGGAAGGGGCAGTGTTTTGAGAAAAAGAGTGGTCAGTTAGATTGAGCTGGGGAAAGGTAAGATTGTGCTAGACCTGAGTTGTCTGATAGAGTAGCCACTTGTCAAACATGACTGATTTAAATTTGAATTAATTAAGTTAAATAAAAAATTTAATTCCTTAGTCTCACTTGCCACATTTCAAGAATTCAATAGCTATGTGTAGCTAGTAGCTACCCTGTTGGACATTGCAGATACGGAATATTTCCATCATTGTAGAAAGTTCTATTTGATAGCACTGTGCTACACCCTTATAATATTGGAGAAAAGTTAAATAACAATTAAATTATTTATGTATTTATGATAGCAATAGAGAAAATACTATGAGATAGCTAATTATGCATTGTCAAAGAACTCACACTAGGAAGTCAGGGTTGAAGAAAGATAACTTCAGCTTGAACTTTGGTAGCAGAATTCTTAATTTAATTTGAGCTTTGAAGGTTAGGTTACTTTGGAGTTATTGGATAGGGGAGCAAAAAGAAACTAGAAAATTACAGATCACTTTCAGCGATCAGTTTTACTAGACAGGGAATTTTAGCTAAGTAGAGTTTTAGTTAAGTGGAGTTGCAAGACTGTTTCATAGATCAAAACATTCTTGTGCGATGAATAATTGGGCCAAATTGTAGAATATTTTAAATGTCAGGATTTGGGGCTTATTTTTGAAAAAAATAGGGTGCTATCAGTTGTTTTTCAGTGGCCAGAGTGATCGTCTAGGGAGGAAATTAAGTTGGCAAATTAATCGCTCCCTTCTGGCTCCTTTCTTAGTCTCTCATTTGTTGTGCTACTAAATAATTCTGCCTTATATTTATATGCTGCTTTTCAAACAAAATTTATAAAGTACACTCATGTAAACTATTATTAAACTTCACAACAATTCCAGAAAGTTGTAAGATTTAGTAATTAATGTACTCACAAAAGAGAAAAATCTGTCAGAACTTAAATGACTTGCAAATGATGGGCTAGCTTAAAGAATGACTAATATTCAGTGAACTGGAGATATCTTAATGTCAACTAAATTACTGTACAATACATACTGTCTTCAGTTTATGGTGATCTTGGCAGTACAGACTATGTCTTTATCATTTTTTTGAATCCTAATACCAAGGACAGTAAATGAGAGAGTGGGATGAGACTGAATACAGGGATACCTACTGACAGGGAGTTACAGAAGTTGAGAAATGAGGTGATGTAGGTCTGACCTGGGTGGTACTAATGGGAAATGAAAGAAAGGACTGGATATGAGATAAACATTGTAGAGGTAAAAATAATCAGAACTTAATGATTTGATCAGATTTTGGGGGAAAGTCACGGATGACTCAAGGGTTTAGGTCTAAGGGATTGTAAGAAAGATGGGCAAATCAGTGTGGAAGGTGATTTCTGACAGAAAGCCGAGTGCTATTTTTGACATAAAAATGCTTTCTGAAACAAGCTTAAAGCCTTCCTTTGTTAACAGAATTTTAGAACTAGAAATTAATTTGTAATAATGTCCAAACATACAGATAGAAGTGTTTTCAAGTTTTAGAGATATACTAGGTCTGAAAAAGAAATTTAGAAGTTACCTGAATATAGGTAATATATTAATTACCTGAGCCTTGAGAATGAATAAAATCTGCAGGAAAAGAGCAGGTAGAGAAAGAACAACAAATACTTGAGGCTGAGCACAGGTTATGGCTATGCACTTATTGAATGGGAGCACAAAGTGGAGGCAGGAAAATAGCAGAAGTGAAGCCAGAGCAGTGGATTATTTTAGAAACCAGAGGAAGAGAGAGCTTACATGAAAAGGCTGATAGAATTAAATACATACTGGGAGAATGAAAACTCCCCAGAACATGCCAGAGAGGACTTCACAAATTGGCTGATTGTAATTTCCTGAGGCCAGGATTTAAAAAAAAAGAAAGATTGATTTTTTTTTTTTTTAAGAATTTAGTTTTTAGTGTAAAAGTAATATGGAACTTTCTTTTTGCTACTTAAAAGATTATTGCACCACTTAATTCATTTGATAAACCATAGGTGCTCTAGATTCAAATTCAGGAATATGAGGTTAAATCACTTCTGAGAAAATTTGTTTTCTTTTTAGATCTTGCCATATTCAGAAGTTGCTGAAGTTCAAGAGACAGTGAGTAATATATGGTGCTATGTTGGAAATGTTAATGTTTTTGTATTTTATTAGGATTTCAAATTGGATTCTTAAAATATATCTTCCACTGTACTTAATCACAAATGATTATGTCATTATAATAAAGAGCTAGTGTAGATTGAAAAAAGCAGTTTAAAAAATTGCTTACATTTTTCTAAAATGTAAATAGGCTTAATCTTTTTTGACTATAAACATAATGCATACCAGTATAGCATATTTAAGTAGTATCTACCTCCTAAATGTAACCACTGTTAATATGTTGGCTACATCTTGCCTAAGTTTGTATGTATATGTCGTACAAATGAAAATTTACAGAACTGGAATCATTCCATTTCTACAAGCTTTTTTATAACCTACTTTTAAAAGCCCATTTATAATGGATGTTTTTCAGTAGGGGAAAAAAAAACTTGACTGACTACATGGTATTTCATTGTGTGAATGTATTATCATTTATTACCCTGTTTAAAATAGATTACTATTTTAGATTACTATAAATGGTGTTATAAATATCTATGGACACATCTTTTGAACATTTTGGATAATCACATTATTTTTAATATATATTCCTAGAAGTAAAATGCTGGATCAAAAATGTGATTAGGTTATTTTTATATAACTGACTGGCAGGCCAGATCATATTCTCTGTCCAACAGTGATAAGCTCTAGTTCTCAGGAAAATATTCCTTTAAAATCTGTCTTGTAAAACTCAAGGATAAAATGTGCACATCTGTGTTTTGCAGACGATTACAGAAATATGAAAAATTCAGCTAAGTGTAGAGTGATGACTCCTGTTCAAAGAACAAACAGTTCTCAGCTGCATTATATATTCCTCTCTGAAGTTTCTTATTCTGAGAGCCTAAGATAACACTAAATAGAGCACTCTTGGGATGTTTTATATAATCCTTCTGAATTGTGGTTTCTGGGAGCCAGCTGCAGCAGGATTGCTTCTATGAGAACAGCTTGATCGATTTTATTGGGTGAAGAGGTGCCACCAGCTACATCAGTGCTTGATGAACTCTTTATGCTTTCCTTCAAGCTCATCAGATGACTTAAGTCAAGCCATTATGTATGTTAAGAGGGAAGTGCTGTGCTAAAGGCGATGGAATCAAAGGACTGATCTCAAGGGATTATTTCTGGATAATAGGGTGGCCGTGTATCATAGTTTGCTGGAGACTGAGGGGTTTTCCCAGGAGGAAGGGCATGATGATGAATTACCCCTTCCTTTGTATGTTTATGCTAATTATAGAGGAGGTGGCAAATATTTAGACATAAGACATGCAGTCACATTTTTTGTTTGCACGATGCTCTTTTCCTGAGATTTATAGATTAAAATTGGTAAAGATTTAGATAATGGCTATAAATATTTTATGCTTTTAATTTAAGAAGCTGGAGTGCAGCGGCTATTCACAAGCACAATCATAGTGCATTACAGCCTTGAACTGGGCTTAAGCGATCCTCCTGCCTCAGCCTCCTGACTAGCTGAGAATATAGGCCTCTGCTACCACACCTAGCTCTGTTTTACCTTAATGGTCTTTTTCTGAACCAACTGATGAGAAGTTCCTGGATTTTTTTTGAGATTCTAGAAGTATTTGGTTCTGTAGCAAAAAACCAAGAAGAATGCCTAGCTTTTTACTTTTTAAAATAGCTGTGTAGCCTGTTCCCACATCAGTAATTTCACATGATGTCTTTATTAATGTCTTATACAACATGGTACTACACAGATTAGACTCAGGTCCTAAAAGCATTAAGAGTAAGAAGTTAGTAGTATGCAGTTTAGCCATCCATGTGCAGAAGACTTCAGTGATGTCAGTTACTTGGTAAATTTGATATGTAATCCTCAATTACTTATATCCCATTTCCTATTGTATCACTTACAAGAAACTCTGGGAGGATGATTTCACTTGCATCTCAGTTTAGTGCCTTTGTATCCATATCCTTCTGGAAAATGTTTCTTTTTTAAAAAATTTATTTTTTATTTGTATACATTAATGGGCTAAAATTGTGATTTTGCTACACTGCTACACTGCATTGTGGCAGAGATGGACCCTTCAGTACTTCCATCACTGGAGCAATGGACATTGTACCCACCAAGCTGGGGAAGGTTTCTGAAGCCATGCTTACTGTGTTTCAGCTTAATTCTTAGTTCTGTTATTCATTATGATACATGTTTTTCTGCTGCCTGTTCTTTTATCCTTTGGCATTTTTCAGTCTCTTGTGATTAAGCCCTTCAGGTCATATAACTCTCACACATATCATAATTTATACTGTGTTCTTTTTGTTTTTTTTTTTTTGTCGGCCTGTACAGATCTATATATCCAACTGCCTACTTGGCATTTCCACTAAGGATGTCTAACAGTCATTTTAGACTTAACTTCTCTCAAACTGAGCTCTTTGTGTTTCTCCCTATAAACTACCTTCTCTCGCTGTCTTTTCCATCTCAGATAATGGCAGTTCCATCCTTCCAGGTACTCACATCCCAACACTTGATGTCATTTTGATTCTTCTTTTTCTCTTTTACCTCACATTTATCTGTTTGGAAAATCTGTTGACTTTATTTTCAAAATAAATTCAGAACTTAACTATTTCTCATCACCTTCACTGTTACCACCTTGGTCCAGGTCTCCTTCAACTCTTTCCTGTATTATTACATAATCTCCTAACTGATTATTCTCTTGACTTTCTTAGTCTATTCTCAACATAATAGTCAGAGTGATCCTGTTAATACATAATCAGACCTTGTCAGTCCTTTTCTCAAACCATCCAGTGGTTCCCCATCTCATTGAAAATTAAACCAAAGTCCCAAGTAGGCCCTCCAAAGTCCTATAGAGTCTGGCATCCATTTACCTCTTTGACCTCATCTCCCACTACTTTCCTACTTTCTTACTGCATTCCATCCTCACTGGCCTTCTTACTCTTCCCTCAACACTCCAGCCCTGTTCCCAACCCAATCCTTTACACTTGTCTCTCCCTCTGTCTGGAATACTTTCCCCTCCTATATGTCCTTATGGCAGATTCCTTCATCTTATTCAGTTAATTCTGTAATGAAGCTTTCCTAGGCCACCCTATCTAAAATTTTCACTCCTTTTCCCCAACATTTTACATGTCCCCATTCTCTGCTTATTTTTTGCCTTAGTTTTTATACTATATACTATGAGTTTGTGTTTATCATGTTATTGTTCATCCCTCCCACTAGAACATAAGTACTATAAGGTCAAAGTTTTTGTCAGTTTTGTTTACTGCTATGTTCCTTGGTATCTAAAATGCAATGTATCCACAGTAGTTACTCAGTAAATATTTATTGAATGGATGATTGGAAAAGACAATATTTATTTTGATTATTGTACATTACTTTAATCTGAAAAAAATTAAAAGGATTAATCCAATAAATAGAATCAGATTTATATGGCAGAGCCATGCTTGAGGATATAATATTGATAGTAAGTATAAGCAGAGGTTTTTGGAACAAATATTCAGGTATTACTGTATATGCTAGGCATTATTTTCTTGGAATAAACAAGGAATACAGCTGTTCAAAAGTTGACATAATGCTGTTAATTGACAAAATCTGAGAATACAACAGAACTGTGCAATGAAAGTGAGCTTATTAGAGTCTTTTACTCAAATAGAAGATCAACTCTAAGACCTTCAAACATGACTGGCCTTGTGAAATTAAATGCACTCAAGTATGTATATATGATTAGAACTTTACTTTAGGAAGTTACTAGTAAATTTAGGGGAAACTATTAATTATTCATATTAATACTGGAAGATTTTTTTTAAGATGTCTGTGAAGCATTTGTAAAGTTTGCCACAGTTATCTCTGTGAGCTTCCTAGCCTTTTTCAGTTTTCCAGTTTTACATTAGTTAGTTATTGGTGCATAACAAATTATCCCAAAATTAAGTGATATAGAACAGCAAGAATTTATTATCTCAAATTTCTATGTGTCAGGAATCCAAGAGCAATTTAGCTAGGTGTCTCTGACACAAAGTCTGTCGTGTGGTTGCAGTCGAGATATTGGGGAGGGAGCACTGCTGCATTCTCATCTGAAAGCTTGACTGGATGGAAGGTGGAGGCAGGAGATCTCCACGGTCATTTAGTACTGTTGGAAGACCTCACCAACACCAAAGTTCCTTTGGGTATTAGGCCTCTCTGGCAGGCTGCCTCATGAAGAGGCAGCTGGCTTTCCCCAGGGTAATCTGTATAGGAGAGAATGCTAACAAGATGGAATCACAGTCTTGTACTATCTAATTGCAGAAGAGACATCCCATCACATCTGCCATATTCTGTTCATTAGAAGTGATTCAGTAGGTCCAGCATACACTCAGAGAAGGGGTTACACACCAGGAAATGGGATCACTGGGGGCCATTCTACAGATTGCCTACCGCATATACTTTAACCTCTTTTATACAAGCTTGCTAGTTGTGATAACATGCCCATCAGTAATAATGACTTCAGCACAATTAGTTCATTGTCAACAAAGCTATATTTTTTTAGTTCATCTGTGGAACAACTCATTTATAAAAGAATGAGTTTAAATGGGTGACTTCAGAAAAATGAATAGAACAAATGCCTTTTAAGGCATTGGAACATATTGTGATTTCAAGCATTATGAAGTAGCCATCTTTTTAGGGAAAGTAACAGGTTCAAGATTTTCTCCAAGAAGATGACAGAAGCCCAGAACAAGCAACTGCTACCTTGTTTTGTCACAATTAATTAAGACTCTCTCACTTTCTTCAAATAAAACTAAGAAATAGTGTAACCAGTAGGATTTTTGAATTTTTGTTGTTACATTAGTTTTGATATGTTGCTGTGTTTTGTATTTGAAGTGAAGGAGAGCTGAGAACTCTATTCCTCCCAAGGCACACCAAAACATTTATCCAGAGGCAACATTTAGCATAATGTATGTTAAAATAGTTACCAAACAAAAGGTCAGCAGTCTTTTTCCTGTTTCTTTTAGTTGATTGCAAGTTCTTCATTCAAGATGATCTTCCTAAAGACCAATAGCTCCAGATAATATGCTTGATATTTAGTAGGTCCTAAGAAAATTTTGTCTGACTTAATAAAATTTGTCTTTCTAATTAATATTCCTTTTTTTGCCATTCAAGAATAAATTTGTTCTACTTTGCTGATGTCTTTGTAGAAGCTCTTTGCACAATGCTTGTTATATAATCAGCACTCAGTAAATGTTCCTTTCTCTCTTGTAGAAGAAACATACTAAATCTCTATGTAGTGTTAAGTGCTTTCATGGCATGCAGAACTAATACTTAATAGTGCATGGGTTTTATGTATTTTAAAACCATCTTAAATTTTAGGAATGAATAACTTTTGACTGTCTCTTACATTTTGTAAATAATTTTTACCCTCCTAAACCATATCTTGAATTACAATTGAAAGTAATTCTTGATTTCGGTAATTTTCCAAACAAAATACTTCGATGAATCCATTTTTCTTTTTCTACTCCCCTCCCCCAATTAAAACAAATATTTGATAATGCTTAAGCCAAGATCTTTTTTTGTGTAGAAAGTGAAATTCCTTATCAATTAGGATTATTATAATTGATGTGCATGTGCTTTCTACTTATAAACTAATGCTATTTTCCTTGTCCTTTTGTTTCACTGCTGCTTCCATCCTGATGCATTTTGCTTCTTCCTGGTTTGGACTGTATTTGTTTGCTGCTCAATTACCCTGCATTAAAAGCTTCTTGGTGATAGCAAAGATGTCCTTTGGCCATCAAGTAAGTAGCTAAAGTTTGAATGGCATGTTTGGGAGACATGATAATATTTTGATGTGTACTTAGGAAAGGCAAATGGCATTTCAATTTTGATTTATTACATTAAGTCTTCTACTTTTCTTTCCAGGAATTGAAATACAAAGTAAAGAATACAGACGGTCATTCAGTGCTCAGTGCTCATCTGTTCTCATTGTCTATCAGAGATTGATAGTATTTGAATGTTTAAATCTTGATGTCTAACATGGATTATTTACCTATTCAATTATCTAATTCATAATTTAGAACCTCTTCTTCATAATATACTTTTCTACAGGCATCACAAGGCATAGATCAGACCACTTTGAGGCTAGAGATGGTACAAGGAATTCCCTGACATATGAAAGTGAGAAATACTGTTCTATTTTATCAGAATTTTTATTTATTTATTTATTTTTGAGATAGGATCTCACTCTGTTGCCCAGGCTGGAGTGCAGTGGCATGATCATAGCTCACGACAGCCTCAAACTCCTGGGCTCAAGTGATTCTCCTGCCTCAGCCTCCCAAGTAGCTGGGATTACAGGTGTGCACCACTGTGCCTAGCTAGTTTTGTTTTTTTAAATTTTTGTAGGAACATTGTTTCACTATATTGCCCAGGCTGGTCTCGAACTCCTGACCTCAAGTGATCCTCCTGCCATGGTCTGCCAACGTGCTAGGATTACAGGTATGAGCCATCACACCCAGCCAGAATTTTTACATAATAGATTATTTGGTTATGAATTTTTTTGTATTTTTGGTATTTCATAAGTGAAACATGTCTTACCTCAGGGATTTAGAAGATGTATCCTTCAAAATTATGTCCAATTCACCTCAACAAAATTTTACTGATAGTGTTTTCTTTAGGGCAGGGATTTGACACTGGGCTAACATTTGGGTACATGCAATGAATAAATAATGTCCCTGTACCTAAGGATTTTTATAGTCTAAGCTGGGGAGTGATGGGGCAATTTTTGTGTTAAAAGTCATAGAATTACTGAGGTAAAAGGGGCTTCAAAGATCATCTAATAAAGCATTAATTTTATAGATGAAGAGCCTGAGACTAAGAACTTAAATATTTAAGAAGTTAGAATTGGTTACTAGCCCAATATGTCTGTCTTCTACTGTTAATCAAAAATTAAAATGAAACATTAGTTTGCTGAAGTTCAGTCTACCAAATAATCAAAATTTTACTGTATTGTAAATTAGAAAAAGATTTTAATTTTGTTAAAGAGCAATGTAGGAAATTACATTGATTTAGGAAGTTTTAAGTTTTAGTATTTATCTCTAAATACTCATCTGTTGCAAGTAAGCTTACTGGGCTGGGGTTCATTATTTTTCACTGAACAAAGGAAAGGACTGAACGAGATAATGGCAAAGATTTCTTCTAGCTATAAATTTTTTGGGTCTAGATCAGTTGCTATTTGTCCTTAATACTGGTTATAGTATGTACGTAATTTTTCTCTTAAAAGAGATGATTTAAAGTAGTATGCTAAATTCCTTTTTTCATTCTTATTGTAACAATTCCCAATATTTTAAATATATTGTTTATTATACAACCAGCATTATTAGGATAGTAGAAATTTTACAAGTAAGAAAAAGAACACAAATCTCAAAACATTTTTGTTTTGTTGTTCAGCCTTGTGATACTTGGCAGATACTTTCAATGGATTCTTCAGTTACTTTAATTACCTCATATATTTAGATGTTGACTCAGGTGAACTGAATGGCACTGCTGAACTTTATAAATAGAATGGCATTTTTAATATTAAGTGAAGGGGTTTTGTCATAGGAACTGGGTTTTATAAATGGAGGTCTTTAATTTTTACTTGGAATAAAAGAAATTTACTAAGGTAATATATTTTAAGCATATATAAATAAAAATATATAACATATGTTAGAGATGACTTTATAATATACTCTGTTAAGTATTAAAAGGCCGAGGCTGTATAATTATTAACTAGATATGATACATCTTTTAAAGTGAGGTACAATTGATCCTTGAACAACATGGGTATAAATCGACTGGGTTCACTTATAGGCGGATTTTTTTTCAATAAATGTATTGGAAAAATTTTTGAAGGATTGCGACAGTTTGAAAAAGCTTGCAGACCAAACCATGTAGCCTAGAAATATCACAAAAAGAAAAAGTTAGGTATGTCATGAATGCATAAAATATATGTATTTCTATCTATTTTATCATTTACTACCCTAATATACAGATGTATTCTAAAAAGTAAAAATTTATCAAAACTTACATACACAAGCACTCACAGACCATACATGAGTGTTTGCAGTGGAGAGACAAGTAAACAAATGTAAGGATGTAGTATTAAATCATAAAAGTAACTGTAGGCCGGGCACGGTGGCTCACGCCTGTAATCCTAGCACTCTGGGAGGCCGAGATGGGCGGATCATTTGAGCTCAGGAGTTCGAGACCAGCCTGAGCAAGAGCGAGACCCCACCTCTACTAAAAATAGAAAGAAATTATATGGACAGCTAAAAATATATATATAGAAAAAATTAGCCGGGCATGGTGGTGCATGCCTATAGTCCCAGCTACTTGGGAGGCTGAGGCAGGAGGATCTCTTGAGCTCAGGAGTTTGAGGTTGCTGTGAGCTAGGCTGACACCACGGCACTCACTCTAGCCTGGGCAACAGAGTGAGACTCTGTCTCAAAAAAAAAAAAAAAAAAAAGTAACTGTAGTACGTACTGTGCTGTTATAATAATTCCATAGCCGCCACCTGTTGCTATTGCAAGTATCTGCTTAAATGCGGTGTGGCACTTCATCTAAATGTGAATAGTTCCTCTCTCCAGTAAATTGTGTATCACAGTGAAAAGTGATCTTTCCCAGTTCTCACATAGTTTTCATCATGTTGAATGCAATACTGTAAATTTTGAATAACATGAGACCCATATGAAGTGCCACTGGTGATTCTGTGAGTGCTCCCAGGAAGCAGTGAAAGGTCATGACGTTACAAGAAAAAGTTTTATTGCTTGATATGTACTGTAGATTAAGGTCTGCCCCTGTGGTTGCCTGCCATTTCAGACAAACGATTCATCTTGTAAACAGATGACGTAAACTTAATGGTATCCATAAATACAGCACTGTAAATGTATTTTCTCTTCCTTATGATTTTCTTAATAACATTTTCTTTTCTCTGGCTTACTTTATTGTAAGAATACAGTATATAATACATACGACATACAAAATATGTGTTAATCAACAGTTTGTTATCTGTAAGGCTTCCAGTAAACAGTAGACTATTAGTAGTTAAATTTTTGGGAAGTCAAAAGTTACACACAGATTTTCGGCTGCACAGAAGTCTGCACCCCCAGTGTCCATGTTGTTCTGTTCAAGAGTCAACTGTAATGTCATGGTACTTGTTTAGAATATATTGGTACAGGCCGGGCGCGGTGGCTCACGCCTGTAATCCTAGCACTCTGGGAGGCCGAGGTGGGCGGATCGTTTGAGCTCAGGAGTTCGAGACCAGCCTGAGCAAGAGCGAGACCCCATCTCTACTAAAAATAGAAAGAAATTATATGGACAGCTAAAAATATATATATAGAAAAAATTAGCCGGGCATAGTGGCGCATGCCTGTAGTCCCAGCTACTCGGGAGGCTGAGACAGGAGGATCCCTTGAGCTCAGGAGTTTGAGGTTGCTGTGAGCTAGGCTGACGCCACGGCACTCACTCTAGCCTGGGCAACAGAGAGAGACTCTGTCTCAAAAAAAAAAAAAAAAAAAAAAAAAAAAAAAAAAAAAAAAAAAAAAAAAAAAAAGAATATATTGGTACAATTGAGTGAAAAAACTACATGATATTTGTCAACATTTACATTATTTGAGTATTTACGAAATACCTTAGTACCTTAGAAGAAAAGGAGACTTAGGATTTTTTCATCTGAACTTAGCTTCTACTTAAATTAAGTGCAAACACCAGATTTTGAAGCTTGTAAAATTCTTCAAATTTTATATTTATGAATTGAATTCAGAAAGTTCAGAAAGTTATAGATTCATATTCTCCTTAGAAGGCACAGCTGGTATGTTAATCGTATTACTATTACATATTCCAGTATGATTTCTACTGTACTTAACATGAATAAAGTAATGAATAGCAAAGTAGGTTAATTTACTTTCACAAGTAGAACCAGTAGAGGGCACTATAAGGTTATCTTTTGTAGGTGAGTCTGTTGAGTGTAGTGTCAGAAACAGCGCTGGAATCATAGTGATTCATTTGCCAAATATCTGTTCAGTCTTTTAGCGGGTATTTATAGAGTATCAATTAGGTGCCAAGGAATACAGACCGAAACAAAGTCACTGTGCCCCTCTCAAACTTCTATTTGAGTAGTCCACTATTGTGCAAATGATGAAGGAAATCATGGTGATTTTTATATCATGCAGCCTCTTTTGTCTGTATAGTTGTTAATGCTTGTGAAAGGGGCGAAGGAAAACAAATAGAAATATGGGCTTTCTGGTTTGTTTGTTTTTTTTTTTTTTTGTAAAGAGATATGCTCTGTACATTGCTCTTTCTCTGTACTCTCACTTCAAGGTTATCAAAAATCATACAGCAATAAATACCTCAATTGAAAATGGATTAGAAAGGTGAATAGAACTAAAGTTATACTTCTTGGACTGTTTCCTTTTTCATATAGTAAAGTTATTCATAGATACCTATGTCTTACTAATAGAACACTAAAGCATACGTTAATTCTATTATTGTTGCTTCTTATATTTTAAGTTAGCATTAAATGGACTGTCTAGTACGTACAAAAGAATGTGTCATGTGTAAATGATAAAGCTTAATCACACAATGAACACGTATGGTCCTACAACTCAGCTTCAGAACTCTAGAATCTTAGAAATACCTAACATCTTTCTGTCTGCTTCTTCTCTCTTCTATCCCTGTACCTGCCCCCAGAGGGGATGAGTAGGTTATATTTTTTGTTTACCATTCTTTGCTTTGTAAAAAATAGGTTTTTAAGAATTTTTAATCACATACATATTTTAATCTGTATCACTAAGTTTTGCTTGGTTTTTAATTTTGAAAGAATGGTATCATGCTATATGTAATCTTCTAAGACTTGCTTTATGTAGCTGTTTTATTTTTAAGATTCACAGCCTTGTTGTTCAGTATAGAAATGGATCATTCATTTTTGTGCTATGTACTGTCCCATTATATGCATGTGCCACAATTTATTAATCTATTTTATATTCAGTTGCTGAATATTTAAGTTGCTTTAATTTTTGCTAATTATGAACAATGTTGCTATGAACTTTCTTATGCTTGTCTCTTGGTACACACCTGTTAAAATTTTTCCTAGATTCTGAGAGTGGAATTGTTGGACCCATAGAGTAGGCTGAAATTTAGTTTTATATAAGATAGCTCCAAATGGTTTTCCAAAGTACTTATATCAATTTATACTCCATCAGTAGAGCTTGTGGCTCCATCAGACATCTTGTGGCTCCCATCCTCATCAGTATTTGGCATTTTCAGATTTACTAATTTTGTCAATTTTACTGAGTATAATATATTTATTTCATTGTGATCTTGATTTGTATTTCCTTCATTTCTAAAGAGGATGAACATCTTTTCATATACTTACCAACAATTTGTAATTCTTTTTCTGTGAAATCACTGTGTACATCTTTTGCCCATTTATTATGTTGTTGGTCTTTTTCTAATTGGTTTATAGGAGTTTTTTTGAAGAACATTCTGGACACCAACCCTTTGTTGATTATGTGTTGCAAATATCTTCCGTTTTTTGACTTTCTTTTCATTCTCTTTATGATATCTTTTAGTTGAATGAATTCATAATTTTAATATAGTAGGATATATCAATTTTTTGGTTTGTGGTTAATGTTTTGTTGTGTCTTCTTAAAAATCGAAAGAGATAGGGTCTCATTGTGTTGCTCAGGCTGACCTTGAACTCTTGGGCTCAAGTGATCCTCCCACCTCAGCCTCCCAAGTAGCTGAGACTACAGGTTTGTGCCACTGTGCCCAGCTGTTGTGTCTTTTTAAAGGAATCATTCCCTATCTCAAGCTTATGAAAATATATTCTATAGGTTTTCAAGTTTTGCTTTTTATGTTATGTCTTTAATATTTATAGAACTATTCTTTTTTTTTTTTTTTTTTTTTGAGACAGAGTCTCACTCTGTTGCCCAGGCTAGAGTGAGTGCCGTGGCGTCAGCCTAGCTCACAGCAACCTCAAACTCCTGAGCTCAAGCGATCCTCCTGTCTCAGCCTCCCGAGTAGCTGGGACTACAGGCATGCGCCACTATGCCCGGCTAATTTTTTCTATATATATATTTTTAGCTGTCCATATAATTTCTTTCTATTTTTAGTAGAGATGGGGTCTCACTCTTGCTCAGGCTGGTCTCAAACTCCTGAGCTCAAACGATCCGCCCACCTCGGCCTCCCAGAGTGCTAGGATTACAGGCGTGAGCCACCGCGCCCGGCCTAGAACTATTCTTTATGTGTGGTATGAGCTAGAGTTCGATCTATTTTTCCAATATGGATAACCAGTTGTTCTCATGTTATTAGTTGAGTAGCCTTTTCCCTATCTCTGTCTCATATCTAGGCTCCACAAACATATGTGTCTGTTTCCGAGAGCTGTCTGTTATGCTCTTTAGGCCAATTTATCTCTGTGTCAGCACCACACATTTTAAATTTCAATAATTATTTTTAGGAATCAAATGAATCTTGAATTTAGTAACTGAAGGAGCCACCAAATACTTTACAATGTATTTATGAAGTTTCGTAAAAATATAAAGTTGGTTGATTGATTCACTGAACAAAATTTTATTGAGCACCTTTAGTATACCAGGAAACGGCACCTTCAATATGCCAGGAAGTATACCAGGAACTGAGAATTTGTGGGAAAATAAGGCAGACAAAACTTCCTCATAAGGAATTTAAGGTCTAATGGAGAAAGGCAGACAATAAACAAATGATACTGCTTCAGGTAATGAGAAAAGAGCTACAATGAAAATTATATAGGGTAAGGTGATAGAGTATAACCCTGAAGGTGGCAGGCATTAATTCTAAAAAAAAAAATTATAAATTTGTGCTATATTAAAACTCAAAACTTTATTTATCAAAAAGCACCATGAAGAAACCCAAAGGGCTTTTCTGAAGAGATGATATTTGAGCACAGACAACAAATGAGAGGAGCCAATAATGTGAAGATCTGGGGAGGAATATTTCAAGTAGAAGGAGCAAGAAATATAAAGGGGACAAGATGGGATCTTTTGAGGTATACCAAGAAGGGCATCATGGCAGGAGCCAAGTGAGTGACAGGAGAATGGTAGAGAATGAGGCTGGAAAGATAAGCAGGTGTCAGACTGTGTTGAGTCTCCAGGTCTTAGGTTTTATTGTAAGCATAATGTAAAGCCACTGAGAATATTTCTGATTTATGATTTTAAAAGATTACTTGGGCTTCTGTGTAGAGAATAAACTTTATACAACAAGAAGCAAGATGATAAGTTGGTAGAAATCTGCTGTTGTGGCCCAGTGGAAAGGGAAAGGTAATGGTGGCTTGGATTGGGCGGTAGTTGTGGAAGTGGGAAGAAGCAGTGGGATTCCAGATACATTTTGAAGGTAGAGTCTAAAGATTTCACAAATGAATTGAATGTGAAATGTAAGAGAAAGAGAAAAATCAAAGAACACATCTAAGGTTTTTGGCCTGAGAAAGTAGGGGGAGGGGAGTAGTGATGGCACTGAGATGAGTGGGAGGCAGTTTTGGAGGATAAGCGGAATCAAGAATTATGTTCTAGATAAATTTGAGATGCCTGTAAATAATGAAGAGGTGATTATAAGGCAGGCAATTGGGTGAGTGAGTTTGGGAGAAGTATTATAGCTGGAGATAAAATTTAGAAGTCATCAGTCCAGAGGTTTTTTTTTTTTTTTTTTTTATTGGCTTGGTGGGAAAATAATTTTTTATACCTTTGCTTGCATGAGAAATGAAAATATTTTTACTTTGAAATATAAAGAGCTAAATATAATTTTGAAAACTTTAGCATATTGGAAGACATTAAGGCAAATTTATTAAAAAGATGCGATAAAAATGTGACTATGAAGTTCTGGTTAAGTGGAAAAATTAAATCTAGAGTGAAGACCAAATCATTCATTCTTAAAATGAAACAAAAATTTTTGTAGTCTGAAAGCAAAGAAACATACAGTGAAAGAGCTTGGGGATCCTGGGACCCTGTGGGCTTACGATTTATTTGCCCTGTTCCTTCATTTAGTGTTTTCTCTTTTTTATCCTCTCTGAAACTGGGCATTGCTCTCCTGTATTATAATAGTAGCTTGGCCAAATGGGTGAGAAGCAGCCTGAAAGCGCTATGTAAATTGATTATTGGGGCAGCAAGCTTTTAAGAGACAGATTTTAGAACCGAATGGGTCTTGAGTTAGAATCTTGCCTCTGTTACTTACTGACTACTTAGTCTTGGGCAAGGCAATCTCTGAACCTCAAGTTTCCCCATTTCTAAAACAGATATCATACTGACTTTCCATGAAAATTAGAAATTAGAGTAGAAATTCTAGTGAGTGTAAAATATTATTTTATAGTCTAATAACTTGTATTTTTCTGATTACTAGTTTTTATATGTTTATTGACCATTTGTATTTCTTCTGTGAAGTGACTTTGTCTTTTGCTTATTGTTCTATTGGCAAATATAAAGAGATTATAGCATAATGAGAGGTACACAGTAAACCTTGGAGTGCCTTTCATTACCTACCAGTTGGATGTGTATTTTCATTTTTGTAATGTCTATACTTTGTATGTTTGACTCACACATACCGGTCGGTTCTTCTTGGATTGATAGAGACCGACATGAAAACAAAATGATTATGTGAATTTATTTAAGTATTGAGTTGGTAAAATGAATATAACCGCTGAGGCCATTTCGGTTATAATTCTGTTCTGTGTTATGCCATTATATAAATCTATGACTTTAGTACTAATTATTTTTCTCTTCTTTCCTTGAGCTGTTGTAGCAAACAGTGACGAAGCTCAACTGCTGACACCAGGAAAGATGAGTCAGCGCCAAGGGAAAGAAGCTTACCCAACACCAACCAAAGATTTGCATCAGCCATCTCTTAGCCCCGCAAGTCCTCATAGCCAGGGTGAGAAGTTGTGATTTTAATGTTTTGGGTTTTTTTCCACCCCCTTCTGAAAGGAGAAAGGGGTAATGACATTTGGGTCTATCATAATCTTTTTTCTTTGTAACTATTTGGTTTTATAAGGTTTTTAGTTCGTTTTGTTTGGATCACCCATAATATTCTTGAAATGAGTACATTTTTCTTAAAAGCCCTTTAATTTCTCTTACATTCTCCAACATACTTTCTTAGTTACACCATTCTTCTAATTTAGTGATTCTCACACTTTCTTGGACTCATGGTTCCTTTACACTCTTAAAAATTATTTGAAGACCCTAACACACTTCTGTTTAAGTGAGTTATATCAGTTGATATTTGCTATATTGTAAATCGAAACTAAGAAATTTAAAAATTTTTATTATTCATTTAAAATAACAATAAACCCATTACATGTTGATGTAAAATTTTTATTAAGAATTACTGTTTCTTCAGCACCCCCCCCCCAAAAAAAATTGATTGAAATGGTTGGTATTGTTTTATCTCAGGATTTCTTAACATTGACATTTTGGCCTGGATAATTCTTTGTTGTGAGGGGGGCTGTCCTTTATGTTATAGGATATTAAGCAGTATCCCTGGCCTCTACCCGTAGACACCGATAGCACTTTGCCCAGTTATGACAACCAGAAATGTTTTCAGACATTGCCAAATGTCCCTTGAGGGACAAAATCATCCTTGATTGAGAACTACTGTATAATAGTTTTTGCAAATCTCTTTACTGTCTGGCTTAATAAAAGACACCTGGATTTTCATATCTGCTTCTTCAGTCTATTGCGATGTGATGATTTCATTGAAGTATGTGAATAAAATCTGGCTTCACACATATGTAGTTGGAAAAGGAGGATTATGTTAATAGCTTTTATAAATAATTGTTAGGTATTCTTTGATAATATACCAAAACTTGACAAATAATAGTTTCTTGAATGTTAGTTGCAATATGGAATCTGAAACTATATCAGCACTCTTTTCATACTCTGTTAAATTAAAATCCATTAGTCTGTCTTGAATTTTTTTTTTTTTTTGAGACAGCGTCTCACTTTGTTGCCCGGGCTAGAGTGAGTGCCATGGCATCAGACTACTCACAGTAACCTCAAACTCCTGGGCTCAAGTGATCCTCCTGCCTCAGCCTGCCCAGTAGCTGGGACTACAGGCATGTGCCACCATGCCCAGCTAATTTTTTCTATGTATATTTTTAGTTGGCCAGATAATTTCTTTCTATTTTTAGTAGAAACGGGGTCTTGCTCTTGCTCAGGCTGGTCTCAAACTCCTGAGCTCAAACGATCCACCCGCCTCAAAGTGCTAGGATTACAGGCGTGACCCGCCACGCCCGGCCAGTCTGTCTTGAATTTTGAATGGGTCTTTACTCCTGCATGATTTTGGACCATCATGCATTAGTCATTTAGAAAATATTTGTTCATTGAATTATGCAGATCTTCCAAGTGTTGACACACTTTAAAATACAGTACAGAGAATTGCTTTATGCACAGTTCTCATTTTGTTGCACAGAATATTCAAACCGTGTGTACTTAAAGTTCAAGATTACTAATTTTTACTGCTTCATCTAGGACATTTGTTAGTGAAACTGGCTTTCTTTTACCGTGAGTGCATGACCGTGAAGAATTCAGTGACTACTGCTACAATTTGGTGCCTTTGCCTTGATTTGTGCTCAAGTGCCAGCATTTTTACCCAGCATTGCTTTTGCACTGTCAGTAAAAATGTCAACATAATGAAAAAGTATTATGAAACTGGTTTTGACCTTGCAGACCCTCTGAAAGGGTCTTGGGGGACTCCGAGAAGTTCGTGGATTACACTTCCTAATTCATAATTGATCAGTTTTGTGTAGTGGCTTCTGCTACTCAGCTGAAGTTTATTTAATCAAATGTTCTGAATTCTCCTGTGGGAATTACTCATAGCTGCAGTGGAAGGACTTCTGCTTTTAAAACTGAAAACTTAAATTTGGTATCTGAAAGCTGATATGTACTCAGGTTATTGAGTATTTTTCAAAATTAAATCTAGAGTCCTAGTTGTCATATGGTGTGTCAGGTTTTGGTGTTGTAACTTTATGAATTTTTCTTTGAAAGCAGACTTTAGTAACTTGTTTTTAAATGAGTACTAATTGGTAAATATTAAATTATATGATCGTTTTTCTACTTTATATCAATGGAAAATGTTTTCTAGTCATATGTTAGGTGGAAACACTTTTATATAGCATTGTGGGAACTGTAAACATTTTATATAACAAGATGAAAAGAATTACTATGTTAACATTTATTGCTTAGTTGAATACATTTTTGGACAGTTAGCATTTTTGTTGCCAAAATGCTTTTTTGAAGATATGAAAATGGATATATGGTTCATATTCTGGTATAAATAAGCATCATTAAAATAAAATTCTGGAAAGATGCATCCATCCTGGTTTTTCCCATTGTGTGCACCAGAATTTTGACTGTGATAGATAGGGTTCATCTGATTGATGTATCTCTGGCACTAGAATATTTAGAGGTGTTCTTTTTAGACTTAGTGAACCAACAAGAGTCTAAGTTACTAATAATTAAAACTACCCTCACTTGTGTCTATCATAAACATTTTCAGGCAAACAGGGAGGTTGAGAGAAGAGTACAGTGAACATTAATATACCCATTGTGTAGATTTAATAAATTATTAACCTTTTCTTGTATTTGTTTCATTTATTTGGAGATGGAATATTTAGAGTAAGTTACAGAACTCATGATGTTATATCCCAAAATACTTAATGTGTCTCTAAGAAATAAGCACATTTTCTTTTTAAAAAAAAAATTATTTATTTTGAGACAAGGTCTCACTCTGTTGTCCAGGGTGGAGTGCAGTGGTATTGTTATATCTCACAAACTCCTGGGCTCAAGTGATCCTCCTGACTCAGCCTCCCAAGTAGCTGGGATTATAGGCATGCTCCACCACTCCTGGCTAATTTTTTTATTTTTGTAGAGACAGGGTCTAACTGTGTCAGCCAGGCTGGTCTCAAACTCTCAGCCTTAAGCAGTTCTCCCACCTCAGCCTCCCAAAGTGCTGGCTTAAGCCACTGTGCATGGCCCAAGCACATTTTCTTACATAACCATAAATCCTTTATTACATCTAACAAAATTAATGATAATTACTTAACCTAACACCTGGTTCATATTTACATTTGCCCGGTTGTCCCCAAGTTTTTTTCAGTAGGTTTGTTGAAACCAAATAAGGTTCATACATCATATTTCGTTATGCCATTACATCTTTTATCTTGAAGTGTCTCCTTGTTTATTTTTGTTTTCGCTTGGGCCTTTGAGTTTTTTAAGAAACTGGGCCAGTGTCCTATATAGTGTTTGACTTTTTGGATTTTTTTGATTGCGTCATTGCAGTGTTATTCAATTTTTTTTTTCTCTATCTTCTATATTTTTTGTAAATTGGAAGTTAAATGTAAAAGCTTGATTACATCTAGGTTGAACATTTTTGGCAAGAATACTTTGAAGGAGTGTGTAGTACTTCATGCTGCATCACAGGAGAATTCACTTGATATCTGATTGTCCTACTGTTAGTGATGTGAGATTGATCAGTAGCTTCAGGTGGCAGCAGCCTGATTGTCTTCATTGTACGTTGCATCTTTTCTTCCCTTACGACTTGAAAGTAAAAATGGGTAAGATATATTTGGCATCCTGCAAATATCCTGTTCTCCGTCAACCTTTTACTAAAAGAGTTCACACCCTTTGATGATCATTAACTAAATCACTTGTAATATTAGGAGTTGAAAATGATGATTTTCTAATTGTATCATTCTTTTTACATTTGTTAATGAAGTTTTTTCTGTAAAGAAGACATCTTCATCTTAGGGCTACTTGGTAAATGTTGAAAGTATAGTTCCTGTAGGAAAGGCAGGATAAGTGAATATTTATTTCCTGCTAAGTAAGTACCAGTTTTTAGATTAAAGAGATGATATAAAGTCTACTTCTACTAGTGTTGACAAACCTTTTTGCCTTTTAAAGTTTTTTTCATGTCATGAAGAACTCATGCATTTTTGTATATTCATTATGTTTCAGTCATCGGTAAAATGAAGATAAGAATAATATAGGATTTTTATAAGGTATAAAATGAGTTAATCGGTGTAAAAACTTAGAACAGGTAGGTGATAGCCACTCATGATAGCTGATGTAATGATAATAATTATAATTATTACTATTACTTTAAATAAAAATTATTGTATTTGGGTTGAAGGCTATTTCAGCCTTTGCTGTACTTCAGCATCTTCTAGAGGCTCATTTAGAACTTCTTTTTATATGCTCATTGGCCACCTTTATATCTTTTGTGAGGTGTCAGTTTATATTTTTACCCATTTAAAAATTGACTTGTTTATGTTATTATTGAGTTTTAAGAGTTATTTAATATATTTTAGTATCATCTTTTGACAGTTGTGTGTATTGTATTTTCTTCCAGTTTTGGTATGGCTTTTTATTTTCTTGGTTTCTTTCAAAGGGCAGATGTTTTTAATTTTGATGAGGCCCAATTTATCAATTTTTTACTGTGAGTCAAGCTTTGTTATTGTTGTTTTTTTCCTATTAAAGAAAAAAATCTTTGCATACCCTAAAGTTGCAAAGAATGTTTTTTGTGATTTCTTTGAGAAGTTTTGTAATGTCAGGGCTCTGATTTCTCTCCTCATTTTCATTCTTACTATCACCATTCTTGGTCAGGTCTTCTTCAGGTCTTTCATGCCTACATAGTACCACAGCCTCCTGACTGCTGTTAGGACCTTGTCCTCCAATATACCAGGTCCATTTTTATTAAAAAAAAAAAAAAAAAGCAACCGAACAAAAACTTGTTATGTATTTCAGTGAGATTATGATGGGATCAGGGTTCTTATAGTTGTATGTGGCCAGAGAAAACATGGATCTTATGAAATAGATCTCTCAGGGAAATAATATAAAGAAAAATAAAAAATTATAAATGAAAATACCACTTTTTATTATTCAGGCTTGTTTAATGCCTGCATTTATGTTACTCCCATTCTCAAAAAAGCAATGGCTTTCTGTTGCCTAGGGCAATGGCACCCAAGTCTGGTTGTGTCTGAGAATCACCTGAGAGCGTTGCTTAGATACAGATTCCACTCCACCCTTTCAGAATCTCTAGGGTGAAGCTCAATAGCATGCGAGTTTATAAAGCTCTCCAGGTGTATCTAATGTAGCAACATTTGGACCAGTAAGTGGAAAACAGCAATTAAAAGCATAAATTGCAGCTTCCATAATCTGAAAGTCAAGGCTAAAATTGTAGTATGTCTGATTCTACTCTACTCTTCCAATTTTGTGTTGTGTTTCTCATGGTCATGGACCTATAACTAGATGGCTGTCTTCACTCTTCCCCAGTGAGACTGTTATTTATCCTGGTCTTCCACTATGAAATGTCCTTGTCCCTTCCCCTTGCTTATCCAAATACTTTTCATTCTTGAAGATACAGTTTAGATGTCTTCTCTTTTATAAAGCTTTTCTTAGATGATACTCTTATCTGAATTTTCAAAATTCTCATGTCAGTGCTTTTGAGATTTTGTAACGTGCTGCTTTATATTGTTATCATAACATGTATGTGTGATCTCTCCAAGCAGCTTTGCAAAGAGAGTTAAATGCCTTAAATATAATAAGTGATGTATTGCTTACCATTAAGATTTTCATCCATTCTCATTGTTCTTATTTTCTGGCTGATTCTGCCTCATGCATATTGATTCATGTAGATCAATGTAGGTCATGACTTAATATAGGTCATCATCTCTTAAAAACAGTTCTTAGGTTTTTTACAGTATGATTTCCTTCCATCATTTCTGGGTTGTTTGTTTTTTGTTTTTTAAACAGCTAGAGAGACTTACTCTCCTCACTAAACCCAAACACATCAAGATAACTTTTTATTTCTTATGTATCTAGATCATGGTGAGTCACATTATTCTGAAAATTATGTATTTTCCAGATTTTTTCCTTATTCAAGGGCTTAGTATCAGTTTACTTCAAAATAGTTCTTACTTAAGTACAATTACAGTGTTATAAATAGGATGGTATTTGTTTTATGCCGACTTGTTTGAGCTTAACATATGTCATTTGTTTATCAAGAAAGAGACATGTAGATTAATTAGGCTTGTTTTCTCCTTTTCTTCCTTTACTTTTAAATAAAGACAATGCCAATGGAGCCTAGAGACTAAATTGTAGCTCGTCTCATGGGTAAATATTCTATTCCTTCTGGATCATGTTTGAGATTGTTATCGAAGCTTTATGAGATACTATAACTTATCTTGTAGCTAACCTTTCATTCTTGGTTGTAAAAAGCTATTATGTATGTTTTTATTTTTTTAAACCCATCTTTTCGGTTGTAGTGCTTTGTGTGAGAATATATAATGTTGCTTTGCCAAAACTGGAATGAATCCATTTCAAACTCGTTTTTAAATGTTTAAAATTTAGAAACCTTTTAAAGAAAAAGTTTTACCTGCTTAATCAGTTTTATCAAAATTAACTTAGACCATGCTTGGTTTATATAGGCTTGAATTAAAATGTCTACTCTTAGTTTTGTAAATTCTCTTAAACCTGCAAAGCACCTTCACTTTATCCATCACTGATATGATGGATCTATATCCATAACTTAATAGAAAACTTCAAAGTAAAGGGGAATTTTCTTTGATACACAGTTCACTAGTGTGAAGATGTACCAGATTCCCCAGGGTGATAGTGTTAGAAATTGCTGGTACAGTCTCAGCTGACTAACACAGAGTACTTTCATTTAAGTGGTTCACAGATAAAAGGATACTTAGAAGTCACTTTCCTCCATGAATCGAAGTAATTCCTCTTTTCTTGGTAAGACATTTTTAAGATCAATTCTGAACATACACACATAACATATGTTATGTGTGTATTTATTTTTTAATATGTTAATATTCCATGAAAATTGTTTTGCCTGAAAGAGGACTTGTATTTATCCCCACCCCCCACTATCTTTCTTTTTTTACGCCCTAAATGCTGTTCTTTGGTTTCCAGCCATAGGTTGTTTTCTTTAGAAATAGTAAAAATTAGAGGTTTAAAGGTTATGCTAATCTTCTTCTGAGTTTTTGACTCCTTAATGCATTAGATTTCTGTTGTTTACATTTCAAGTTATTTCTTAAGATATATTTTTTTTCTGGTTTGAAATTCCTTGTATTCTAGTAGTTGCTTCATAGAACTATGAAAGTGCCTATTAAGTAATAAAATATTATAATTGATAAATTCAGAAAATAAAATATTTTTAAAATCTCTTATAAAATGTTGTGATATCTATATTTAACTGTTCCTATGCTTCTACACGGGAAGCTGAAATACTTTAAAAACATTTATTGAAAAGTAAAAATGAATAATTCAGCATTGTTTTAAGCAGCTTCACAAAGATGAGGGGAGTCTGTCTTATTCTTGCCAGGCCTTATTCATTGCTTCTTTATCAAAGCAGAAAGATGAACCTTAAGAACACTAAAGGATTTTTTTCCCTGAAATAAATGTCTTTTATATATATATATTTTTTACTTAATGTTAAAGGATTACTAAATATTACCTGTACTTAGTTTCTCAGCTCTTTCTATTGGGATTTAAACTTCTTCATTTTGGAAGTCTGAGAGATTGAGTTCTCCTCCTTAGCAAGAATGGTAAAAGTTTTATCTGTAAAGTTGACTACTATTATTTTCCTTTTCTTATTTGAGGCATGGAGAGGCAGGCTTTCTTTATTTTTAATAAATATATAACAAAGTAATATCAGTATAATTTACCAAGTAATATTTGTATAATTTCTGAGAAAAAATAAACAGTAGCTTCATAGAAACTTTTGTTTGCACTTTCTATGGTTTTTGTAAATTTAAACATATATAAATTTTATTTAAGAATGAAACAGTGACATTTTAGCAAATTTATCTCTTTCCAGGTGAAGGAAGGAGGTTTGTGACAGGCAGACAAATATTTCTTGGGGAATATAGGATTTTCCAATGATCTCCTTTATCAAGCTAGCTTTTATTTATCCTGCTTGTACATAGTTCTATACTGGACAGCAAGAACAAACCAAACATGATATTCTCAGCTCCTGTTTTCATGAGTTTAATTTGTAATTGAGAAATTTAGGAAAATAAGTAGAGAAACATCATAAGGAATCATGAAAACATGTAAGTGAACTTTGTTCCAGTAGCATGAAAAAGTAAGTGTTCAGAGAAAACCTTCCTAGTAAGAACATCAAAATGCTGGGTAAAATGTTTTAGAAATTTATTTTTAAAGTGCAGCTGAACTGTCATTAAAATAAAGGAATTAATGTGAGGGACAGAATTACTGAGAAAGTGGGACTCCAGAGAGGTGATGAGTTCTGGAGCCAGCATTAGTCCTGACTGGTGTCTGCTGATTCCTTCCTGAAGACCTAAAGCTTGGGTTTTAGCAAGAGAAAAGAGTGAAAGACTATGGCCCATTAATGATGGAAAATTGGATTGGCGATCTCTCCTCATAAAATTGGAAGTCCTGAAGGGTAGCATACTTAACTGGAAAACATGCCCGCAGAGGAAGACTGTGGTGTTGTATTTGCCTTTACTGGTCTTGATTCTGGATGGAATGAGGGGACTCTTTCTTGAGAAATCCTAAGCACAAGCACCTATTCATGTGGGTTTAGGTCAGAATTCATACTCTGTGTGGCATAAACACTTCCCAGTTTAGTTTAAAACCATCTTAGGTTATTAGTATACACAAGTGCCTGGAAGAATCAACACAAATTCTTTTTAGAGGAGAGTATTTTAAACCTCAATGAATTACACATGAGCTCATAATTAAAAATCAGGAAACAATTAAAACAGCAGTAAGATACTGTTATGCACCTATTAGAATGACAAAAATGACAGTACTAAATGCTGGCCACGATGCAGAGAAATCAATTATGCATGAAGTAATAAGCTACCATCAGAATCCACATAAACTACGTACACCATCCAGATGTATAAAGTCCACGCCAGTTGGAATTATCAGTTATAGAATGTAATTTAATGGGTGAGAGGCAGTATTGAAAGAGATAATGCTGAGAACATTTCAGAATTCATCAAAGATAATAACCCTCTGATTAAGGAAGCCCCACAAATCCCAAGCAGGAAATCTAAAAAATAATAGCCTTAATGCGAATATTTTACAAGAAAGAAGGCTGAAACATAATGAATTAAACCTTGAACTTAGTTAGAAAAAGAATAATAGAATAAACCCGAAGTAGAAGGAAAGAAATAATAAAGAGAATAAATTAATTAAATAAAAAGTAGCTGCAGCTGAGATCAGGAAAGACGGTGTTGGTTGTTTGAAATGGCTAATAAAATTATCAAGCCTTTGGCAAGCTTGGGAGGAAAAAAGAAATATAAAAAAACGAAAAGGAGGACACAAATAAAGATACAAGCAGATGTTTAAAAGATAATGTTATAAACAACTTTAAGTCAATATATTTGAAAAATGAACAGATTTCTAGAAAAATACTACTTCCCAAAACTGATTCAGTAATTAGAAAATTCTAGTGATTTTTATATTCTTTAAAGTAACCTAATTAATAATATAGATTACTTTTATAAAGAAAACATGAAGTCCAGGTAGGTTTACAAACAAGTTCTACCAAGTATTTAGGGAGAAAAAAATTTCCAGTCTCACATTAGTACTGTATTAATTCTAAAAAGCATTCTCCCCACTGACACATTCTATCATTTCTGAAATTGAATTGGGTCTTCAGTTGATGGTGTTTTACAATCCCTTTTGGTCATCCTTGTTGTTAAACACTTTTATATCATTTCTGAATTTGTTATTTGTGCTACACATCTTATAATTGCCATCAGTCTCTCCACCTCCCCCATATTTTGTGACCTTTTTTGAAGGCACAGATGTGTTTAGTAGTTTATGACATTTTAGAATTAAGAAAGTAGAAAAAGAAACATTTCCTAAATGAGGCTTGTATATGAAAAGCGGACAAGGACATTGTAGGAGGGAAAAATTATGCAACATTCTTGCTCATGAACCTAGATGCAGAAATTCAGAAATTATTAGCAAACTGAATCTAGCAGATAAACATTATAACCACATTAGGGTTGCTCCAGGAATTCAGGGATGGGTTTGATGTTAGAAAATCTATGATTTTTCACTTAACACTAACAAATTAAAGAAGAAAAACTTGTATCATCATCCTACTAATAGAGAAAACATATTTTAAAATTTTAACATCCGTTCATGATAAAAACTCTTAGCAAACTAGGAGTAGAAGAGAACTTTTCTTAACCTTGTGAAGTTGGAATCCAGAACAAGAAAAAGATGTGTACCATCTACACTTCATATCAACATTGTGGTTTGCACTCTTATATTTAAGTCTTTAATCCATTTTGAATTGATTTTTGCATATGGCATAGGGTAAGGGTCAAATTGATTTCTTCTGCATGTGAATATCCAGTTTTCCCAGCCCCACTTATTGAAGAGACTATCTTTTTCCCATTATGTGTTCTTGGGACCCTTGTTGAAGGTCAGTTAACCATAAATGTGTGGATTTATTTCTGGGCTCTATATTTTGTTCCATTGGTGTATATGTCTGTCTTTATGCCAATACCATACTATTTTGATTACTGTAGCTTTATAATATATTTTGAAATAAAGAGGTGTACTGCCTCCAGCTTTGTTTTTGTTCCTGCTCAAGATTGCTTTGGCTATTCTGGGTCATTGTGATTCCATATGAATTTTAGGATTTTCTGTGTTTTTTTTAAAGACTGCCATTGGGATTTTGATAGGGATTGCATTGAATCTGTAGATCTCTTTGGATAGTATGGATATTTTAACAATATTCATTCTTCTAATCCATGAAAATGGAGTGTCTTTCCATTCTTCTGTGTCTTCTTTAACTTCCTTCATCAATATATTATAATTTTCAGCACATAAGTCTTTCACCTCTTTGGTTAGGTTATTCCTTATTCTTTTTGTTTCTATTGTATAATAAATGGGACTGTTTTTCTAATTTTCTTTTTAAATAGCTTGTTTATAGAAATGCTACTAATTTTTGTATCTTGCAACTTTACTGAATTTATTAGTTCTAATAGTTTTTTTTCTTTAGGGTTTTCTACATATATGATCATGTCATCTGCAAATAGGCACAGCTTTACTTCTTTCTTTCCAATTTGGTCACCTTTTATTTCTCTTTGTTGTCTAATTTCTCTGGCTAGGATTTCTAGTACTAGGTTGAATAGAAGTAGTGAGAGCGGGCATCCTTGCCTTGTACTGGATCTTAGAAAGAATGCTTTCAGTTTTTTCCCATTGTTTATGATGTTAGCAGTGAGCATTTCTTATATGGTCTTTATTGTGTTGAAGTGAGTTCCTTCCATAAGTATTTTGTTGAGAATTTTTCTTGTGAATGGATGTTGAATTTTTTAAAATGCTTTTCTGCATTTGCTAAAATGATCACATAGTTTTTATGTTTCATTGTATTAAGGTGGTGTATTATATTGATTGATTTGTATAGGTCAAACCATCCTTTCATACAAGGCATAAATTCCACTTGATTATAGTGTATGATCCTTTTAATGTGCTGTTAAATTCTGTTTGCTAGTATTTTATTTAGGATTTTTGCATTTGTTCATCAGGGATATTGGCCTGTAGTTTTCTTTTCTTGTGGAGTCTTTGTCTGGCTTTGGTATTAGGGTGATGCTGGCCTCATAAAATGAGTTTGGAAGTGTTCCCTCTACTGTTTTTTGGAAGAGTTTAAGAAGGATTGGCATTAATTCTTTTTTGAGTGTTTGGTAGAACTTACCCATGAAGCTATCTGATTCTGGGCTTTTTTGTTGTTGGGAGGCTTTTGGTTACTGATTTAATCTTCTTATTTGTTATCGGTCTGTTTAAACTTTCTATGTCTTCTTGATTCAGTTTGGTAGGTTGCATGTTTCTTGAGATTTATCTATTTCTTCTAGATTATTCAATTTCTTGGTGCATAATTGTTCATAATGGTCCCTTATCCTTATTTCTGAGGCATCAGAAATAAAATGATTCTTCTTTTATTTCTATTTATTTGAATCTACTCCTTTTTCTTAGTCTAGCTAAGAGTTTGTCAATTTTATTTTTTCAGAACAACTTTTAGTTTTGTTAATTTTTTTCTATTGTTTTTCTATTTTCTATTTTATTTATTTCTGTTTTGATCCTTATTTTTTCCTTCCTTCCACTAACTCTGGGTTTCAGTTTGTTCTTTTTCTAGTTACTTGAGGTATTTAGATAGTTTACTTATTTGAGCTATTTCTTTTTTAATGTAAGCATTTGTCACTATGAACTCTTATTACTGCTTTTGCTACAGCCCATGAGTTTTGGTAAATTAGGTTTTTTGTTTGTCTTTATTTAAAAAATGCCTCTTTGAGTTCCTTTTTGATTCAGTGGTTATTGAAGAGTGTGTTATTTAGTTTTCACATATTTATGATTTTCCTGTTTTCTTACAGTTACTGATTTCTGGTTTCATTTCTTTGTGATGAAAAAAGATACTAGATATAGTTTTGATCTTTTTAAATTTGTTAGGGCTGTTTTGTTACCTAACATGTAATCTATCCTGGAGAATGTTTCATTGGCACTTAAAAAGAATGTGTATTCTTCTGCTGTTGTGTGGAAAATTCTGTGTGTGTCTGTTAGGTCCATTTGGTCTATAGTGTTATTCGGTTCTGCTGTTTCCTTTTGATTTTCTGTTTTGATCTGTCCACTACAGAAAGTGGGGTGTTGAAATGTCCTGCTATTAGTGCATTGCTGTCTATTTCTCCCTTCAGATTTGTCCATATTTGCTTTATTTATTTAGGTGCCTTGATGTTGGGTGTATATATATGTATAATCTATCTTCCTGCTGAGTTGACCATTTTATTACTATTTGATTTTCTCTTGCTGCTTTCACAATTTTCTTTTTGTCTTTGACTTTTGACATGGTTTAATTGTAACGTGTCTCAGTGAAGATCTCTTTATGTTTAATCTATTTAGGGTTTTTTGGACTTCATGGGCCTGGATGTTCATTTTTCTTTCCAGACTGGGAAGTTTTGTGTCATTATTTCTTTGAAAAAATCCTTTGCCCATTACTTTCTCTGCTTTTTCTAAACCTCTAACAATTTGTGAATAGGTTCTCATGATGGCATTCTGTAAGTCCTGTGTGCTTTCTTCACTCTTTTTCGTTCTTTTTTCTTTTTGTTCTTCTCTCTAGCTAATTTCAAATGACCTATCTTGGAGTTCACTGATTCTTCTGCATTATTGACTCTCTGTTGAATTTATTTTAATGCAGTTATTGTATTCTTTAGTTCCAGAATTTGTTTGGTTCATATTTTATGGTTTCTATCTCTTTATGAAACTTCTCGTTTTGTTCATATATTGTTTTCCTAATTTTCTTAGGGTTTCTGTATTCTCTTAAACTTCATTGAGCTTTCTTCAGACAATCACTTTGAATTCTTTGTCAAAGTAATATCCATTTCTTTAAGATCAGTTACTAGAGCTTTATTTGTTTCATTTGGTGATGTCCTGCTTCTCTGATTGTTTGTAATTCATGTAGACTTGTGTTAGTGTCTGCATTTGAAGGAGCAGATGCCTCCTCCAGTCTTTATAGATTCATCAGGTAAAAACCTTCTGTTTTCTTGGACCCATGGTCCTGCCTCTGTCATGGTGATTGAGCAGGACTGGAGCTGGGTCACGTTGCTGCTGCTGAATAGTCAGGTCTGTGCTTGGTGGACCAGGGGCATGGGTGGGTGTGGTTCCTGCCTGGTTCTTGGGCTTACAGTTGAGCAGGGCTAGAGCCATGTTATGGGGCTACTTCCAGGGCCTAAGTCAGTTCTGCAGATGGTAGGTCTGTTATGAGGGGTGCAGATGGATATGCCTCCACTGGATTCTTCAGCTGGTCACTGGGCAGGCAGGACTCCCTCCAGACTGTGATAGAGTGAGGTTGAAAGCCAAGTCACAGCTGGTACTATCTTTTTTATCTCTTGCCTTTACTGTCTCATCTTACCAAAAAATGCTTGATGCTGGCATTTGTGTTGGCTGACTGAGGGAAAGGAGAGGCAAAGTAGACACTATTTCCAAGGCTGGATTCTAATCTTGGCTCTATTGCTCATTTACTATGTGACTTCGAACTTATGTTTCTCAGCTGATTACCTTATCTATAAAACAAGGATACTCCTTTTGTATGTCACATTGTTTTTTTAATCTTTTGAGAAGATACATGAAAAACTCTTAGGGAAATATATTTACTCTATAGTTATGAGGTAATATTGTGATGGCTACATCATAGGTACTATTAGTTTAGTAGATTTTCAGTTAAGTAGATTTCTATGAACTGTATTAGAAATCTAAGCACCTCATTTAACAGTTATTTTGTGGGAATAGACTCTATTTCAGTCAACTTAAAATGAATGTACTTACACATACTAAAAGCTCAATAAAAGCAGAAACTAGAGACTATTAAATTCATAGCTCTCTTGTGCCTAACATAGTTCCTAACATATAGTTGGTACTCACTAAGTTTTTATTGAATGATTATATATATATATATATATATGATGTTATAAAGAACTTTTTTATCCAGAGGAAAGTACTATCTTACACTTCTTGCAGTGAATATGGCTATATGGAGAAGAGTGCTATCTATCTTTTAATTTTGTATGTGTATATACATGTGCTTTTATGTTGAGAACTTATTTAATGCTGGTAATGGAGAATCTACAGAGATATTTTCTGAGAAAATGCAGGATAGTAAGATTGCTTTGTATAATCTTTAAGCTGTATAGTCACCAATGAGATTTTACTAACTACAGCTAAGAAACTACTTTGCTCTATTAGAGGATGAAAATTGACAGAGAGCCTTACTGTTGTGTTTTCTATTTTAAAGCAAATGTTATTATCCCCCATCTCAATTTATATGTCATTTTCAGGTTACTAATAGACTTGTTTACTAAGTCTGAGCTGCTCCAGAGTGTTAACTATATTCTTATTTGAATTGTATGTTCTGTATGGACACTTACTGCTGAATTTGTGTAGTACAATTTTCAGATGTTTAATTCATGTTATAGAGTAGTGGTTCTCTATGTGTTTGGACATAGCACTTTTTAAAATTCTTGTTGGTTGAGTTTTACTTTTAATGTCTTGATCTTTCTCCATCTCTTCTTCCTGCTTTAAGGATTTTATTAATAAAATCTTAGTGCCTAGATTTATTTGGGATTTAAGGTAATATATATAGCTCTTATAGTATTTTCATTGTAATTTAATCCAACGTATTTTATCATGAGTATGCATATGGAACTTTATATAATTTAAATGGGCTTTCCAAGTACCAAATTAGATTATTTGAAAATATCAGCCATGTTTGCCATTCATCTTTTTTTTAAATAGAGATGGTCTGGAACTTGTCCAGACAACTAATTAATGTTCTGATATTACAGTAAGGTACCTTCTCCAGTCCTGATCTTTTAGCTGTATAGAAAGAGAAATTAAGGGTGGACATTTTCTCCAGTCATATAGCAGATTCTAGAGAGTCTTAGGACCTTTTATGGTATTTGCCTCTGGATGTCTATCATTTTAATATGAAAAGAGCCTGTAGATCAGAGATAATATATGTAGTTGGTCTCTTCGGTGACAAAGTAGAAATGAAATTTTATAATTAGTTCTTTTTTAATATTAGGGAATTTCAAAAGAAAGGCACTCCTTTGCTCCAAAAAGAATATGTCATGTATAAGAAATCAAATTTTTTTAAATTGTATTTTCTAGTAAAGAGAAATAGTTTTAGGTTATATGGGATGTCATTTTTTATGAATGGAGAACCAGCCTTAAAGTATTAATATATGCATAGTGAGGAAGGAAACTGAGATCTTATTGTAAAGTACCTTTAAATTGAACCACTAAGTTGTAACTGAATTAGTTGTCATCTGGGTAAGTGGGTGTATTTTCAGGTTGAAAGTAAGAATTGTGATTAGAAAAATCAGTATAAGACATATAAACAGCAATTGAATGGAGCTTTTTGATTTGAATTTAGATAGAATAAGGTAAATGAATTTTACTATAATTAAAGAATTCTTTGGAATTTTAAGTTCTTTGCAATTTAATATCTTTTGGGAATTTAATATCTCTTTGGCATAAAGAGATGTGTAGTATATCATTTTGGAAATAGGAAAGTACCTGTTAGATTTAGTGATTTGGGGGGATCATACCAGTCACTTAGTTTCAACCATACTAAAGAAAGGTATTTCCATTTGTTACTATGATAAGTAAGTTGCTTTTTTTTTAAATAGGTAAGTTTGAAGTGGAAAATACTCACTGGTAGATTATGTATTTTGAAAAGTTTCAATATATAATGAACAGGAACTGTAGCAGCTCATATCTGTTTTAAGGGAACATGTGTTAGAGCATACAGTTTATGGTGTTATTTTAATCTTCTTTGTTGATTGGTTTGCATTAACACTGTCTTAATGACTCATATCTCTGCTAGAGGTAAAACTTAAATGTTCTCTGCTTTAACTGTTGGAATCCATCAGAATTATACCTGAAAGAATATCTTTGTTATGAATTTTTAATCATGGCTGAGGCAAGCAGTAGATTAGATATAAATCTAGAAGCTTTGGGAAAGATAAAAAATGTTATGTTTATATCCATTTTTGAAATAAGCAAAAGCTGGAAAGGAAAGAGTCAGAAGAGATGGGAAGTGTGGACAGATACTACAGAAACATAATGGATGTGATAAAAGGGTTCCATTTTTGAGAAGAGAAAAGAAAACGACGTTATTACTTCATCTTGAATTGCTAACTATTGATCTTGCTTTGTTTTCCTAAAACAGCAATTCAGTGCAGGGCGTTACTGGTTTGATAAAAAGGTAAAACGTTAGTGGAAAAGCCTTTCTGTTTATCAGTTCATTTTAAAAAAATCAGCAGCATGGCTTAATGCCTTCTCTGTCAGTCTCTTTCTCTATCTGTTTATTGCTGATTTGACAGTCTCTGGTCCTTCTCCTTTGCTGTTAAATGTGTGTGTCCTTTGTTTGTGCTGGTGGGTTTTGCTACATTTGGCTGTGAGAGAAAAGCCTGTCTTTGCCATATTGGTCTAATTAGCCTCTGGGTGAGTATATACATTAAAGAGATCTTCTAAGCCATGAAAGAAGAGAGCTCACAGCAACGTAGATTTTCTTCATATACTGGGGTTTCGCCTGTTTTATTTCCTCCACGAACTGATGGCCGAAAGCTTGTCCGGAATGCTTCATTTGGAGGATACAATGAACTTTCTCCTTCGTTGCCAGGTTTGTTTGTTTAATCTTGCATTCTTGTCTAAATTTCTTGAAGACTTCTCATTAAAATAAACAGGCATTTTAACATCTTAAAGCTGCTTTCATTTAAACAAGACAATTCTATAGTGAAAGCTTAGGTTTCAGTAAGTGCTGCTAAACGGCTTGGCTTTTCCATATTTTCTCTCACAGTCTCTTCAGCTAAAACTTGAGAACTAATGAATGATTCATTAAAGTAGGACTCTTGAGTGCTTATGGCATAAATTTTTGCTTTAATTATAGTAATAAATATTATGACCCTTTAATAAAATTAAAGCCTTTCTGGACTTGAGAGAAATGCAAAATTCTATAAATAAACATATTGCTCTGAGGTCTTACCAAATGAAACCCGGATGTTTAATATAGATATTTGGCTATTTTCTGAAAAATAATAACTATTTTAAAATTGATGTCTAATATCAACCTTAATCTTACTACTTTATTATCTTAATCTTTTATCTCAACACCTGACTAAAGTGAAGTTTTCTGCCTAAGTATAATTTTTAAAATACCATTCTTTTTGTTGTAGATGTATTTGTGTGCAATTAATTTTTGCTAAGAAAATGTTATGATTTTTAAGGTAATATTTATTACATGAAATTAGGCATTTGACAGCTGTGATTTAGGCGCTAAACAATTGACCAATGAGATGTAGATACAACTTGATCTTTTATTTGAAATTGTGGCACATATTCAAATGTTTTTAAATATGCATAATCTTTGTTTTCCTTTCAGATTTTTAAACTGCTACATAATTATATTTACTCTTTGAAGGTTATATTTTTATTTTAAAATAAAAAGTCTTTAATACTCATGGCAAAGAAATATTGACTGAAACTGGCACTTGCTTTAACCACTTACATCTTTTTTCTGACGCTTACATTTTGTTGAATTTGAATTAAATTTCTTATTTTCACGCTAACCTTTATTCCTGACTTTTTGTGAATATTTATGCTGATAGGCAGTATATACATTCCTTTGTGATAGTAAAACACCTTATAGAAAGTGTTCAGCGGGGCAATTAAATAAATTATTATACATTTACTGATTTCTTTTCTACCAGTGTTTCACAAAAGAATTGGAAATCATAGTCCTGAACTGTGCCTAAGTAGCATAAGCTTTAAATAGCATTCATAATCCGTATTTAGTCTTCTTAGGGTAGCACAGTTACTATCATGGTTCTTTCTTATGTTTTGAATGGTGTAAATTGTAGTGTTTGTCATTATTAGAAATGGCTTTGAGATACAACATACTGAAATCTTTTATTGTTAAATATTCTCTTTGCTTTTATAATGAGACTTAGTTCCATTTCTCTATTTGTCACCTTATTTGTATTTTTTAAGACAACAAGCTTTCTAGCACATGCAGTGTGCTGACCTTCATGCCACAAGTCTACTTAGTATTAAAACATAATCATGAGACCTTGATAAATAATACAAAACTTCTTTTTAAAAGTTTAGTATTAGGCAATTAAAGATAAAATTGTCAGTTTATCTTGTCAAAGAATATATTGAAAGTCATCTTGGATGGGTTTGTTTTGATAGAAAAGTAAATGGTTTGCTTTGTTTCCTAATTCTTGAAATACAGAAAATCATATTCATCGGAATGACTCCATACTCTCCTTAGTACAACCAGCTATGATAAAAAGCTCTCTAAAATATCTACTTTGTCTTATCAGCTAAGAAGTATAATGGAATTAAGTACTTCAAAGAAGTTGCTTTTTGTCACGTGTTTAAGTTAAAAGCGAAAAATACATCTAATTTCTTCACAGATAGTTCATTGTTGCAGTGAAAAAGCTATTTTAGATGTATTTACTATCTGACACCATTAGAGAAGGAAAGATTTGTTTTACATTAGTAATTTTTTTTTTTTTTTAAGAGACAGTGTCTTGCTCTTTTCACCCAGGCTAGAGTGCAGTAGTGTGATCATAGCTCACTGTAGCCTTGAACTCCTGGGCTCAAGCGGTCCTCCCCCCTCAGCCTCCCAAGTAGCTGGGACCACAGATGCGTACCACCATGCCCGGCTAATTAATTTTTTAATTTCTTTGTAGTGACAGCGTCTCACTGTGTTGCCCGGGCTGGTATCAAACTCCTGGCCTCAAGTGATGTATTAGTTATATTTAAAGATATCTTTGTCTTACCACTTTGAGCACATCTTTTTTTTTGTTTTAGTTTTCCTTAGCAAATTTTTTTTTTGTTACTTCTATCTTAAGAAATATATTGTTATAAATTTTTTCTTTATGATGAACTATAATAGAGAGATGGCACCCCTGCCCATGTACTCATAGTGACACCATGATGCAATGTGTTTTTTGTTTTATTTTGTTTAAGCCATGTCTGATTACCTGTCCTTCCTCTTAATCTCAGCTATTACTTCTAGATGTGCTCATTTTAGCAATCTCTAGAATAGTGCCTAAAAATTGAAGTAAATAAACTTTGAGCAAATAGAACATCTGTAGACACCTGTGTGCTTTAATACATAGATAGATTCTTCTTTAGTATATTTTAACCTCTCAGATTTTTTTCCATACAATTTCTTGGTTCTTGGCTATGTCGATTATAATTATTGTATTAATTCTGTATTTATTTTGTAGATACCTATTAAATCTACATTTGTAGAAATGTATATCTCATTTTAACAAGACTGAAGCAGCATAAAATTTGCTTTGTTATATCTAAACATTAATGAACCAGGTTTATTACTGAAGTGTATAAAAATATTATACCTCATCAAGGATGATAGTACTTGTTTGTATTTTGTTAACAAATTAGAAATTATGGGTAGAATGCTAATTTATTCCAGGATAATATTCCATCGCACTAGCAGGGAAAAGTAATCCCTGTGTACTTATACAAGAAATTATCTAATGTAGAATTTATATGTAGATGAGAAACTGAAGCCCTTGAAAGTTAAAGAACTTTGCCATAGTTATACAGTTACTTGATGGAAGAATTATAGTCATTGGAATTATTGTGAGTCTGTGACTACTCCCCAAATGAAAAGATTAAAACAAAAATATGGCAGACTTTTTTTTTAAAACCAAGTTATATGTCATTAATATTTTTGTTTGTTTTTTGTTTTGGTTAGTGGAACTATAACTAGGAAATTCTTTCTTAAATTTGTTTTGATGGCTAAAAGCATTTCCAAAAAGTATTAAATTTTCTCTCCTTATGAAGAGAATACTACAGCACTCTTGTGCTTCACACTTTAATACTATATTATTTCACACATTTCCCCTGCAGAGAAACTGAACCACTGGGGATTATGTAGCTTGCCCAGGGTCATACAGCTAGTGAATGGTAGTGCCTGTGTTGAAACTCAGGTAGTCTGACTCCACAGCTTATTCTCTTAAGTATCCCACCCTCTTCCTTATAAGCAGCCATTTCACTGTATTATTTTTGTTTGACTACCTGGCTTCTTTATAAACAGTAACCTTTTTAAAAGAAGGAATGATAGGGAGCAATGTTTTTTTTCATGTTTTCAATCCCTGACATTTAGTGCAATGTACATAGTTGCTACACTATATTTATGAGATGAATTCATTGTTATTTTTTAGTTGATTGAATGGTTTGCCATCTGTCATTCTAAATGTTCATATTCTGAATATCTGCTATTACTATAGGCTTCTTTAACCACAGAAAATATAGGAGCCAGCCTGAATGTATGTTGCAGAGTGAAAATGGAGCTAGACTGCCTGGTTTGAAATCCTGACTTAGCTACTTAGTGGCCATTTGGAAGGTATTTCGCTTCAATAAAATAAAATACCTGAAAGATACTCCTGCGGATTATATAAGTTAAATGAGAAACAGAATATTTTGGAGAAAGGCCTTTTTATTCTGGGCCTAAAATTATTACTACAAATAAATTTTCAAAGTCAGCTGTTCAGTACACAAATCAAAAATAATCAGATGTATAAGAAAATAAAATATGAATGTGAAATAACTGAAACAACAGACAAGAAAAAGGCCTGTGAGGCTTTTCAAATATTAGAATGATCAAACATGGACTCTGTTTTTAAAAAAATAAAGATAAACTTCAAAATAAGAACTTGAAAAACAGGAAATTATAAAAAATAGCTCACAGTTATGAGAAATAATAGGACAGAAATTTTAGAAATGAAATAAAACACAATAACCAAAATTAAAAATTCAGTGGACATATTTGTAGTAGATCGGATGTACAGACAAAGATAGAACCAGAAGAGGAAGATAGATCAGAAGAACTTATTCAAGATGCGGCAGGGAGAGAAAAGATGAAAAATAGAGGAGAGAGATTGCGACATGGAGAATAAAGGAAAAAGATCTGTCATGTATTTTTTTCCAGTCATAAATGTAAGAAATAGAGAAAGTGGGACAAAAACAATCTTTTTATTGGCTAATACTTTTCTAGAACTGATGAAAGATGCCAATCCACAAATTCTCAAGAAGCCAAATGATTCCAAATAGCATAAGTAAAAAGATACTTGTGCATAAACATATCATAGTGAAACTTAAGAACATCAAAGACAAAGGGGGAAAACAACCCCAGATTTCCTTCACACGTGTGACAGTTAAACTTACTCCTATTTGACTTTTTTTTTTTTTTTTTTTGAGACAGAGTCTCGCTCTGTTGCCCAGGCTAGAGTGAGCGCCGTGGTGTCAGCCTAGCTCACAGCAACCTCAAACTCCTGGGCTCAAGCAATCCTACTGCCTCAGCCTCCCAAGTAGCTGGGACGACAGGCATGCGCCACCATGCCCGGCTAATTTTTTCTATGTATATTTTTAGTTGTCCATATAATTTCTTTCTATTTTTAGTAGAGACGGGGGTCTTGCTCTTGCTCAGGCTGGTTTCGAACTCCTGACCTCCAGCGATCCACCCGCCTCGGCCTCCCAGAGTGCTAGGATTACAGGCGTGAGCCACCGCACCCGGCCCCTATTTGACTTTTCAAGTGAAACAGTAGAAGTCAGAAGGGACTGGAAGGATGTTTTCAGTGTCCCAAAAAGAAATAATTGCTTATGTAAAATTCTATGTCTCTTTTAAAAAAAAATTCTTCAAGAATGAAAGCAAAATAAACATATTTCAGACAAACAGTGGAGAGAGTATTACTGCCAGGACTCCTTCACTAAAGGAAAATCTAACAGGTGTACTTCAGGCAAAAAGAGAGTGACTTCAGTTGGAGGTCTAAGTTGTAAGAAGAAATAAAAAGCAAAGACTATATGGGAAAATGTAATGCATATTGATGCTAAAACCAATAAAATATAAGAGGAACAAGTGGAAAACTCAAAATAAGATGATAAATATAAACCTGGATAAGTCAGCAATTATATTAAGTGTTAGTGAGCTAAAGATTAGGTTTTAAAAAAAAAAAATCCAGTACCGTGCTGTTACAAGAAACACATCTAAATATAAAAGGATAAAGAAAAGTGGCGAGGGCGGGGGAATGGGGGAGAATAAAACCACTATAAACACTGCTGAGAGTTCCTGAATCTACTGATATCAGGCAAAATAGATTTTGAGGCAAAAAGCATGAGTAAATTATATGCCCTCAAAATATATAAGCAAACTTTATAGAAAACTATATGGAAACTAGATAAGTCTGTACTTATATTCTTCTCTCTATATTTGAGGGGGGAAAAAGAGGACAAAATCAGTAAATAATGTCAAAATTGAGCTCTGTTAATTTCTATTGATGGACATATATAGAACTTTATAACACAGTTGTAGAATATACCTTCTTATCTAATACATATGATATATTTATAAAAATCAATCATATGCTGTGCTATAAAGTAAGTTTCAACAAATTCTAAATTATTGAAATTATTTAGAACATATTATCTGACCTTATTTATGTTAGAAATCTATAACAAAAGATCTGTAGAAAATTCGTTTGTTTGAAATTCAGAAATATACTTCTAAATGCCCCATGGGTCAAAGAATAAATCATAGTGGGAATTCAAAAAAGACTTGAACAATTGTGAAAGCATCGCATTTCAAAACTTGTAGTATATAGCTAAAATAGTGACCAGGGGGAAATGTGTAGCCTTAAATGCATATTTTAGAAACAGAAAAGAGACTTGAAATTAGTAAGCTAAGAATTATTCTTAAGTTCAAAAAGAATCTCGAAGGAAAAAGAATATAATAAAGCTAAGTAGGAATTAATGAAATAGAAAAATACACATACTAGAGAGGATCAATACAGCCCAAAATTGATTCTTTGAAAACGACTAATAAAGTAGACAAACCTGTGGTAAGATAAGGAAAAAGAGAGAAGGAACAATTAACCAGTATCAGTAATGAAAAAGGGACATAACTATAGATGGAGCATGTATTAAACATGTAAGAGAATATTGTGAACTTTTGTATGTGGATATATGCAAAATCCAGATGAAAAAGACAAATTCTTAATAAATATAATTTACTAAAATTATTTTTAAAAGAAATAGAATACCTGAGTAGTCCTAATAACCATTAGGAAGTTCCAGATCCAGTGAGCTGTGCCAAACATCAAAGGAAGAAATAACTCCAGTCTTCCACAACAGCTTCAGAGAATGGGTGTGGGGAATGGGGTGGGAAAAAACTAGTGTTAGTATAACCTTGTTATGTAATTCAACTGAAAGACATTGTCCTATAATTTTTCGAATTTATTCGTGGATATAGGTTACAAAAATCCTTAATGATATTAGCAATATCTTTTTATAAACAAGACAATGCATTCTGACTAAGTCAGATGAAAAACCTAAGAATGCAGAATTGGCTTAACATTAGCGGTTAATATGGTCTTCTACTTAACAGATTAAAAGCATAAAAAATATGATTATCTCAATAGAAAAGTTTGTGATAAAATTCAAATTCATTTTGGTAACTTAAACTAGAAGGAGTGAATTTTCTTAAATATCTATATCAGTATTTGTACCTAAATCCTACATCAAACATTATACTTAATGGTGAAATGGCGATAGTTCCCCTTTGAGGTTAGGAACAAAACAAGCATGCCACCAGTCACCATTACTGTAGTTAAGGTTCTAGATGAATGGAACAGAATAGCAAGCCCAGAAACAAACCTACACATGTATGAACATTTGACATGTAAAGAAGTGTCACTACAAACCAATGGTTAAAAGATATTCTTTTTAATAAATGGTGGAGGGTCAATCAGTATTTAAATGGAAAAAAATGAAATTGTACCTCTACATCACACCGTACTCAAATGTCAATTCAGGTGGATTATAGACCTAAATGCAAAAGGCAAATCTGCATTATTGGAAAATATCTTTATGACCACAGATTTAGGGAAGAATTTCTTAAACCCCAAAACATTAAACAATAAAGAAAGAGATTGCTAAATTTGACTTTTTTTTTTTTTGAGACAGTCTCACTCTGTTGCTTGGGCTAGAGTGAGTGCCATGGCATCAGCCTAGCTCACAGCAACCTCAAACTCCTGGTCTCAAGCGATCCTACTACCTCAGCCTCCCGAGTAGCTGGGACGACAGGCATGCGCCACCATGCCCGGCTAATTTTTTCTATATATTTTTAGTTGTCCAGCTAATTTCTTTCTATTTTTAGTAGACAGGGTCTTGCTGTTGCTCAGGCTGATCTTGAACTCCTGAGCTCAAACGATCCACTCGCCTCAACCTCCCAGAGTGCTAGGATTACAGGCGTGAGCCACCGTGCCCAGCCTGACTATGTTAAAATTAGGAGCTGTTCACCAAAAGAAACCATACAGCCTATAAAAAGACAAGTTATATGGTAGGGAGATATTTGCAATAAATACAATTAGCAAAGGACCGGTGTCTAGAATATATCAAGAATTCTTTTATAAATCAATAAGAAAAAGGTAGACAACCAATTTTTTAAAAATGCACAAAAGATCTGAAGAGGTTCTTCACAAAGAGGAAATTAAAACAGCCAAGTAACATGTGGGAAAGTGCTCAACATCATCAGTAATTAGGGACCTGCAAACCAAAATCTCATTAATAAACTAATACACCTCACCAAATTGGCAAAAATATTAAAACCTATCAATACTAATGTTACAATCGATACGGAGAAAGAACTTTTATGTACTTAATTTGATATAATTAAATTGAAGATAAACATATTCTGTGACTCAAGAATTCTTCTAGGTTTAAACCTTAGGGAAGCTTATGGATATGTCTGCCATGCCACATTTCCAAAAATGTTCATAGCACCATTGTTTATAGGAGGAGAAAACTGGGAAGAACCCAAATGTTTATCAGTGGTAGAATGGGTAAATAATGGTGTAGTTATGCATTGGGATTCTAATCAGCAGTGAAAATGAATGAAATGCCTGCTGTGACATGCTAGTAAATAATTATTGCAAAAGTCAAGATAGTTACTTTTGAGGAGAAAGAGAGTGGGTTGTAATTAAGATTTGCATTGAGGGGAATCTTATGGGATGTTAGCAATTCTCTATTTCTTGATTTGGATGGTGGTTATGTAAATATTTCCTGTATTTTTTAAATTATCCTTTATGTTTATGCATTTTTCTGACAATGTGCTGTAGTTCACATTTTTAAAAAATCTTTAGAAGTAAAAATCGAGTCCAAATATGTGTTAAGTATTATGTGTCTCAGAGAAGGGAATAGTTACCTAGGGCTACATGATCAAATCAAGGGCTCCCCAGAGAGGTGGCCTCGGGTCTGGAGAGTCACCGTGGCATCATAGAAACAGCATAAATAAACCTAAGTTTGAATCAGCTCTGATACTGTCACTTATTGATATTAGCTAACTTACTTTATTATTGTGAGCTTTAGTGTTTTTAGCTATAAAACAAGGTCACTTTTTGTGTGTGTGGTGGTATTTTAAAGATTAGAAAAAAATAAGCATCTAGCATAGTGCCTTACACTCAGAGGGGTTCCCACAAATGGGTATTGGTGGTTGTTTTTATTAATATTATTGTGTTAATTATCATAATTATCATTATTGTTGATAACTGAGTCAGAATTAGCCAAGTACAAAGTAAGTTAAAGGGATATAGACTAGGAGGGAAAGGATGCCAAAGCAGGAAAAGTATAATAAACTGAAAGAATAGGAAGAGTGTATGATTTATTTTTTTTAGTGAGGTATAACAATATATAGTTAAGTAGGTAGCTTTTTGAATTTTTAATTATGTAGAGACACGTGTAGCCACTTCCCAGATCCTCGGAAGACTCCCTCAGGCCCCTTCCAGTTAGTACCTCCTTCAACAAAGGTAAACCACTGTTTCAACCTCTAATACCGTAGATTAATCGTATGGTATGTACTTTTTTTTTTCCCCTTAATTGGGAAAGGTGGCTTCTTTCACTAAATATTATATCTGTTCATTTTCATTGGCATGTAATATTCCACTGTATGAACAGATAATAAGGTGTTCAATTATTCTATTAATAGTCATTTGAATGGGTTCCAGATTTCGGCTATTATGAATAAAGCTGTTGTGAAGATTCTTGTACCTCTCTTTTGATGGACATACACACTCATTTCTGTTGTGTGTATCTAGTATTAGAATTCCTGTGTTTTAGAATATGCATACATTTAGCTTTAGGGAATACTGCAAATAGTTTTCCAAAGTGGTTATGCCTCTTGTACCCTCACCAGTAGTGAACAGACTTCCAGTTGCTCCACGTTCTCAACTATGCTTGGATGATGTTAGTACTTTTAGTTTCAGTCATTCTGATGGGGATGTGTGTTTCTATTTCATTGTGGGAGTGAGAAGGATAGTTAAAAGAGAATTTACTACCCCAAATCACTAACAAGCAAACTTGCTGAAAAATCATGATCTGAAACTACAGAGTGTCCCCAAAATTGCCATACATAGGGAAAATGGGAAATTGTAGCTAAGTGTACCTTTATTTACAAAATATTCATTACAAAATTTCACAAATTTTTTCCTTTGCATTGGGACTTTCGGGACACCCTGTATTCTTCATTAATGATAGTACTCAATAATGTGTTATAGACTTCAGGATTTTGTTTATAAATATGACTTTTTTTAATTGAGTGATTTTGAAGTAATACTGAATTCCCATACATGGTGGAAAATGAATTAAAGCCTAAGAAATATTTTGACAGAGCCCCTTTGGCTTCTGATAATATACTTTCATGACTAACTTTTTAAAATAAAGATTATTTTTCACATTTTAAGGAAACCAGTTTTATCAGGTCTAAAGAAAGAGTTCCTAGTGTGACGTTTTGTTTTGCTTCATTGGAATTATCCTTGGAAAGTCAGTGTACAATATGGTAATATTTTTACTTTAAGTCTTTTGAACATTTTTGTGTGTTCTTTGTGTTTTACACTGATCACCTACTTGTTTGCCCTCGGTTGAAACTCACAACATTTGACCAGATATGGATGTTTTAGGAAGCATTTTGCTGTATCCTTTATAATTTTAAATAAGTTGTAAGTTATCAGGGCAGCTTTTAAAATAATCATTTGATCTGTAGGTTTGAGGAATAGAGAATTTTTTTAAATAGGATTCATTTATTGGGTTTGACAGGTAATATACAATCTAGGTTTGTAAATATCCTTTTCCAACATTTGAAAGTTTTATTAAGACTTTGCATTTTTAAAAAGTGTTTTCTGACTTATGACTTCATTTTAATTTACTGTTCTATTTTTAAAATATGTGAGTGCCAGTACAATGAACTAGGCATTTTTTTAATCTAATAAATGAATGGATCTAGATTTAGCTAAAACCAAGACAACACTAGAGAAATTGAAGTTTGTTCCTCTGAAAGTAAAAGATGATTTTTTTCATTTACAATATATATTTTAGAAACTATTTGTTCTCTTACATGTACATTTAGAAGATCTTTGAGTAATTTATGTTAGTCATTAGTATTGAGAATTACTTTTTACAGTGTTTATTGCTCTGAATAAATATTATAGAATTTTAAAATAATTATGTAACTTTTTGGTTTTGCTCTATGCTAAAGTTTCAAATTCCTATAAGTTTTCATTTAAAATTCCATGTTGCATTTATGAAACAGTTTTTTTTTCCTAGTATTGGGATCGAGTGATCTTTCTTTGTACTGGAGAGGGGGAAAAAAAGATTCCTTTTTCATATGGCATAAATCATTCAGTAAAATATTCAGATTAAAAAAATGGAATAAATTTGTTTTTAGCTATTATAAACCAAATACAGAATAAATGATATTATCATTGATACACTAGAAATGCTTAGGGCACTGGTACTAGTTGATTTTTAAGTGTTACTTTTATGAGTAATTGTACATAATTTTTTAAATACAGGTTTCTGTTGGACTCACAACAAATAATCATAGGGAAGAGTTAATATTACCTATCCACAAAAGTAGGAAAACCTCACTAAAATGTGTACTGTTCTTTTATGCCTGCCACACAAGTCTCAGTATTCACATTTCTTTAATTGCATCCTTATAATATTAATCTGTTAATTGCTTTTGGCATAGTGTTATATAAATGTTTTGTATGATTATAGAGATATATGCATGTTTGTCCCACTAAACTCATGTATTTTAGATTTATACTTTTAGAATTTGTCTAGTAATAGACAATGATAGTAGAGAGGGTCAACATTAATTGAATGTGGACTGTGTGCAAAGTATTATGCTAAGTGCTTTATATACATCTTCGTCTAATTCTCCAGTAAGCATATTATTAGATGTTTTTTTAAAGTCGATCCAGATTTATTTCCCCAAACTTCGTTCATCGCCTATTCTGGAATTTTCCAGTTTAGCAAGAGGTGTGAAAAGTGTTTGTGGCCTGAACTTTTGTACCCCCATGATGATAAGCTGGAAAAAAAAAAAAAAAGTATGTTGTGTTGGTTCTATCAGAATTCTTCATTAAAACCCGTCTCAATAGAATAAAAGCTCCATGAGGGCTGAATTTATGCACAGTGCTCTAGGAATGCTGAAAAGAGATGCTTTGCTTGATGTTGGTGGGTTTGGGGAAAGATTTAATTGTGTCTCTAAGCCTTAATTCTAAAGAAAAATTATACTAGATATGACCCTTTAGAGGTCTTTAAACCATAATAGTTTAAAAGTATAAGTACAGGCTTCCCTACGCTGATATATATCCAAATGTATATTTGAAATTGTATGACTCAAATATATTTGCTTTTTTAACATTAATGGCTATGTATTCTCAAAAAAAAGCAGTAGTACTGAAATTGATAATGTTTTTTCACAGGTTTTGAAAGAGGGAAGGAAGATATTTCTCAAAATAAAGATGACTCTTCACTTTCTATGTCAAAGAGTAAGGTAAGTGTATTGTTGTCTCCAAATATATGATTATGACATTTTTCTAATATTTAAGGTGAGAGAACTAACACTAAAATCTTGTCAAGCTTTTATGAGATATTTTTATGTTGATATATCTAAATCATGGAGTATGTATAAAAAAAAGTGAAGTTCTACTGGGAACTAAGTAGTATTGGTTACTTAGAAGTATGACCTGTTGGTAACTAGCATTCTCTCCAGAGTAATAACTGTTTCTGGTGTATCTGCCACAGCAGTGCTTCTTACACTGGAGCCTTGAGGGTTCCATTCAGATACATTCTGAGGGTTCATGGTTTAAAAAAAAAATTCTCAAGTGTTTTGGGTTTATTTGGATGACAATCACAATATATACATTTTACCAGGTAAAGGCCAGATCTTTGCAGTAATCTGCAATTCAAAATCATTTTCTTAGAATAATACATAATTTCCTAAGTCAATATTTCTCAAACTGGTATACTAACATATATTCTTAAGTCTGTTTGAGCCTTTTTTCTTTAAGATTACATATTCAAATTTGAGAAACACTATATGATACAGTGGTTTCCTGATGGGTTTGTAGTTCCCTAGATTTTCTGTAATTTGTCGAGGAATTTGACTTTTGACTGTTCTTTCTGGTCCGGTTTAGAAGCGGAAAGAGCTTTTATGTTTGTGTGTTCAAAGTTCAATGACTATAAGAAAACCTATTTATTCTCAGCAGTAGACCCTTTCTCTTACAACCCTACATTTTGTGTTCCTGTTCTTGGGAGTGGTTGAGAAGATTGCACAATGTTTTTATGGAGATTTTTATAGAAATGTTATTCACACTTTTCAAGTATTCATTACATAAAGGTCTATCATATGTGTAAAGTACTTAGGATAAAAGTTTAATATTTATACAACATATACATGAGTCACATGTGGATCTTTAAATTAATTAAAATTAGAAATTTAACTTCTCAGTTACACTAGTCACGTTTCAATGCTCAATAACCACATATGGTTAGTAGCTACCATGTTGTACAGCTCAGATATAAAACATCTGTCATTTAGAAAGTTCTGCTTACTGGGCAGCACTGCTTTAGATTCAGAAGAGCACATTTGAATCTTAAATCTCATTCATTACCTATGACTTTTTAGATGTTAATTACAATGATATTAATAGCTATTTAAAAAAAAAAAGAGAGAGAAATAAGGTCTTGGCTATGTTGCCCAGGCTGGATTCAAACTCCTGGGCTCAAGGGATCCTTCCAAATAGCGAGTACTACAGACACACACTACCATGCCTGGCTTAATAGTTACTTTTTGTTGAGAGCTTGTGCCATTTTTTAACTTTCATAATACTAGAAGACAGGTATTATTGGCCTCACTTTATAAGTGAGCAGAATCAAAGCTCAGAGAAATTAAGTAACTCTCCAGGGGTCAAAATAACTAGCAAGTGGTAAAATTAGAATTCAAAGTGGCTTCAGTTTTCTTTTCTGTGGAAAGGAGATAAGATCTGCCTCCCAGATTGTGATGCAGGAAGTACCTGGCAAAGTGGCTGGTTAATAATAGGTATTTAAGAATTTATTTCCGTATTTCGAATACAGAATTAAAGTGAATGAGTGGAATCCTTAAGATGGTAACTATTTGGTGTAAGTAAAATTATAGTCATCGTGTTATTTTCCAAGAGCTGAAATTTACTAATTCTCTTATAATTTAGATTTAATCTCGGTTTATTCTGTTAAAGAAATCTGTAGTTGCAGACAGGTATGGTACATCATGCCTGTAATCCCAGTGCTTTGGGAGGCCAAGGTGGGAGGATCATTTGAGTCCAGGAGTTTGAGACTGCAGTGAGGTATGATAACACCACTGCACTCCAGCCTGGGTGACATAGCCAGCCCCTGTCTCTGGACAGAAAAATAATAAAATTTATGCATTTATTATTAAACCTCATTCTCATGGACTTCGGAAGATTTTTATTGTTACCTAAGTAACTTTGGGTAATAAAATTTTGTTATTCCTTCCAAGATTGGTATCTTTAAACTGAGACCATCAAAGAATTTTAACTTTATACTTTCATGCACTTGATGCAAAAAGTATCAATACTGTCGTTTTGGTCATAGGATTTGGGGTTAACTGTTACTTCTTAAAACACATAATTGAGACCAGTAAGCACAATGGGATACACCCTCCTCACCCCTAGAACATTTTTTTTTTTTTAAATAAACACAGTTCCTTTTTCTCATGCATCTTTTTCTAGGCATTTTCATTGTATGAATGAGTGAATTGGAAAAGTCAGTTAATCATATTATCTCAAACAAAATAGCATTTTTAAATTAATTTTTAATTGTCCATCTCAACAAAAGGAATTACAGGATGAGTAATGTGTCTAGTGGGATAAAAGGAGTCCTATTAGAAAGATAAGGGGTTTCTGAGCCCAGATCTCTTAACTTGATTCTTCAACTATCTATCTACTTGTCTGCAGGTTTGCTAAGTCGTCTGTTACTTGCTTTAGAAAATATATTTACTTGAATGTTTAAAAAACCTCTTTAAACCAAAATATCTGATGCAGTCACAGTAACTAATTATTGTTCTTATATCTGTAGTATTAATATTTTATAATTTTCAAAGTAAATCACAAAATATTTTCATATATTAATGCTTCATTTATCTAAAGCCACTGTTTGGATCAAGTCCTATAAACTTTCTTGGCACTGGTAGTACTGCTAAGAATTTAAGTACCTTCTCCTATGTTTAACAATAGGTAAAAATAAAAATCTTAGGTTTTTAATTTTGTTGTTCCAAGATAAATAGAAACAGCTTTTAGCGTCGTACTCTTCTACTCTGGAGAAAGAATGTGATCTCTTTAAACAAGCACTGGATTAGGAGACCCAGGTTCTCTAATCCCTGCTATGTTAATGATTGTTAGTTTGGAAAGTCAACCTTCCTGAGCCTCCTTTTCATGATTTGTAAAATGGAGATAAAACCACCTGTTGTGGCCATTCTTCAAGGTTCTTTATGAAAATCAAATAAATGTGAAGTATAAACTGAAAGTCTGGAAACAAGTTTAAGACATTAATAATAATTTACGTCTACTGCATAGGTAGGAAGAAGTGTATAACAATATATAAGAATATAATATTCCTAGGATATTGTTAAATGCTATCAACATGGGAGTAAGCAATGTGATATCCTAAGAATATTGTTGTATTCCTAGAATACACACTGCACAAATTAGATAGAGTGGTTTAATATTAGGTAATAAAATATGAAATGTATGATTTTGAATCAAAAGTTTATTATATCTCAAACAAGCAGTGCAATTAAAGTATGTGCCTAAACTATCGACACACTTTTGCTGTCTTAATGGTAGCTTACTTATGCTAGCAGTGAAGAAGCCTAGAGAGTGAGTGGCGGTGAAATTATGAAAGGTAGTTTCCACAGCTTGTTGAGAATTGAATATTTTTCCTTGCAAGAAGTGGTCCAAAGCCTGGAAGAAGTGGTAGTCAGTTGGTGTAAGGACTGGTGAATACGGTGGATGACAGAAAGTTTCTAAGTCCAGCTGCCATAGTTTGAGAAGCGTTGTTTGTGAACATGTAGTTGAGCATTGTCTTGCAAGAGGACTGGCCTGTCTCTTTTGACTAGTCTCGGCTGCTTAATCACAAGCATCCTTATCGCTTCATCCAACTGGTTGCAGTAGACATCTGCTGTAATTGATTGACCAGGTTTCATGAAGCTGTAGTGGGTAATACCAGCGCTGGACCACCAAACAGACACCATTAGCTATTTTGGATGCATATTCGGTTTTGGACTGTGTTTTAGCACTTCATCTTTATCCAGCCATTGTGCTGAATGCTTATGATTGTCAAAAAGAATCCATTTTTCATCACATGTAACAATACAATGTAGATATGGTCCACCTTTATGTAACGACAGCAAAGAAAGGCAAGCTTTGAGATTTCTCTTCTGATGCTCATTTAATTCATGCATTACTCATCTATCCAGTTTCTTTACTTTGCCAATTTGTTTCAAATGGTCCATTATTGTTGGAATAGTAATGCCAAACCGTGTTGCTAATTCATGTGTAGGTTGAAATGGATTCGCTTCCACTACAGCTTTCAGCTCATCATTATCCACCTTGGTCTCAGGTCACCCACATGGCTCATTTTTAAGATTAAAATCACCAGAATGGAACTTCTCAAACAACTGACATACTGTGCATTCATTAGCCACATCCTTCCCAAACAGTTCGTTGATATTTCAAGCTGTCTGCACTGCATTGGTTCCACGACGGAACTCATATTTGAAAATAACATGAGTTTTTGACTTATCCATGGTTTCCCAAAAATTGCTCTAAAAATTTTTTTTGAAAAATAATCACAAACCAAAATGTGCATTTGAAAGAATGAGTGAGTATGTACCTTGACAATAAAAAAAAAATGTCAAAGCAAAGGGTCAGATATCAACTGTCAAACTTGGTACTTAAGGAAATTGGACATTCCATACTTAATAACCTAAATACTAGTTTCTAGAGATGTTTTTATTTCTTCCTATTAGAGGAAAAGTACCAACAGGGCAATGTATGCACCAACTTGGTAGAATTTACATGGTTTGATTTTTTATTTAGAATATTTCAACTGTTAAAAAATAGTATTGCTTTGCTTACTTTTGTCCTAACTATTAATACATAGTTGTATATGTTCTTAGAAATACCCTGGAAAAATAGAACATAATAATTTATAAATGATCTTATTTAACTTCACACGGTAAATTAATTTATTGATTACTTTTGGGTCTTTGTGCATTTAACATGGATTTGTTTTTAAACAAAAATATTAGAGAACATTGGTATTTGTTCTACCAATAAATGGGAAGAATCATAAACATAGGTTTCACATTAATTTTTATATGATGTGTAGAATAAGTAAAGGTTTTAATTATTTCCCTTCTGTTCATTTCTATATGATTTCAGTCTGAATCTAAACTTTATAATGGCTCGGAGAAGGACAGTTCAACTTCAAGCAAGCTCACAAAAAAAGAATCTCTTAAGGTTAGTTTCCACAGTTATTTCTGGAAGATAATTTATATTGTGTTTTTGGAAATAGGCTAATAAGATAAAGAAACATATGTGTGTGTTTCCAAAGAAAGAAAAAAAAAAATCCAGAGGTACAGACAGACAGGCACACATAGAAAATGATATTTGTGTGGTACGCTGGGGTCACCTGATAAGGCTGCTTGATGACTGTCTCAGAGCAGGCCACTTTAGTCCTCACCTGGCCAATCCAGGCCTCACCTGGGGCTGAGCACTTGATGTCTCTACACAGCCATACTCAAGGTAAACATGTCAGTGTGTTGTGGAACACCTGATGGGAAACTCTGGTGCCTTTTCTAAATTATTATAGAGTTCGCTAACTGCTGGGTCATGGGCCCACAGGCAGATATATTTTGTTCAACCTGCATAATGTTTTAAAAATTTGAGCCAACAATTACAAGTCCAGACTTATGATTTTTCTTAAGAAATATGTAGTATTGGGCCTGCCTTCCTAAATGGCTACAGAACCTAGAGCTTAAGAAACACATGCTTTCCAACTGGCACTGGTCCCTGACTAGTCTGTTTTACCCATTTATGTTTCATGCCTGGTCCTATGTGCATTTGCAGTCTCATATTAAATCTCTTAATTCTGATATATTAATGAAGATCAAAAGTCTAAAGTTTTTGGGGTATAGAATTGTTAAAATTTTATTATGTATAGTGGGTAGTCTGCCACTAAATGCAACTTTTCTGATGCAAGATTTTGTGTTATAGTTCTCTTGTTATTTTATTCATAGTAGGAATCCTGTGTAGCAGTTAAAAGGATAAGGTAGACATGGAAACTCTTAAAAGTATTGAATGGGGGACCTTTTTCTGAGTGTTAACAAAAACCTCACAAAATCTGTGTATTTCTATAGGTTATGTACATAGGAAAGGTCTGAAAGGATAGTGTGCTCCAGAAGGTTAACAGTGATCAACTCTGAGGATTGGAATAGGATGGGGTGTAATAAAGATAGCTTTTATATTTGTGGTGTTTGTGATTTTTACCATCAGATGTAAATATTATTATACATGTAAATAACGTGAATAATACAAGTGTTCATGTATTATGTATTTTAAAAGAAGTAAAATTCTTTAAAAAGATACAGAGAGCTGGACTAACGATCAGAAAAACTTGATTCTAACCTTGATTGTCTAAAACTTCCTTCAGCTCTAAAACAAAAAACTATATATACTTTTTTAATCCTAAGATGCTAGCATTCTAGAGGTTTAGAATTTTATACTTTACATCCATAGACCTAAAAAATTGAAAAGAAATTGTTCATTTCTATTGAGTTTTTAATTTCTCTATCATTTCCATAAAATAGGTGCAAAAGAAAAATTACCGAGAAGAAAAGAAAAGAGCCACAAAGGAGTTACTCAGTACGATCACAGATCCTTCTGTTATTGTTATGGCCGATTGGTTGAAGGTCAGTGTATTGATTCTTGAATTCAAATTGCTGAATGTTTGTCTCCTGGAATGGGAAAGCCCAAAGTACACCTAAAGCCTACCAGACAAAGCTTCTAGGATGATTGTTTTTCCCTGGCAAAGAAACTACTAATTGTAGCCCAGAGGTTCTATGCTCCAATCCTAATGGGAGAAGGAACCTTAATGTCTCTCTTATTAGTAACATTAAATATGTACAGTATAGCAGTTCTTTTAAAAAGGCCTCTTGATTTGTGTGATATGTTGTCTCATATAATATGGTATAAAAAATTTTGTTCACTATTTAAATTATTTTTAACTATTACTGTAGACTTGGTATTTGCACTATTGAGAAGAGAATGGGCAAAGTTAATATAAAAATTATCATTTGAAAATCGTTAATTATCAGACAAACATACATATTCCTGTTCCATACCCTATTCTTTTGAGCTCTGGTTGTTTTTATTTCTTTTTCTCTAATCCCAGTCGCTATATATCTTCTTTCTCATTCTTATCTGAAGGATAGCTGGTAGGAATCTTTCAGACTGACTGTAACTTTAAGAGTGATCTTGTAGGACTCTGACTTACAGAAAGTTTTAATACCTGGCATTCAGTGAAAGCTTTCCACATTCCCCAAGAGTTGGTAAGACAAAACTTTAACCTAATAACTCTTATGAGATCTGTTGTATTAGTTCTGTCACTAAAATGGGAGCCTAGTAATAGTATCCCTGACAATTCAAGTAATACCAGGGTCTTCTTTAATCTTGTGCTAAAAACACCTTCTGACTTACTTTGTCTTAATATACTTAGAAGTATATTAACTTCAGATCTCACTTGGATTTTTCAGAGTTAAACCTACCCTCTATAAGTCCCCAACACATTCCCTGGCTGACTTTCTAAACCTGACCTTCCCTTCTAATAATTTGCCCTCCATATTCTACTGTCACATCTCCATGATCCAAAATGTTATTTCGGGGTGACTCTCTTCCTTTCACTTCTCATGTCTTACTATTCTTTTAAATACACACATACCTGTTCTTAAAGATTTTTCTCTTTTCTTCATACTGGGCTCCAAACTCCCCCTTTCTAAATTTTTCTTGTTTAATATTACTTTGGTATGCTTATTTTGGGGGTTAGGGAGCACTGTATTTATTTCATACTTAATGTAAGTACATTAAAAAAGAACAGATGTTTTACAGTAAGTAAAAGGGTAATTTCTGTTTTTTAATCTAAATATTAACGTCCTTTCAGTATTTTGAATTCAGTGAGTTGCAAAGAAACAATTTTAATAGATTACAAAAATAGAAATTGATAGAAAAAACCAGTTTTAGACTTACCATCGACATAGCATTAAACCCTAGGATGACAAACATTTTATGAAAATAGAGATTCATGTAACTTGTGTTTTAAAATTTTCCCTGAGAAATTTATGTGGCACACTTTATGTAATTACTAAGAAAAAAAATAATTTAGAGAAGGTAATTTTAAGGGCTAGGAGGAGGTTCTTTTCTTTTCCTACCACTCACCAAATATTTAGGGAATGCCTGGTTTGTGCCAGCAGTGTTTTCAGCACTGTTGAGTACTATTGATGCAGTGCTGAGGAGGAAGATTTTTAAAGGCAGAATAACCATATACTCACAAAAATGAAGTTACAGCTATGATAAATGTTACAATAAGAAGAATCTCATGCTAGGAAAGTATGTTTTCATGGTCCCTGACCTGGTCAGGGAAGGTAGGAAAACTGTTCTACTTAGTACATTATTTTGAAACTGTTGGCCTACTCTCCCACGAAAATTTAAGTTCCTTAGAAACAGGAACCATGTCATTTTCATGTCTATTTGCAGTGCTTGCCGTATAGTAGCTTAAAAAAAAAATCTATTAAATCTGAGGTGTACATATCATGGAAATTTTAGGTTAAAATATTTGCCATTTTTCAGTTTATATCTTATAGAACAGAAAGAGAAAAACATATGTTTGATTTTAAAATAAACTTGTCTCTCTGTAGATTCGTGGTACTCTAAAGAGCTGGACCAAGTTGTGGTGTGTGTTGAAACCTGGGGTGCTACTGATCTATAAAACCCAAAAAAATGGTCAATGGGTAGGAACAGTCCTTCTGAACGCCTGTGAAATCATTGAACGTCCATCAAAAAAGGATGGCTTTTGTTTCAAACTTTTCCATCCTTTGGAACAATCTATTTGGGCAGTGAAGGTATGTAAGCACTTGTTAAATAAGTAAAAGATAAAGAGGACAAAATATGAGTAGAGCTGAAATAAATCATTCAAGTGATTTCTGTCCTCTGCCAGGCAGGACTTATAAATTTATTTCTGCTTTCAGTGCATTATTCCTTATTCTGTCTTTACCTACAATGAAATGTGTGCCAGAAGGCTCTGTTTGCCTTTAAGATATAACTATAAAATTTCTCCAGAAAATGTTTCTCAAATTTTCATTGCTATCTTATTATCCTTTTTTGTCCTTGAGATTTCAGTTTGTTCTAAGGTTTTTTTCAACTTATATTTGCTATTAATAACTCTGCTTTGTAACATTGTATCATGTTACTGTGGATGTTTTTTCCTCTTTATCAAAATGGTTAGATTCCTTAGAATGGAAACTGCCCTTTATTTTTGTGGTTTTTTTCTGTAGTGATTTAAATGTGTGATGGGAAGCAGAAGTAGTCCTACTTAGTCTTAAGAGAGGCAGATTTCTTTAAAGATGGAGCTCTATTACTTTCATAACTAAAAAGCATTACTGTGGTCACTCCTGTGCTATGAAAGCAGAAATAAGCAGAAAGTGGAAATGCCTTATTTGATTAACTACCCAGGAATTTTACAGAGAGGAAGCATGTAGCACATAGTAACTGAATAAATGAGCCCAGTTTAATAGTTTCTAAGAAGGTCAATTACACTTTAATAAAGGGTTTAGAACTCCTTTAAGGAAAACCACTAACTGAGGCTAACTAAAAAGTAGCTTCACCTTGGTTTTGTTTTGTATTGCTTAATTGGACAATGTACATACACCTAGGAAAATATCTGGACTTTTAATTTCAGTAGTCTGAAGTCATAGCAAGCGTAAAGGTAGAGTTACTTCCGTTCTGGGATTCGGCACTTCCCACAGGGGAAAGAATTTAACCCATAGAACCTCTGATATTTATATATCATGTGATTCTTTCTCATGTGAAGAAAATGACTTTCAAACCTTTTTTTACGTAGTATTTTGTTCTACTTTCAGGAATTATAAGAATTATAATGAATTCTTAAATCATTAAAAATATTTTAATGTCAAATTTATTTAAATTCCAAATATTGGAGAAAGAGAGAGAAATTTGTACAACTGTGTAAACATCAGAATATTCCCCACAAGAAAAACCTACTTAGGACATTGTTTAAACATTTTGAAACCTTGTGTTTATGATTAAAAATAACATTCATAAGTTCTTTTGGTCAGTACTCTTTTTTGAGCATTTTACATGGAATCTTTTATTTAATTCTCATACCTATGAGAAGTATAGTTTCCTCCCATTATAGAGATAAAGAATTGAAACCTAAAGAAGTCATTACTAATAAAGTAATTTTTCTGGCATGGAGTCAATATTCAAACCCAAGCAGGACTATACATCCTACTCTATACTCGTTATAGGAACTGGCCCATAAATTATAAAGCTGTTTGAAAATTCGCAGGGCATTACAGTATTTGTTAAAGCCATATTGATTTTTCTCTGCTTTTTCATTTTAAAGCTACATTGTTACTTTCTAATGTTTATGCTTCTTGAAATCCATTTTATTCTTTGACTTGATAACCTTAAAGAACCCTTTCAAAACAACTTTATCAAAATTATACTGTAAATTTGACGCTTAGTTTTCTTTCCACATAAGGACAATGTCGGCTAGGCATGGTGGCACATACCTGTAATCTCAGCTATTCAGGAGGCTGAGGCAGTAGAATCACTTAAGCCCAGGAGTTTTGAGACCAGCCTGGGTAACACAGCAAAACTACTTCTCAAAGAAGATCTGTGTCTACCTAAATATCTAAGTTTAGCCTTGGTGGTGCGAATTCCTGTTGGTGTTGTATACTTCTAAGACAACCCTAGCCAACAATAACAACAACAACAACAACAAAATTCCTTTTTCTTTCCTGTTTTTGGAAAAATAAAATGAGCTTTTATAATTGATCTTTAAAAACAAGTATATATCATTGGTTATAAAATGGAGAGTCACTTTTCTCTAGACCCAGTTAAAATTCATTTCTCTTTTTCTTTTGAATTTTTTACATGCTTATATATTATTTCCAGCTGTTTTCTTTAGGCTTCTAGAAATTTAGTATTTCTTAGCTAGTGTAACTGTAGGATGGAAATTCTCTTAAATTAGAATTTGGTGTTTAGTATGGTAAATTTTAGATGCCTTAATATGTAAGCAATATGTAGAAGATAATATTTAAGTGATGATAACTATCATTTGTTCAATTTTATGCCAACGAAGTATATTTGTTAGAAAAGAAAATTTTCCTCAATACTTAACATTTGCTTTCTCAAGAAGGATGATTAAAGCTTGTTTGCTTTTAAATTATAATCCATGCCTGATTTAGATTATTATAGATAATAATGAATAATACAGTTGAGATCTCATAATACTCACTATGCACTATTTATTTTGTTTATCTTGTTATTAAGGGTCCAAAAGGTGAAGCAGTCGGATCCATAACGCAGCCCTTACCTAGCAGTTATTTGATCATACGGGCTACTTCAGAGTCAGATGGTAAATATAGTTTTTGATGGATTGGATCTTGGTCTTCAATTTTAAGCATTTATTTTATATACCACTTTATATTATCCTTGGGAAATCTGTTTTTAATATGGCATTTGCAGCAGAAGCATTGTAATCATAAATTGCTTAGAACACTAAATAAATTATTATTAATAAGGTAGACAAATAGGGAAATCTGATAGGAAAGAAACTATTATATGATTAAGTGATAAGTTAGCAGCTCAGAGTTTTCTTCTTCATCTTCCATTGACATATTAACTTACTTGTTAGTGGTCTTTGAGGTAACTCATTTTTATCGTTTTAGAGATACATTTAATACTATTAATATTAATATTTTATTAAATATTAACATGCATTTATGAGACATACTAGGGGTTTTTTTTTGTTTTCTTTATTTACATAAGGAGACAATCAAGTACAAACTTTTTCATTCCACAGTTAATACTTAATTCATGAAGCAAAGATGAGAGAAAAACATACTTATAATCTTAATAATTGATAATGAATTTCTTCCTCACTTTCACAGTTTAGACAAGTGTGGTGTAGGGACTCTTGCAACTTTCCAGGGTTTACTTTTACCAGATAATTATTTTTTTTAATTAAAATAAAGGCACGAGTTTTCAGTATGAAAATGTTGTACTTGGCTGATATTCCCAGCAGATCTTGAAACAAATATATATGAATTTTAAGAACATTAAACAAATATATATGAAAATTTTTCTGCTAATGCAGTTCTGAATTTTAATTTAAAAAATAAAGCTATTAATGTTTCTCTTAACTAATATGGCAGTTAGTGACAGCATTATACAGGCATTTATTTCCCTGGCTTAAAAGTTTTCATACATATAAGTAGAATGGATGCTAAGCTTGAGGATAGACCTATCAATAACAAAACATTATTTCAGATAGTTATTTATAGTAGGACCGTAATCCCTCCAGTATATTTTGTGTACCTTGCTGGATAACCTTGAAATTATGCTGCATGTTAATGTTTTAAGGTTTGAAAAATAAAGTACATTTATTTTAGATTGGCTGTACTTTCTAATGCATGCTGTATAGTATTAGTGGTTTCCAGATGCTTAGTATGTAAAAAGCATTTGTAAAAGTAAAAGATTACATTAAGAAATCCTAGTAAGATTTTATGTTCAGATTAACTTTTCCAGTGTATGTTTCTCAGAGAAAAAAATGGAATGTTTAAAGGTAACAGAGTTAAATTAAGGTGCATACTAGTTTCATAGTTTTTAAAATTATACCACTTATGAATCTGTGTTCTTCTAGGAAGGTGCTGGATGGATGCTTTGGAGTTGGCTTTGAAATGTTCTAGTCTTCTTAAACGTACAATGATCAGGGAAGGGAAGGAACATGACCTGAGCATTTCATCAGATAGCACACATGTGACTTTGTATGGCTTATTACGTGCTAACAATCTCCACAGTGGTGACAACTTTCAGTAAGTAGATCCTGCCACTCATCTGGTAATGATTTCAGAGACTATGTTTTTTCACTAAGTTGGCAGGCCTAGAATTTTGGTAGTGTATCTAGGATTAAAATTAGCCTATCTTCTACTCACTATATGGCCTTAGGCCCTATTTAAAATTTGTTTAGCTGCTGTCATCAAGTGTAGAAATTTATTTCCTTGAGTCCAATGTCATTTACTTTATTTTTCCCACATAGAACTATGCTGATTATCCACCTTGTCTTTGTGCATGCTATACTTTCCATTAAGAATGATAATCATTAAGAATGATTTCTATTCCTCCTTTCTCTTTTCCTCTGTCACAATCCTATATGTTCTTCAAGACTGGTCTCAAATATATATGTGCTCCTGCCTCATAACAATGAGATACAGTCTGTTTTTCTATTGTTACAGAATAACACTTTTTTTTTTTTTTTTTTTTTGTAATGGCACTAGACTTACTCTACCTGGCATTTGTGGAATTCTTTTATATTGTATAATATTTGGAGTTGGACCTGTATCCTATTTGTGGTTTTATTCCTTGAAGCATTCATTGTAGTTAATACTAAAAAAAAAAAAAAATTTATCCAGGGAAACCAGGCAGTAGTACAAAGACTTTGTTGAGGTTTAGGTCTCTTTTGTTGCTTTATAGGAAAAACATTAGACTTTCCCTTTTCCTCCCTTTCCCTATCCCTCAGTTTACTTACTCCCATTTGACACTGAGGTTGATTTCCTCAAAGTTAGACTGCTACTCTCCTCTGTGTAGCCTGATTCAAACAATTTTTTCTCTTATTCTTTTGCCTAACTCTATTTAAAAAACAAAACAAAACAAAACTCTCTTTAAAACTTCCATTACCTGACCTTTTATAAAAATTTTATCTTTGCAAACCTACAATCTGGGGCTTTATCTTAATCCCAGTACTTGCAGCCTGGATGGAATAGGATAGAGTGGGTTGCAACTGATACAGGAAAGGGATTTGTTGGGACCTCTTCCCAAGACTTTCCCCCTTTTCTACAAATTAGTTACTCTAATCACTTCAAGTGAGAATAGGGTAGGTATAGCAGAACTTACTGATTGTAGGCTTATAGGCTCATTTTCTTAAGCTGAAATTTTCATTTTTAATTTTCCCTGGTCTTTTCCTCAAGATTAAATCTTTCAGACAAATTCAATAGTTACTTACCTTTCACATTTTCTCATCTTATTCGTGCACTGATTTGGAGTGACTTTGGAAACCTTTACTAAGTAGAAAGTCATAATACATTTGAGTTCACCTAAGAACCCAATGATCTTGACTTGAATTTTTTCTTTAGACCAGAAGTGATAGTGAGGTTGATTGAAGTGATAATGTTTGCAAAACTAAGAAAAAAATCTACAAAGTGGTAGTATAAAATTTTGCTTTTAGAAGATTTTAGCGCTAAGTGGTAGAGAAACAAAGAGGTCAGAGTGTCATCTTTTAAAATTTCTCCAGGTTTTTATTTAACTTCTCTGTGCCTCTGTTTACTAATTTATAAAATGAAATAATAATATTACCTATTTCATAGGGTTATTTTGAAGATTAAATGAAAACTATGTAAAACACTTAGAACAGTGGCCAGCATATAGTAAATTCTCAATATTAATATATCATTATTATTTATAAAGTATTCTTAACCTCCTTTATTCTTCCTCCTAATAATTATTTCTCTAAGGTTAAATGATAGTGAAATTGAACGACAACATTTTAAGGACCAAGATATGTATTCTGATAAATCTGATAAAGAAAATGATCAAGAACATGATGAGTCTGACAATGAGGTGATGGGGAAAAGTGAAGAAAGTGACACGGATACATCAGAAAGGCAAGATGACTCATATATTGAACCTGAGCCTGTTGAGCCTTTAAAGGAGACTACCTACACTGAACAGAGCCATGAAGAACTTGGAGAGGTAAAAGTTTATTTTCAGATTCTGGTTTTTTAATTCTTGGGAATTTTCACATGAAGTTGAAGGTATTATTTGCTTGACCTATTGCTTATTTTCCTGAAAAGAATATTTAGATGATACCTATTTGATTTTAAAAGTTGCATGTGTATGAAATATATCAGGATTTATAAACAGCTAAACACATATACTCACAAATACCAATATTTCTATTAAATTTAAAGTTTACATTTTCTTCACGTTTGCTTTTGAAATAGGATATTGCTTAATGTCATTGCCAGGTTCAAAGTAAATTGCAAGGAAACATGAGTTTATAACTTTGTTATTGCCAGTGCATGGAAGTAAATACAGTATAAAAGAATAAATTGTGATTTTTTTTTTTTATAGTGGACCTTTTGTATATGTCGTCTACTTTGTCTCTTTTAACTACTCCTTTACCTAAGTTTTGTAGCTATAGACTTTAATTATTACTTAAAGGGTTGTTTCCCTATTTTAAGAATGCTGGAGGTAGTTCTGAAGAGAATTCATATTTTCAACATTAGCCTTCTTGTTTACATATCTATGTGTGTGAAATAAATACAATATTTCAGTAATTTTTGTTAATTGCTAAAGGCAGGTGAGGCTTCTCAAACAGAAACTGTGTCTGAAGAAAACAAAAGCCTTATCTGGACACTGCTGAAACAAGTTCGTCCTGGCATGGACCTTTCCAGGGTGGTTCTGCCTACATTTATCCTGGAACCCCGTTCTTTCCTGGATAAACTTTCAGATTACTACTATCATGCAGATTTCCTGTCCGAGTAAGTGGACTCTTGTTTGTTAAAATAGAAAATACTTCGTGATTTTAGAGATTCTTAGAATGCTATTTTCACATATTGTTCTTTCCCAAAATCAGGCTCTAATGAGACATCACTCTCTCTTTTCTACCACTTCTATTGTCAGCCTTAAAAAGAAGCATATTTAATACTATGCTATAATGTTTCCATTTATGAAGTTGCATTGAGAGACCATAAGCTTGAGGAAGACAGGGATTCTACCCCTCAGCTGACAGCACTGCTGTTATTGGCCCCTTGACCTGTTCACTAAACTAACACAGGGAGAGGTGGTTTGGCATCATTTGTTCTCCCCCACCCAAGCCTTCATTCAGGTCCCATCCTGGGGCTTGTGCTTTTATTCATACTCATCTCTCTGCATGCTTGTGAGGCATGTGCAGCTTACTAAACTGGAATGTTTTGCCAGTTGTTGGCTTTAACAATAAATCCTTACTCTTTTTGCTTTTCTTCTGAAGCTGCCAGCTGATCCAGGGTGTAATTCTGAAGAAGCAGGCAAAAAGGAGGCAGAGGAGAAACTGTCTACCTCTCTTCCAACAATTTCTTGGAGAACCAGTAAACTTTGCAAAGAATAGCACCTTTGTGCCCATGCTTCCAGTTCTCACCTGCTGCCCCTAGTCCAGCAGCAGTCGCGTTTCAGGGCACTGTGCTTTATATAATACTAATTTCTGGCCCTGTGACCTGATTTTTAGAATCTGGATTAAGATCTGTTTTCAGTTTCTATTAGTTGTATTAGTGAACATTGCAAAAAAATAAAAACAAAAAAATCATAAGCTGAGTCAAAATATAATTGATAAGCTGGGAAATTTTTTGCATGTTTTGTCATAAAGTGTTAATCTCCCTAAAATGCAAAGAGTTCTTAGTTATTGAATGAAAATGATTAACAACCTTTAGAAAAATGGGTGGAAGAAATGATCAGGCAGTGTAAAAATGAAGACATAGAAACGGTCCATAAACATGTAAAACCTCATACAAAATAAGAAAAATGTAGATTCAAACTATAGCCAGGTGCAGTGGCTCATGCCTGTAATCTCAGCACTTTGGGAAGTCAAGGCAAGAGGATTGCTTGAGGCCAGGAGTTCAAGACCAGACTGGGTAACATAGCAAGACTCCATGTCTACAAAAAATAAAAAAATTAGCTGGATGTGGTAGCATGTTCCTGTAGTCCCAGCTACTCAGGAGCTGAGTTAGGAGGATCGCTTGAGCCTAGGAATTTGAGGTTACAGTGAACTATGATGGCACCACTGCACTTCAGCTGTATGACAGAGTGAGACCCTGTCTCTAAAAAACATTTTTTTTTTTTAAACTATGGTAAGTTACCATTGTTCATCCATCACCTTGACAAAAATTCAAAAGGCTTTTATACCCCAGGTCTGTCTAATATCTTCTGTAGTTTTTTTATCTGTCTAGAAATTCATTTCTCTTTGAGCATAAGGCAGGTTCCTGTGAATCTAATAAGATCTTTTTGAGAGATCCTCATTTTACCAAATAGAAAGATTGTCATTTTCTGGCAACACTAACTGTTGCCAAAAGTCTGTGGAGCAATAGGCACTCTTATACACTGCCATAGGTGATACAAACTAGCACAGTGTCCTGAAAGGAATCTGGCAGTGTTCACCATAATTATGAATGCATTCATCATTTGATTCAGTAATCCCACTTCTGGGAATACCTCCTACAGATATAACTCCACATATACAGAGTGACATATATATGAGATTGTCATAGCAGGGTTTGTAATAGTAAAACATTAGATACAACTCAAGAATCCAGCCATAATTGGTCAGATAATGTACAGTACATCAACACATATAAGGAAGAACTCTATAAATGGTTATGGTGGGAGCTCCAGGATTATGTTTATAAAAAAAGTAAGGTACAGAAGATTGTGTAGTTTGTTACCTTTTTTGGGTTTTTTTTGTTTTTTGGTTTGTTTTTGGAAAATCAGGACTGTGTATTTATATTTGCTTATTTATGCTTAAAGATAACTTTTTTAAAAAACTTTTAAAAAGTTACCTGTAGGAGATAAGTAGAAACACTGTGGAGAAATGGGACAATGCCAAGACATGTACACTTCTTTATAAATGCTTTGACCTTTGAACTATGTATATGTAAATTTTAAAATAATATTGCATGGTAAGAGAATTTAAACCAAGATAGGAAGAGAGCAATCAGACTGTTTACAGAAAAGTACAAACTTTCAACTTAGCATAGCCAGCGGTGGGGAACCTGTGGTCTTCTGATTTCAAGATTGTTCTTTTTTAAGTATCAAAGGAGGCAAGAAGAGCATCATCTTTCTCTGCTGCACCCCTTTTAATAAAAGAATTTTTTCTTTTGGATTCAGTCAAAAGTCTGTACTTCAGGACCTACAGGGCCACATGTCACCTTAAGACTGCAGGTTCCCCACTCCTGTAAATGCCTCATCTTCAAAACTCACCACATTGAACATGCTTGTGAAACACAAATGCCTTTTTATAAATAAGGGCAAAATAAATAGCTTCACTATGAACAAAAACACCCACAATTTCTCAATAGAATCCACTTCTAAAATACACAGTGTTTTTCAGTGTTTCCAACAACAGCAAAATTGCAGGGAGGATAGGTGAGTCATAGCTCCCACAAATTACATCTTTAAAATAAAAATTATTCTTTCATTATCTGTTATACTGGTAGAGTTTGTTAACTCTGCAAAGTCAGTGGGTAGTGCATAGGGTGGGTTGAAGGATAAAAACAAATTAAAACCTTTTGGATTGGTTTAAATTATTTTACCTCTTCTTCACATTTGTATTTTGAAACTTCTGTGTTTTGTACTAGGGACACTACAAACTCATAAAATCCTATAATGAAGGAGGTAATTTGTGCAGAAGAGGGTAGCATTGTCCTTCCCTCCATGTACTACAGCACCCACCAGTTATCATTGATCTCCTCTAACATCAACAACTGAGAATGGATTCAACCAAGAGAACATTGGTCCTTCACTGATATATGTGGCTGAAAACCTCTAACAAAATTGTTAATGGGGCTGCTTGGCCACTGCCCATCATTTTGCGTGCTAGGCGTCACACAGTACACGAATCTCAAAATCTATGTTTATTTTTTTCAATAACAATTTTTCTACAGAGCAACATCTTGGGTTCTGTAGAACCCCACTTCAGAAACCTTGGTTTGGAGAGTTTCCAAAAACTACTCTAGCAAAGACCTGGGCAATGTATCAAAGAATAGGAAAAATAGGGAGAAAAGTGACAAGATTGAGAAAAATGATTCTTGGAAATTGGTTTACATTGTTGTTTTGCCATCTATTTTAAATATGAATTATGTTTTCTAATCGTATCTCATATTCAGTTATTGGTTAATAAATATGAAAAAGAATTTGTGATATATTCTGTAAAATTTTTGTTTACCATTTTGTTTTGTAGGACTGCTCTTGAAGAAAATCCTTATTTCCGTTTGAAGAAAGTAGTGAAATGGTATTTGTCAGGATTCTATAAGAAGCCAAAGGTAATGTTTATATTTTACTGTCTTTAGACTTTTATGAGTGCCTTATATTTTATGTAATCTTTAAATTATTAATTAACAGTTACGTTACTTGGCCTCTAAAGTTAGCAAAATTATAAAATATTTGATTATTTAGACCTGCATTATGATTGAAGTCATTTAATTTTATTTTATATAGATTTCATTTACTGTGAAGTTTTATAAGGAAGGTTCTCAGAGGATACAGTTAAACCTGTTTTGACTTATTTAAAGTCTTTTGAATCTTCCATATTTATAATTTGAAACTTGTATTTTTTTTTTTTTTATTAGGGACTGAAGAAACCGTATAATCCTATACTTGGTGAGACTTTCCGTTGTTTATGGATTCATCCCAAGACAAACAGCAAAACTTTTTATATTGCTGAACAGGTATTAGAAATGCGTATTACAGAAACAAAACTAATCTGGAAATTATTGAGACATTTTTATAGAATATATTAACACCATAAACTCACTGTTGTTTAGCCTTTCTTATTAGTGAACATTTGGTTAGTATTTTAGTAGCAATACTACTAAAATACTATTAAATATCATATTGCTAAGTAGTAGTATTATAGTCATGGAATCTTTAGACCAAAACAAATCTGTATTTTTCCTTCCTTATCTCCCCTCACCCTTTTTTCTTTTTTGCCAAACTTTTATTTCCAAAACACCTTTTTGATCATGCTCAGAATTCTTCAGTGGTTCCCCAGTTTCAAAATCAAACTTATACCCATTTGTCTGTCATTCAAGGTCCTCCAAATTTTTTTTTTCGCTCTGTCACCCTGGGTAGAGTGCAGTGGCATCATCATAGCTAACTAACCTGAAACTGCTGGGCTCAAGTGATCCTCCTGCCTCAGACTCCCAAGTAGCTGAGACTACAGGTGTGTGCCACCACGCCCGGCTAATTTTTCTACTTTTAGTAGAGATGGGGTCTTGCTCTTGCTCAGGCTGGTCTCCTGAGCTCAAGCGATCTTCCTGCCTCGGCTTCCCAGAGTGCTAGGATTACAGGCGTGAGCCACCACGTCTGGCCCCAAATTTATTTCAAATTAAGTGCTTTTTTGCTCCTCCATGGTAGTCAGACCTGTGTATTCATAACTAAGTAATTTGATTTTGCATTTTCTTGCCACATTGCTTTTAAATTTAACACTCCCACCCCAGTATTTTTTCTCAGCTATTCTTCATCTAAACAAACCTTGACCTGTCATCCTTCAGGATCCAACTGACTGCAGCTCCGAGAAATTTTCCCTTCTCAAACTTCTGAATTACTTTTTGTAATTATCCATTAAATTGTTATTTTAATACTTGTATGGTTTACCTTTTTGTGGAATATTTATTTCCCTAATTGAATTGTTAGCTTCTTGAAGGTATATCCCTTCTCCAGTGGTACTTTTCTTTTTGTTGAACACATAGTAGACAGAAAATATTTTAAACTTTCATTAATTTAAACCTATGTACATTAATGATCCTCAGTCTTCTCCCCTGTCTGAGGAATATGACATTGTCTTTCAATAACAATGGCTCTTTATTATGATTCTTGAGTGTAAGGAGAATGAGGAGACCATGTGTTCTTTGAAAAACCTTGCTCTTCCCCTGGAGAATTGATATACTCCTCAGATCAAAACCCCTTATCTATATTAATTTTTAAAAAGTTAAGGATTATACCACCTTGCATTTTAGTGCACCATAATTCTTCACAAAATTAAAACGCTTGAGACAGATTTAACTGTTTCTGGCTTTGTCTCATTTCAGAAAACATAAGATTTAAATATATTGAAAACATTAGCTTATTAAATAGCATATTTGTCAAAGCTTTTGTTTGTTTCCTTTAGCCAGTTCAGTAATCCATATGAAGAATAACCACTAAATTAGTTATCCATTGCTGTGTGCCAAATTATTGCCCAAACTGAATGGGTCAAAACAATATTTATTATCTCATTTGATGAGGTTCAGGGATCTGGGAGCTGCTTAGCTGGGTGGTTCTTGCTCTGGGTTTCTCTGAGCTTACAGTCAAGATGTCAGCCTTTTTTGCCATCACCTGCGTGCTTGACTGGTCTGGAAGATTCACTTCCAAGTTCATCACATGGATGTTGACAGAAGAACTCAGTTCCTCACATGGGCCTCTCCATAGGGCTTTTCAAAATACGGAAGCTGGCTTTTCAGAGTTAATGAGAGAGAAAGAGAGAGGGAGAGAGAGAAAAAGGGATATACCCCTACTTCCCAAGTTGGAATCTGCATTGTTACCTAATTTCAGAGGTGACATACTATCATTTCTGCACAAACCAACTTTGACACAACGTAAGAGGGCCCTACTTAATGGTGTGACTATCAGGGGAATTCCTTTAGGTGTCAGGAGGCTGGTTACTACAACCATCAATATTTAACTTTACTGCTTGCTGAATGTTTCCTCTTACTCTTAAGATTTGAACTTTTGATAATAGCACAATGATATGCTTGTCTTGTTATGTTTTATGTTTTTTCTTGTGTTTAATAGGTGTCTCATCATCCACCAATATCTGCCTTTTATGTTAGTAACCGAAAAGATGGATTTTGCCTTAGTGGTAGTATTCTGGCTAAGTCCAAGTTTTATGGTGAGTTTCCCCTGTCCCAACCTGTACCCTTTCCTGGGAAGTAGTATTTTCTGGTGAGCTTTTATTTAAGTAAATGTGATGGGCTATTTTCAGCAAGGAATTTATATATCATTTTAAGTATCATCTTTTCTTGAGTAATGGCCTTTTCCTGCCCATTCATAAATAAAGGTATGGTTCATTTCATATAAGTATTCATCATATATATGTAAATTCATCACAGCTATCACTTATGAAAAGACATAATGAATACTCAGTATAGCCCTTTAGTGTATGTATTTCTTTTGCCTTTAGCCCTGCCAATGTTTTTTGTTTGTTTGTTTTGTCTCAGTGTACCTGAGGAATCAGTCTTTCTATTTTTAGTCTTTAAATAGAGAAAGAATCCAAGTATAGTTAGAATACTTGGTCCAGGGTTAATCAATAATGGTACTGAACCTTGGACCAAATAACATACCTATAAAAATTTTTGCAAGTACAATGGAAAAATAGAGAAATATGGTTGTAGTAGGAAACCTTAATATAAAAACTTTGACAATTCAAACAAATCATGACAAAAGCTATACCAGTAGAAAATATATAACGTTAAATTCTTTTATTTGGTTTTTAAAAATTTTTTAATGAAGAAAAAGAATTAAATTTTAGCCAAAGAATTTTAAACATTCAAGAAAAAATTATTATGGTAAAAATAGGAAAAGTAAAATATGTAAACAGAAATCCAAGGTCTGGTTACCAGAGAGCTTGGTGAACCATAGATAAATCTGTGACAGGGAAATCAAAGAGTGGATTTTGATGAGGAACATGGTGTATGCCTTTATTTTTCTTCAAGATGTCTTTTATTCCCATTAATGTTTGGTTCATTTTGGCTTTCAGGTTTTATTGCCTTTGATGTTTGTTTTAGTTTGGTTTTGGGATTTTTTTACCTTGTTTTGTCTGTTTGCTTCAGAAGATGATTGCTTATTTTTTTCTAAAGGTTACATATATTTCATATTTGGGTTATTTCTTCCCCACTTCACCTCTATCCCTCCACCGCCCTATCCTGTCTATAGCATAAATTGTTTTTATGCGTATTTATTCTACCCTTGTAGAAATTTTTATTGAGTACCAGGTACATAGCTTGCTTTCTGGGATTACTTCAGCAGTTGGCCTTTTTTTTTTTTTTTTTCTGTGTTACAGTACAATTTGCATATACCAGAACTATCTATCCCTTTATAATTTGAAAGAATATACTAAATCCAAAATGAACTTAAGATTATTAGAATTGATAAATATCTGGTTGAATACAAAAGGCATTTTTTCTTATTTTCCCTTTTAATTTCTTTATAATACATAGTACTATTCAAAACAAAAATGTTAACTTTGTTTTGTGAGTATTATAACACATGCAGATGTAACACATATAACTATAGCACAAAGGTCTGGAGGAGAATGGGCCTAGAGGTTGCAACATTTTCTATTTTATATAAAGTGGTATAATATTAACTGTAGACTGAGAAATTTTAAATATAAATTTTTGTGATCCCTAAGGTAGTAGTTCTCAACTTGGGGCAACTTTGCCCCCCAGGAGACATTTGGCAATGTCTAAAGACATTTTTGGTTTTCACAATTTGGAGATCCAGTATGTAGAGGCCAGGGATACTGCTACACATCCTATAGTGCACAGGACAGCCGCCTACAATAAAGAATTATTGAGCTTAAAATGTCAGTAGTGCCACTGTTGAGAAGCCCTGGCCTAGAGGAAGTACATGCATGTGCACACATAGAAAATAATACCAAAAAGTATAGGTAAAAAAGCCAATAAGAATATTAAAATGAAATACCTATAAAAATTTAAATAATTTGATCAAGAACAAAAAATCAGAGGGGGCAGATAAAATAGTAGCCCAAAACCCAACTATATCATGATTTTGTCAGTGTTAAGGGCTCAAATCATGTAATTTAAAGACAGAGTGCCAGATTAGATAAAACAGCAAGGGCCAACACATTTTAAATGTACAGACACAAATAGTTTGAAAGTAAATGGAAAGTAAAAGTTAAAAGCTAAACTATGCAAACAGTAAGTACGAGGAGGATTTAGTTACTTTTAATAAATTTTAAGACAAAAAGTGTTAACAGAGATGAAGAAAAACATTTCCTAATAGAAGGTTTAGTACCTCAGGAAAACATGATAATCATAAATGCCTATGTGCCTAATCACAGAACTTCAAAATTTAAGCAAAAATAGAATTAAGAAAAGAAAAATAGTCAATTTCAAAACCATAGTTGGAGATTAACACTTTCTCCCCACAAATGATAGGCAACTGGATGAACTATTAGGTTATTAAATATGAAATGTCTGATTTCGAATCAAAATGTATTTATTATATCTCAAAATGAGAAGCAGTACAATTACTCAAAGTGTACCTAAACTGTCGACAGAGTTTTGCCATCTTAACGGTAGGTTGTTTATGCTAGCAGCAAAGAAGCCTGGAGAGTGAGTGGTGATGAAATCGCAAAAGGCATTTTCCACAGCTTGTTGAGAATTGAGTATTTTTCCTTACAAGAAGTGGTAGTCAGTTGGTGCAAGGTCTGGTGAATACAGTGGATGACAGAGAGTTTCCAAGTCCACCTGCCGTAGTTTGAGCCCCATTGTTTGTGCAACATGTGGTCAAGCATTGTCTTGCAAGAGGATTGGCCTGTCTCTATTGACTGATCTTGGCTGCTTAGTTGCAAGCATCCTCATCATTTCATCCAATTGGTTGCAGTAGACATCTGCTGTAATTGATTGACCAGGTTTCATGAAGCTGTAAGTGAATAATACCAGTGCTGGACCACAGAAAACAGACACCATTAGCTTTTTTGGATGAATATTTGGTTGTGCACTGTGTTTTAGCACTTCATCTTTATCCATCTATTGTGCCCAATGTTCACAATTGTCAAAAAGAATCCATTTTTTATCACACATAACAATATGGTATAGAAATGGTTCACCTTTATGTCGTGACAGCAAAGGAAAGGTAAGCTTCAAGACGATTTCTTTTCTGACATTCATTTAATTCATGCAGAACCCATCTATCCAGCTTTTTCATCTTGCCCATCTGTTTCAAATGGTCCAATGCTGTTGGAATAGTAACATCAAACCTTGCTGCTAATTCACGCATAGGCTGAGATGGATTTGCTTCCACTGCAGCATTTAGTTCATCATCATCCACCTTGGTCTCAGGTTGCCCATGTGGCTCATTTTCAAGATTAAAATCACCAGAACAGAACTTCTCAAACTATCGACATATTGTGTGTTCATTAGCCACATCCTTCCCATACACTTCGTTGACATTTAGAGTTGTTTGCACTGCCTTCATTCCACAACAGAACCTATATTTGAAAATAACACAAATTTTTGACTTATCTATGGTTTCATAAAAATTGCTGTAAGAAAATATTTGAAAGATACTCATAAGCCAAAGCATGCCTTTGAAAGACTGAGGATGTACCTTCACAATAAACATAAAACAAGAACTGTCAAAGTGAAATGTTTGAGATACCAACTGTCAAACTTAGTACTTAAGGAAATCGGACAATAACCTAATATAAGCAAAGGTATAGAAGACCTGAAAAACACTATCAGTCACTTTAACCTAATTGATATTTCTGGAACACTACAGTAAACAATTGCAAAATACACATTATTTTCATAATACATTTATGGTGTAGACTGATACAGACCATATACTTGATCAAATAACAAATCTCTATAACTTTCAAGACTGAAATCTTACAGTGTATGTTCTGCAACTTAAATGAAATAGAATTAGAAATAAAAAATAAGATACCTAGGTAAATGCCAACTATTTGGAAATTAAAACACTTCTAAATAATCCACGAGGCATAAAAGAAATCACAAGGGAAATTAGAAAATACTTTATTATAAATGATAATGAAAATACAGCATATCAAAATTTATAGATGCAACAAAAGCAGTGCTTAGAGGGAAATTTTAACTTTAAATTAGAAAATAAGAAAGATCTAAATCAGTGATTTGATGTTTTAACCTATTGAGAAAAAAACAAGTTAATTAAACTTACAGTAAGTAAAAGAAAGGAAGCAATAAAGAGTAGAAATCAGTGTGGAAAGTGGGTAAACAATACAGAACATCAAAACATCCAGGAGTTAATTTTAAACTGATCAAGAAAAAGGATACAAATCAGGAATACCTAAGCAGAATCACTAGTGATCCTACAGACACTGAAAGGATGATAAGTAAATATTATGGACAATTTTATGGCAATAAATTTGACAACTTTGATGAAGTGGGCAAATTCTTTGAAAGACACAAATCGCCAAAACTGACTCAAGAAGAGGTATAAAATTTTAGTAGCCTTTACAGTCAAAGAAATTGATTTAGTAATTAAAAATCTTCCTTCAAGGATATACTCCAGGGCCACATGTCGAGTTCTTCTAAACATTTCAGGAAGAAATAATACCAGTTCTAAACAACTTCTTACAGAAAATAGAGGAGGAGGAAACACTTTTCACCTCATTTTATGAGATCAGGATTACCCTGATCCCCAAACTAGACATTACAAGAAAAGAAAGCTACAGATCAATATTCTTCATGAACATACATGCAAAAATCCTTACATTAGTAAATCAATATATGAAGGATAATATATGTGTACATATACACATAAATACAGGTGTACATAAAAAGGATGTATATCATAATCCATATATTAAAAGAATAATATATCATGATGAAATGGGGTTTATATCAGGAATACAGGGTTGATTTATCACCTGAAAAATCAAACAATGTAATTCACCATATTAATAGAATAAAGGGGGAAAAGTATGATTTCAATAGATGTAGAAAAAGGATTTGACAGAATTCAACATGTATGGTAAAAGCTCTCAACAAACTAGGACCAGATTAAAGGCATATACAAAAAATATATAACCAACTTCACAGTTTTAAGGTGAAAATTGAACATTTCTACCCAAGATCAGGAATAAGGCAAGGATATTTACTCTTACTATTATTATAAAACTTCTATACAAAATTGTATTAAAAGTCCTAGCCAATACCGTAGGCAAGTTAAAGAAAGAAAATGCATACAGATTGGAAAGGAAGAAGTTAAACTATTTGCATACCTGATCTATGTAGAAAATCTTCAAGAATATACAAAAAAGCTAATAGAACTAATAAGTGAATTTAGTAAGGTCTCAGGATACAAGGTCAAAATATAAAAATCAGTTGTATTTCTATATACTAGAAATGAATACTTGCAGAATAAAATTTTTAAAAAATTCTTTACAATAGTATCCAAAGAATAAAATATTTAGAAATAAATTTAATGAAAGATGTGTAAGACTTGTATGCTATGAAATTTTATCATTGATTGCACTTTGATATTTCATGTATATTTTTCTAAATTGTCTATAGAATTATTAATCATAAATATTTAAAGCTTGAGACTTAACTAAGTAATGTGACTTGCAGATAAGAAGTGATGTTATATTTAAAAAGATACATTATACAGTGAAAGTGTTTTGTTGAATATTCTACATGGTTAAAATTTCGTATAACCCTCATAACATAACAAGCACGTAACTATACCTCTTAACAGTACTTGTTTTGTAAGAATGAAAATATGGATGAAATATGTTTTAGATATAAGGTACTGAATACATGTTTGGGCACACTGAGATTGAGACATTTTTAAAACATTCCATTGTAGATGTCAGTAGGTGTCCTAAATGCAGTTTGTTCTGAATTGGTTGAATTAGTTTTGTGAAATTTAATAAAGAATACTTATTTCAGGAAACTCATTATCTGCAATATTAGAGGGAGAAGCACGGTTAACTTTCTTGAATAGAGGTGAAGATTATGTAATGACAATGCCATATGCTCATTGTAAAGGTAAATATTTTCTATGCTTGAATTAGATATTCCTTAAACACTTTTTTAGTAAATGTATATAGCCATAAGTTGTTATGTTTTGAGATTGATGGAGTCAGACTTGTGATTTGTTTGAAAGCATCCTTGGTTTACATATACTTAAGATTCTTGCTGTCATATTCCTGTGGTGAATTAATTCACCCATAACGAACTTTTTGTGATATATACTTTAGTCTGAAAAGACTACTTTATGATAATGGAATTTCTTTGCACTTGCCTTTTGTGCAAATTTTGAAATTTGATGAAACTCCCCATTATTTCAGAATCCTTAAAAGTGATTTTCATCTTACACCACCACCCTTTTTAAAAATTTAATTTACTATTTTTCAATGTATTGAGTCCTTTAAAAAATTTTTCTCAGCCCTATTTGGCAATTTCTTAAAGTTAATGTATTATACTTTTCCCTCATTATTAAAATACAGATAAGGATATTAAATAATAACTCTCATTTACTACATGCTAGACACCCAACTAGCACCCAGTTATTCAATGTACTTCACATTTATAAACTCATTTAATCATTTCAGCAGCCATATAAAGTAGGAATATTATCCCTGTTTTATGAATGAGGGAAATAAAGTGCAAAGTGGTTATTTGCCTGAGAACACATAGCTAAGATACAGCAAAGTTGAGATCTGAGCCCAGGCAGTTTACCTCGGCAGTCTGAACTGTTAACTACTTTGCATCAGCTGAAACACTTGGCTTGATCATCATTTGTACCCTCCTTTCCAACCCATTTCTTAAAAATAACTTTTTTGGTAATTATCCTCTATTTCAGGAACTGATTCATGAAAACATGGAAATGATTTAATATGGCCTCATTTCATAGAGGAGAAACCTGTGAGGGTTAAGATCTTATCCAAGGCCAACCCAACTAGTACAAAAGTGGCCAACTTGTGGCCTCAGGCTAGACGATTCTTAGAGTTTCATGTGTAGTTCTTGAAATAGGCATGAAGTAAAACATCTTCAGTTATAAATTGATAAGTACATATGTTTTTAAATTTTATATCATTTGGAATAAATAAAATTATATTCCATGTAGATACCCATGCCATACCCAACTAGCAAGAGGGAAAAAAAATTTTATAACAATGTTTTTATTATGTGAAGAAAATGAGATTGTTACTGCTTGTGAATGGGCATAGAAAATGATTATTTTTATAAAGTTTTCCACCCTGTGCATTTTCTAAGGTGTGTTCCCCAAGTCACTAGTCTCACAAATTATTTTATAAAATAAGAGTTCCATAGGCAAATAAGTATGAGAAACATTGCATAGTCTATTATTCTTTTGGAAATTAGCATTGTACATTTGCATTTTAAAGGCTGCCTCGACTAAGGCAACTGCCTAGGACTAAGGCAGCTTAGTCCTACAACAGATGCATACACACAACCTGTTTAACTTTGTTAAACTTATAATTTCCCCAACTTTTAGCCACAAAACCTATTTTGTTTTTTTGTTTGTTTGTTTGCTTGCTTTATTTATACAGTTGATTCTTGCTATTTGCAGTAGTTATATTATATAAAGTTATCACAAACACTGAATTAGCAAATATTGAACCATTGCTTCCAGGGGAAGTATGAGGTTAGGTTTCTGTGAACCCCTTGTCACAACATTTTCATCAACCAGTCAGTACATAACCTTGTTTTATGTGTGTTTCTGTTTAAAGACACCTTATTTAACTCTAACATTAATTATATGTTGTTGATTCATTAACATGGAACAACAGCCAAGAACACTAAAACTCATGCCTGAACAAAAGCTTTAATACACACACACAAGGTAGTACATCACAGCCTTCTTATACTTGGAAACACTAGACAGCACTTTAGCACTACACTTGGGTCCATTTTAAACAGCAAAATCAACAAAAAGCACAAAAATATGAAAAATATGGTACCAAATGTACTGTAAAAGGGGCATTTTTTTTTTTTCAGCATGAAAGTTGAAACAAAGAAGGCAAAGTGTTGCCTTGTTTGACCTCAGCTTGAAAGGTGTGCAGTGGGTAGCTCAAATTTTCTGCCACTCTGCATGTCTGCAAATGACCACAAAAGCACTATGGGTATTGATATTTTAGTCAGTAGGTGAATTTACAAATATGGAATCTGCACATAATGTGGATCAACATAATGTGATCAGCTGTTATCTATTTATATACTACAGAACCAACTTTATGTCTATATTATAGATTTATTGGATGAATGCCCTTGAATTAATGTTTCTCCTAGAAGAAGATTAGATTATAAAACTGTGCTTATTAGCCATTGTGTCTCTCTCTCCATTTTTTTTTTCTTTAGGAATTCTTTATGGCACAATGACACTGGAGCTTGGTGGAACAGTCAATATTACATGTCAAAAAACTGGATACAGTGCAATACTTGAATTTAAACTAAAGGTTAGTAGGGAATGATAGTACGTATCACCTAGTTAAAGGGGAGCTGTGCTATAAATATTGAATAAAGAGCACAGTTTGGTTCCTTGATTAAGTACTAAATATAAGAACACAATTCAAGTCAGATCAAGGATAAGTGCACCTAAGGGAAGAGGGCAAGGCTGGGTGAATATCTTGCCCAGGGAAAGTCTAAGATAGCTGCCTTGGAAGATTCAAATTAACACAAAGACATAATTTTTGTTTTTAATTTTAATCAGTAAAACTGTTGGTATTTTATAAGAGGTAAGATTTAAGAAATGATTAGATGTTTCTTAATAAAAGCATCGCTTTACAGAATGCCAGAAGGTATGTATCAACTTGTGCTCTAGCTGTATACACACACTAAGACAGAGTTGTATTAGTTACTATTTCTGCATAACAAAGTACTCTTAGAACTCACAGGCTTAAAAATAACCATGTTCTGATCCTCGTGAATTCTGTGCATCAGGAATTTGGGCAGGGCATCCTGGGGATGGCTTGTCTCTGCTACAGTGTCTGGGGCCTCAGGAAGACTTGCAGGCTGTGAGTGACTAGACACTTCAGGGCTGGAATCATCTGAAGGCTTATCACTTACATGTCTGATGCCTGGGCTAGGGTGACTAAAAGACTAGGGCTGCTAATCCAAGCATCTGTATATGTGGCCTGCCATGCTTGGTTCCTCATAGCATGGCAGCTTCGAGTTAGATAGACTTCTTACTTGGCAGCTTAGGGTTTCCAAGTAAAAGTGTCCTGGTGAGCAAAGCGGAGGCAGCATTTGCCTTCTGCGACCTATCCTCAAAAGCCAAATTAAGTCACTTCCACCATCTTCTATTAGTTGAAGAGTTATAAGCCCACTGAAATTCATGGGAAGGATTGTAGACCCTGGTTCTCAATTGAAGGGTGGCAAGGTCTCATTGAAGAACATCATGTGGGCTGGAGGGCAGAAGGGTAGATATTATGGAGGCCATCTTTGGAAATACTGTTTGCCTCAGAGTGAAAGGGAAATTTAAGACCTTTTCACAGTTGTTGTAGGACAGTACATTATGTTCAGATAAAAATATTTCTATGCACTACAGAATATTTATTACTAAATTGCTCATGTTGATATCTAGCTGATCAGCAATTTTGCTCTAATAAAAAAAAATCTCCTAAAGTATTATTTGATGTAGTGCTCTTTGTTTGATTTTTCTTTCATCTTAGCAAATTTTTACTTGTATGGTGATGTTAATATTTGAATATCATGACGAAAGAGGTCAAAAGCATATATAACACCTTTAAGTATCATATTGGAGCATCAAAATTTCGCCCCTAAGGAGAGACATCAGTAAGGCAGTATAGTAACTGAAAATATATTCCTTCTAATTTTGTTTTTTGGCTATATATTTTACTTTATTTTCTTTTGAAGGGGAGGTGGTGTTATTTCTTTCCATAGATCGTTAAATCCCTTAGGTTTACTGAGTTGTCATTGCTTAATGCCACATTGATAGGGCACAGCTTTGAGAGTTAGGAGAGAACACAGGACCTGAGAGAGAACAGGACATGACTGATTTATGTCAATGTGATCTTTCTGAATATGTTTAGTTTTTTTTTTTATTAATACCTATTTTTTCTTCTGCAACAATTCAAATTTCTTTTTATTAAATATTTCTAATGAAAATTTGAGCCAGTATTTTCCCATTTGTGCCTTCAAGAGCACTATAACTATACAGTTACTTTTTGTTTTGTCTATATTATATGTAAATATAAACTAAAAATAAAATGCTTAACATTTTCTCTTTTAAAAGCCATTTCTAGGTAGTAGTGATTGTGTTAATCAAATATCAGGAAAACTTAAATTGGGAAAAGAAGTCTTAGCTACTCTGGAAGGCCACTGGGTAAGTATTATATATTAGTTTTACAAAAAGAATTTATTCTGTGGGAAAAAATTAATAATCACATTTTAAAATTAAAAGCTTATTTATTCCATTGCTAAAGGCAACATTATTCAATATAAGCTTCAGCTTAATAGCAGATTTTTTGGTATTTTGTTATCAACAATATTTAGTTTTATATATTTTATCTTTCAAAAAAAAAATTTTTTTTTTTTTTGATACAGAGTCTCGCTCTGTTGCCTGGGCTAGAGTGCCCTGGTGTCAGCGTAGCTCACAGCTACCTCAAACTCCTGGGCTCAGGTGATCCTCCTGCCTCAGCCGCCTGAGTAGCTGGGACCACAGATGTGTGCCACCATGCCTAGCTAACTTTTTCTATTTTTAGTTGCCCAGCTAATTTTATGTGTGTGTGTGTGTGTGTGTGTGTATATATATATTTGTTTTTGTTTTTGTTTTGTTTTGTTTTTTAGTAGAGATGGGGTTTTGTTCTTCCTAGGCTGGTCTTGAACTCCTAACCTCAAGCGATCCTCCCTCCTCGGCCTCCCAGAGTACTAGGATTACAGGCATGAGCCACTGCACCCCGCCACCAGAATTTTTAAATTAGTAGAAATAGCTAACACACATATCACTTACTATGTAAAGCATTATTTAAGAATCCTACTCATATTAACTCATTTAATATTTAATATAACCCTATGAGGTGGGTACATAGGTGCTCATTTAATTATTGTTTGTTATTTTCTCCATTTTATAGAGGAGCAAACTGAGGCACAGAAAGTTTAAATAATTTGCTGAAAGTAAGTGGTAGAGTAAGAATTCCAGCCCAGGAACTCTAGCTCCAGGGGTATGCTTTTACACTTACTGCCTCTCACATAGAAGAAAGAGGCCTGGTTCCAATTAGAGTTATATTCTTTTAGAGGAACATGGAAAGGATATAGTTGTATATGAGAGCAATGGCTTTTATTCACTTCTCTGCTGATCTAATTTCATATTTATGTAATTTTATTAAGAGGAGCTTAAATACAGGATCATGGCATGACCTAGATGCACCCTCACTGTGAACACTGAATATATTTTATTTTCTGCATTATAATAAGAAGAAAATGCTGAGAAGTATGAGAGAATGAAATTGGATTTAGGGACTCAGCTAAGTGGCCACATACACTCTGACAAAATTTTTAATTGACTTCTATCTAAATGTCATTTGGAAAAAGACACAGCAGCAGTCTTTTTTTAAAAAATGAAATTTCTGAAATTTTGCTCAGATGTTTAATGCTCAGAAAGGCTCTTTCAGACATGTGTATGTACACATTTATTCAGGACATTGATAGTCAACATCATCTTGTAGCTGCAACAAATACTGTGTTCTACTTTGACAGTTTGAAGATGGTTGTTGAAACTTTGCATGTAATGTTTGAAATTTGTTAAGTAAAACTTGTGAAATGTCATGAACTTTCTGTGTATTCAACTAAATTTTTTTAATTGACTAGTATTGCATATTTAATTTTAATGTTTTTGTAAAAATAACAAATTTGGGGCTTTTGGAAAAGTGCTGGTTATATTTGTTTTTAAAATGTGTTTGGAGGATTAAGTAATAGAAAGAAAGTATTAATATATTACTATACTATATAATCCCTTCTAAATAAAGATAATTCTCTACATTAATTTTTAATTTCTTTAAATGTAGGATAGTGAAGTTTTTATTAATGACAAAAAGACTGATAATTCAGAGGTTTTCTGGAATCCAACACCTGACATTAAGCAGTGGAGATTAATAAGGCACACTGTAAAATTTGAAGAACAGGGAGATTTTGAATCAGAAAAGTAAGTATACCATTTTCAGCTAACTTCATGAAGATCAAAGAGTATTTTTAATCTCTTAATAATATGGTCATTTTCTCACTTTTCTCTGCCTTCTTTCATATTTTAAGTCAACAAAAAAGTTCATCATTTGTGGGATGTGACCATATCCTGTTTTGGTGTATGTAAATGTCAAATAAATATAACACAAATCATCTTGTTTTTCTGCAGCTCAAAACTAAAACTTTCCATTTTTTCCTTTCTCTTCTTATTTGCTTCAGTACCTTAAAAACAAAAAAGCATTTTTTGTTATAGAACTAATAAGTAATTCTTAGTTTCTACCTGGTAGCTGATTTCTAACCTTGTTTAGGGATGTAGAACTCTAGGTGAAGGGAGTGGTACAGAATCTACTTTTGTTCCGTTCTCTGAAACACAAGAATAATGTCACTGGATGGGCTGGCTTCCAAAGGACTTACATTAGTTGGGTAACTATTAAGGCCATAGTTTCTGTTTTTAAGTCATGAAATTCTTGCTAGATCACTTATATTTATTATATACACATTGCCCAGTGTTATTATATCTCTTCGTGTTGGGATAGGAGGACTTCTGTGTAAGAGATACTTTGCTAGGCACTTGATACACATTATGTATCCTTGTCCTCGCTACACGTTCCCATGTGTATCATTCTCATGGGGACTCAAGTCTATGTGTACTTTCCCTTCTACACTCAAAATTGAGATTGTCAAGGATGAAAGAATATATATGCCCCCCCGTTCTGAAAATTCTGGTTTAGCCATAACCACATGATGTTCTCCATCCAGAGCTAAGGTTTGCCAAGGCAAATGATAATTTTTGAGGTGTGGATTTAATTCATATTTTAAAGATGAGGAAATGAGACTCAGGATAAGTAACTTTAAGTTCACCAGCTAAGAAGTGGCAGATCTAGGATTCAACCTAAGTCTGTCTGATCCAAAAGCCTTTGTTCTTTCAGTTTTTACATGCTGCCTTCCCAGATGGGTGGAAAATAGATGTTATACTTTTATTTAACAGATAAGAACACTAGTAGGGGAAATTGTTTTACTTCAGTAGACTTTTCTGTTAAATCAGTGGTTCTCAACACTGGCTGCACATTAAAGTTCCCTGATAATTCATGCATGCAAGATTGAGAAGCACTGCATTACACTAATGGATCTTTGAGGCCAGTAAATCTTAAACAGTATATCTAACAGTTGACAGGGAAACTTGTTAAAAGTGTAGATTCTTAAGCTCTACCTTCATTATATTCCTACCATCTTGGGTCAGCAACATTCACTACCATTTGTTTAATAACCCAGGTAATAAATTTCTCTTGCCAAGAAAATTAGTCTCTGCTTATGAACAGGTGTCTCTCTACTCAGGCACTGGATTTTTAAAATTTGACTCATTTCTAAGCATATGAGCATAAGTGCTGTCAAAGCCAGAAATCCATATGAGCATTGTTTTCTCACAAGGGGATTCAAGCCTACTCTATATAGATTTGATTTTCTGTTGCTTTTTTAATACTATGTATTAGACTCTGGCAGCGAGTAACTCGAGCCATAAATGCCAAAGACCAAACAGAAGCTACTCAAGAGAAGTATGTTTTAGAAGAAGCTCAAAGGCAAACTGCCAGAGATCGAAAAACAAAAAATGAAGAATGGACTTGCAAGCTATTTGAACTTGATCCACTCACAGGAGAATGGCATTACAAGTTTGCAGAGTAAGTAATTAAACAGAGTTTATTTCAAACAATATATTAGCATAGTTTATGGCCTTTATTTCTAGAATATTTGTTAGATGGTTTTTTTTCTTAAACCATATATATTAGTGTGAGATTTTAAACTTGATGTTCCATTCATTATAAACTATGATAATATCAATAGCCTATCAAATAAGCTGAGGATCAGATTAGATATGGGGAAATCTTAATATTAGAACTATATATATAGGCCGGGCGCGGTGGCTCACGCCTGTAATCCTAGCACTCTGGGAGGCCGAGGCGGGTGGATCGCTCGAGGTCAGGAGTTCAAGACCAACCTGAGCAAGAGCGAGACCCCGTCTCTACTAAAAATAGAAAGAAATTATATGGACAACTAAAATATATATATACAAAAAAAATTAGCCAGGCATGGTGGCGCATGCCTGTAGTCCCAGCTACTTGGGAGGCTGAGGCAGTAGGATCGCCTGAGCCCAGGAGTCTGAGGTTGCTGTGAGCTAGACTGACGCCACGGCACTCACTCTAGTCCGGGCAACAGAGTGAGACTCTGTCTCAAAAAAAAAAAAGAACTATATATATAATTAATGAAAATCTCATAATAGAATAGAAAGTTTTTAAGTTCTCTGTTCAGTCATCAAACAATTTTTTTTTTTTAATTTTATGTAGTACCCGACCATGGGACCCTCTTAATGATATGATACAGTTTGAAAAAGATGGTGTTATCCAGACCAAAGTGAAACATCGTACTCCAATGGTATGTAGTAAAAAAGTAACTAGATCTGCCAGCTATATAAATTTATTAAATCTTTATGGCAATAAATATTTAAAATTTGCTTCCAAAATTTAAAATTTGGGGTAAGCAAAATGGCAGAGTACGTACACAGTTCCAAGAGCTTGTTACTCCAAAGAAACAATTAAAAATGATCAAAAGATGTGAATATAATTAATGCCACTTAATTGTACACTTAAAAATGGTTAAAATGGCAGAATTGTTTTTATATATGTTATCACAATTTAAAAATTTTAAATTGTGTTTCTTCCTTTAACAACCCTAACAGATAGAGACACACACATCATCCGCATTTCCTCCTAAAGGTGGACTTTCCTGATCAGGATAAATCTTTGTATATTTCTAGTTGTATTGCTGACTTTTTTAAATAAGTTTCTCACTAGTCTTCATCAATCTCCCATTTGAACCTACTCTAAGAATATGGATTTGTATTCTAAATGTTAGAAAACTTTTAAGTCTCCAGCATTTGAAGTAGTAGTATAGACTGAATCCAGAACCTGCCTGCTTATTGTATATTATAGAAATTTTAAGTACATGAATAAGATTTTGCAAAATTATTCCAAAGAATAAGTAATTGGGGATAATTCCTGTTAGAATGGTGGACAGGTAAGAACGTACTTACAGACTTGTTGACCACTGATTTTCTGTTTTTCAAAGCATGTACATTACCTTGTCTTTCTTATTCTAGTTTCTTCTCTTGCATTGAGGTTTTTATTAATAAATTTCATACTGATGACTGGAATTGCAAAACTGTTAATAGGATAGACTCTAAAATTTATTCTAAGAAAAATTTAGCCCTAGTTGATGGTTTGATATACTTCTGAATCTTGTGCATGCACTTTAAATGCTTTTAGTAAGTTTAAATAATGTTCTGCAAGGTAACAGTATCATTTCTATTTATTATAAGATGCTTTCTGTATTACCCAACTGTGACTAAAAGTAAATAATTAAAATAACTTTATTGGAAACCCAAAGTTGTTCAATGAGAATGTTTCCAACATTGGGAACAAGATAAGTATGATTTATAAACGTTATTACTTAACATCCTGATATATATATGTGTGTGTGTGTGTGTGTGTGTATGTGTGTGTGTATAGTATACTGGTGATACTAGCTGATGCAGTCAGAGAAGTTGGGAGATCCATATTCATATTTGTGTGTGCATAAAAATATCTCTAGATGCAAACTAACAATGGTGGGTACCTATTTACTGGGATAAACACTGGGTGTATAGAGGTCAGGAGTGGGAGGGAAACCTCTTCATTATATGTTTTACTTTTTGATGTTTGTGCCAAATTGTTTCCTATTAAAATAAAGATAATTTGATTACATGAATGCATCCCATCTTATTTGTTAAATTTTAATTAGACTGTTTCACCTTTGTCTATGTTTATGAATATCATGCCTATTAACAGACAATTTTGACTGTTTTGACAGACAAAATACAGTATAAATTCACATAATATTGATTTTATTTTTTTCAGGTTAGTGTCCCTAAAATGAAACATAAGCCAACCAGGCAACAGAAAAAAGTGGCAAAAGGATATTCTTCCCCAGAACCTGATATCCAGGACTCATCTGGAAGTGAAGGTAAAAATATTTATTGCAGGCTCTTCACATTAAGGGTCTAATTTTTGAGAAATATATTACTGTACTATATTTAATATATGAATAGCTTTTTATATTAACTCAAGAAGATATATAAGAGTTTTGGTAGGGGCAATGATGGGGAGTACAAAAGCTATTCGAGATCACAGATAAGCGGCAAGACCACCATGAGGTAAAGACATGGGAATGAAAAAAGGGGAATCATACAAATAAGAACTACACTGTAATAGTAGTTCTTATGCCTTACTAGCCTCTGAAAAATTGTTGATGGTTCTTTAGGCTGAATTCAGAAAGTATTTTTTGAGCTTTGAGCTCAGTTCCATGCTTCAAAAAAGTTTTTCATTCCCAGAATAAATTATTGTAGTGTTTGGAAGTCACAGGCAAGTAAAAATAAAACTATATTAAAAACTTATGGACTACTAGATTAAATAATATGCCATTTCTTGTTCAAGTCAGATAATGTGTAATCTGTCTTAAACTACAATTGAGATATAATCAAGAAAAGATTAAGGTGATGTTTGAGACGTGAGAAAATTTAAAAAACTTTAAGCCATAATCTCTACTAAGTTTACACTAAGCTGGGGAGCCCATTTTCACCTACAGACATAGTACTAAAAGGTGAATAAATGGTAAATAGCAGGAAATTTGTAAATGGTAAGGGATGAAGAGTTTAAAGGAGAGGGAGCGCAATTCAATTTTAGGGAAGGCTCTTAGAAGAACCCTGATGAATTACTATGATTTCTAATGGATAGCAATCTAGGCTTGGGGGGGTGGGGAGGGGGTGAGCATACTGGAATAGTAAAGGAAAATGAATAAAGATTTAAATTAAATGAATAAAGATTTAAGAGCAGGAGTCACATAAAAGCAGGAGTACCAGTGTGCTAAGACGGGGTATTGGTTATAGTGTTGTTGTTCCTATTTTATAGGAAACTGAGACACAGACTTAACCTGCCCAAGGTCATATACCCCTTAAGGAAATGTGTGTGTGTATAATATATGCAGATATTTTGGCTCCTTAATTCACCCTCTTATCCACTCCATTATATTAATTGTAATGTATCAGCTGGAATTTATTGAGTAATTACTATATTCTAGACTGTATGTTAAATATGCCTTACAACAACTCTGTGAGGTTGGGTATTATTATTATTATCCCTATTTTAAAAATGAAAAAGCTGAGATTTGGAGAGAGGTTAAGTAAGATCTGAACAAAAAATGGAAAGGAAGGAGTGGATATGAGAAGGGATTTGAAAAAACCTATATAGCTTGCTGGTTGGCAATAAAAATTTGCAGAAGTATCAAAGCCAACTGAAGAGGTTTAAAATGTGGGTAACCAGGGGAATAAAAATAACATTAACAAATAATGAAAAATTTTAAAAGGAGCTCAAAAAGCCAACTTTTTCAAATGTAGACAAACGGGCAAGGGACAGATAGTAATACCTTCCCCAAATTAATATATATATATATTTTTTCTAATTATTTCTTTTTAAAAAGCTGGTGCCATCCAAAATTTAATTTGTTTTTACTTAAATATATTCATAATGTTCATGTTTGAAACTTCAAAAAATACAGAGTATTGGTATTATGCTAATCTTGAAGCTACAAAAACTAATGCCTAGGGAAATTTTTATGATATGGGACTCATTAAGTTGAACTATAGATTGTGTTTATGATTACAACTTCATTCTAAATGTCTTTTTAGCTCAATCAGTAAAACCAAGTACAAGAAGAAAGAAAGGGATAGAACTGGGAGACATTCAAAGTTCCATCGAATCTATAAAACAAACACAGGAAGAAATTAAAAGGTAATATATACACACTGACAGTGGCTATTCATTTGCATCCAGAGGAGTAGTTAAGAATCCTGTTACGTAGGAAATCATATGCAAACTTTACATTTCTATAACATTGCTAAGCTAAAACAGAACATTGGCCTCTATCATCTGAGGTCTGACATTTATGAAATTCTTCCAGCACTAAAGTACTGGAGGCAAGGGGGAGGCTGTTTATTCTCTGGGAGAGTACAGTTGGTATTTGCTTCATGTTATTGCTGTAGCGCGCTAGGAATGTAGCTGCATTGAGTGTGGAGGTGGGGTTGTTTCTGAGAAAGTCAATTAACAAAGGCTCTACAGTCCCTTTTGTGCATGGCTAATATTTAATTGGAATGTACCAGTTGTTGAAATACCGAAACACTTCCATAACAGTGGGGCTGGAGACCTTTGAGTGCTGTTGCAGTCCCAGACTCCTCCCCCTACACATCACCCCATGATCCAGCAACTACAGGTTATTAACACTTAGGGGGTTTTCTTAGAGAAACGGTCCTGATCATATTCCATTGCTAAGGCTAGCATGAGTTCAGTTGGTTGACTCTCATGCTATATCAGTTGTTAAAGAAGTTTACTATTAGCCCAGCGGCTTTTATGTATTCGGCACTCAGTGCTAGATGTTCTGGATGATTTGGAAAAAAAGGAGAGAAGTTTTCTCCGTTCTTGGAGACCTTGTGGCTTAAATTTAGTTGCTATTTTCATATCCAGCCTTGTCTCCTGCCATTCCCCTGCACCTATCTCATACTCTAGTCCTGTGAAACTCCTTACGTCTGAAAACATGCTGTGCTGTCTCATCTTTGGACCTTTGCCCACACTGAATCCACTTAATTGCCCTTCCTCTCACCTTGCCCATCAAGAATAAATCCCTGAGTTTATTCAGAATTAAACTCTAATGCCACCCTTCTTTATAACATTTTTAATCACTTACCCTGCCCTGTAGAGTTAATTAATCCCTCAACTCAGCTTGCATGGCTCCCTATACATACTCCTTTTGAGTACTTAATACACTACAGACTTGTTATTGTGTGTATCTGTCTACCCTAAAGGGGTCTAAAGGACTATGAGCTCCTTTAGAACAGGGAACATGTCTTATGCATCTTGGTATCATCAGCCTTATGTAAAGTGTTCAAGTTTACAAATTTAATTATATTTAAAAATTAATCAGCCTACTTAATTGTTTTGCCTCCTTTCTTTCTCTTTTTTTTATACTGGTAAAACACTTTAAGAACAGAAATCCAAAAAAGAAATGGTGGTTCCCCAATCAGCTTTTTTTTTAGCCAAAAGCATTTAGAGTGGGTGACATGAGGATCGTGTAAGCTCATTTTATGACTAAATTAACATTGTATTTTTGTTAGATATGAAATGCCTATAGAGCATTCTTCAAGTTGGGAATGTTAAGAAATCTATTTAGTATTTTTTCCTGGGGAATTTAGGATTTTCTTCTGCCTCCACCTCTATATCTCTAAAGATAGTGAGCCAATAAAGAAGGAAAATTTCTGTTTTAAAACCATTGTTATAACAGAGAAGGTTGATATGTTTCTATATCATCAGACTTAAACAATTATGTTTGATGCATATGATTAAGTAATATGTTTGGTACAATGTGGAATTTAGATTTATACAAAGCCTAATAATGGCCTCACACAGCATAATCAGCTCCCTGTTTGGGTAGCAGTAATGGATTGAACTAGTTACTTTAAATAATGTAATTAAATGCTCTGTGAACATATATTATCAAATTGTGAGTTCTGTGCTAACATTTTTGGCAAATCATTATAAAATTTATTGTTGCTTATTTTTGTAGGAATATTATGGCTCTTCGAAATCATTTAGTTTCAAGCACACCTGCCACAGATTATTTTCTGCAGCAAAAAGACTACTTCATCATTTTCCTCCTGATTTTGCTTCAAGTCCTAATAAACTTCATGTTTAAATAGAAGTTCTCTACAGTTGAATCAATGAACTAGAAAGATCATATTTGGCCTAGGACCAATGTTCAAGTTGGATTGGTCTTTATTAAAACATCACAATATTTCTAAAACAAAAAACCTAGGAAATAAATGTAGAGGTGTTGTCCTTTCATATCTTTTATCTTTAACCTGAAACAAGAGCTATCCTATTTGGTTATTAAAGTGACCTGTGTGTTAAGTGCCAGGACATTCGTAGCTTTTGTGAGAATGTGTCTACATGTGAGTATAATAAATCCACATGTATACACAGTTGTCTCTTATGTACTCTTACCTGATAGTAGTCTTTGTATTCTATAGTATGTTCTGAGATACGTTAACATTGTTCATAACAAAAATGCATCAACCTTATAAATATATGTATAATAATCTATTTTCTTCATAAAAACAGGCACAAAGCTTTTATCAATAAGGAATTACAGACTGAGACATGATGGAATAATAGACAGGATTAATTCAATAGACTGTACTGTTAAAATAATTTCCAAAGCACCCAGCTTCAATTGTCTTCTTAGAAATAGCAAAAAAAAATGTGTGAATGGTCAGTGAATATATTCAGAGAGACAGGTGGCAAATTGCTTTTTAAAAAGTTTACACAGATTTTTAACCCCTAGAATTTAATTTAATGTTTATAGAAACAGGTATATATGTACTTATGTGTATATCAATATTAAAAAACTTGTACGCAACTACTTGGATTGATTACAGTACCAGTTTAAGCACTTGTTTAAAAAAGTGTGGTCAAAATTCACTGCTGTCTTTTTTTTATGTTTTTTTTAAGTCAGCTGGTCCATAACTTTTAGGCCAAATTCTAGAGATGTTTGAAGGGCATATGAAATGCTGATAATTCGTGTTTTATTCATTATGAAAAACTTATTTTAGCTTTCATTTAGACCCTAATGTGTTCAGTGAATAAGTAGAATACAAAAATTGTAACTACTATTTTACTTCAAAAGCCAAAAAGAGAACGGCAGTAAGACACTGTATGGTGGCCTTTATGTGTACATTAAAATTGGTTTCTTTAAAATGTGCAATAAGTTGAACATCTGAGAAGAGTATGAAGTTCTGAAGTTTAATTCTTTATTACCCCCCTTTGTTCTTAGTAACTTCTTTCTGTGACAAAACCACAATTCTTTAAGATTCCTTTTGTTCAGGCTCAGGCACACTTTTTCCTAAGATTTTGTTTGTTTCTTCAGTTTAATATCTTGACATTGTGTTTTTACATACATATTTATAATCCTCAAGAGCAAGTTTTGCCAAGGCAGTTAAGTTTAGGAACATATTATCTTAAAATATGTCTTAGAATCCTGAAAGAATAGATTTTGAAATAATTATTAATGAAACTGAAGGTCAGAGAGAGGAATTGCTCTGGCCACATTGGCCTTTGACTAAGTAGAGACTGTGAGACACTAGTAAAATTACAATCAACTGTTTATTCTGTGATAAATATAAAATCAAGGGATGATTGCTAAATTATGAAAATTAAAATGATAAAAAGAGCCTGTTTTCTTTCCCTAACCAATATAGCTATCTTAAGTACCTTTAGGTTTCTATGAAGAACAATTTCCCTTGTTTTGTTGACAAAATAATGTTGTATTCTCTATGTACATGTGAAGTTATTTTTTAAATTGATAAAAGCATAAATAAGGTATACCTATAGCCAGTATTTTCATGACTATATTAGAGTGAGTGGTTTTTTTGGTTATATTTCATATTTGTCAATATAATTTTTGTATTCAAATTCTGTTACCAATGTTATGCTCAACTGCCTATTCGTTGATATATGATAGTTTGTAAATATTGTACAATTTGATCTTTTTTATGGTTTAAATTAGTATTTATATTACATATAACTTGATTGGCTGATCACAAAAGTAATTTCATCATTAAACCCTGAAAACTTAAAATTTTTTGTTGGTGACCCACCTCTTAGGGTTTTGGTCTTATCCACTTGTTTGTTATTTTTATTTGGTCCAGATGGTGTTTTATTTGTACAGATATCTTCTAAGATTAGAAAGGTATTTTCTTCATTAAAAAAAATTCTTTTAGGGCAGATGTTATGGGTTTTTACCCAAAGAGTCAAAAACTATTTCATAAGAAAGAGCAGGGTTATTCATGACTGTTTTTAATACACTAAAAGCGTATGTCTAATCCAGTAGTCCTTTTAATGCTTTTAATTGTATGAATTCCTTTCTGTGAACTGAACACAAAACTCAGGAATTGGTGGCTTAATTTTAGATCAGTGCTTATATACTAGGATTAGTATGTGAATCTTTAAAACACATAATTAATTTCGTATTTAGCCATAATATGTAATTGACTTTGAACGTCCTTTACCTGAGAGTAATCTTCCTTCACACATGGATTCATAATGTGATTTAGTTTCCAATTGTCTGAAAGCCTCATAATGGTTTCTAGGATTTACAACTTTATGACCAGTTTTCTTCAGAAAAGTTTATCAAAATTTTATTTTCCCACATGAAAACTTAGATAAGTAATAATTATTGACATGTGCATTTCGTTCTTAGTTGTTAAATTACTATGCCATCAGTTATCCACCATTTAGTAAGAGATGTAGCTGGCCCAGGATAAGGCAATAAATAGGGCATGTGAAATGTTAAGTAAGTTTCAGCAATAGATATTTTACTTGTATTTCATGTCAGTACTTTTTTGTATTAATTATAAAGGTACAGTGTAATCTTTGTCATAGCTCAGTTGGCAACTGCATTCCATTGTAAAATTGGCCTTGTAAAATACAACTGTCATTTAGTATTCACGCTTTTGTGCCTTTAAGAAAATATTTTTTGTCATTTTTATGTTACAGATCTATAATATGATTCATAGTGTTTGTAGGCTTAATTGTCATAAAAGGGTCATTTCTCTGTGTCACTTTATTTCCTTTTATATAGCTATAGTATATTTAAAGAGTAATGCTGTACTTTTATAAGGGTTTGTGTATTTACCTCTTTCAAATATATTCACTCTCAGACATCACTGAAGTAGACTTGTCAGATTATTCTGAGTATTGTAAACAGTGCCTTTTCAATGGAATTTACACTGTTTTGGGTGTCAACTTGTGCCATATACACACAAAATTTTGTGGAAGGCAGTTTTAACTTTTTGAAGAATATCTTAAGCAAAATTTAAGAAAACAAATATATAAAATTCCATTTTTCCAGTGTTCAGCATTTCTAGTGAGCAATGACTATTTTTGGTTTTTTGTTTGAACATATGGTGATGATGGTATTGATGAGCCATACATTACAGATTATTTTGAATTATGTTAAATGTACAGAAATAGAATATTAGCATTTATATCAAATTTTCCAATTTGAACCAGTAGGGGAAACCACAGAAATCAGTAAGTTTACATTTCCACTTCTATTTTATTTGACTAAGTGGAAAAAGAGATTCTTTAAAATGTATAACCTGCCATTATTATGTAATTTGGTTTCCTTTTGTTCTATCTATCATGGGAATTTAGTACATTTAATTTACTTTTTGTTACTCTTAACATACTCTTTTTGTTAGTGTTTAATTGAAGATGGACTGTTAAAACTGTATAGGACCAGTGTCTTATCAACATGATTAACATATTTAGAAGAGCCACAAGAAACCCATGACAAATGAATGTGAATATACTTTCTAAAATATTTAGAAAAATTTCTTTATGCATTTATCATGTAAAATTACTTTAGTATTGCAATATCAAAATTTTTCATTTAAAGAAAAAATGCCATGAAACATTTGAACTGATGAGCCACAGAACTTCAGCTGAAATTTTTTCACTTTTTAGCATGCTGAATATACATCTAAGTTTAAATATTGTTTAATGGCCATTTATAAATTCAGGCAGTACCACTGGTCAGTTTTGTATGACAGAATAAAAGTATGTTATCTGCAATTGACGTACAGCACACTGTCAAATTCTTTTCCTTAAGGTGCATAGTAAATGTACAGATAGTCATAGGCTACTGTTTTGTAATGTATTACATTTCTAATCTATTATTCCTAACCTACTATAAATGTTTGCAGAGAGAAAAGAACTGAATTTTTCTAATCTGTAAAATGATGCTGACTTCTACAAGTAGGCATTCTAAATAAAATTTTTAAAAAGAGCAAACTGTGATCAAATGACTCTTAATGTAACATGGTGACTAAACTACTTAGTCCTGATTTTAATTTTTTCCTTTTTTTGTGGGCATAGCTGCAAAGGATGGTGAAGGGCTTGAAAGGAATTTAACAGAATCCCTAAAGTATGCTTTCCTTGGTGCTTTATATTCATGCTTGGATAAATTCAAACTTAAAATAAGTGGAAGTTAGCTAGATTTTATACATGAAGAATCTGAGGCTCAGTGAGGTTAAATGACTCCAAAAGCTACACAGTAAGAGTGACACCCCACTCTTAGTGTAAGAGTAAGAGCACAAGTGTGAATCCATGTCACCACAGTACACTTAAATAGAACTCTGATAGTAGCACTTCGCTTTTAAATGTTTGGAATAAACCACTGCTTGAATCTGTATCAAATCATGTACCCCTTTGTGATGAATAGAACCAGAAGAAAGCATTACTATTAAACTAACATATACACTAAACCCATAGGAAAGAGTTTTTTCCCCTCAAATCATCTTTTAGTCCGTACTGATGAGTCAACATCAGATGAGTTCCAAGAAGTCATTCTTTGGTTTTCCTCCACCCTCCTCCTTTCCCATTCTTCCTCGCCTATCAGGGTCCAATTGCTTCTGGCTGTCGTTGGTTCTATCAGTTGGGGAGCGTGGAAGGGCGGGGAGGGCCTACAGGTTTCTGCCATCATGGGCATCTGAATAAGGAGTAAGGAAAACAGCCCCTCATTGCTCAACCCCAGTGAAACATCAACAGGATCATTTACTTGGTAATAGTGACATGTTTTGACATGCTCTGTAACATTGTCTACCTCCTGAAAACCGTATGTTATTTTTCTTTTATAATACATGTTATCGCCATTTTTTTTAAAGATGAGAAAAGAGGGGATCAAAGAGGTTACTTACTGAATGTCACAAGTAAATGGCAGAGCAAACCCAGGTCTGAATCCAAAGCCCATACTCTCCTTAAGTGTGTGTTTTAATACCTGAAATAGTGTGTTTTTTCGATTGTATCCAATAATCTTAGGCCACTGTTTTTAAAGCATACTATTGATCACCAATATAAATAATGGATTTAAGTCCTTACATCCATCATTTCTGCTAAAGAAAAGGTAATTGAGTTGTAGTGGCTGGAGTGACACTGATACCTGAGCCCAGGAAATGTAACAAAGCCCCCTGCAGCAGACACAAAGCTCCCACCATCTGTCCTGCATCTAGAAACTGCTTTCGTGATGGTGAAAGAGCAATTGATGGGCAGAATGTGGACAGCATTAATCCAAGGCAGAGGTTTTGTCAGAAAATAAGCAGCTTCTGGCGGGTGATGGGAGCCAGCCGAATTCTACCCGCGGTGCCCATTCCCACCTTCACCCAGCACTACTATGTTGATTTCGGAGGAAGTTTCCTGGGACACTAGGGGAGTTGGGGGCAGCTGATGCAACTAGAGGGAAATAAATTCACCTAGGAAGCCAGGGAAGGGCTTAGGGTTACCACTCGAGGCACAGCTTCTAGAAGTGGCAGCCTCCTTACCTTTGCGGACTATGGGCCGGCACCCCCCGCCCTTGACAGAACTGCAGGGCTTTCCCGCCAAGCGGGCGGAAAAGCAGCACGCTCACCCAACCGAGAAGGCTGTACTAGCCCTGTTTCCGCTTTGGCTCCTGGCTTCCGGTTCCTCCCTGCCCCTTCCGTTTCCGGCCGCGCCCCGCCCCTCTCTTGGATGCGTCGTGTTCCGCTTTCTGGCGATGAGAAGTGGCTCAGACCCGAAGTTACATGGCCGCCGCGGGGTCTGTGAAGGCGGCGTTGCAGGTGGCCGAGGTGCTGGAAACCATCGTGAGCTGCTGCGTAGGGCCCGAGGGGCGGCAAGTTTTGTGTACGAAGCCCACTGGCGAGGTGCTGCTCAGCCGGGATGGAGGCCGCCTCCTGGAGGCGCTACACTTAGAGCATCCCATAGCCAGGTACCCGCGTCCCACACTCTAGCCCATAGCTGGCACCCTAGGCAATCTCCTTGAACCTCTTGTCCCATCCTGAGGCTGAGTACCTGGAAAAACTGACCTCGGGTGACACCAGTGTGCGTGGGTCCCTAGAGCCCTGCCCAAGGGAACACTCCTGGACCCCAAATCTTATTAACTCCCAAGAACACTTTTCATCCCACCCGACCCTAGGATCTTGGAGTAGAACAAAGGAACTTGAAAAAGCTAAAAGTAAGGATGTGTATCAAAGGGGCAGTATTCTTATTTTATGCCTATGGCTGTGAAAACATGGTTTTAACTTGATTCAGATGTAGGAAGTCAGCCTTCTGAAAATCTGAGTTTCTTTATTTCCTTTTTGTACAGGATGATAGTGGCCTGTGTTTCCAGTCATCTCAAAAGAACAGGAGATGGTGCCAAAACATTTATTATCTTTCTTTGCCATTTGCTTAGAGGATTTCATGCAATCACAGACAGAGAAAAGGATTCTTTGATTTGTAAAAATATTCAAACCCATGGAAGGCATTGGAAAAATTGCTGTCAGTGGAAATTTATTTCCCAACGTCTTTTAGTGTTTCAGACACAAACATTAGACTGTCTTATGGACCAGTACTTAAGTAGACACTTTTTGTCTATCTTTTCTTCTGCTAAAGAGAGAACATTGTCAAGAAGTTCTTTAGAATCACTCTTAGAAGCATACTTTTGTGGAAGAGTGGGAAGAAATAATCAGAAATTTATTTCACAATTGATGTGTGACTATTTTTTCAAGTGTATGACTTGTGAAAGTGGGATTGATGTGTTTGAGTTAGTGGATGACTGTTTTGTGGAGTTGAATGTTGGTGTTACTGGTCTTCCTGTTTCAGATTCCAGGATTGTAGCTGGGCTTGTGCTTCACAGAGATTTTTCTGTGTACTGCCCAGCAGATGGTGACATAAGAATAGTGATGGTAACAGAAACCATTCAGCCTCTTTCTTCAACTTCTGGATCAGAGTTTATTCTAAATTCAGAAGCACAATTTCAAACATCTCAATTTTGGATTATGGAAAGGACAAAAGCAATAATGAAACATTTACATAGTCAGAATGTAAAACTGCTCCTATCTAGTGTGAAACAACCAGATTTAGTTATTTATTATGCAGGACTGAATGGCATATCAGTGGTGGAGTGTTTATCATCAGAAGAAGTTTCTCTTATCCACAGGATCATTGGTCTTTCTCCATTTGTACTACCACAGGACTTTTCACAGTGTGAAATCTCTAACACTGCTTTGGTGAAATTTTGTAAACCCCTCATCCTGAGATCCAAAAGGTATGTTCATCTTGGCTTGGCTAGCACATGTACGTTTATACCACACTGTATAGTTCTTTGTGGACCAGTGCAAGGACTTATTGAACAACATGAGGGTGCTTTACATGGAGCATTTAAAATGCTTCGGCAGTTATTTAAAGATCTTGATCTAAATTACATGACAGAAGCCAAGGACGAAAGTGACACTTCAAGTCCTCTTATTTCTAAGAATAGTAGAGAAAGTAATCAGTTACCAGAAATTGGTAATGGCTCACTACAAAGTCCCTGTCAGGACACAGCTGTAAAGAACAAAGATAAATGGGAAAAAACTCAAACATATTTAAAAGTAAATTCAAATTTAGTAGTTTCGAATGTAGAATTAGAAACATATATTCCATGTTCAACAGCAAAACTGACACCAACAGGTACATTCCAAACAGATGAAACACTTAGATGTTTATCTTTGGGAAAAAACACTGTAATTGACAACTGTGAACCATTAATTGAGAGTAATTCCACTGTTAATTCAACAACAGAAAACACTATAATAGAAATTTCTTATGAAAATTTACAGGTCACAAAAATTGCTGGAAAGGGGAGCATGTTACCAGTGAGATGTAAGTTACTGGACATGTGTATTCCCCAGAGTTACTGTTCCTCATCTATGCCAGCAGGCTGTGTTTTGCCAGTAGGTGGTAATTTTGAAATCTTGTTACATTACTATCTTCTCAATTATGCCAAAAAATGCCAACAATCGGAAGAAACCATGATTAGTATAATAGTAGCTAATGCACTTTTAGGCATTCCCAAAATTCTTTATAAATCTAAGAAAGGAAACTACAGCTTTCCACAAGTATATATAAGAGCTCTCCATGCACTGCAAACCAATCAACCCTTAGTAAGCAGTCAGACAGGTTTGGAATCAGTAGCTGGTAAATACCAGCTACTAACATCAGTTCTTCAGTGTTTGTCAAAAATATTAAGCATTGATTTGGTAATCAATGTTAAGAGACAACCTCAGGAAGTTTATGATCAAGATTCAGAAGATGAACAGTAACATCAGACAGTTTTTGTTAATCAATCTGTTTATTTTTTTGAGACAGGGTCTTGCTCTGTTAGTCTGTGTAGGTTTAGGGGAGGACATTTCTTTATAGTTCCTTTTTACGCTTCTATATCTTTTTGCTCCATCTCACCTTTTTCACCTTTATATATTTAGTTCATGGAATCATTTAATCTCAGGCTTGAATGGGGTCTTCAAATGTCATCTCATTTTAATTGTTTATAATATAAATGTTAATTTGTTTTATTTAAAATTTTTTCCCACTCAATTTGTAAAACAATGAGTAAAAATCTCAAATTTTTTTTCAAAAAAGATATAAATTAAATTAGTTTTTACTTTTATGTGGCCTTTGGTTTATTTCTATTTTATGTGGAAAAACTTGGATAGATTTTCACCATCCATATACCATTGAATATATGTTACCAGAAATATGACTGCGTCATGAACTCATTTTCATCTTTGTAGTTAAAAGTTAATACCAGAAAGAATATGAAATTCATACTTCCATTTTCTCCTGGTCCCTAAAAGCTTGTAAAGATATTTTATGTGTTTGATAGTTTTTCTTGTATTTGGTGCATAGCCAGAATTCCATAGTAACAAATTTCACAATTATTATTTCTAATGTGAATTTACAAATGTTCTTATTTTATTGTAAAAGCTTACAAATGCAAATAATACGTGCTTCTAGCCATGTATAAGAACAGTGTCTTCTACTTTAGCAGTTCTCTGTAACACCCAAAACAGTGCTGTTTACCAAGTATTCAGAATTGCTTGTTGAATAAAACAAGTGTTATCTTTAATCTGTTCCTCTACATCCATGCTTCTAATCTACTTATTCAACAAATTCTTATTTAGTTGGGTTGGGATTCAATTTAGGAAAACTGAAGAAAAAAACTTTGATTACAGTTGAATAAGTAGTGACTAGTAATGTATTTGAAAAAACTGTTAACATTAAGTATAGTTTTGCTTTTAAAGATTTATGCTGTGATACATTTTATTTCTGTGAACATGGAGAGAATAAATTAACTCTGCTTCCATTACTGAATTCATAGATGAATGAACCTACTTTAAAATGGCTGTATAATTTTTTCCTTTTTTTTTTTTTGTTTTTTTAATTGCCTGTCAGGTCATTTTGCTTTATTTTGTTGTTGTTGCTGCTGCTGTTGCTGCTTTCAACACTCCTCTATCACTGAAGGCATTTAAAGACTTTTCCAGGCATGCCCAAGTACTTTGCATATGGTAAGCATTTAATAGATACAGTCATGAGTCCAGTAGCCCTTTTGTATTTTTGGCACCTGGTCAAATATCTTGCACACAACAGAATCCAATAAGTGTCTGTTGAGGACCTATTTGATGAATGAATTAGCCCATTTGGTCCTCCATAGATGTGGTTATAATTATTTCTATAAACTTTCACGGGCAAAGGATCTGTTTTGGGGAGAAGAAGCAGAATATGTAAAACAGATCTGCACAAAGTAATCTTTTTTCTTTTAATTAAGAAAATCCCTCAAAATGATGATAAAGCTTTCATAGGTTATCCTTATTTATAGAATAACACCAGGGAGTTTACATCAGTGAGTTAGATAGCAGAGCACTTTTAAAGATGTAATTACATTATACTTACACTCTCAACCACAAAGGATTTGAGGTGACCTACAGTAAAAACAGACCAAAAAAAAGTAGACCTGTTTTACAAAAAAACAAAACACACACACACACACACACACACACACAATTATGGTAAAAATCTGAATGAAAATTAAAGAATGCAGATCAGGGAAAATGTAAAGACAATTTAAGGTTTAGATCATCTTCTTATTTTCTACTGCTGCTTAATGAATAATCCCAAAACTTAGTAGGTTTGGATCATTATATTACTTGTTATGCTTCTGGGGGGGTGACTAGGCTTAACTGGACAACTTCCTCTGTATTCTATTGATTGAGCAGTCATAGAGGTCAGCTGAGGTTCAAGAGAGGAGAACACAGGCCCTACCACTCATTAGGAAGAATGTCTATATCACATTATAAGAAGACCATGTGGGATTGGATATATTGAGGCAGTATCTTTGGAAAATACAATCTGCAACACCATGGGAGGGAAAAAAGAAGACAAATGTGCATTAACTTCTCACCTGAGGTTTTTTTTTTTTTTTTTTTTTTTTTTTGAGACAGTCTCGCTCTGTTGCCTGGGCTAGAGTGAGTGTCGTGGCATCAGTCTAGCTCACAGCAACCTCAAACTCCTGGGCTTAAGCGATCCTACTGCCTCAGCCTCCCGAGTAGCTGGGACTACAGGCATGCGCCACCATGCCCGGCTAATTTTTTCTATATATATTTTAGTTGGCCAGATAATTTCTTTCTATTTTTAGTAGAGACGGGGTCTCGCTCTTGCTCAGGCTGGTCTCGAACTCCTGACCTCGAGCGATCCACCCGCCTCGGCCTCCCAGAGTGCTAGGATTACAGGCGTGAGCCACCTTGCCCGGCCACCTGAGTTTTTTATTGTTTTCTGACATGTCAGTCCACCTCCTACAGACCCATTTTCTCCAATAGCCTTTAATGGACCTTCCTATTTTTTTTCTCATTGAGCCAGCACAAGCCATTTTTATCTTCAAAACAGTAGGCATTAAATAGTTGAACTTGAACATCATTGAACTGCGTCAGCCAGGGGAGCTATTTAATCATGTTATACAGGAAGTGTCATGGTATGCATGTTTCAGACTAAAAGGGAAGGAAAAGAGGGGTTCAATTTGATCCTGAGCTTTTATCAGAAATTGCTTATCCCCACACAGAAGGAAATTGTCTTTCCCATCAACACAGCTCATCAGAGAAAACAAACTACAACTCACAAACGATAGATGTTTATATATAGTTACTTATTGCAACTCTGTAATAGGGGAAGATTAGTAACTACCTAAACTCTACAAGCTAAAAGGCATAGATAGGGGCAGTGATTTTGCTGGGAGAAACAAGGATTGGGAAGAGGTGAGAAGGAGATTTCTCATTGTATACTTCGTCACTTTCATTTTTGAACCAGGTGAATACTACCTATTTAAAAATAAAATTTTAAAAATAGATTAGAGCAAGCACACACAGAATGCTCCCCAAATAGTAATGTAATAAGGGCCCTGATCTAAGGAAATGTAAAATCATTATGAAAGAAAAACTGTGTGAGAGACACCATGACAAATCAGTAGAACTTTGACAATAAAAGACAAGGGATACAGCCAAAAAAGGGAATATTTTCTTAGCTATACCTGGCTTAGGGTTTTCTCACCAGTTTTGGAAATGTGAGACCATGCTTGCTTGGCAGGCTGCAGGGAGATGTGAGCTAAGGAAAAGTGCCAGCTAGCAGTGTAGCATGCATTTCCTTGGGGAATTTCCACAGTCCCAGGTCTGCTTCCCCTTGTGCAGACTCACCATCAGGTTTTTGTCAGCACTCTGATTATGTTTCTGTATTCCGGGTCTGACTCAAACCAAGCTTGTGAATGTGATCAGCTTGTTTACAATGAGAACTGTCCCAGGAACTAGAATATTCCAAGTCCATATGACCAATCTTTGTTTTTTGTGGGTGGACCTATATAGAAAGCCAAATAATAATCAGATGCTTGCCCAGTCAGTAAGCATGGAAACAGAACAAGAGAAATGAAATGAACTGCATGATGGTCTTCCCCATGGCACTGTCCTGGCCCTCTTCTCCACCTACACTTGCTTCCTAAGAGCTGCTGTCCAGTTCCTTGGGTGCCACTAGATGCTGGTAATTCCAAATTTTATGTTTCCAGCCAAGATGTCTTATCTGATTTCTTAACTCATTTATCCAGCTGCCAATCCAGTCTCCACTTGGATGCTTACCCTTAACATGTCCAAAATAGAGTTGCTATTTCCCATCCCCAAACCTGGCCCTTCCACTGTTGTCCCATCTCAATAGATGACATCACCAGGCTCCCACTTGCTCAGGACAAAAACCTAAGAGACATATTGACTCCTCCTTTCTTCACATCCCACAGCTGATCTATCAGCAAATCCTGCTGGCACCACATATGGAACAGGTTTCAGATCCGCCCCTTTCTCACCATTGCCAGTTCAGCCCGAACCCCTTCCTCTCTCACCTGCACTAGCCTTCTAATGGGTTTCTTTGCTTCTGTCTCACTTTCTAGTTATCTAGAGTGATTCCCCCCAACTTTTTATCTAAAAAATTTCAAACCCACAAAAAAGTTGAAAGAGTACAATGAACACCTACTTACCCTTCATCCAGGTTTACCAATTAACGTTTTACCCCCTTTGTGCATGTACACGTGTGCACATACATACAAACATGTTTTACTGAACCATTTGAAAATAAGCTGTAGACATTATACTTTCTCTCTCAATGCTTCAGTATATATTTCCTATGAACAAGGACTTTTCCCTACGTGATTAAGTGATTCTTTAGAAAACTAAATCATATCCTGTCATTCCCCAGCTCAAAGTTCTCCAAAGATTTTTCTTCACACAGAATGAATTCCAAAATTATACTACAAGGCTCTGCACGATCTGGCCTCCACCTAGCCTTTAGATCTCATCTTCTATCGCTTTCCCTCTAGCTCTCTCCCAACCAGTTGCACTATCAATCAGGATAGGTTATGCCATACTAACAACCCCAAAACTCAGAGGCTTAAAACAGTACAAATATTTCTTGCTCATATTGCATGTCTCTTAGGAGCCAGCTGATGACTCTGTTCCCAGATTGTTTTCTTCCTCACTGCTAGATCTCGGCTGATGAGGAGCAGCCACTCTCTGGAACATTAGCAATCATCATCATACCAGAGGGAGGAAAAGGGTTCTAGAGGGTCTTGCATTGGCTTTGTCCATAAATAGCATGTATTATTTCTGCTCATGACTCACTGTCTAGAATTAGTCACGTGGTCTTAACCATCCGTAGAAGATCCAGATAGTGCAATCCTACCTGGTGCCTGGAAGGAGAGAACCAGAACATTTGGCAGATAGCACTAATAAGTGCCAAACTGGCCTCACCTCCGTTCCCTGGACACACAAGTTTATTCCGGCCTCTGAACTTTACACTTCTTCCATCTGCTTAGGACTCTTCCTCTCTCATATTCATGTGACTCTGTTCTTCATTCAGGTATCTCCGCTTTAATATCATGTCCTTAGAGATGCCTCCCTTGACCACCCAATTGAAGATAATACCTTATTCCCTTCCTGTGACCTGCCTCCTTCACTCTCTATCTTTAAGCTCTTTTGAAGCACAAACCTGATATTACTAGTGGTTTTTTTTTTTATTGACTGCCTTCCACACCAGAATGAAAACACCATGAAGATTTTGACTTATTCACTTCCACATCTCCAACATATAGGATGGTGCCTGACGTAGCAGATACTCAAAGTTCAGTGAGTAAATGAATGAATGAATAGTTTAAAGAGTCTACTCGAGAGGAAGAAGCTGGTGAAAATGCTTTTATAAAGAAAGTAAAAAGTATTGGAGTGATTTATTAATTTGATTAGGAAAATGGAAGGGAAATGAATTCTTCCAGGGCAATAGGGTGACAATATTAGGTCTAACAAGCATAGACTGGAAGTCCACTGGGCACCATGCGCAAAAATAGCTTACAGTGGCTAATTCAGTATGACTGGAACCTACATCAAAATGCTTTTTAGTTAAATGCTGCCAGGTTCCATTATGATTGAATATGCCCAAAAAAGGACATGTACAAAGTAGCAGGTAGAGAATATGAGTTTTAAGGTTGGTATGTTTTGTGTCCTGTTTAAGAAAAGAAATCTTTGCCTGCTGTAAGGTTTGGGCTTGTGGAATGATAACTAAGAAAACACAGAAAGATACTGAATTTTAGTGATTCCTTCATAAATGCTAGCTATAGGTATTTAAATGTATACATATATTATGTATAATACATAATATAAATGCATCTAAATGTATTAAATATATGTAAAATCAAGCAATATAGTATAATCCATTCACACTATGAAAACTATTTTATAATACCATAATAATGAACTAAAGAAAAAGGTTACTTTTAAGTTATCTCTTTTCTAACTTATAACAAACCTGATTTGATCTATTCTTTTGCCAAAACATTGTAACAGAAATTCTTTAAATAGTACAATAAACTTAAACTCTTCATTAGAATTGCCTTTTTACTAACCATTCTCTCAGAAAATCCTCTAGTCAGCAGCTTCTTTGGAAATCCACAAAGCAACCTCCTGGAACTGTAGCATAAACCAATCTGCAGAGTTTATAATAGCACTGTAAAGTGATTTGGCATTTGCCATCCTAAGCATCTTTAGCATGCCACACTTAGTATTGCCACTCTAAGCACACCAGACTAAGCATGGCATGGTGCAGAATATATGGGCTTCACAGCCACGCTGACCTGTGTTTAGATCCTGGATCTGCCACTAACTAGTTGTGTGACCTTAAACAAGTTACTTAAATTTGCTGTATTTCCCTCGTCGGTTCTTCCAGTTCTGTATTCTTGTGCAAGAAATTATCCCCAAATTTAGTAGCTTGAAACTGCAAACATTTATTCTCTGACATGGTTTCTGTGGGTCATGGATCTGGGAGTAACTTCACTGAGTGGCTCTGGCTCAGAGTTTTTTGTAAGGTTGTGGCCAGGATACTGGCCAGGGCTGCAGCCATCTGAAGACTGACAGGCTGAAGGATCCGCTTCACTCACGCACTCACTCACAGAGCTGTTGGCAGGAGGCTTTGGTTCCTTACTCCGTGGGCCTCTCCGTAGGGCTGCTTGATATGTCCACATAACATGGCAGCTGGCTTTCCCCAGAGTGGGTGACCCAGGAGAGAGCAACGCCTTTTATGGGACTCAGCTTACATTGGATGGGAGGGGGATTAGGCTCCACTCTTCGGAGGGAGGATTGTCAAAGAATTTGTGGACGTAGTTAACATCATCACATCAGTAAAACAGAAACAATATCGACCTTATTGCACCCTTGAAAGAATCAAAGGTGAACATCTAGAACAGTACTGGCTTCAAAGTATATGTTCATTGACTTAGTCTTTATTGAGGAACTACTCCTGTGCTGTCTGCTCAGGATGCCATCATGAACCAAACCTGACAGTGCCTGCCTTCATGAAGCTCACAGTTTAACGGGAAAGATAGGCATTAATCAAATGGTACACAAACAAATGTAAAATTGCTGCTTTGATATGTGCACAATGCTTTGTAGAGGGGTTTGAACTAGTCAGGAAAAGCTTTCTTGAGGAAATGATGTCGAAGCTGAGAGCTTAAGGATGAGTGGGAGTTGACTAGGTGCAGAAGGAAGAGAAGAAGTTGTAGGTGAAATGATTGACAGGGCTGAGACTTGTGGGTGGGATCGTGGATGGTACAAGGCACTGAGGAGGCCAGCGTGGCTGGGGTAGGGGGAGGCCGCCTGTGAATGCAGGACAGAGAACAAGGAGCCAGACCTTGTGCTGCTCACCTGTCTCTAGCAAAGTAGAGGAAAAAGCATTTTTACACTTACGTGAAATCAGTGGTTGCCAGGGAACAGAGTTTGGGGTAAGGGTTAACTATGAAGGGGTATGAAGGAACTTTTTGGTGCGATGGACTTTTGTGTGTCTTGATTATGGTGGTGGTTACAAAACTCTACGTGCTTGTCAAAACTTATAGAACTGTATTAAAGAGGGTAAATTTTACTATAAGTAAATTATGCTTCAATAGACTGGACTTCTAAAAAAGACACTTTTACACAGGCACTTTAATGGAGGGGTACCTCCATTTTAGAAGCAACAAATCAAGTTACTTTAATATAAAAATAGAGCTTTTTTGGTTGCTCTATTTTTATTCTGAAAAGATGTAGCTGAATGAATACAGTTCTAAGATCAACAATGATATTTCACAATGGAATGTAAAAGATTATGATTTTGTTGCAAAACGAATAACAGATACGAAGCAAAACAGGTTTTCCTGGCTCAAAAGCTGATATAGTACCTGAGATACCATCCTTAACCAAGACACTGATGCCATTAAGCTTTTGTGAAATTAAAGATTTAAGAAAAACACTGTTCGTTGCAGCATTGGACTTAACTTTCAACAGCTGAGCTCTCAGGGTTTTCAGTATAAGATGCTGTTAATGAAAATAACATGGATAATATTCCATTGTATAAATATATTGATTTATTCATTACAAAGCAATAGGAATGAACAGTGCAGCTGTCCCTTTGACAGACTGATTTCATTTCCTTTGGATACCTACCCAGTAGTGAGCTTGCTGGATCATATGGTATTCTACTTTTAATTTTTTGAGGGGCCTCTGTACTGTTTTCCATGATGGCTATACTAATTACATCCCCTCCCCAGCTGTGTACAAGGGTTTCCTTTTCTTCACATCCCATGCTAACACTTGTTAACTTTTGTCTTTTTGATAATAGTCATTCTAACAGATGAAAAGTGATGTCTCATTTTGACTTTAATTTGCATTTCCTTAATGATTAATGATGTTGAACATTTTTTCACAACCTGTTGGCCATTTGTATGGAATCCCTTCTCCTTTGAGCAGGTGGCTTCAGGAAGGGTTAAAGAGCAAGAGAACACCAAACCAAGCCTAGCAAGCAATCAACAAGGCGAAGCATAGCCCAATCACCCTCATGTTCTCATTACAAGAGTGAAGATTTTACACAATAAATTCAGTTGCTTAAAAACTGAACAGACATTAATGTGTGAAAATGTTTGGGCATAGCATTTCTGTAGGGCTTAGAAGTTGGTCAAACCTGTTTTCTTGGATTTCTCCTGCTCTTACTTTTTATAAGCAAATTTATCGAAAACAATTTTATGCAAGTCCCTTTGCCAGAAGCTGTGAGGGATGAAAAGATACATAAGACACAGTTCTTGTGATCTCATAGGGAGAAAGCCCCACACTGTGAAAAGGTTAACCAACAATATGTAGCAGTATATAAGGATGGAATGGGGGAGCACTGATTAATTGTAGCTTTTGTCATGTGAGGTGAGAGCTTACTGTGAGAAGTAAAGGACAGATAAAGTTTCTCAAAGGGGAATGAACTTGAGTTGGAATTTGAAGGAAGAGATTTAAAGGAATAAGGTATACATGGAAATGTGAGGAGAAATTTCAAGAGAGAGAGAAAAACAGTGTAAACAAAGATGCTAAGAGATCAATACACAAAGGAAATTTAATTGAAATCGCTCAAGGCTCAGAGTCTGAGAAGACATATTCAGAGAAATGGTCCAGTAATTAAAAGTAATTCACATCTTTACTGAAATATTTCAAAGGCTTCCCACAGGGATCTAGTCAACTGGTAATCTCAAGAATCATTTCTTAAAATATCCTTTACAACATTCCTGGAAGCCTAATATCTCTCACATATTGAAACCGTAAGTAGACCAGGGGTTGGCAAATTTTTTATATAAAGGGCCAGATACGCTCTGTTGCATCTTCTCAACTCTGCAGTTGTAGCACAAAAGCAGCCATAAACAATATGTAAATGATGGGTGCGGCAGTATTTCAGTAAAATTTTCCTAGCAACAACAGGTGGCAGGTTGTATTTGGCTCACAGGCCATAGTTTGCTCACCCCTGAGCAAGACTCAGCCAATACCCACAAAGTCAACCCCTCTTCACAACCTAAGTGTGATCTTTTCTTTTTTTATTCTTCCCCTGTCCTTTGCTTCTCTCTCATAATTAGACTTTATTCCTTATGATGCCAGTTCCTGTTTTGTGTTAAGAGTCAGGGTCAATGGGTAGAGAAAGAACAGGAATTGCAAACATACTAGGGAACAATTGACTGTTTCTAACCAGGCAGAGTGAGTCAACCCGAGGAATATTTTAAGAAAATTAATCCTGCAGCACTGTGTAGGATGAATTGTAATGGGTATTCACAAAAAGCAAAGAGACCAATTAAGAGGTTATTGCAAGGAATTTATGCAGTGGATGTGGAGTCTAAACTAGAATGTCAGCCGGGAATGGAAAGAAAGGATGGATATGGGACAAAGTGTGACTCAAAGATTAGCTGGAATTGGCACTGATTAGACACAGGGAAAGAAGGCAAGGGAGTCAAAGACAATGAGTGAAAGATTACTGAGATACAGAGGCTGAGTAAATAGGAAAGTATTTGAATCATTTTTGTCTACTCTTTGAGTTCTTCTCCTAGCCCTGTAAATGTCAGTGTTCCTCGGTTTTCTTTAGCCTTCTCTTCTTTCCTCTCCTCTTCTCTTCTATCTCACTTAATAAAATTTTCCTGGATGACATGATTTAAATTCATGGCTTTGACTGTGACTACTGAGCTGATGATTTTATATCTAGCCCAAATGCCTCTGGGGAGCTACAGACCCATTTAATCAACTCCCCATTTAGAGTTTCCAGGAAACAGGAAGATACCAAGGCCCCTCAACTCAGGGTTCATTTGAGGTCTGATTTTACACTACTTTCAAGCTAATAAGTTAGCCTGTTACTGTTTTATGGATGCAGGCAGAAGAAACAAGACTCCTGGGTCACAAACAAGGTGCTTATTACTCACAGCACAGCCATCAGCATGTTGATGTCAGTTACTCTGCAGCCAAGTCCCATGAGGATGAAATGGAGGGCCAGATGGAGGCCTGCACATGCATCGGATTGCCTTACAGGAAAGGGACGTGGAGCTTGAGGAGCCTACTGGTTTATAGCAAGCAGTGAGCAATCCTGCTATTTGTCCTGGAAGGAGTCCCTCAAGGCTGCTCACTGCAAAAAGAAGCCTGAGAAATGGGCCAGGTAAAGACTGGTCAAGGCTTTGCATTCTTAGCATATTCAGCAAGATGTATAAGAGTGCAAGAGACTCATGGAAGATTGTCTGTTTGGATACTCAGCATGTCCAAAACTGAATTCACCAACTTCTTCCTTAAACCTGCTCTTCTATTTCTAGACTTGGTGAAGGGTCCATCTTCTACTCCAATCCCCCAAACCAGAAGCTGGCAGATATATCAGGGTCCTCCCTGTTACTCCCTTCATTCAATTAGTCACTGTGTTAGTTTCCTGTGGCTGCCAGAACAAATTATTCCAAACTGGAAGGCTTAAAACAACAGAAATGTCTTCTCTCATAATTCTGAAAGCCAGAAGTCTGAAGTGAAGGGATTGGAGGGCTGTACTCCCTCCGAGGACTCTCGAGGAGAATCTGTTCCTTGCCTCTTCCAGCTTCCGGGGCCTCCAGGAGCTCTTTAGTTTGCGGCCACATCATTCCAATCTCTGTCTCCATTGTCACATCACCTCCTCCTCCTCCTCTGTCAAATCTTCCTCTTCCTCTTAAGAGGACACTTGACATTGGATTTAGAACCCACCTGGATAATCCAGGATGGGCTCTCAAAATCCTAATCCAGTCTCATCTTTTGCCACATAAGGTGATATTCACAGGTGAGGACACGGACATATCTTTTGTGGGCCAACTGATGACAGCCACCGAGTTCTCTAAATGTTGTAGCATAGTCATATTTTATACAATAAATATATGTTGAATATAGGAGTTATCTGCATAGAAGTAACAGTTAAAGTTGTGAAAATAAATGAGTTCAGTTCAGGAAGGAGAAGAGAAGAACAATTCTTTAGGCAGCTAGGTGTTCTCATAGACTTTTAAAAAATAATCACATAATTCCTGTATAGAAGGTGTTATATTTTTTTTTTTTTTTTGGTGTTATATTTTATCCCATTTTTCATATGATGAAACTCAGGCTCACAGAGGGCAAGGAATTTTCAGTTATTCCAGTAATAAGTGACAGAGTCAAGATTCAAATCTAGATTTGAATAAGAAAAAATTCCATAATTTTCCGGCTGTATTACAATTCAGCAGCCTATTTTGGGGGGGACCCCCACAAAGCATTGGTTGAATATATGAGTGAGTGCACAAGTAAATATGGATTTTCTACAGGAATTACAGCATAATATATTCTCAATAAATGCTTAGGGCTCAAGTGGCAGGACAGGCCAGATAGGGAACACCCAGGACCCAGCCTCTGGAAATAACTCCTGGGTGCAGCAACCTCCTGCAGGTAGATCCTTAGCAAGCTGTGTGGGAGAAGATTTGGATAAGCAGGAAGTACAGAGTGGGAGTCGGGTGGGGAGAGGAGCTAGACAAGGCCAGAGGGACAGCAGGTACCGGTTGAAAACCAAGGTAGATGCTGAAGACAGGACCTTCACAATGAGGCCAGGACACTGGCCCAAAACCTTGAAAGAGGCTGCATATGATGTTAAGTGACCACCATGGCAATTAGATGGGAAGGATGGGCACCACAAAGGTACTACCTACTTGCTGAATTGAATTTAAGTATTCTCATGAGTGATCAAATTGGAGACTAGACTGCAAAACTGTACCTGATATTAAAAACAGCAACAAAAATTATGATGATGGATAAATAAACCATCAGAGAAAGTCAGACAGACACACACACACACACACAATCACACAGAAACAGAGACACAATGGTGGGGGGAAGATAGATAGAAGTTATTGAGCATCTGTGTGGCTGGCACTTATCAAACTTTATCTCATTTATGCAAGCAATAAGCCCCATGAATGAGATATTTGTGTAACTATTAATATTTTACAGAAAACCAAGGCCGGGCAAGGTAAAGTAACTTGCCTAATATCGCATGTGTAGCTAGTGAACAACTATGTCAGATTCAAACCCAGGCTCTCTGCCTCTCTCCCTCTCCACCTAGATTGGCAGCTTTTAAATCTAGTAACTAGGTGTCCAGGACCTATACTGGTTAGGTAAAAGGCCCTGGGACTGCACCTGAGAAACTTGCAATTATTGCCTCTCAGTGTAATCAGTTTTCTTTTTAGATTTTATGTTCTGTGACTTCGTTTATATTTGGGCAGTTGCTCTCAGGCTCTTGCAAACTTGCTTCTATTGTTCTTCAAGTCACAAACTCAGAGTTCCTCTGAATTATAAATACAACCTAAATACAACAGGTTTCCAATTCAAGATGTTTGAGATGTCAGACAGGGTATATGTCAACCTGCTTTCCCTCCTAAGATCCCATTGAATTGACAGAAATAATTTTAAAATAATAAGTGGGCCAGGCATGGTAGTTTATGCTTGTAATCCCAGCACTTTGGGAGGCCAAGGCAGGAGGATCTCTTGGGGACAGGAGTTCAAGACCAGCCTGGGCAACCTAGCAAGACCTCATCTCTCAAAAAAATTTTAAAAACAATTAGCTGGGCATGGTGGTATGAGCCTGTAGTCCCAGCGGCTTGGGAAGCTGAGGCAGGAGAATGGCTTGAGCCCAGGAGTTCAAGGCTGTGGTGAGCTATGATGACACCACTGCACTCCGCCTGAGCAACAGGGAAAAGGCCCTGCCTCTAAAAATATAAAATAAAATAAAAATAAATGAACGGCATTGGAAACTCTTTAGAGACTAGGAAAAGGCCTTCAGAGGACCAAACATGTCAAGGAAGAGCTGGAAGAGAGAAAGTAGAAGAATTGGGTTGCCTGAGAAAGCCTGGGAAATCCAGAGAAACTTTAATCCCTGAGTCAACCTGTGTACATGCTGCTTCTATTTTTTAATTTGTTTTCTTGTTGATTTTTAAAAGTTCTTTGTATATTTTGGATATAAATCTTTTATATGATATGTGTTTTGCAAATATTTTCTCCCAGTCTGTGGCTTTTCTTTTGATTCTCTTAATAGTGTCTATTATAGAGCAGAAGTTTTGAATGTTAATAAAGTCTAATTTATCAATTTTTTTCTTTCTTGGATTGTGCTTTTGATGTTTTATCTAAAAACTCATCACCAAACCCAAGGACACGGGTTTTCCCCTGTGTTTTCTTTGAGAAGTTTTATAGTACTTCATCTTATATTTAGGTCTATGATCCAGTCTGAGTAGTCTTTGTGAAATCTATTTCTATTTAAGGAAGAGAAAGTAGAAGAAGGAGGATGAAAAGCAGCAGAGAATTTCTATCCTCCGGGCCCAGTGAGAACATTGGAGCATAAATTCTTAGGACGTATGAAGCACTTTATATTTCATAAGCACTTACCTAAATTAATTATCTAATTAATCTCCAAGGATGATAACCGAGTGATTTCCTTTTAAAACTATCATTTATTAACAGATTAGAAAGCTGATGATGAGATCTTGCATACATTTCCACAGGGGAAATTGGGCTCACTGAGGAACCAAATTCCAATCCCTTCAAGGTCTCTCGACTAAAAAGCAACAGAATCCAAACTCACTGCAGCGCGTGGGATCCACAGCGGGGGACACTGGAGCCTGCCAGTCACAGTGTGACGGTCATAAAGGAACCAAACCCCTAGAGGCTTCCATTTCTCTGTTGTTAACCGCAACACTAGAATTCTGTCCTGCTGCGCTTGCTGCCCTGACAAGGTGTTGAAGTCTTGATTGAAATGGAAATGATTTATTCTGGGAATGGTGATTGAATTGCATATTAGATTAATTTGAAATAAATTATAATTAAACAAGAATGCTTTAAATCATGGCTCCTTGAACTATTATTTATTACATAACTGGCTTTGCTAGTGTTATGTTGTCACTTGAGAACACAGGGTCTGGAGCCAGATTGCAGGGTTTGAATCTCACTAACTACCTGGGTGACTTTGGGCAAGTTACTTGCCTCAGTTTTCTTGCCTATAAAATGAGCATCATGACAGTGCCTGCAAGACCGGGTCATTTTGAGGATTAAATGAGTCAATATATGTAAAAGCACTTAACCTGGTTCTAGAGACTTGGTAAGCGCCCAATAAATTTTCATATCTATACAATCCCTACAGGACTTGGAAATTTTACCATAACAAAAAGAGGACATGAATGTGTCACCACATTTCATGTCTGTCTCCATAGCCTTTAACGAGGCCAGCACTGAGCAAGGGTCCAGCAGACACACTAACCTGCTCAAGTCCCCTTCTCTCTTGCTGAGTCCTCTTCATCGGTCCTTCCATGTCTCTCTGTCTCTCTGGTACTCTGTCTCCCTCTCTTCTTACCTGCTCTTTTCTTTCCATCTTCCTCTTCCTCTTTCCTTACCCGGGAGGGACTGCAGTTGGCTGGGTTTGCTTGTGGGAACTATTTTGACTCATGAAGTATCAAAGGAAAACAACCACTGCTGTGAAGGCCTCCGAGTTCACTGTCCTCGCTCCACTGGCTCTGGCTGTGTCTGTGTCACTACCCCACTTTCTATATCTGTCCCTCTCTGTCTACGTGCCTCTCTTGTCTCTGTCTCCATCTGCCTCTCTTGAAGCCTCTTGCATTTCTTTCTGGCCCTCTCCTTGTCTCCGGGTCTGCATGTCTTTCTCTGTTTCTCTGTATCCCTCTGCTCCTAGGGGTGTGGGTGCCTCCCCTTAGCTGTGTGTGTGTGTCCCCTTGGCTGTGGGAGGTGAGCTCCCTGGGCTCCATGAAGATCCTCTCGGGGTGGAGGGAAGAAGAGGGAGAAAGTCAGATCCTTCCTGCCTCCCCCTGCACTGGGATACGGGTGAGAGGGCTGTTTTCCAAACTGGAGCATCTGCCAGTACAACCTAGAAGGCAGTTCTGGAACTCTGGGGAATCGGGTCCCTCCTGAGAGCCCCTGAAGAGACGTTGAGCAATGTGTCTGTGAACAGGTGTCCAAGCTGCCCACGCCGCATACTGTAGAGTCTGAGCAAAGCATCTAAGCAGAGCAGAGCTGATCGTTCTAATCAAGACAATGTACATGAAAGTTAACTGGGCACATATTTAATGATACACATGATTATGATTGTGCTGCATGGTAATTAAGCATAAATGATGAGGGGCTCATGTAAATGACTGTAATTAGGAGTACTTTTTCACAGCTAAGCCAAATTTCATTTCCCCTTTCTACATTGCTAATTTGCCAGCATCTGTAATCAGTGTCAATGTTGATAGTTTCGGATGTCACATACTGTTTAATCATCACATCCCATGAACATACACAGATCCAGGTGCACACACACGCGGATGCACGCACATACATACCTCCACACGTACATACATGCACACGTGTGTGCCTCCCCTCCTCCCCGCCCCGCTAAAACACAGAGAGAGCCTGGTTCCAACTCTCTGAAATGAGGGTTTCCTCATCTCTGGCTTCGCTTGCCCCATTCTTCAGGTTTCCTGTGCTCTAATCCCCCTCTTTCCTGGCTCTGGAGTGACAGAGACCCCTTTAGAGAAGTGACAGCATGACCTGCAGCGGAGGTCGTCTGAATTCTCTTCTAATCCTAAAATGCTATCTTAAAAATAGTAAGGGGAGCGGTGAAAGCATAAATAATTTAATGCATTTCTATATAAATACTTTTATGTATTTTGTGTTTATTAGTTAGCCTCATAACTATCAACATCATATTCATCATCACAAAAAAACTATAACTTTGGATTTTAATATATGCCAGACACAATGGTATGTTCTTTATATGCATATCCTTTTAAATTTTGAGATACATGTTATTTCCCATTTCCTAAATGAGAAACTGGGGCTTACTGAGGTTAAGTATTTGTCCAAGGTCACGGAGCAAGTAAGTGGGAAGCCAGGATTCGAATTCTGGGGATTTCGACTCTAAAGTCCATGATTGTACCTATTCTCTTCTGGCAAAATATGAATGATGAAGACAGATATTACTATTTCCTTTCTCCAGAACTTAATTTTTTTCACCAGTAATTATGTTCATAGGGCAGATCTGTCTTATTTTTTTGTAGGGAAGAAGGGGTTAACGGGCACTGGGTACTCGAAGAGGGTTTTACTGCCAAAAAGAGAGAGAAAAGAATGAAGAGGCGCGGAGCTCTGCCAGCACTGGGATGACGCCAGGCTTGTTCAGCCTCCCTGGTACACAGAGCGACCACAGTGATCATTTAAAAAGTTCTAACGATTTCAGAAGAAGAAATCTGGGCGGCAGAGAGGCTTTCACCTCTGCTGGCTTTGCACTCTGTACTCCCTAGGCTGAAAGTTCTCAGGATCGCCCTCCCCTAAGCAGTATCCCCGACGGGCAAAGCTGAGCCTTTCGCCTGGAAGGAGGAAAAGGATGGTTTCGTGCACACAAATGGGGCTGAAGGCAGGAGCTGCCCTGCTCACCGTGACGCCAAGTCACTCAGGGGCCAGGTTGCTCCCTCTTGGTAAAGAGAGGCTCCTCCCCCTGCTCTTGCCTTGGGGTCTCACTGGGAACGGCCTCTTCATTCTTGGCCCTGCCTTCTTGCCCACAGTGAGCGGTGCAGCCATAAGCACGTGTTCCAAGTCAGATCAGTCAAAGCCCTGCCCTAGGGTCTGCCCAGCTGAAGGTGGGGGAAAGGGTCTCTATGGTCCTAAGACTGGCAGGTGTAAGAGACCGACTTTCCACTGTGGTCCTCGTCCACTGCAGCTGTTCCTCCCACCAACACTAGCCTGTCACCCCAGCCCCTCACTCTTCCTCCCACTCCTCTTGGTAAAATACAAATTGTCCAAACAATGTCTGCTAATTGCTAAGAATAATTCCTCCCTTTTCTGAGAACCATCTTTGAACAAATATTCTTGAAACTAGCTGAACTTCAGCTGACCCTGCCTGCTAAAGCCCTATAAAAAATTCCACCCTCCTTCCCAAGTTAGAACGCTCCTTCTTATGCCGGCATTATTGAAAAAAGGCTTATGCTAATGGTGCTCCTGGTTTTTTCCACAAAGGAGATGAGTTAAGACAGGCTGAAATGCTAGCAGCAGGTCCACAACTGGTGGAGAAGCCAGCCTGAGAGAATGAAATCAACACACAAATAGGTTAAGAAATAAGAGAGAGATACACTGGCATTCAATTTCTATCCTGTTTCTCCAAGACCAGAATTTTTCTCTATTCTTCACATTTTTTGATTGTATATGTGAGCTAGTTAAAAATGTAGGACTGAAAAAAAAAGGAGAACCACTGCAACCTTCAAATTTGGCTGTGCAAACATGTAATGTTTTGATAACACTGAGTTTAATATACTGAAATAAACTCAAATCTAGAGCCTCTGTGTCCAGGAATAAGAGTAAACATTATCTCACCCTTTCAAGCAGCTCTGTCAACTCTGTCTCTTCTGGGTAAATGGTCAGCCAGAGATGCAGGGTGCTCCCCTCATTCGGTGCCACCCTCACTTCTGGGGATGAACTAAGTTGCTGGAGAATCAGGATATTGAAAAATAATTTTTTTTAAAAAGATATAAAATTATACAAATATAAAATGAACATATGTCAAAGATTTTATTTCATTCATTATTGAATAAAGAAACCAGTGAGGAGTAAAAATCGGTTCAAAGGAGAATCCGAAGGAAAAAAAACATAATAGGCGATCAGGAATACTAAATTAATTTTGCTAATGCAAAGCTAGCCTCTGCTGTTGAGTGGAAGTTGGTACACCTTCATTGGACAAAATTAATCTGTGTTTCTAAGAAAAGGAATCATTTTGGTCACCATCAACCTTGCACAAGTTAGCTTCAATCTCTACAGATTTGCAAAATAGCCAAGGACAGTGAAAGACACAGGCCCCTGTTAGAATCAGATAACCCTGAAAGGGTCCTTTCTCCAGAGATTTGGACAAGACTTCAATCTGTACAATTTGATCTTTTCTACAGGGTCCACAGACTGGCTTAAATAGATATGAGATATGAATAACTGAGTTTGAGAAATTGCCTGCCAAACACAACACCACAAATTGCTGTCAAACCAAGAATATTCCTCTATTTTCATACAATCCCCCAACTCAAATCATGGTCATTGTGACAACATAATAGCATCTAAATTTCTAGTTTTCCCCATGAATTTTAATTATGACAGGTTAGCCAAGCACACTGGAAAATCTCATTACAAGCCCTCAGCACCCCACCTTGAGATGCATGTGAGGATGGAGACCTATCTCAAAAACTAGGGTCTCTGTAGCAGGAGGGAATAGGTTTACAGATTTTAAAATCAGGGAAAATAGAACATCTGAATATGGACTTGTAGCCTCAACTAGGAAAACTTGAAAATCACGAAGAAAAACCTTAAAAACCAGCATCCCTGTTATCTGGCCCCCACCTGCCTCTTAGACATGTGTACTTACTTTCAGATATTCCATCCTGGTATGGTCAAATAAAGCAAATTGACTACCTCACAAGCAAGTGGAGGATCAGCCTTGGATAGCTTCCCCATTCATAGTTGTGAAAAAGGTAGAGACAGAAGCTGAGAGTCAGTAATTGCAAAGGCAGAGCCAAATGAAGTTTCAATATAGGCCCAGGTGAAGGAGCACCAGATAAAATTCTAGGTTAAGAGTAGGAAGATTGAGAGGAGTCATATAGTTGACTATAAATCATGCCCCATTTATTTTGCATGGTCTGGGATGGTCCTCTGTGATTTAAACACCAAAGTTGGTTTTGCATCTGGTAGTACGGTACCAGGTTCCTTCTTTCATTCATTTCTTCATTCACATACAGGAATTCCTCATTCTATTGTGCTTTGCCTTATTGCACTTCTCAGATATTATGTTTTTCATAAATTGAAGGTATGTGGCAATCCTCTGTGCAGCAAGTCTCTTGGTGCCATTTTTCCAATGGCAAGTGCTCACTTCATGTCTCTGTGTCACATTTTTGTAATGCTTGCAATATTTCAAATTTTTCATTGTTATTGTATCTTTTATGGTAATCTGTGACCAATGATCTTCGATGTAACTATTGTAATTGCCTGGGGACACCAGGAAGCTCACCCATGTGAGACGGCGGACTTAATGGATAAATATAGTGTGTATGTAAATGCTGTCTGACTGCTTTACCAACTGGACCTTCCCCCATCTCTCTTCTCTCCTCAGGCCTCCCTATTCCCTGAGACAAAACAATATTGAAATTAGGCCAGTTAATAACCCTACAATGGCCTCTAAGTATTCAAGCGAAAGGAAGATTCACAAGTCTCTCGCTTTAAACCAAAGCTAGAAATGATTAAGCCTAGTGAGGAAGGCATGTCACAATCTGAGACAGGCTGAAAGCTAAGCCTCTTACACCAAACAGCCAAGCTGTGAATGCAAAGAACAAGTTCTTGAAGAAAATTAAAAGTACTACTCTAGTGACTATATGAAGGATTTTTAAAAGGTGAAACAGCCTTAATCCTGATATGGAGAAAGTTTTAGAGGTCTCTAGATAGATCAAAGCAGCTATTACATTCCCTTAAGCCAAAGCCTAATCCAGAGCAAGGCTCTAACTCTCTTCGATTCTATGAAGACTGAGAGAGGTGAGGAAGCTTCAGAAGAAAAGTCTGAAGCTAGCAGAGGTTGGCTCATGAGATTTAAGGAAAGAAGCCATCTCCATAACATAAAAGTACAAGTGAAGCAGCAAGTGCTGATGGAGAAGCTGCAGCAAGTTATCTAGAAGCTCTGGCTAAGACCATTGATGAAGGTGGCTTCACTAAACAATAGATTTTCAATGGAGACAAAACAGCCTTCAATTGGAAGACGATGCCATGTACAACTTCCATAACTAGCAAGGAGAAATCAATGCTTGGCTTCAAAGCTTCACAAGACAGACTGACTCTCTTGTTAGGAGCTAATATGGTGACTTTAAGTTGAAGCCGATGCTCATTGACTATTCCAAAAATCCTAAGGTCCTTAAGAATTATGCTAAATTTACTCTCCCTGTGCTCTATAAATGAAACAACAAAGCCTGGATGACAGCATATCTGTTTATAGCACTTTCTTTCTTTCTTTTTTTTTTTTTTTTTAAGAGACAAAGTCTTGCTCTGTTGCCCAGGGTGGTCTCAAAGTCCTGGCCTCAAGCAATCTTCCTGCCTCAGCCTCCCAAAGTGAAAGTGCTGGGATTACAGGTGTGAGCACGACACCTGGCCCTGTTTATAGCATTTTTTACTGAATATTTTAAGCCCATTGTTAAGACCTACTGTTCAGAAAAAAAGATTCCTTTCAAAATAGTACTGCTTATTGACAATACACCTCATCACCCAAGAGCTCTGATGCAGATGTACAAGGAGAAGAATGCTGTTTTTAGGCTTGATAACACAACATCCATTCTGCAGCTCATGGGTCAAGGAGTAATTTTAACTTTCAAGTCTTACTCTTGATACATTTTGTAATGCAGCTATAGCTGCCATAGATAGTGATTCCTCTGATGGACCTGGGCAAAGTAAGTTGAAAACCTTCTGGAAAGGATTCACCATTCTAGATGCCATAAAGAACATTTGGGATACATGGGAAGGGGTAAAAATATCAACATTAACAGGAGTTTGGAAGAAGTTTATTCCAACCCTTATGGATGACTTTGAGGGGATCAAGACTTCAGTGGAGAAAGTAACTGCAGATGTGGGGAAATAGCAAGAGAACTAGAATTAGAAGTGGAGCCTTAAGATGTGACTGAATTGCTGCAATGTCAAGATAAAACTTGAATGGTTGAGGAGTGGCTTCTTATGGATGAACAAAGAAAGTGGTATCTGGAGCTGGAAACTACTCTTGGTAAAGATGCCGTGAATATTGTTGAAATGACAAGAAAAAAATTGGAATATTACATAAGCATAATTGATGACGCAGTAGCAGGGTTTGAGAGGATTGACTCCAATTTTGAAAGAAGTTCTACTGTGGGTAAAATGCTATCAAACAGCATTGTGTGTTGTAGAGAAATCTTTCATGAAAGGAAGAGTCAATCAATGCAGCAAACTTTATTGTTTTCTTATTTTAAGAAACTGCCACACCCACCCTAGCCTTCAGCAACCACCACCCTGATTGGTCAGCAGCCATCAAGATAGAGGCAAGACCCTCTACCAGCAAAAAGACTGCAGTTCACTGAAGGCTGAAATGATCATTAGAATTTTTTAGCAATAAAGTATTACTATTTTTAATTAAGGCATGTACTTTTTTAAGACATACTGTTACTATGCGCTTAGTAGACTACAGTATAGTGTAAACATAACTTTTATATGCACTGGGAAGGCAAAGATTCCTTGTGACTCACTTCATTGCGATCTTTGCTTCATTGCAGTGGTCTGGAACTGAACCCACAATATCTCTGTGGTGTGACTGTATATAGTAAGCACATGCTGACTGTTACCTTGGCATCTCTAAATATTCTAGCCTTACGTAGTTGTTTATATATTTAATGTTTAAATAAAAATAGCTGAAGTCCTTATCCTACATACTGTGGAGAGTTCAGTGCTTTTCCCAAGATTTCTGCAAACCCCAAGGTATCTTCATTGCTACAGTCACTCCTGCTCAGACATCCTGGTCCCACTAAACTCTCAATTGCCTCATATTCCACTTCCTATGATTCTTCTCTCCATCCATTGTTAACTTACAAGGAAAAACCAGCACCATTTTTCTCTGATTTCCTCACCAATGCAAGAAGTTCATGTGAAGACATTTACAAAAGTTTGAAATAACCAACAGTTTTACAATGCCAAAAGTACAGATGATGACTTAAAATAGAGCATGACTCTTCTTAGAAATCTCTTGGAAAAAATAGATGAAGTAAATATGCAAAAAGTTAATAAAAATCTAAAACCAGATGGCTACACAGGGTTAATCATTTTGCTATTTTTATTTGATTTTTAAATTTTTATTTGTAAAGTTTTGATAATAAGAGTTAAAACAACGACAATATTAGTCATGGGTCCACAGAAGATATTTTGCTGTCTGTGTTAGCACAAAGGCAGAACTGCCATAACTAAGAGTCTCCAAAATTCAGGGACCAATGATACAGAGGTTTATTTCACTGTCACACAACAGTCCTGAGGTGAGTGGCCCAGGTAGGTGAGATGACTCCACATGGTCCTGCAGGGATCCAAGCTCCCTCCATCTTGTTTCTGTGCCTTCCCCTACGGCCTTGCCCTTGACTGCACAGTCAAGGATGGGATGCAGAGAAGCCCACGTTCTCATTCACAGATAAGACAAAGAGAGGAAATGCAGGGCAATCACATTTTTTTCTAAGCCATTGAACGGAAGTTGCATACATAACTTCCACTTACATTCCACAGTCACAGGGTCACACCCCACCACAAGGGTGACTAGGAAGCACAGCCTCTAGCTCGGTAGCCATAGGCTTGGCTAAATGCAGGCAAAATGCAAGAGGAATCTCTTGAAGAAAGGGAGAATGGCTTTTGGTGAACACATGGCAGGCTCCACCGCACTATCTCCCTCCATAGGACCCCTGGCAGTCTTCCCTGGGGTGGGGCTGCTCTTTTATCTAAGGGAGAAGAGAGAAAGATTTTTCTGATGAAATGAGGTTTGAACAAAGACTTAAGGGAGCTGTGTGGGTATCTGAGGCAGCACATTCAAAGCACAGAGGACAGCAAGTACGAAGCCTGTCCAGACACTGCAAGGGGCCAGAGGGGCTAGGGAGTGGGAGGAAGTGACGCCAGAAGGTGCAGGGTGTGCCACTGTCAGCGTGGTCATGCAGGTGGCTGAGATTTTCAGTGAGACAAAGTGTCACTGGAGGGCTTTGAGAAGAATAATGATGTGATCTGATTTATATTTTACAAGGATCATTCCAGCTGCTGTGTGAAAAATAGCCTGTGGGGGGCAAGAGTGGAGGTGGGGCGGGGGTTGGCTCATTAGGAGGCCACTGCGACAATCTAAGACAAAGATGCTGGTAGCCTGGGTGTGTGGCTGTTGTGGAGGTGGTGACAAGCAGTCAGGCTCCAGGCATATTTTATTGGCGAAGCCAAAAGGACTTGTTGAAGAAATGCATGTAGTATGTGGGAGAGAAGAGGGATCCAGGATGACTTCAAGGTTTTGTCCTGAGCCACTGAAAGGGTGGCATTGCCACTGACAGAGGTGCATCGGACTGGAGGAGGAGTTGGCTGGGGGTGAAGGAGGGCGGGAATATTGAGTTCATTTGCAGATATATTGGTGATGTAGCAGTGGAAAGTAAGTGACTGGCTGTACAAATCATGGGAGAGTTCAGTTTGGGAGTCATTAGTATATGAGTGGAATTTAAAGCCACGGGCTTGGGTGAGATCACCAGGAAGAGAGTGTAGCCAAACTAGGGAGAGTGACCAAAGCTGGAGCTCTGGGTGCTTCGGTATTCAGATGTCAGGAAGGTGCAGAACAAAGGAGCTAGAGAGGAAGCAGCCAGTGAAGTAAGAAAGAATCAAAATGGCATGGTGCCCTCAGGGGAAATTGAAGAAGCACCTCAAGGAGGTAAGATGAGGACCCGGACTTGACCCTGGGTTTGGCTACTGGAGGAACAGCGTAATGGCACTGTGAGTGGAGTTGTGGGCATGGAAGCCTGGTTGGAGTTGATCCATGAGAAAGTGAGTGGGGAGGAATTGGGGACAGAGATTAAAGATAAGGCTTGTGAAGTTTTTTGCTCAAAGGAGATCAGAGAAATGAGGCAGTAGCTGAAAGTGGATGTGGAATTAAGGGAGCATTTATTTTTTCATTCTTTCTTTTTAAACAGAGATTGGAAGATATGAAATGCTGATGGGACTGACCCAGTAGGAAGGGAGAGAGAGGGCACAACTGCAGGATCCGAGTGCTCTAGTGGGTGACGGGGGTTGAGACCCACTTTGCAGGAATCTGAGGAGTGCTCAGGTTTATTATTTCAGCAGGTGGCAGGCCAGGCGTGAGTCGTGGCCTCCTTGGGGGATGAAAGTTCTCTTCTGGTTTTCTCAGTGAATTAAGAATTCGAGTGGGAAGTCGTGAATGTGAAGGGGGAAGGGCTACTATGTGAGGTTAGAGGAGAAAGGAGAGGCACAAAATCATCCCAAGGGCAGGAAAGTAAGTCGACTAGGGAAGTGGTTCTCACACTTGAGGGCACATCGGCATCACCTGGAGGGCTTGATTAACCCAGGGCTGGGTCCCACCTTCTGAGCTTCCAATTCAGTGGGTCTGAGGTGGGGCCTGAGACCTTGCTTTTCTAACAAGCTTCTGGTGATATGGATGTTGCTGGACCAGGAAACTCACTCTGAGAACCGCTGGACTAGGAAATTGGAGAGATTACTGAGGAGCAGTGAAGGCCCTTGGGAGGTTAGTGTTCATGAGAACAACGAGTAAGGGTGGGTGTTTTCTCCAGCCATGCTCAGCTGGTGCTAGCTCGAATGGGCCAAGCACTGGGTTTGACCAGAGTGATGTTTTACCAGTTAGGGAGGAGGCAGATTGTCTACGGCCATAACACCCTGAACGCGCCTGATCTCGGAAGCTAAGCAGGGTCAGGCCTGGTTAGCACTTGAATGGGAGAGGAGGGAGGTAGAGGGCATTTATTAGGATGGGTCATATCCTCGGACCCAGGGAAGGAGAGAAGTAAGCTGGACTTGGAGGAGGGTTAGGCCCAGGGTGGGTGTCTGGGGTTGGGGACACGTAAAGAAACAAAGTCATGCAAGTGCTGACCCTATTCTCATGGGACCCTGACAGTCACACCATAAGCTCCCCCTGTCTCCCCTAGTCCTGGCCCTGTAAGTGAGGACATAAAGGGAATTGGGGGGAGTAAAAAGGTGATAGGATCAATAGATTAGAGATCCTGACTGAGTTGAAGAATTTTTAATATTGAGGTACCAGATAAAGTGACTCAAAAATATAGAAATTGGATGTTTGCCTATAAGGCTATGGAGTAGATACAATTCTTGACATTCACAAAGTCTATACTTGTGTATGACCAAAGCAGTGGGTGCCTGAGAAGTAGAGGACAAGATCGTTGGAGGAAATTTAAAAGGCCAGGATACTAGAAGGATCATCTTCATGGATCTCAAAACCCTCCAAAACAATGACAAGACTTGAGGAGACAGAACTAGTAAACCTGGACCTAAAATTTTCCAGGAATGGGGGAGGGTAACATCAGGTCTCACGTAACTCAAACTTCTGTGATTCCAAGATAATCCCTTAGGAATTCTGTCCCTGCTGGAGGAGTTCCAGTGTGACAGCTGTGACGAATGCTTGCTTACTGCATCAGACATTTCCAAAGCCTCTCTTATTCAGGAAGAGTCTGCAATCTACGTCTAGGACATACTCAGTGTTCAGCACAGTTGGTGCATGGTATCCTCAACCAAAGGTTTAACATCCAGATGAAGAGCTGCTCCTGTTCCATATTTAATGTTATCTGAAACAAAAGCAAGAATTCTCTCCCTACCCTCCAATGTCAATACTTTAATTTTAAAAAGTTGATCAGGAAGGACATACTTATAAAACCCATAAATCAGTATGGGCTCTTCTGAGTTTTCATTTGCACAGAACTGGGGCCATTAAAGTACACCGTGTGTTTCTGCTGTTGTTGAACTAGCTCATGGATTAATTGTCGCTGGTCCTGGAAAATTTGGAGATTCAATAGTCCCAAGTGCACACTATCTGCACTTTCTTCTTCATCCAGTCCCAGCTTAATCCCTATAGTCTCACTTCTGGCCATCCCCAGTCAAAAAATTTATCTGTTTTCAGTCTTCATTCTTCTTGATTACATTCTGTTGTAATTTGTCTGATGACAACCTACCTACTCTTACCTTGAAAATTCTTTTCTGTTTTTCTCCCTTTTCTCTGTAAGTCCCTTTTCTCCCACCTTCTTAATTCTGTGTGATCTGTACTACTTGCTCACGCATCCCTTACACTCTATAAGGGCTCACTTGTTGGCTCAAATTTATCCCAGACTACACTGAACTAGGAAATTTACTAATTTTCCTAATTTAGAAGTTTTCTGCCTCAGTCATAAGCTGATATTGCTAGTGGTCCTATTCTGGCCTTGTTACCCTGGGAGTGGGACTGGATTTTGACCTATCCCTGCTTTCCAGAGGCTGAATTTAACACACATGCACTGAAGAAGCCTTTGTCCCTCTTGAGCAGACAGGCTTCTCAGATTAGTTCTCTCTCCTCTGTCACATTAATCTAAGTGCTTACCACCTGACCTTTTGGTTAAGGCAGCATATTTGCTGAATTCTTTGGCTCTAGGGTTTTCTCTTCTCTAACCCCCTTATACACTGCTGCCAGAACAATTTTCTCAAAGCACCATGTCTGTAGGAGTGACATTCAAAAAACCCCAACAACTGTTATGGTAAGGCCAAGAGCCATCAGTATTGACAGGCTGACAGCTGGGTCCTGTAGGGTCCGTTAGGCCAGGACCTAAGCTTTCATTGCTGGATCATAGGAGGTCCAGGGAGTCTTGGGGAAGGTTCAAGGCACCTAGAGTTGTGGCACTAAGGAGGTGAAGTGTCTTTTTACCAACCACTGGGAAAGTACAGTTGACCCTTGAGCAACATGGGTTTAAACTGTGCTGGTCCACTTACATGTGGATTTTGTTTCAATAAAAGTTAAGCTGACTGTGCCTGTCTCTCCTGCTTTCCCTCCCACCTCCTCCACCTCCTCTGCCTCTGCACCCCTGAGCAGCAAGTTCAATTCCTCTCCTCCTCCTCCTCAGCCCACTTAATATGAACATGACGAGAATGAAGATCTTTATAATGATGATCTACTTCCACTTAGTGAATAGGAAATATATTTTCTCTTCCTTATGATTCTCTTAATAACATTTTCTTTTCTATAGCTTACTTTATTGTAAGAATATAGTATATCAATATAATACAGATAACATATCAAATGTGTGTTAATCAACTTTTTATATTATCGGTCAAGGCTTCTAGTCAACAGTAGGCTATTAGTAGTTAAGTTTTGGGGGAATCAAAAGTTATATGTGGATTTTCAACTGTGTGAGGGTCAGGTCTGTGCCCCAACCCGCTTGTTGTTCAAGGGTCAATTGTATGTCAAAATGTTAACAACTGCGATAGTCGTGCTGGTATACCAGGCGAATATCAACTCTACACTTCTATAATGTCATTTCTCTTTTCAAAAACATTAAATAATAGTCCATCTTTGAGCACTGGATCCATAAGTATGTATTATAGTTCACTGCATCCGATACCAATATGCATCTTTAAGATGGTGGGCTCTGAAATGTCTGAAGCAGGCCCCTTTACAAACAGACCTCACCCCGTTAAAATAATTTGGAATGGCCTCACCTAAATGCTAGTTCTTGCACTTTACCTACAACAAGACAGAGGTGTATATGATACAGAGGCATGTGTGTAGGGGACTGTGCAGGAAAGTTCTTGGAATTTTAACAACAGAATAGAGTTCCAAATGGGAATGCAAAGTGACTCTCCAGCCAGCACAGGAAAAGCTATAAAGAAAGAAAGATGATGTTGACATGTGAAGAGAAACCCTTTGTTAGAAGGCTGAGAAGTATGAGAAGCAGATTATAAAATGACTCCAGCAATCAAGCACACAGCAGAGGTCCCTCCATAAACAATGGTCATCTAGAGTCTTAAAGTCTTATAGTCATAAAGACCTATAAGTTAATGTCCTCTGGGAGGTCAAGGTAGGAGGATCGTTTGAGGTTAGGAGTTCAAGACCAGGCTCAGCAAGAGTGACACCCTGTCTCTACTAAAAACAAACAAACAAACAAACAAACCAGAAAAGAATTAGCTGGGCAACTAAAAATAGAACAAATTATCCAGGAGTGGTGGCACACGCCTGTAGTCCCAGCTACTCGGGAGGCTGAAGCAAGAGAATTGCTTGAGCCCAGAAGTCTGAGGTTGCTGTGAGCTAGGCTGATGCCACGGCACTCTTGCCCAGGCAACAGAGCAAGACTCTGTCTCAAAAAAAAATAAATAAATAAAGATAATGTCCACAATACAATGGTGGGTGGTTAGACATGAATGGTAAAGACCACTCATTCAGCCACATGAATGGGGTGAATATTCAGAGATAATATTTTGGGGTTTAAGCAATTTTGGCTTCCACTGTGGAAACGTTAACTTGATCTTTGTTACATGCTATTTGCAAAGGTTGATTTCTTCTCCAGATAACTATTTGGTAATGGTATCTATTCCACAGTTCACATATTTTCAGAAGTTCTGGGAAAAGGGGAATATGTCAACAGCCACCATATTCCAGGAATTTAATGGCTAGGGAATTGATGAAACCAGTGCCCAGAAACAAGAGTAACATCTGTTTTTTCCTCCTTTCAGATTTGATCTTAAGACATTCCCATTGCATTCACCTCCCACAGTTGCTTCCTCAGACTTTGGCCTCCCCCACGCAGGTATTCTGGGAGTGATCTTGCTAACCTCTTCAGGCATGCCCGTCTCAAGTTCATCTCTGACCTCTCCACTTGATTCTTCTGATCTCGCCACTGATATTCGTCTCTGTCTCAGTTCTGCATTAAGAGCTCACACCAGCACCATTCGCAACATGGCAGGGTGGATAATTCCCACCTCCACATGATTATTCATTTATTCACTCATTCATTCATTCAACACTGAGTACTTACTATGGCTCAGGACCTATGCTAGATCATGGTGGTTGAGAGATGAATGAGACACAGACCCTGGCTTTATAGAGCTCATAGTCTAGTTGTGGGTGGGAGAGATGTGCTAAGAAGTAACTGGAACATGGTGTCATATGTTCACCAATAGGACTATGTAGAATAGAATCAAAGGTAAATAACCCTGCTTGGGGGAAGTTACAGAGAGGACTTCCCAGATGAGGTAACATTTGATATGTCCTAAAGATTTCCGTTCAGAGGAAAGGATAAGAGCATTTCACACAGAAGGAGTGAAGAAATGAAGGTTTCAAAGGAGTATAGCATGTTCAGGAGATGGCAATTAGTTTGATATGGCAAAAGAGGCTGTGCTTAATTGTGCATGGTTTTAAAGATAAACTGTGTAGGAGTACACTGTATAAATTTGGACAAGCTATTACTCTGTGCCTCAGTTTCCCTATATGTTAAGTGTGGATAAAAACAGCTCTTCTTTCATAGGGTTGTTTTGAAGATTTAATGAGTTAGCACATATAAACTGCCAAAAGTGATGCTTCATATGTAGTAAGTGTACAGAAAAATGTTTGCTATCATTGTAATCATTGCTATTGTCCTCACCATCGTTGTTGTCATCATCATCATTACCTCTCTCTTTATCCTTAAACTTAATTCGCCATTAAGTTGTCTCTGTTCTACTCACTCAGTATTTCTCAAATCTGCATTTGCATTACTATCCCCATTACCACTGCCTTAATTTAAGCTCTCATCCTCTCTCTAACACCTGGTCTTGCTGCCTCCAGTGATTTCTCTGGCAGTTGAATTCCTACATAAATTTAATGATACCAAGGCTGGGAGGAAGGAAACCAGTGGAGATGAGACAAGAAAAGTAACCAGGGGATAGATTACCAAGAGTCTGAATGCCAGGATAAGAGGTTTCCACTTCATTCTATAGCTTATGATGATAAAGATAATGTAGAAATTCTAGAGATGGAGTCTATGGGTGATTGTCTGGTGAGGAGAAGAGAGGGGAGGGAGGGCAAGGGAGGAATGAAGATGATTCTTAGGGTTTGGGGCACAAGAGTCTTGGTGGGTGGGGTACCATCTTCCAAGATCACTGGAGCATGGAGTTTGGGAGGAGAGGGTGGCTGGAAACGAAACTGGAGAGAAAAGAATAAGTAAAATCCCCAAACACTTTGAATTTTATTCTGTAAGTCCAGAAGGGTGCAGAAATAGATACCTTTTTTTCTTGCAAAAAGGATTAGGAACATGAGAGCATTCATTCTCTCCTGTTGGTCTCTCTTTTCTTTGCATCCTATGATGAAATTCTTCTCTTATCCAATCCTTGAATGCCCTCACTTACCCTTTCAGGCTACTTAAAATCTAATCATCACTAAAGAACCAGAGAAAACTCTACCTCCTGTAACACTGATCGGGTCTGACTACCCCAGCCCATGCTGATTTTCTAACTGCCTGTTGTATTGAATGTTCTCATGCTCAGTCTAGTGCCTAATAGGTCTCTAACTGCTTCCTGTCTTAGTTTTATCTTCCTGACTACATTAAATTGCTACCCTTAATGGCAAACCAAATGATTGAATCCTCTAAATGGCACACAGTAGAAACCCTAAACTATTCATGGATTCAGAGACTGTTAGAGGGAATCTTAAGGACCGGCTTGTCTAGTGGTGTCCAAACTGGAATTTGACAAGATATTTATCATAGTGTCTGTATGCTGGTTTTCTTAATTTGAGACCTTAGTAGCTATTGTTTATTTTCTTACATAAAGTCTATAAAGCTGTTTTGGGCAATATTAATATTAATATTAATCCAGTGTAATAACACTGGTGATCACATAAGAAATGAATCAGTTATTTAACAATTGCTGATTGGTTAAAAAAAAAAAGAATATCTTTCAAAAGGATAGAAGGCATGAAGATAGGATAAATCCTTCCTTGGTGGTAACATTGCTACTCATCAATCATCAGGGAAATGCAAATCAAAACCACAATGATAAATCCTCTCACACCTATTAAAATGACTATTATCAAAAAGACAAGAGCTAACAAGTGTTGGCAAGAGTGTGGAGAAAAGGAAACCTTTGTACATTGTTGGTGTGAATGTAAATTAGTATATCCATTATGGAAAACAGTATGGGAGTTCCTCAGAAAACTAGAAACAGAATTACCATATGATCCAGCAATCCTTCTTTTGGGTATATAACCAAAGGAAACGAAATCACCACCATGTAAAGCTATCTGCACCCCATGTTCATTGCAGCATTATTCACAATAGCCAAGATATGGAAACAACCCAAGTGTCCATTGATGGATGAATGGATAAAGAAATTATTTACCTATATATACAACGAAATCTTACTTAGCTTTAGAAAAGAAAGAGATCCTGCTATTTGCAACACATGGTTTAACCCAGAAGACATTATGCTAAGTGAAATAATCCAGACACAGAAATAAAATTACTGCACAATCTCACTTATCCATGTAATCTAAAAAGAAAAAAGCTCCTATATACAGAAACAGAGTAGAACAGGGGTAGGGGATGGAGATGAAGGGGTACAAAGTTACAGTTATGTAGGATGAATAATCTAGAGCGCTAATGTACAGCATGAGGACTGTAGTTAGTGATATTGTATTGAATACTGGAAATTTGCTAAGAGAGCAGGGTTTAGGTTTTTACTACTTCAAAAAAAAAAGTAATAGTGAGATGATGGATATGTTAATTTGCTTGACTATAGTGATCATTTCATTATGTATATGTATATCAAAGCATCATGTTGTACACCTTAATTATATACAATTAAAAAATTTCTTAGTGGTAGAAATTAGCAAACATTGATCTTGGCCAATTCTCTCATTTTAATGGTGTGGAACCTGAGACAGAGGGCTCTAGTTGAGGGACTAGTCCTGGGCCATAACCTACTTTATAGCTGACCCAGGGCTAGAAGGCAGGTCTCTACTCTGCAGCTCAGCGCTGCCCTACTGTGGGCTTCTCATCTCTTCCGGGAACTACTATTGGCACACGCAGGGCACATTTACTGAGGGTTTAATATTTACCAGTCATTCTTGGATGCTTTATTATGCATTATGTCATTTCTTCTACACACACACATACACACAGAAACTCCTGCAGTAGCTATTAATTTCCTTTCTTTCCTTCATTCCCTCCTGCCACCGCTTCCTTCCTTTCGTTCATTCATTCATTCTTTCTTTCTTTCAATAAAACTGAGACCAAGTTAAGAAATGCAGCCCCGGTCAGCCAAGTCTAAAGTGGCAGAGTCTCTCCAAACCCAGGATGTCTACATGGCTCTCAAATGCATATCTTCCTGTTTTTGAGCAAAGTCAAGATGGGAAGCTTGGAAGCTGTTGGGAAAGACCTAGGGGCCCAGAGCTCAAAACAGCACGGGAGAAAATGAGAGAAAGTCCCAAGCAAACGGTTTCTTGAAAACCAGTTCTTTCCAACGTTAGTGTCTAGGCTGAATCACATTCTTTGCCTTTTTCTGCGATTTCTCTACTGCCACAGCCCAGCAACTCCCGCCTCCCCAAACCATTCTGAGACAGCCACGAAGGGACAGCTTCAGCCATGGAGGAGGCAACTCTGTGATCAAGAAACAGCTAACTCTATTTCTAGACCCTTCCTCTATCCAGACATCGCTATCTAGTTGTAAATCCAGATACCAGGTTGAACTTTAAGTTTAGAATTTGTCAATTTTAAACTAGCTCCTCCTTTATTTTCCATTTCCGGTCAGCTGGGCCTGACACTTGGACGGCTCCCTTGTCTCACTACCACGCGGGTCTACGCCCTGTAGGGGCCACCTCCCCGATGTCTTTCACAGCGTTCCCTGCAATCTCCGCTGCCTCGGCCCTGTCGCAGCCTCACGACTTCTCTCCTGGATTGCAGCAATGGCCTCTTGTTTCCTGCCCCTCTCAGGCACTTTCCCGTTCCATCCATCCCGTTTCCATATCTTGGCAGATTAATTTTTTCCAAAGCTTGGCTCTGATCATGTCTTATAACTCCTTAAAAACTGCCAATATTTTCCTGTTGCTGCCGAGAAATAAATGTAAATCCTGTCTCCCATTCAAGCACCCCTCAATTTTGTTTCTCATCTCCGACCTCCGCGTCTTCTGTGGATGACTACGGTAAAGTGCTTCTGTGCCACTATTTCCTCCTGACTTTTCCATCTCCCTGCGTTGGCTGACACTGTTCCCTTTTCCTGGAATGCCTCCACATTCGTGGCAAGGGGTGGAAGGGAGGAAGGATGATAGGAAAAGGGGCAAAATATTATTCAGCCAGTGTTGTTTGAACATAGCTCCTGAATGTTGAATGTTTTCTCTCTCATAAAAAAAAGCCCCTCAACTGGCTCATTTTGCTTGTGAGGAACGCTCATGGGTGATTTTGAGTCTTCCCACCCCCCATGTCCACTTCCATATTTCCACGCCGCTGTATTCTCTGATGCATGTCATGCGCTCTGTGCGATTTCCTCTCAGCCCTTTCTCTTGTGTCCTGCTTCTTTCCCTGCTGTCCCCGTGACCCCCTTGGAGACCTCATGCAGGCTTGCCTCCGTCAGCCCCAGCCCCTGTGCAACCACCCTCCTCCCCCTGCACCGGGGGCGGCTCTAGCCAGCGCTGTCTTCGTCATGCACACCCCAAACTCTTGTGGTCACATGCAGATTCCCTGCCCTGGTGGCGGAACTGGTGTACTCAGTGAGCATCTCGCTGGGGACCAGTGAGCTGTCCCTTTCTCCTTGTGGCAGACACCACAACCCAGCTCTGAGAGGTTTTCTGGCTGCTTCCCTCACTTGGTCTGGGGTAGACAGACATTCCAGAGCCCGCTCTACTGACAGCTCTCTTCAAAGAAAGCCCCTTTGCTCCACCGCATCTCTAACTTTCTCTCAGACAAGCTGGGGGTGGTGACAGGCTGATGGCAGCATGCTCAGATCCGGCCACTCTTAGCAATCCTGAGTAGAGGCATCCAGCATTTATCTCTTTGGAACTTGCAGTGTAGCTATTGTTCTCAGCCTGGGATTTCTGCTGAAATCTTGAGACAACAGAAATATCTGTTGAATTAAATAAACTTCAAACCCATTCATTTCTTTGGACGTATAAATGCCAAATATTAATTTTTAAAAAACCTTTTGACCAAAAAAGGACATGCACTTCATCCTGATAAACAAACATATTCTGAGGGCCAGTAGGATTAGACAGGCGGTCCGTCTCCCAGTCTCCCTAGGATTAGAAAGAGGCTGTTCACATATTCTGCAGCTTCCTGAATAGCCTTTCTTTACCAATTATAGTGCTTTTTTTGAACATTTTAATTTATTGCATGGCAAATTTTGGCATAAGTAATTATATTTTGACTGCTTGGAGAAGGGATTTTTAAAACGTTTATTTATTTATTTTTGCAGTGACATGGGCACAAATGGAGCTGTTGCTCAACTTTCTGGTGCTTTCTGCCTTTCTGAACCCAGAAATTTCACATTATTTCCTGGTTCTCCACAGGGAAACAAAACAGTTACACAGTGTTCTAGAAGAACTGTTTGCTTGAGAGAAATAGCCTTTCCATTCAGACACAGGCTTCATTATCATGCAAGCAGCCTGTGGGCTTGGGGGCCCACTGCAGGGAAGGGCTGGGACCTCAGGGTGCAGGGATGGGCAGAGAGTTGCAGATAGGACCCAAAAGCAGACTGTGCAAGGGCCTTGAATTTAACCTTATGACCCAGAGAAAGCGCTTGTGTCTGCATTTGCAACATGTTTTTCTTTTAATCTTTAGAAAAAACCCTGACTTTATGCCTGTGTTTCCCAGAGTGTGGTCCTTGGCCCATCTGTATGAAAATCAGCTGGAAAGCTTGTTTAAAGGCAGAGTTCTGGGCCCCAGGGAGCAATACAGATCAGGACTGAGGCATTGGGACCCTGACATTTCCATTTCCATTTCCAACGAGCTACCCTCCTCTGAAGCCTAGGAACCCCGTAGGCTGTGCTCTCCTCCTGGGCATAGACGCTCTGGAAGGTGTCGGACCCAGGGCTGTTCCTCTACTTCTAACAGTCACTCAAGCTCCCAATTTCCACTTCCTGACAACCCGTCTTCCCAAAATAATGGCATGTTTATTCCCTACTAGCTCCCGATTCTTGATCTTTTTCTTCATTTTCTTCTGCCTTTTATTCTTCCCACCTCCTACGCATCGAGAGCATAGTTTTATTCAGTCAACCAGAGCCCTTAAGTTTCCATTTTTAGGGAAATTTTGCAATTTCTCACGTATTTCTCCAAATCAGTCACATGTTGGCCAAGATTGTTATAAGATGTACTCTACAACTCAGATATTTTCTTTGCAAAATTCCTGAATTCTTTTTGCCCAAAACTTGAGATACACTTCCTGAGTTCTACAATCTCCTCTGTGAAATGTGGTCCCTTTATTTCAATAATTCCCTCTTTGACTGGTTAGGGAGGCTTTCCTCTGTCTTCCATCTTTCTTGGGAATAATATGCTTGTGGAAGAGCAGAACCAACAGGCAGGTGACCCTAAGTGTGTATGGGGCCAGACAAGTATTTTTTGTAGGGCTCCTGTCTGTATAAACAACTGGAGCCATCCCAGATCAGCTTGTCAGCGTCGTTCTGGTGGACCAATCTCATGTGATCCCAGGAAGGAAACATCTGCTCACCAAGCTGCCCCTGGCATAGAGGCCAGGATGTCACCATAGGTGAGTCTAGTCCCTGCTTATTGCACGTGCCTAGATGTTACTGCTGGCCCTGGCTGGTCCCAGTCACCAGAGGGAGACTTAGATTGAAGGAAGATGCCCAAACCCTGGGACCCCTTGAGGCAGGGCCCCATTGGTCCAGGTATCAGGGTGAAACTGCAAGTAGACTGGTTATATCTTATCACCACGGCTGCTAGACGAGGTCAGCAGGCCTTAATCAAAGGCAGCTGGGGATGATCGTTTGTTTAACCTTTATGAGGTTGTTGTTTTATTTTGTTCTGAAGGCTTCTACTTCTGCTGATAACGAGAATACTCTCACTCTAATGCTGGGCACTAGATGAACTATGTCCTGTCCCCTTCCTTCCTGTTTCTGTCTCTCTCTTACACACAGTTTATCTGTCATTCCATGCAAGCTGCCTCCCTTAGTTGCAAGTTTGCTCTGCTCTCCTCTCTCACACACACCCTCACACGTGTTCTCAGCTTCTCTTCCACACTCTACATTTTTCCTTTCAAAAATAGCACTGGGTGGGGGCTAGGAGTCCTTTTGAGTAATTTTCTCTACTTTCCCTCAGCTGTGAGAAAAAGGAGAAAGTGCCTCTCACAGGCTGGGTGGCTCTCTTTCTTCTTTTCTTCCTTCCTTTCTTCCTTCCCCTTTCTTTCATTTATGTTATTTTTAATCTCCCTGTTTCTAGAACCAGGGCAGCAGGTCATAAAATTTCAGAGATCACCACACTTGATCTTGGTGCTCTGGACTCCTTTGCCCTGCTGAAGAAAATGGTGTTTCTGGTAAAAAGGCTTTTCTTTGGGAGGCTGCAGGCAGTGTCTTCATTCATTCGACAAACATTTACTGAGTGTCCACTAAATGTCACTGTGCTCGACCCTGACTCAATGGGCCAAAGTATAATAGAGTGGGGCAACTGTATAAACCGATAAAGACAGTGAAGCGCTGAGCTATGGAGAAGTGTGCCCACAGCACAAGGCTAGGACTGGGAATCCGGGTCCCTGGCTATCCCACCTGGCCCCCTGAAAGCTAAGGTTAAAGTACCTTGCAGTTTCCTTGAACCCCTTAACCTGGCTGCCATGGTTAAGTGCACAGCTGTAAAATCCTGCCTGGCCTACTGCAAACCCCTACAGATGGCCAGAGTTGAAGGCCCTGCTCACGCATCCAAGTCCAAGCCCCAGAGTCTCCAAAATCCTCTCCACAGGTATACTGTATTTCTTTCAACCACTGTTTTAATTTTTCACAGTTCTCAGCCAAGGACCAAATGTTGGTGTCTCTGAGAAGTCAGGTCCCTTCTCATCTGGGTTCTTAACCAACTGAGAAACCAAACAAAGAGTGGCAGAAAGAGGCCAAACTATTATTATCATTATTAACAGTAATAATAAATTCTGAAGCAGAAATAGGGATTTGAGACAAAATTAGGCAGAGGGCCACAACAGAGCCAATTGCCAGTCACCCACACGGGTGAAGTTGGGGAAGCCGAGTGGAGCAGACTCCAGTTATTGTTCCCAAGACTGCCGACCCGGGTAATCACCGCCCTCCTGCCCCAGCCCCTCCTCCGAGGCTGAGCACAAGACTCAGGGGGAGAGGCCAGGAGCGTGGCAGGACTTCCCACTTATTTTGAAGGAAATATGACATGGAAGAGTTGTTGCTCCTCTAAAGTTATTTTGTGAACCAAATTGTTATTACAAATCCATAACTCATTATCTGAAATTCCAAAATCAAAAGAGCTGTCTTTAAAAAGTTTTCTTATAAATTTGTGAAAAAACTCTTATGGTGGCAAAATCTGACCAGAAATGACATAAGGTTATCTAAGATCTTTACCCCATTTACTTTGATATTCGTATGTTTTGATACTAAGATGATACAAAAATATAAATGTTTTGATTATGGGGTCCTTCCTCAGGTCTAGTTGTATACGGTATTTAAAATACAGTATATGCACCAGGTTACCTTTCTAAAATCCAGACAATTCTAGGTTATGAAACATATTAGGCCTCAAAAGTTTTTGATGAAGAATTATGTTCGGTGTGGGAGGTGGTGAATTGGCTGAAGATCAATGACCAAGACATCTGGGAATGTGAGGAAAGCAAGGACGAATGAGCTTGTCTGGGGTCCTTACTTGGGCTGTGAAAGTCAAGGTGAGATTTTATAATAATTAGAATTGATCTTGACATGGGATTGTGTAGAATTTATTTATTTTTAGGCAATTATATAAAAGAGTGGCACCTAAATAAGAGGCTGTGGTTCCATCAGATGTAGGTGCCAATGCAGGAAAGCTGCCTGGCAGTGCCACATGGAGCCACCCTGGTGGGAATGTCACCAATCCCGTGGAATAGGTCAGAGGCCAGGGAAAATCACTGTAGCTCTCTGTAGAGGGTCCTGGTTGGGTGTGCAAATTACAAGGCTATGCAAAGAAGGATTTGAATTCTTTCTTTTCTGGCCTAATTCAATGCTGATGACAATAGTTCTAATCCCTGTAGCTAGACAGATAGTTCCATATAAATAGTCAAAACCATCTGACACAATCAGGGCATTCCCAAACCTGCCCTCTTGGAGCCCTCTATTGGCCAAACCTGCCTACCTGTGCAAATGCACGTGAAAGTCCCGTTAACAATGGAAAAGCGTGACTTAGGATTCCGCAAGAATATTTTCTTCTCAAGAGAATCTCCAGTAACACATCAGTTTCTGGTATCAGAGACATAGAATACACCTGCCATAGAGTCACAGATTTTTTGAGTTAGTAGGGGTCATTTGTTTTTACTTCCCAATGAATGAAGAATTTCTTAGAAGATGTCAATAATATTAATAGTAATCACTATTTATTATGTAAATAATGATGATGATGTTGACACTCAATATTTATGGAGTTGTCACTACATGCACAGTGCTAAGTGCCTTACAAGGATGATCTCATCTAATAATAGCTACCCTTCTTGAGCACCTTCTCCATGCCGGACATTTAATTTACACTCTCCTATTTAACCCTTGCATAATATCAACAAGGTAGGTGGTATTCTCATCCCTCATTTTGCCAAGAAAGAAACTGAGGCCAGAAACTTTATCTATCTCTAAGCCAACAGGGTAAGTGGGAGAGCCATGGTTGAGATTAAAATTTTAACCACAAGTGGGGCCAAGGCACTAGAAGAATTGTTGGTGGGTCTTATCTGAGTTCTCTGTGTATCAAGCCTCTTTATAACCTTTACCTTTAGAACGAGAGAGAGAGAGAGAAGTTGGGAAGGAAAGAAGAAAGGAATCTTTAATTCTGGGTCAGCTTTCAGTTGTTTATAGGCAGCAAGAACTGTCAGAAAATGCTTCCAGAGCAGGAGGTATTGTTTCCTGGGGTGTCAGAGAAGAAACAAACTTTGATTTAAAAATCTGGCATATTAATACATACAATTTTATCTGTCGATTTTTTAAAAAATTAAATTAATAAGAATTATTTTAAATTAATGGAGCCCAGCGAGCAGGAGAACCTCTTCACGTATATTAAATGTCTTGGGAGATTGCCAAGGATGAAGAAATGATGCTGAGGGAATGTGATAGCAGAAAGTCCCACCCACTCCTTGATCATACCTGCTAGAGAGGTGATTCTGAATTATTTTGTAATCTAAGGTTTGATTAGATCATTTGAAGGATCTAATGAACAAGATTATCTTGCTAGAAATTTTGTGTTAGTGTGCGCACACACACAAAACACACATGAAACGTGATTTGGAATTAGTAGACCCTAGAATTAAACATCAGCCCCCACTTGGGTGCACATCCACCTACTGACCTGCTTGCTCTTTTCCCACTCTTCCCAGACCTGGCCTGGCTGGAACACGTTTGGGCCTGTGCCATGTAATAGCTGAGGGAGGCAGGAACAAAGAAAAAATGAAAGATCTGTTCTTTCTTTCCCAGGCTGAAATCCTGAACACAGTTTTCTGTAGAACTATGCTTCTGTCTGTGATCACTTTCTATAGTTTCACTAGGTCCATATTTCTGGTACGGTGTGAGTTAATAGGCCGGGAACTACGCTGGGGACAGAATGACCCTCTTGGTTTCTTTGGGAAAATGTGTTTAATTTGTTGCAACCAACCAACCAACAACTTCTGAATGAAGCTTTGGAACTTAGTAAGTTGGGTATTTAGTAAGTTTGGCACAACCTTTCCTCCATTTGTGAAAGAGGAAAAAATATCCTATTAGACAGCCACGGAATTGGGCTGCAAGCCCAAAGTCAGAGAAGGATGCATGTTATAAGAAAGCGTTTTCAATTTTAAAAATTGAAATACACACGCCCAAAACATCAGGATTTCTTTAAGCTCCCCATTTTCTCTGTGGCCTGATCCGTCTCCTCTATGGCACTGTTAAGCGTAGGAAAGACTCCTATTTTTCCCAGCTGGTAATAACCTTTTACATAGACATAGATTCTTAAACACTTTTTCTGCACGGCTGAATAACCAGCTATTTTAATGATTTGAAACCACCTAAGATCATAATACTTTGGGTTTGTTTTTGATGCATAGTGTTCTATAGAAAGCCCAAGCAAAAATGAATAATTTATGAATGATGTGGTACATTTATGATTTATTTACAGCCCTGAACTCATGCTAATTCAGAGAACATCAAACAGCCTATACCCTGGCCTGCCATTTAAAGCAGCATTTAGGGGAATAAAGGACAAGACAGAACACAGGAGCTGTGCTGTAACTTTATATATGGCAATAAATAAGCAACTTAAATATTTGCTGAGAAATAAATTGAATGATGATGAACATAAAAGGTGGCTTTGAGAGAATTAGAAATATTAAGAGATTGACTATTGATGCCATGAAACAAAGTACAGATGACCCTTGAGCAATGCTGGGGTTAGGGCCACCGACACTGAGCAGTTGAAATGTATAACTTTTGACTCCCCTAAAACTTAACTATTAATACAAATAGCCTGCTGTTAACCTGAAGCCTTACCAATAACAAAAACAGCCAATTAGCATATATTTGGTATGTCATATCTATTATATACTGTATTCTTAAAGTAAGCTAGAGAAAAGAAAATATTATTAAGAAAATCATAAAGAACAGAAAATATATTTGATATTCACTAAGTGGAAGTGGATCATCATAAAGGTCTTCATCCTTGTTGCCTTCAGGTTGAGTAGACCAAGGAGGAAGAGGCAGAGGAGGGGTTGGTCTTGCTGTGTCAGGGGTGGCAGAGGCGGAAGAGAATCTTCATGGAAGTGGACCCACACTGTATATCTGCTGTTATATGTTACAACTTTCTCTGCAGGCTTTTTCCTAATTAATCCTTCATAGTATCGTGTGATTTTTTTCCCCAAAGTCTTTTCTGAGTATTCCTGTTTCTTAATAAAATTTCAGCTATTAAAAAAAAAAATCCTAAAATCCCTACAATGACAAGAGGAACACAATTTTGTCAGTTTTCCAACATACTTACTAGATTGTTGTTTTGCAAACATTTTGTTAAATAGCAAAGGTCTCTGTCTCCCCCTTACCATCCCTCAGCCCTCTTCCTTCTTAGCCCACACACCCTCAGCTGGGAGGCTCTTCCAGGCAGACTCCTTCTGCTGGTGTGTTACATACAGAGTTACCCTGTGGGCGATCAAAGAGTTGTGGAGATGTAGGGGTGGGGTGGGGATGACATAATACCTACCTTTGGCAAAATTGTATTTTCTTCTCCATGAGGAAAATACAAGCGATCATGGCCATTAAATAGAGAAAAATGATTAATAATAAAAAGTATTTTTAAATCCTCCATGAGTTTTTACAAAATGCAACCCCATGTGCTCTGGGAACCTCGAAGCTAACAGGCACCCTCTGGCTGGACCTCAGCCCTGGGGACAGTGTAGGTGCCCTGAGCCAGTGCAGGGATCAGACAGGAGGCCTGGCTGCCCCAGGCCAGAGTTGACCCTGTGGTCACAGTCGAGGTGAATTCTCAGTGATGAACAAGCTCACAGTGAAAGGAGGTTCACCATGGGTGGTTCTGGAGGTTCATTTCCATCGAGTTCTGCCTTTTTCATGAAGCCACCCCAGTTACAAACATCATCTCACTAGTGTCTTTGTCTTTGTTAAGGATAAAAACCAACACTAACACATTCTCATTCCGAGGGGGGATTCTCAGCACATATAATGTCCTCTCTCCACCCTTTGTGTGGATGGAAATAATCACTCTCCTTGGAAAAGACACTTTGGTAAGTGGTTCTTAGCATGGATTTTACCTCTTTCCTTCCCTTCAGATATAACTAATTCTTGTGGGAATTTATCTTAATCAGTTCAGCCTGCTATAACAAATTCCTATAGACTGGGCGGCTTAGAGATAACAAACATTTATTTCTCACAGCTCTGGAGGCTGGAAGTCCAAGACAAAGTTCTGCCAGATTCAGTATCTGGTGAGGGTTCTCCTGATTTGCTGACAGCCACCTGCTTGCTGTATCCTCACATGGCAGAGAGAGAGAGCGCATCTCTTTCATGTCTCTTCTTATTCAGGCACTAATCTCTTCATGAGGGCTCCGCCCTCATAACCTCATCTAAGCCTAATTACCTCCCAAAGACCCCATCTCCAAATACCATCACATTAGAGATTAGGGCTTCAATATATGAATTTGTCAGGGGCACGAACATTCAATCCATAGCAGAATTTATTCTCAAGTTTTAAAAAAAAATAAAAACACAACCAAAAATCCCCAGAATTTATGAAGGGACAAGAGACACTCAGTGGGCAAAGGCCATGGACAAGTCTGTGAGATCCAGGCTCCCAGCTGTGGTGCAGCATTTGGCGACACGGCACATTCACTCTCATTCCTGCTAGCTGTGGTTGCCCCAGGGACCCAATAAGGCTGTCATTGGGGCATGACATCCCCACCAGGCAGGTGACATGTTTACCTCTGCAGGTACCAGGCTTCAGACCTCTCAAGAGGATCACAAATGAAGGCAAACTGGCTGCATCCAATGTATTCTAAAATAAATGGTTCCCTTCCCCGCTTCCCCTCCCATGAGTTTTTGAGTTGGTTTATGTGACATTAGTAGAATCTGTCTTACTTTCTCTTTTAGGACAAAGAAAAGAGTCAGTTACTTTAAGAGAAAGAATAAAAGCCTTGCCAGGGAGGAAAACTGGTTCTTTGGAACGTGCAGGCCCCAGCTGAACAGGGAAAAGCAAAGCAGGTCCCAAGTCACTGGAGCAAGGTGTGCAGAGCTCCTCAAAGAGGCCATCTTGCCGCACACCCTATGAGGCATTGTCAGGTAGATAGTTAGGATCTCTGGCTCTTCTCGTGACAAGGGTTCACCGTTTGGGTGCTGTTTTGAGCAAGTGCTCCACCTGGGAAGGGTAAGAGTGGGCACTCCAGTTTGGTGCTGCCCCACCCTTAATCCTATCCCGAGCAACTGCTACACCTGGCAAAGGAGAGAATGCTTCATCAATCTAGGAATTCTGCAGCCCAGGCAGAATAAGATTTAGAAAGTGACCTAGAGTAACCTAAAGGTAATTAATGTGCCATTAGCTTGAGTCTGCATTATGGTTCACCCTCTCCCAGGTGGGCTTTCTTAAAGGGAGCCCGTATATGCAGATGGGATTTTCAGGACACCTGTTGATCATTTGCTAGCATCCTACACCTCCCAGGAGCCCACCTCCAGGCTGGGCTAATAAAAGGAAACAATCTGAGAAGTCAGAGGACTGTGTTAGTGGCGAGTGAGTTGGTCTGTCTTTCTCTGCTCTCAGAGGCAGACTCGTTTTATTCTACAATAAAGAGCTGCTCTTGTGAAAGTGCTCCCTGCCTGAGGTTACTCCCTCATATTGGCCTTGCTGGAGATTTTTCCAAGGATTCAGAGGATGCAGATAATAGTCTGGACTTGACACTTTGGTGTGTCTGGTCATTCTTCAGCCAAGAGCACACCAAGAACCGAGGGCAGACTTCCACCCTGACATCTTTGGTGCCAAACCATGGGGTTCTGATGTCCCCTGGCGTCACAGCATATATTAATGCGTCTCCCACAAGCCGCACACACCGCAGAGCCAAACCCGACCGGCAGCCTGGATTCTGATGCTTCCAGAGAGCTTGAACCTATAAGCAGATGACATTAACAAACGGCCCACGAACAGACTGGATGCTATGGACCAGCTGTTTTGCACGTGAGTTCATCTAAAACAGCAGCGTCAGTGAGGGGCAGATCTCTCTGAGATCAGGTGCCAGGATTTGCCACTGCAGGGGTTAGGGAGGGGTCGAGGGGCACAGGGACAGGGGGGCTTTTCATGAAATCTGCTTTAGCTGTGATGGGACCCTCATTTAAGCCTCTCTCTGAAGTCAACTACCAGGATCAGTCTCCTATCATGACCCGTAGTGACCAGCAGGGCAACTCACTGGAAACGGGGCTGAGCCTCCGGCATAGAAACCCATGAGGCAGCCGAGAGTGGGCCCGAGAAAAACAGCTAACGCAGGCTGTTTAATTCAAAATGCTGAAGCTCTGTGGTCTGCATAAGCACGGTGCAGTGAACGCAGGGGATTAGGCCTGGGCTGGAGTTGATCAGACATGTGCTAGCACACAATGGTTTTAACAAGCACGTTAAGCACCCCGGTTCATAGTTGCTCTCTCTGGAGTGTCGTGTTGCAGAGGATCCTGAGGCTGTATCTGAGCCCAACAGGGAAAAGGACCATGATTAGTGGCAATATCCACATGGACCCGGCGTAGAAGTGTGGTGGCACGTGTCCCATTTACATAACATCTGAGTTACACACTGGCATTAAAAGCTCTGGATCTGGAAAAGTAGGTTGAACTCTAATCATGGAAAGCTCTTAGTGTTACATTGAAGAATCTGGCCTTTATTTTGTGGAATTTTGTGGTTCATTTGGTCAGAACAGTGGTTCTAAAAATATGGGATGTAAATGCCTTGAGCAGAATTCGTACTCTCCATTTGCCAGAGGAACTGCACAGCTCCCGTCCCTGTTGTCTTGTGCTCAGTCATGTCTCACATTTAAATTTCCTGAAGGTCTTTGAGTTTTCAAGCTTGTTTTAGGTAACAGAGAACCGCTGTTGGATTGAGAGCTGGAAAATGACTTTATCAGAAGATATTTTAAGAAGATCATTCTTGCAGGGATGTGAAAGTTGGATTGGAGAAAGAAAAAAAAAAAGAGTAGAAGCTACAATACTAGCTAAGAAGTATAGGAACTCTCCATGTAAGAGTTATACATATCTAAATTAAAACTGCAGAAATAGAATAGAAGAGACAAGCTAAGTGATGTCACAGAGGTGATATCAAGGCTTAGCTTAGGTGTAGGGGATAGAGAAAAGAGAGACTCAAAAATGTTTTTTATTTTTTTTTAATTTCAGAATTTTACAGGGGTACATTTTGGTTACTTGAATTACTTTTGTACAGTTTGAGTCAGAGTTATAAGTGTGCCCATCCTGCAGATAGTGTACATTGTACCCATTAGGTGTGAATTTACCTATCCTCTCCTGCCCTCTTCCACCTGCTTGATTTCCGTTGAATTTTACTACCGTATGTGTGCACGAGTGTTGATCATTTAGTTCCAATGTAACAGTGAGTACATGTGATGTTTGTTTTTTCCATTTTTGTGATACTTCACTTAGGTGAATGGTTTCCAGCTCCATCCAGGTTGTTACAAAAGGCATTATTACTAGTTCACCATTTTTTAATGGCTGAGTAGTACTCCATGGTTTACGTATACCACATTGTATTAATCCACTCACGTATTGATGGGCTCTTGGGTTGTTTCCACATCTTTGCAATTGTGAATTGTGCTGCTATAAACGTTTGAGTGCAAGTGTCTTTTTTATAAAATGAGACTTCAAAGATGATATCAAAGTTTTAAAACTCAAGGACTGGAGAGAAACTGCTGGTCCTATTAACAGAAATAGGGAATTCAAATAGAGGAACAAATTTAGGCATGTGGGGAGGAAGGAGATGAGTAGATGAATTTTCTAATAGGACCCAGTTGTTTTTCTGATTATGCCACTGTTACAGATGGACTCGCTCACAACACAGCATTTCCCTGAAAAACACTGTGAGTTGGACATTGTCTCCCGTCCTGTCTTTCCCAAGACTGATGGAGGACATCCAATTAGGACAGCTGGCTGGGTTAAAGGTTTAGTCTGTGGCCATGGAATAAAGCCAAATTAACTGGGATGGAATCCGTGTCCTTGACCAGCAGAGCAAAGGACTAACTGGTAATCAGCTTCAGCCATTTCTGCTGTAACATCTAATCAGATATTGGCTTCCTATCCTCACCCTTTTGCCAGCTGGATGGTCACCTTGTCTTACTGCCTGACCCAGCTATGGGCAGATGTCACACTGAACTTGTTCATCCCTCATCTCTCTTTTCATCTCATCTCTCTTGACCAAGGGCAGGGATTGATCAGGATGCGTATGGCAGGGAGTGGAAGTTTGGCAAGGTCAATAAGGCGGTGTGTGCACTGTCATGCTGAATGCCTTGTCGTGCACTCTGCCCATCTGTTCTGAGTCCCGCTTTATGAAGCCAAACATGGAGTTTGCTAACAATAGTTCCATCCCCCACCTAACATTCTCTCATAGATACTCGATGCCAAGTCCAGCTCTCATTTGTTGAGTCCTGGTTCAGTTATCTTATTGATTAATTTGGTAGTTTGATATAAACTTTATTACTTCTCATAATTCCATGGGTTGGCTGGGCTCAGACGGATGTCTCACAGGACTCTCATGCAGCTGCAGATGGGGCTGGAACATCCACATGCTTCATTCACACGTCTGGCAGCTTAGAAAGGACAGCTGAAAGCTGGGCTCAGCTGGGCCACTGATGACTGCGTCTCCTGCTCTCACCGTGTAGTCTGGGGGCCTCTTTTCCATCCAGCCTCCTCACATGGTCTCTCCTGAAAAGTAGTGGGGTGTTTTACATGGCACCAGGGATTTCCAAAGCACAAAATCAGAAGCCTGCGGTGCCTTCTGATGACTTAGACCCTGAATAGGTGCATCACTTCTGCGTTGCTCTATTGGTTTTGTTGGGTCATAGAGCCAGCCTAGATGGGGAGTTAGGAAAGGACTATGTAAATGTGAATTTGGGGAGGCACAATTCACTGAAGGACATCCAATGACTTCCTGCCTCTCTGAGAGTAAAGTCCTGTGAGGTCCTCTGTGAACTATCTCCTATACCCTCACCTCAGCTCTAGCCTTCCTCCCTCCCTCCTCTCTAGCTATACTGGCCCCCCTTACTTTCCCTCTGTGGGCTGGAAGAAGGCATTCAGGGAGGTGGTGCTGGGAACCTGAGCAAGTCCTGCCAGTTAGGTAGGAATCATTTAGGAAGGCAAGCCATGGTAAGGGAACCCCAAGAGAGGAAGAACATTTAAGAGCACTGAGGATTTTGAAAACTGCCAATTGTATGATTAGAACATAGAATAGTTACTGGGATATTGTAGGTCAGGCTAAAAGACACAAGCAGGAGCCAGATCATGAGAGAAATTATATGCCAAGCCAAGGAATTTCAGTTTGGTTTCCTAGACAATGAAGGGTTATAAGCAGGAACAATTTGATCAGATTTGTAGTTAGTAAGAGCACGCTTTCTAGACACTCTAGAAAGTGAACAGATTAAAAATAAGCAGAGAGACCAATTAGAATGTTATTACCAAAGGTCATGGTGAGAGTCTTGGTAGGGCTGTTGCTAGGGTGTGTGAGTCTGTGGGCAAATATTTGGAGGGGGGGATGTTTATATAAATAATTTGATTTGAAATATATCACAAAATTTATGGGCCCATGAAAAATTATTAACTGATAAAAATTTAGAAAATGAGTAAAATAAACGTTCAAGTAATTTTTTTCTACACAATCGGTGCGATTGAAAAAATGCTTTATAATGTCAGGACCCCATTTGCTTCTGTTCAGGTCTAGGAAGTCTTTCTTCATGCTCCTTCTTGTTAAATATGCTGTCCCTGGCTAGTTTGTATTTCCCACTGCAAGAAAAAAGTAACACTGCAGTTATTACTCACAGTGCCATGGCTCTTTGCAAGGCACTTGTATAGAAACAATATAGGTCTTTTTGCTCTTGTAGTTTCCTAACTCCAGTGATTTTGTGCTGTTACATCCTTGCTCACAAAGTGACATCATTCATCAGGACGCCTGTGAATAACTGGCTTCCAATGCCTGACTCAGATATTGTCATGGTGCTTCGTTGATAGTGACCTCAAATGCAAGTCTTACCCAGGGCATGCAGGAAAATATGAGCAATAATTCATTTTCTGATCATGTTAAATTTATTGCTCAGAATTTTATACCATAAATGTAAGATAACACGTTCCAGTTATGCCTTCTCTTGAACTCTTTAAGCCATAATCACTGCATTCCCAGAATATCATCTCTTTTCATGTTGGACACACTCCTGCCTTCCACATTGGCCACCGGCAGGGAGGAGAGGGGAGGAGCCTACAAGCCTAGCAGGAAAAGTACAGTCCCACTCACCCAAGGAATATCCAGCCCTGGTCTGGCAGAGCTTACAACCAACCTGGGAGGGCACAGTGTCATCATATCAATCAGAGGCCAGAGAGGACATTGATCAGAGGGCCTGTTGCCTTTGTGCAGCAACAATCTCATGGAGCTCTCAGAAGAGACAGGCCTGGTCACCCCTAGAGGACTCCCTGACATGTGGTACACAGCCTGCAAAACTGTGGCATGACCACCCTGGGTGCCAACGGCAAGGGGTTCGAGGCAAAGGACTCCTGCTACCACTCTCGATACCACTGGGTGCCGGAGAGCAGAGATGGCACTGTAGGGGAGCAAGGACACTCAAGGGCCAATGCGCAGGGCTGCACATGTGGCCCAAGTTCACACATGGGCAGTGGTCTATCAGTAGCCTAAAGCCCTGTCCTCTTCTTATATCTGTTGTGTTGATAACCCCAAATCAGAATGTCAGCACCACTCTAGCAGCCCAACCTTTTGCATAATCTTGTGAAAAAAACACCCGTTGGCCAGTAGGAGCAATCTGCCTGTTGGGCTGCCATCCTGAAACTGGGCCCTGGCCACAGGACCCCAGAACAACCCCATAGAGGCACAGTCCAGAGTTCCTTGAGGCAACTGTTGACCACACATGCCAGGTAGAGCTTCAGGGAGCATTCTGAAGAGGAGAAACAGGGACCAGGAACCATGTGGGCTGCGGTTCCCCGACTGGATGGAACTGCAAGACCAGCCAGTCCCAGGCACTGGAGGGGACTTAGGAAATTTCGAGGCCAGCACTCTGAAACACGAGGCTCCCTTTGCCACAGGGCCTTAGTCAGGTACCCTGCTGGCCCAGTCTAAGGGTGGCACTAGCAGTGTGAAGGAACAGGGGGTTGGAGAGCTGGGTGTTCATTCCAGCTACTTCTAGAAGATGCTCAGGGAAATGATCCATAATAATGATTTCCAATCTATCTCTGACTTAAACATATATATTTTTAGCACATCTTATAGTAAACACCAATATACAAAGTAGCTACTAGGCCAGATGTGGGGTTGAAGTCGGGATGAGAGTTCAGAGCCTTGCAGATGGCCTGAATTCAAGACCCCAGGACACCTCTGTCTCCATAAAACCTTAGAAAAACCCTGGGGCTCTAAGGAACGCAGTTTGAAAACTACACATCTAAAGAATGTGCACATAGGCTAGTGGTGGAAATGAAGGCTGAGTCGTTCACCCAACTGTTAGTATTGCCAATATCCACTCATATTTCCCACATAGCATTTTCTGCTCTGCTTTGAAAGTTTGTTGAAAAACTTAGGCCGGTTTCTTAAATCTTGTCAGTTTCCTTTTTACCTTTCAATCCAATTCACATCTTTATTAAGTCTTCGCAGTTCTCTCCTGCTTCCCACTGCCTTCCACAAGATCATAACAAAATTTTAGAAAAATAAGTTGCTGTATTTACAAACAATTTATAATGACTCAAAAAAAGTTAAAAAGAAAGAAAAATACTAAAAGAAGAAAAATAGTCTACCCAAATCCTTATAATCCTAAATGAATCGGAACAAAGTGTGCCAGTGAGTGTCTCACACCTGTGCTTGGTTCTGTGTTGAGTGTGTTCCTGCAAGTCCATTTAAGACCCAGCTGGAAATTATTTATTTTCACTGGACAATCCTGTAATGTTTTTAAAAGAAAATCCCGTTACCAAATGGTTGCAGGAGGATTTCACTGGTTTCTAGAAAAAAACAGTAATGCTCTTGTGTCTTGAACTCGAATGACTGACAACAAAGGAGGCCAACCTCGGGTGCCCTCACCGCCGACATAAAAGGGCTGCTTTGAAATTCCTGCCAACTAGTCGACAGTATTTTCATTATTTCTGTGAAGCCTGACACTGAAATCTTTTAAAGGAGCAATAGTTGTGTCCCATCACCAGGCTAAATTAGCTGAAACAGTGCGTATTCTACTTGTCCCAAGGCTAAAGGTTGATGACCTACAGAAGTGAGTTCACTGAAGATGCAGAAAGGAAACCCAAACAGGTTGTAATGATATCAGCTCAACCCTGACCTCGGAAGAAAACGTGAACAACCAAGAGGAGCCTCTGTTTCAGTGGCCTGCAAGTGAAGGCCTGGCTAGACATTGAGGAAGGGGGGAAGAGACCAGAGAACAAGAGTCAGAACAGGGGTAGGGTCTGTTCCCCCGGGAGATGGAGGAAGTTAAGAAAAGCGGAACTGTCACCCCATCACTTTTCTCTTTCAGTGCTTGCAGGGTGATCAACGAAGTTTTCAATCTTATCATTGAATCAGCCCCTAACTGCTCATCCATCAGGGCGGAGCTCATTGTCACCTCCTCTCAAGCCTCCTTGTTCCCTTCATTCAGAATTTAGCTATGTTACTGCCATGTGCTTTAAACCTTGTCCTTACACTTAATGCCTTGCACTTTACCCTGCCGTGTATTTTGATCCTGGTAAACATGAGTCCTGGCTTATCTATGCTTGATTCTCCGACAACGTCAACACAGTATTTGACTTTTCTGGATTTTCTGAACCTTGGATGTTAATTGAGAATTCCACATGCTTGCTGGATTTAAAAACAAATGAACGCATGTTTATTGGCCATTTTAATGGCCTCTTTTGTAAAGTATATGTCTCTATCTTTTGTTCACTTTTTCACCTGGCTTTTTCTTATGGATTTGTAGGGTTCTTTATATATTCTGGATAAGAATCCTTTATTGGTCATAAACATGGCAAATATCTTTTCCTACTCTGTGGCTTCCCTTTTCATTTTCTTAACAGTGACTTTTGGTGCAAAGAAATTTCTAATTTTATGAAGTTCAATTTATCATTTTATTGATGGCTAGTGTTCTTTGTGTCCTAAGAAATCTTTTCCTAGCTCCAAATCATAAAGGTATTTTCCTAAATTTTCATCTAGAAGAATTGTTTTCCCTTTCACTTTTAGATAAATGAAAAAGTGACCAGCTTTTTTGTGAAACAGCTGTGTAAATATCCACAGCTCTGAAGGTCACCATCACCCAGCCTCGTTTTACAAATACATAATAATGCCCTGTGTAAGCTCTCAAACACCTCTAATATCTTAGAATACTAGTCAGGAAAGTTCGTATCACTTTCCTACACTCTACTTACTTCCCTTGAGGCCCTTTGAACAAAAAGCTAGACTAAAAAAGGCAGAAATTACAGATAGTCAAAAAACCTTTGGTGTTAAACAGTGTCAGGCTTAAATTCCAGTCCTATTTTTCAATTGTTTATGTCTTAGAATAAGCATTTCATTGCTTTCAGCCTTGGTTTCCTGATCTGGAAAATGGGCATAATAGTATTAACAGCTAAGCTTTTTGAATGTTTGCCGTGTGCCAGACTCTATGCCAAGAACTTCACCCCCTGATCTCATTTAATCCTCAAAATGACTCTATTATGAATGAACAGTTAGTATCATTTTTTCTTCACAGATGATAAACAGGTGAATCCAGGGTATAAGTCTGGGCAGACTGTCCTCAGGGCTTACATATGTAAACACCATGTATACTTCCTTCCTATAAAAAAAATCAAACGCTCTGTCCTGGCAGGAATATGAAATAAGCCTGTTAAGTGCTTAATATTAGGGTTTGTGAGTATAATGATAATCAAATAACTAATTTCTATTATTCTCATCCCCAGGCACTTTGAATGTTAGAGCTAGAATCCTTAGCCACTTCAGGAAATGACATAGGAATTCTTTTGGGTTACTGGTATCAAAATCATGAAAGTCCTGTATTGGTGTGATTAAGGTTGGAAATACTGATTGCACAACCAGTATTATAATCTCAGTTAATTAATTAATCTTCCTCCATGCTTCCCTCCCTCCCTTCTTTCCTTGCCTTCCTCCTTTCTTTCATCCAGCAAATATTTATTGAGTGCCTACAATGTGCAAGCCTTGTTGGTAACACAGCAGTGAACACAATAGGCAAATTCTCTGCCCTATGGGGATTTCATTATAGTTTCATTGTCCAGTCTATATAATAAATAAATCAGTAACTAGTAACACTTAATAAGTGCTATGAAGGTAATTAATGTAAGCTAAGAGTAGGGAGTGAGAAAGCAGTGCAGCGAAAGGATCCATTTATAGACAGGCAGGTCAGGGAAGGCCACTGTGTTGAGGTGACATTTGATTAGACACTAAAAAAAATGAGGAGGGAAGTCATAAGGATATTTGGTGACAGAGCATGACGAGGGGAGGGAGCAGTAGTTTCAGAGGCCCCAATGTGGGGGTGTATTAGAAATATTCAAGGAACTGCAAGGAGGCCAGTTTGGAGTGGAGTGAGCATGTAGTGAGTATTAACTACATAGAGGTGGAGTTTCAGACTACTGTCGTAAGATAATCGACAAATGAGTACCATTGGCTAATGGGTGATAGAATTTCACTAAACAAATGACTTTGCATAGTACCAGTGAGTTTCCAATGAGACTTGAGAATAGGTCTTGTTCTGACCACATGTCAAAATGAACATTCCCCCCGATGGATTCAGAGCATTTCATCAAGATAGCTCAAGTAATAACATGAGTGAAGACAAGTCTGGGCCAAAAGGATGTAGCCTATCAAGGATGATGGGGCTTGATGGAATAACAGGAATATTGCTGTTCTAAGAAGCAATATGATTAGATTTCAGGTCTAGACTCTTCCAAAAATAACACAGACAGATAAGTGCATCAGGTCAAGATTTTAATTCAGAGAGTAAGATGAGAATAAGTATTTTGCGAATAAGAACAAGAATAAGTGTTCTTGTTGAAGGTTAACCTGTACTGCAGAGTACATGGTGAGATCTGATATATTTGGCAGTGCAATCATCTTCAATGTCTTTGGTTCATTCCCTAAAACAGAGAAGGAAACACAAATGAAGAAGTAGTTGGGATTTATCTGGATTTCATGTTTCCAAATGCAGCATATGCAGCTCTTACTGCCTCAGTTAGCCACAGCCCAAGGCTGGAGGGATTATCTTTTTCTCCAAAGTAGTAAGTAAATAAATGGCTTCAGTTGTATCCTTTACACTGCATTCTGAGGTAGGGGATGATTGTGATCACAAGAAGTCTTGTTCCACTTTAATTTACTCAACCATCACTTCATAAACCATCCACTAGTTTTGCCATGAGCAGCTCAGAGTTCTACCTTCCTGCTATACTTTTGTTCTTCCCTCAAGAACAGGATCAAAGGCAAGAAGAGTCACTGAGCCAGGTATCTGGGAAATACAGTCTTAGTGGAAGGCTTTACATTAGTCTGTTTGGAGAACAATGTTCTACTGACACTGACTTTTTGGGCACTTTTCATCCCAAGAGGCCAAGCAAAATAGGTCTGGGTGTTCAATCTATTGGATAATGGGTCAAAGGTAAAAATCAGGGATGCCGTTGGCCAGGAGATGTTCACAGCTCCTCCCACTCCTGCCACATCCCTTCATTTCACTCCCAACAGGGAAGGGTGGCTATGCTGTAGGCTCCTGGATGCCTTTTCTTTTGCAGAGTCAAAGCCTGAGACAAAAGGCCTAAGCTCAGACTCATCAAGGCAAAATACATTAATCAAGTTGCATGTGGTCTACTTCAGGTCCCAAGAGTCTGCATTGGGGCTTGGGCTAGAGCCAACTAAATAGCCCATGCTTCTTGGCCTATCATCATTTTCTGTGATTCTATTTTGCTGCAGGACAGAATTCAGGTGTGCAGGGTCCCTTGGCAATCAATCCCTCTGACTCCCTATATTCCTAATACATGGCACAGATTTGGTGGATCAAGAAGGTACATTTACTGGAAACAGCATTTGAGGAGTAGAGGTCCTAAGAGAGTGGGGAAGCTCTTGTAGGATTTGGTATTGGTAGAAGAGATTTCTTTTGGGTACCAGTTTGTCCAGGACTTAAAATGCTGGACCAGCAAAGAGTCGTGAGGGCCAGGACAAGCTCATCGGTCAGCTCTGCCTGATGGATCTAGAGACTCCAATTGCTGCTTCTCTGGAACCTCAGCCAAGGAAGTCAAGCCAGGAGGATGAGATCACTGTCGCCTTATTAATGTCCTACGTGTAACAAAAGTGGGCGGTGAGAAGAGCTCTCTTTCCAGAGAACACTCTGTCTTAATGCTTAGTCAAACAAGGACAAGTACACTTAGAAATGTGTGACATTCCAGCAGAAGGCATGTACAGGTTCATAATCCTTTCTCTGCAATTACAAAACCCAAAAGGCTCTGAAAAACAAAAGCCTTTTTGTCAGTGTGGAAAGAAAACTCATGTAGTAGAAAAAACAGTTCTGACTACTAGTTGTATCTCAGAGCTCCTACCTAGCTCTACCACGTATGCTGTGTACATTTTTGTTATTTTGAAATTTGGGGTTACTGTCATATTTCCAAAAGAGTTAAGGCTGCTTCCATAAGTAACAATGAAGAGAATGAAATGAAGAAAAAAAAGTGTCTGTTGTAATCAATAATAAAGTAAGGAAAGTTATTACAGAAGAATGATCATGGTGTCTGTCTTGAAAAACAGTATCAGAATCAAAACAATATATAACTTAAAAAACAGAAGGGCAAGTTATGGAAGATTTACAGTGCAATGATGACCAAGAACTAGTGGAAACTAGGAAAACATTGTAAAGGGCAAAGAATGTAGATCATGATGATGTGTTGATTAAGTATATTTGACAATCAAGTGAACATATACCATCAATTTGTTAGACATGAAGCAAGCTGTAACATGTTACAAACACTGAACATTGAAAGCAAGTGAATATTTAGAAGGTTGCTGTATTAGGGTTCTCCAGAGAAACAGAATCGGGAGGAATTAGAGTTTTCCAGAGAAACAGAATCATATATATATTTTTAAAAGTAAAATATTTTAAAAATAAAATATTTTATTTTGAGGGTTTGTCTCATGTGATTGTAGGGGCTGGTAAATCCTAAATCTATAGGGCAAGTCCATAGGATGGAAAGTCAGGCAGGATTTCTATGTGATAGTCTTGAGGCAGAATTCTTTTGTCTCCAAAAAATCTCAGGTGGTTTTATTAATGCCTTCAACTAATTGGATGAGGCCCACCAACATTATCCAGGGCAATCTCCTTTACTTAACTGGTTGTAAATGTTAATCATATCTACAAAATACTTTTACAACAACATCTAGACTAGCGTTTGACCAAACAACTGGTCATAGTCTAGCCAAGTTGACACATAAAATTTAACCGTTATAGATGCCTACAGAATTCAAGAGCATCATGTTATAAAATATCTTAAAAATCTGTAACAAAATCACTCCTGTTAATGTTGAAATAATTAAAATATTTACAAACTTGTTAAAATAGTATCTGATGTAAACCTTAGCCCTGAACCTATTTATAATTTTGGTGATAAAACTCTATATTGGTATTAATGTTTTACCGCCACCACATGTAAAAGAAGAATTATCAGCAATGACTCATGAGAAAGCACCAACAGGTTTTAACAACACTAAACACAGGTGGACTGTTCTTGGTGTGTAGTGCTGTAGTAACACACAAGGTAAAAAATTGGCAGTGCCTGGGGCAGCCTACATCCAAGAAATCTGAAAGGTGTAAGCAATTTACCTGTGCAATAGTAGGCAAACAGGAAAGTATGAGTAATTAGAGAAATATTTTATGATGACTCAACAGGCACTTTGGACCAGCAATGTGGGCTGATTGTAGACAAGCTAAAGTAGAAGAAAACTTAAAAGTTGCGCTGCTCCTGGACCATGACTTTGCAAACTCTCCCCCTGAACTTCGTGCAGGTTTTCAGTTTTTATCTTCCTCCCTACATGACATTGGTAGTGTAGCCTGGGACCAAAGAAGTTCATAGACTATGAAGAGCAAATATAAACACTTCTTTCTAAACTGTGTGTTTGCATCAGTGAACAGAGCCCCAGGAATCTAAGACTTCCTGAGAGAGCTTACTCTCAAGGATACCTTTTAGGTGCTGCCAATGCTCAGAATAATATTGTTTTTTTTTTTGTTTTTTTGTTTTTGTTGAGACAGAGTCTCACTTTGTTGCCCAGGCTAGAGTGAGTGCCGTGGCGTCAGCTTAGCTCACAGCAACCTCAGACTCCTCGGCTTAAGCGATCCTACTGCCTCAGCCTCCCGAGCTGGGACTACAGGCATGCGCCACTATGCCTGGCTAATTTTTTCTATATAGATTTTTAGTTGTCTGTATAATGTCTTTCTATTTTTAGTAGAGACGGGGTCTCGCTCTTGCTCAGGCTGGTCTCAAACTCCTGACCTCGAGCGATCCACCCGCCTCGGCCTCCCAGAGTGCTAGGATTACAGGCGTGAGCCACCGCGCCCGGCCCAGAATAATATTGTTAAATGCTAGGCACAGACTTTTTCTGCTCTGATGTTGGAAAATGAAACTACCAACAAAGGCTCAGAAAGATTTGGGGTCATTAATGAAAAAACAATTATATTAATCTTATTACGCTAAGTATTTATTGGCCATGTTAGAAAAAGCTGATAGTAGGGAAATATTCATCATTGATAGTAATGCAGTTGTGTATTTGAGTGAAGGGGAAGTTGTTGAAATGTTGCCAATACAGCTAATCCTGAGAATACTAGGAGTGATGATGATATTATGAATATAGGTGAAAAAAATCACCATAGACGATCTGGTGATGGTTAATGTAGTAGTTCATAGCTAGCCTGGAATAACAGATCCCTGACATTTACTCAGAGAAAAGTTGCTTAGACAAAAATTCCATGTTAAAGGAACAAATGACAAGGGAGAGTGTTTTGTTTTTATTTTTTTTATTAAAATACTTCTTTAATCGACATCATTTCTTATGATTCTGTGGGTTGCCTGGGAGGTGTTGCTGATCTTACCTGGGCTTGCTTGTACAGGTGCATTCAGATGAAAATCTAAGTAGAGCAGAAGTGTCCAAGATGGTATCATTCACATGGAAGGGCAGTCAGTGCTGGCTCTGAGCTTGAGCATCTCCGTTTTCATCCATGTAGCCTCTCATCCTTCAGTAGGCAACACGGAGCTTCCTCTCAATATCTTGGTCTCAGGTTTCAACATGGTAAAGGTGAAAAGCCTCTTAAAACACAGCTCCAGAAGTTATACAGCATCACTTCAACACACTCTATTGGTCAAAACAAGTCACAAGAACAGCCAAAGTACAAGGAAGTGGAGAAATAGACTGCACCAATTGATAGGAAGAGAAGAAATGTCAAATTTGTAAAGGAGCAGGGGAGGAATTGTGACTATATTTGTAAATAATCTACCATATGTCCTAATTTCCAGGACTCTTCATTCCTTTATGAAGATGGAAGTTTCTACCTTGTGTCATTTTTGTTCTACCTGAAGAACTTTAACATTTTTTTGTAGCTCAGGTCCTCTAGTGATTAATTCTCTCAGCCTTTGTTTCTTGAAAAAGGTCTTTATTTTGCTTTTGCTTTTGAAGGATATTTTCACTACATAAAAAATTCTATGTTGACAATTTTTTTTTTTCTTTCAACACTATGAAAATGTCTTTCCTTTGTCTTCTGCCTAGCACAGTTTTTGACAGGAAGTCTTTGTAATTCTTATCTTGTTTTGCTATATGTGATATGCCCTTTTTTCTCTGACTGCTTTTAGATTTTTCTCATCTCTAACTTTCATCAATTTGATTATGATATGCCCTGATGAGGTATATGTATATGTCTTGCCTAGGATTCACTGAACTTCCTGAATTCTCATGGATGATAGAAAGAATTCCCAGCTCTTCCACTTACTGGTGGAGGGTCAGGCAAGCCTCATCTCCAAAATGATGATAATGACAGTGCTAATCTCAAGGATTATTGTGAGGATTTGATGTAATGACCCTTATAAAGTGCTTAGAACAGTGTTTTCTCTGTAGTGGGCTCTCAATAAATGTTTAGCAATTGCTATCACTATTTTGTTACTGATATGCAAGGCCAGGAAGAGTAGAAATTACTTTGTGCTTTTCCATTAAGATGAAATTGTCTCTGTTTGCAGGCAACATGATCTTATATAGAGAAAACCCTAAACACTCTACCACAAAACTATTAGAACTAATAAACGAATTCAGTAAAGTTGCAGGTCACAAAATTAGCATACAAAAATTAACTGCATTTATATACACTAATAAACTATCTGAAAAAGAAACCAAAGAAACAATCCCATTACAATAGCCTTTTAAAAAACACTTAAGAATAAATTTAACCAAGGTGAAAGATCTGTACACTGAAAATTATAAAACAGTGATGAAAGAAATTGAAGAAAACACAAATGGAAAGATACCCCATGTTTACATATTGAAAGTATTATATTAATATTGTTAAAATGTTCATACTATCCAAAGTGATCTACAGATTCAATGCAATCTCTATCAAAGCTCCAATGACATTTTTCGCAGAAATAGAAAAAAAAAACCCATGAGAGTAAAAAAAAAAAAGAAAAAAAAAATTCTAAAATTCATACGGAACCACAAATGACTCTGAATAGCCAAAGCAATCTTGAGAAAAAACAAACAAACAAAAAAATCAAATCACAGTATTTGATTTCAAAATACAGTATAAACCTGTAAGTAATCAAAACAACATGGTACTGGCACAAATACAGACATGTAGACCAGTGAAACAGAATAGGGAGCCCAGAAATAAATCCATGCATTTACAGTCAACTGATCTTCAACAAAGGTGCCAAGGACACACAATGGGGAAAGGACAGTCTCTTTAATAAGAGGTACTGGGAAAACTGGATATCTACATGCAGAAGAGTGAAATTAGACCCTTATTTCACACCATATACAAAAATCAAGTCAAAATGGATTGAAGACTTAAATGAAGGTGGATCTGGCAAGAAGGAAACTCCCTAAGAGTCCTCCTCCCCGTCCCCCTCCCAGCCACTTTGCACCTGTCTATGGAGCTCCACTTTTGCTCCCTCAAAGGCGAACACGCACTTTCTTCCTTCCCTTTCACTGCACCTGTAGCTCTCAAAGGACTTCGCATTCACCAAAACTAGGAAGAAGAATGGAGGAATAAAAAGCAACTCTTCCAAGAGGCAGCTCTTCAGAACATTGTGTTTCTGATGATGAACTTTCTCTCTTTGCCCAGAGATGGGTGCCTACCTAGAGAATCTCCAGAAAATTCATGAGTGACCCTTGATATCTGCCTACCATAATTACCATTGTTAAATGAAATTTATGGGAGACCATTGTTTTGGACTGATTCCTACATTAGGCCCTAACAACCAGACCATACTGGAATGGAGTCACTTGTGCTAGGTGCCACATAATCAAACAATTTAGATATGGGACAGTTTTCCAAAAAACAAGAGATTCACAGCAACTGATCCACAGAGACCCCGTCAACCTGTGCTGACATGATAAGTCCCCTCTGCATTAGCCCCTATAAAGAAAGTTACCTGAAATAACCTGACATGAGCCAATCTACTTTTTACACTACGTTGTTTACTTCTTCCTCCTCAAGCTACCTTACAAAAATCGACTGATCTGCCACAGGCTCTGCCTGGCGGAGTGCCTTTCTGTTTCCCAGATGGGATGCTGCCCAATTCATAATCACTAATAAAAGCCAATTAGATCTTTAAACTCAATTTGTTGAACTCTTGTCCTTTGACCTCATCTACCCCATCACCTGAGCCTAGCACCACATCTCCCCACTTCCCTGGGCTGCTTCATTATGTTGCTAAAGCCAAGTGGGTCACATGGGCCCTGCAGTTCACGTTTGCTTCATGCACTGAACTTGGTGGCTCCTACCAGGGCAAACAGGGAGGCAGAAAGATACTCTTCCCCCCAAATTCTTTATCTGCTCACAAATGACTTACATTTCTGGCATTTCACTAAGCCATCCAATCTGCAATCAGTTATTATCATAAAGTAAACACTTCTGAGATAGTGTTTAAATTCATGATAAAGTTCAAATAAATTATAATATATCTCGAGTGCAGATTTTCTTGGGAGAGTTTCGTACAGAGTTTTCATCAACAGTTTTCCTAGAGTTTGAGATATTTCTCTTGTTATAAGACCAATCTGTGCAATAACAGTTCTGTAAAAATGTGGCTACAAATTGCCCTCTATTCTGTGCTCCGGAATGCTCTGACTTAGGTGTCAGGAGAACAGCCACAGAGCAAGGTGACAATTGCCTGAAAGGACCTCTGCCATTACTTCAAACCCGTGTCGGGTCACTTCCTGTACCACACTGTCATTGTCTCCCCCAGCTTTACAGATGGCCTATACAGCATTTCCTGCTTAAGTCTCCCCTACCATCTGCGAGGGTTGCATGGGATGTTAAAGCTGAATTCCATAGAAGGAGCAGCAGTATAGAAACATAATTATTACTTCCACTGGGGTTTTTAATTTGTTTTAATGACTTCTAAAAACTTCAAAATTATATATGTGACTCACACTATATCTCTACTGGGTAGAATTCTAGTCATTTTTTTAAAAAAGAAATACAGATGTACAATTAAAAAATAGTTAAACTTTGGGGGATTACTAACAGTCTACATCCTTTCCCTTAAGCCTCAGTTTTCTCTGTATAAGCAGCTTAAATTACCCTTTCATTTACTGAAGATCAAAAACTTCACTATTTTGAGGATTAAGGAGAGCAAAAGAGGGTCAGAGAAAGGAGACGGTCCCTGCCAGCAGTGTCCTTGTCACATGCTGGGAAATGAGTTGGCCAAATGGTACTTACAGTTTGATGTGTGAAAAGGAAGAAAACAAGCCATTTTTTTAACCCCAATATCCTAATATCTCTCTCTTCTAATCTCTCTATCCTCTGTCTTCTAGAAAGTTGGGAGAATTGGGGCTGGGACGTTGCAAGACCTTTGGCAGGGACTGGAGTGAGGTCCAGAGCAGCTGGTTCCTCAGAATAAGTAGGTAAAGACAAATGCAATCACATAGGGAGTAAGCATTTGCTCATACTCAGTAGGTAGTCTCAGTCTCAGTCAATAGAATCCAGAGAAAGTCAAGGCGGTGAGAAGGAAATTATGGAAACTTTTTTTTCACAAAGAACAAAGGGCAGAGTGAACAGATGACCACACCAGTCTCATGATGGATGCTGAACAAGATAAGATATTCAGTAAGACCTATCCCCCGTGGCAAAGTTGCAGTACCAAAGTTACTTTTCTTGAAGCAATGAGTCTTACATGTTCTCTCTTACTGTTCACATGTTGTCATTTTCCATTAAGAAGCAAATGATGCATAGAGATTATGGAGACACTTCTTGGCCTCCTACAGATAATGTGCAGATAATATCCAACATCTAAAAGTGTATCATTCATTTATTTCTGCAGAGACAATATTCTTGTATTGTACCAGTGACATCTCTTGGGAGGTATTATGACTTCCAGAAATTTTTTTTACAGATAAATATGGATTCAGAGTTAATAAATGCCTAATATATCTTAGAACACTTTGGAAGAAGTAGAATTTTTTAATATTTTGCTTTGAATGTAGGTTCTCTACAGTTGGTATGTCTAAATACAGTATCAATGTGGAATCAGAAATTAAGAAAAACTTCCTAGGATATTTTAACCTACTGAAGATATCGTTGAAAAGTTATCATATTCAGATTTTAAGACTATATTATTTTCCTGGTATGTGATTTACTCTTTCTTCCCATGGTTTCCTTGTTATTTCAGGGTAAGATAGTTGTGTGGTTTTTTTCCTGACACCAAATATTTCATTCCAACACCAACAAATTTCCCAAATCTCTGGTGCCAACTGGATATCCAACAATTCAATCCTAACACTAACTACCCAGAGTTGAGCAGACCCCACAGGTTAAGGGCTCAGTGCCACAAAACTCACCCTTCTTTCAGTGTCAGCCATATATGGAGTGCCCAGACTACCTGTACTTCTGTCTGGCTGACTACCAATGTAGGGGTTCCCATGCCTTCCCCTCATCATTTGATAATTCACCAGAATGACTTGCAGAACTCAAGAAAATGCTTTACTTCTGATTGCCAGTTTGTTATAAGGATAAAACTCAGGGGCAGCCATGGGAGCAATGTACAGGGCAAGGTATGAGGGGCAGGGAAACTGATTAAATCACTGGCCACTGATAACTGGACTCATCTCCAATTCCTTTCCCCTCCCTGAGGTGGGAGAGGGGGATGAGCTGAACATTCTAACCCTTTCTTTAATGAAGAGGTTGGTTTTTCTGGTGATCAGCCCCAGTCCTGAAGCTAACTAGGGTCCCACCACAGTCATCTAATTAGCATATAAACAGTAAATTCCAAGGGTTTTAGGAAGGAACAAAAAATACGTATTTTTTTTTATTAAATTCCAATAACATTGATGGTAAATAAAATAATATTAATCATTAACATTTGGATGTTAGTGTTCTGAGAACTGCATAGGTATTTGCTCATTGCCGTCTGATGGGGGCTGATCAGGGTGAAGGTGAATGGATAACTCTCAGATTCATAGGAATCAGCATTTTTAATCAGCATTCTAGGTGATTCTAATTCAGGTTGTCCACAGATTACTCCTTGAAGAGACAAAATACACCCTTAAAAGGAGTTTTGACACTGTTTTTCCTTGTCTAGTCCAACACTACAATAAGATCCAAAGGGATGTTTTTATTCAGATTCAGAAATGTCTCATTTATATTGTCTAAAGCGAATATATCTAATGTTTGTCAAAGATTTTATTCTAATGCTAATTTGGTGTCACTGAACTCAAGAGGCACTCAGACCCATTTGGTTTCTGAAATGGAGAGCAAAGTACTTGAAAATCTCTAGGGCCCTCATGACCTTGAGTTACACCCCTAGATATGGACCAAATATCTGAAAGCAGAGCTTCTCAGCCTTGTCAGTATTGACATTCTGGGCTGGATAATGCGTTGTCGTGGGCAGCTGTCCTGTGCACTGTAGGATGTTTAGCAGCATTTCTGAACTCTACTCCCTAGTTACCAGGAGCACACACCCCTTCCCCCAGTGTTGACAACCAAAAATGTCTCCAGGCATTGCCAAATATTCTCCAGAGGGCAAAATCTGCTCCACTTGGGAACCACTGGTCTAAAGGAAATAGGTGAGGCATCCTTTGATAACCACCCCCATCTTCTTGCTTCTCTCTTTTTGTTCAATGGGTTTGTGCCGTGGATACATATATGCAGCAGCAGAGTTCAGCTGAGTCTAGGGTCCATGAGAACAAACCCCTGGATCCTGCTCGGGCCCAACAGCTGCCTTCGGGACCACAAGTGAGAGTCCCAGTGGGGTGGGGTGGGGTCTTGGACCTTGCTGACTGCATTTCCCCCCAGAGTTTAAAGTAACCCCAAAATGTAGATGAGATCATTTTCACACACCTTCACCAACTGAAAGGTCCTGAATGAGACTGCTGCAAGGCATCAGCTTGTCACAGGGAACATCTCCAGGAGCGGTTCTCAGGCATTGTGAATGTGCGTGTGCTCCTCTGCACGCCTGTAACTATTGTTCCTGTCAGAAGCAGGACCTGGGACTTCAGAGGCTTCAGGGGGCCTGGTGGTGAGAGGAACACCAGCTTAGGAGATATTGCTAACATTACTAATAAGCAGTTTGTCTCGGGTTGTTGAGACTAGTCCAAACAGTTCTATTCTGGCAGAATGAATCCAGGTGGCCGTTCTACGTGGAGAAAATAAATAAGTAATCATGGATTTCTCTGCAGAGTCAGGAACTTTATGTGTGGCAAGGGGAAAGAAAACAGAAATAAAATCCTCTCCTCGCCTTTGCTGCCAAGAAAACGGAATATGTCCTCTTAGAATCTGCCTGGATGATTCTATTGCAACAGGATGATACACCAGTGGAAACTCCTTTCAATTTTTCAGTATGGAGTAAAAAGAGGCTTCCTGAAATTGTAATCATAAGGAGCTGAACAGGGACTCTCTCCCCTGACTGATGCTGGGCACACAGAGTTGGAGTAGGTGTTCTGTGACGTGTCCAGGAGGGAGGGCTACCAAAAAGACCCCTTTCCCTAAAGCTGCTCCCCCATCATTACCACTCCATATGAAATTAGTAAAATATTCAGATGAATGAAGTTACAGTTCTCATCTTGACCACAGCCCTTTAAAAAATTTAAATGTCCTTGGGAAGAGTAACAATTAAGATGACATCAATTGTTCACATTTTAGTGTGAATTAGTTTATTATCTGGCACAAAAATGAGGAATTAGCCTGGAAATTGAGACTTTGAGGGACATTTTTGAGGGAGATAGGAAGGAAGGGATGTTTGGGAGATATTTTAACACCAATCATCTAGAAAGAAGAGTCTGAAGCAAAAATTGTTAATAATTTCTTTTTTTTAATGCTTTATTGTTGCTGTTTTAAATTATAAATGTATCATATGATCAATCAAACAACATAGAAACATGTAAAGTAAAACTATGTTTAATCTCCTCCTCTCCCCATCCAGGTCCACTGCCATGTAAATCAGCATGAACATTCTGTTTATTGGCTTTCCATTGGGTTGATCGGATATGTTTTTCCTTGTTTACATAAACTCACATATGCATACATGGTATATAATAGGTTTTATTTTTTCATATTTTTTAAAATAAAAACAGTATTATCCTATATGCTTACCAATTTATCATGGCCTCAGACTGGCTGTGCTCTTGCACCCTTTTGCCAGGCTTTTTGGCAAGAGCCACTGGGGCAAAGTAAAACAGGAGTCTTCCTCCTGCCCTTCAGGAAAGTGGAGCAGAGGCACTTTCTACAGAGTTATGTAAACACAAAAAACCTCTCATCCTGTCCACTTGTCAGAATTCCCCTCTTAAGGCAAGGCAACTTAAATATTTTCTAGTTGCAGAGGTCACAAACTGAACTCACCCGTCAAGCCCCTACTAAGAGGAAACAAGGTCACAAGGTGGGGTAGGGGAGGGGCGATGAGGAAGGCACTAAGCCGGGCAGTGGTGACAGGTCCCACGTTTGGGGAAGGGAAGTCTCCCCACCTCCCTGCCTTCAGCGCCTCTCCACCTTGAAACTGTCCTCCATGTTATTTGTAAACAACTAAAACTAGGGGTCACGTGCCCGTTCTGTTTGTCCCAGTGTTCACTATGCTTCCTACCGTCTCAGGATTTATCACATTTCTAAAATTTTAAAATGGAAGTATTAGAGAAGCCACATTCCAACTGATACTGAGACTCTTCAGGTCTTAATCCCCTAACACAAAGCCAGATTTATTATATATCCTTACTAAATCACGGGCAGTGTGATTTTGCTCCCCAAAGTACATACCAGGCTTTAGATACTAGACAGTTTTCAAACTGCCTGCCTGGGCTCCCCTGTCACCCCCCAAAATATAACTAAATAAGTTCTAGAAATCAAGTAGCATAGTCCACTGTAGTTTGGGATTCCCGCACTTATTTCTGGCCCAGTATTGTAACAGGACATACCCTGATCTGAGAGGTCGGTCTCAGCCTCCTAGATTGTAAGTTTCTAGGATTCAGGGACTGTGTTTATTCATCTTTTTATTTCTAGCTCCCAGTACAGTGCCTTGCACTTAGTAGGCACTTAACAAATGTTGAAAAGTTGCTAAATGAGAACAGAAAAAAATGAAACAGGGAAGGAAACCAACATTTACTGAGCACCTACTGCATGCTAAGTGTAAGAAGTCCTCCACTTCTCCCTTAACTCTAAGGAAATAGTGGCGGCATCATGGTAAACAGTGGCTGGCATTCAGCCTCCACTCTGGGGACGCAGAGGGAGTGGGAGCAGTGGGGTCCATGCACATTCCTTCTAAACAGCACAATTTTATTCAGCACCAATAGATACTTTTCATGCAGGAATGTGGGTTCTGTGCTAAGAAATCTTTCTATTTTTCAAGAAAAGACAGGAATCCTTATTTTTATGTAAAACCTTCTGATTCTTAAATGTGCTATCAAATTTCATTTTGAAAAAACTAAAGGCCACACAATGTGTCTGTACACTACATTTGGCCCATGGTCAGTTTGTCATCCCTGCAAACTAATAATGTTTAAGGTAACATGAAATCCTGAGATTCTTGGAATATTTGCCTACTAGCATGGCTATAATCTAGTGTTTGCTTATAAATTTTAAATCCTGATGTTGAATGACAGTGCCCTGGGTTCACAAGCTCTCTAGCTTTAACTGTTAAACAAGGGAATTTATATGTGTTGGCCCTATTTTATTTCACTGCTTTTTGTCGTCATCATTGCGCCAGAGGCTTATCTGATTATTTTGTGTAACTTCGTCAGCCACAGGGTTGATTGATGACCACAGGGACATGGAAAGCCAGATAATTTTATTATGACTTTCAGCACAGAACTCAGCTCCCAGTGGGTTCAGACCAACTATGATGAATTAAAACCCTGTCCACGATGGTACACACATAGGCAGCAATATCTTGACAGTTCCAGCTTTAAATTATCTTTCTAGATGTTTACTCAGCAAAATTAGAGAAGCCCCATTTTCAGTGAAGGTCCTTTGACCACAGGGTACAAAATGACTGATAATAGAAGTTTTTATTCTTCTATAAATTTATTTCTTCTCTTCTTGATTTTGGTTCAGGAAAGCTGTTTTCTATTACCTGGAATTTAGGAAAAGTGACGCAGAAATCACAGATGTCTTCTCCCGGGAGGATATAGTGCTGACAGCCATGTCCTGGGAGGTTGTAATTGTTGATTTCTAGGGAACGATCAGGAGTGGCTTTGATCTTCTCTTCTCTGGGCTATAGAAAGAAACTCAAATCTGCTCCTTTCCTTTCTTGGGTTAGACATATTTGGGGGATTGTCATGCTTTGGTTTGGTTTTGACACTGGAATCGTCCCATTTGCCACATCTACAATTTTGGTGTGGTCTTAATATAATGTTGTACAGGAGGCTACTTGGCCAGTTTTTAGGGTTTTAGGACCTAGAGATACCTTTCTCTAGAAAAAAAGGAGACCCTGTGGGTCCATGTGATCCATCCTCTTTACCAGGAGATAATTAGGGCTAACAATAAACCCACAATAATGAACAGAGTGAATTTTCCTGAATGTGCCTACAGTATATTTCTTTCCTTCCTAACGTGATGTAGGGGAGGGAAGATGGCTTCCCTCCACCCTTCTAGGGTATTTGGCTGGTCAAATTAAATTGACATAAGACAGATTAATAGGAAAAAATAATTTTAATTACATACTATGCATGAGAGTCCCACAAAAAATATAAAACTCAAAGAGCGGCCAGAGGATTGAAGTTTATAAGACATTCTGAGCTACAGAAAGAAGGAGGAGCTTAGGGCTTCCAGGGAGTGGTGCAGACAAGTTATAGGAGAGTGAGGGGAGGAAATGTATGCTGATTAAAGGTTGCCTGTTTATGCGGATAGGAGTCTCTCAGGTGATCAAGGTTATGTCCAGAGCAACCTAATATAGGTTATATAATCTCTTCCTGATATAGATATATTCATTAATGAAAATTTCCTTTATAGATGTAAATTTCACTTATAAAAGGGCAGCTTTGTCTGTAGTTTCTCAAAATAACCAGCTAATAATCAGTATGCCAAAGAGGAATCTTTTGGGGTGGTGTGTCCTGAGCCCCAACAGTGACATGAAGTAAGCAGTGTTGGGAAACAATTCTCCAAAGTTCTCTTGGTTTCTGCAGGTATTGCGAGTTAGGTACTGACAGCTCTCTGTTCCAGACTATCTTCTCATGGACATTTATATAGTGAATAGCCTTGGAAGACAGAGTCTCTGCCACTGGAGCAAACATTAAATTTTCTGCAACTTCGGAAAACAGAGATAATGTCTGTCTCTCTCCAGAGTAAAGAACTTGCTCACTGCCCATTATAAAAGATTTGATTTACCTAAATTCAGAGTTCCTCTTCTGAAATAAAACCCACTTTGTACGTATGTGTCATCTGGCCTTCCTCGTGTTGCCCTGTGGGAATTATGGCTCTCAGGGAACTCATGAAAAATGCTGATACTCTGTCTACTGCTGTTGCTACAAGTCATAAACAATCCTTTGTCTCTGATCCAGGAGATTTGTATTCTGCTAGTACCCACAAAACCATGGTGGGCTAACTCATTAGGCTGCAAATAAAATAAAATTTCACACATTTGATTCTTGACTAGCAGTTGATTAAGTTTTCAAGAGGCTTAGGCCAACAAGCAAAGAAGAGGTTACCAAACTGGCTGGGGTGAGGGATCCTGCTTATACATGGGAAATTAGGTTGCTGCTCTGCAGTGGGGCAGAGACAACTATGTTTGGAACCCAGGAGAATCTCAAGGGGCACCCCTTAGAACTTGTGCAATAGTAAAAGTTAATGGAAAATGACAGAAATCATATAAAGAAAGGACAATTGAGGATTCAAACATTTGAGAGTAAAAATGTGGGCCATTTCACTATGGATGTTGAGAAGACACAAAGATAAAGACTGGCAGCTCTGTGTATTTTCTTCTTGGCTAATTTCTTTGTTCATCCCTCCTCCTTTTCTCTTATTGGTTAATTTTATAATACAGTCTTTAGATTATCCAATGCCAGTTAGAATTATGAGTAAATTAGAAAAGTTAACATCATCCAGAGATGGATACTGTGACCATCTGTCATAAATGAATATAATGCCTCCTGTAACTTTGTGCTTCCTATTTTGGGAGAAAGTGTTAGGGCATCTTCATTTGTATGATGGACACTTGTGTTTTGTCAGGCAAAAACATAAAGATATTAGTGTTGAGGTGTGGAAGTTCCAATATATACAAAAGAGTGTGTTTGTGTTCATGTGTGCTGGTAATTTGCCTATAATCACTCGACTCCAAATCCATCCTTTTCCAGCTGGCTTCCTGTTGGGTTCTGCCAATAGAAGACATTAGGAAAAGGCATAAAGAGAGGTTCTGTGGTTTAAATGTGTCTCCTCCAAACTTCAGATGTTGAAACTCGATGGCCAACATGATGATATGTAGAGGTGGGGCCTTTAAGAGGTGATTAGGTCATAAGGGCTCCTTCCCTTCATGAATGGGATTAAGGCCCTTATAAAATAGGCTTTAGACTCCTTTGCCCTGCCACCTTCTGCCACATAGGACACAGTGTTCCTCATCCCCAGAGGATGCAGCAACAAGGTAACATCTTGGAAGTAGAGACCAGGCTCTCACCAGACGCTGAACTTGCTGGCACATTGATCTTGGACTTTCCAGCCTCCAGAACTGTGAGAAAATAAATTTCTGTTCTTTATAAATTATCCAGCCTCAGTATGTTGTTATAGCAGCACAAATGACTGAAACGGGGGGGGAAGGGAACCCTTTGTTCCTATTTTTTGCCATTTCCATCAGCATCACTCCAGGAATGGCACTTCATTCCAGAAAAGACAGTTGGTTACAAACTCCAGCTTCTTCCTGAATCAACTCCAAGAATTCACTCCAAGAATCAACCATATTTCACCCTTTCTGAAGGATCAGTACCAGCTGGGCTACAACTCCTTCCCAGAGGTCTGAGCTCTGAGGCCATGGCCTCTTTTCCAAGCTCTTCTAGATTCTGAAAGCCCAATTTTCCTTTTGTTTCCCCCATCATAGTAATGGTAGCTATTTCCTGCAATTATTATATTTCTATCAGAGTATTGCATTATGAATATTAGTGAATACTGCCAATTTGAATTTTATGACTTCATTTGTGGCAAGACATCTGATGTAGGAAAGAAGTTAAACTTATGAGTAAATGTGTGTTTTGATATAACTATAAATTTCAGATAACATTCTATTTCCTTTGTGTCTTTATGTTTCAAGTGTTTCTTATGAATAGCATTCAGGTTTTTTAAACTCACTCAGTTTCTGACTTTAATAGACAAATTCAGTCCATTCACAGTGTAAAAGATCTGCTTGATTTTAATTCTGGCACTTTACTCTGATTTTTAAAAAATTTAACTGTTGTTTCCTCTTTCATACTTTTTCTAGGTTTGGACACCCTAATTTTCATCCCTATTTCTCTGAATAAGCAAAAGTTGACTATATGTTTTTCAAAAAGAGTATTTTCTTTTCTTCTTCTTCTTTTTAAATAACAACTAGAGTTTAATTGCCATTTTTCTGATGGTTATGATCTCATTCATAGAGTTCTGCCAAAGATTCCTTTAGGGAAACTAGGTTGGCAGAAGATCAAAAGATCTCATCATGAGTACTTTAGATTCCACAATGGGGAGATTGCTTTGCCTATCATTTAAATAATATCCCCCTGGAGGGGCATGGGCAATATATATAACCTGAACTTTTGTACCCCCATAATGAGCTGAAATAAAAAAATTAAATAAATATAAATAAATAACATCCCCCACACATACTTTCTCTATAACATTAAGAAAAAGTAAATTAGAAGAGAAAACTTTGAAATAAAAATGTTCTGCTATGAAAAGGGCTTAGGTACTGAATTGATACTGCATGTTTTTATGTTCTGATATGCTTTGGGATGCCTTTCCCTCTGTCCAGAACACAGTGCTTACGCTGGCTAATTCCTGTTCATGTCTTGAGATACGACTCGAAGGCCTTCTCTATAAATCCCTCCCTGGCCACCCTCTCCAAAGTCGCTTCCTTCTTTTACCCCTCCTTGTCTGTGCTTGCCTCCAGTATAGCCCCTACAACACATTTTGTAATTATTGTCTTCTGCTCTAAGCCATGAGCTATTTGAGGGCAGAAACTTTGGTTTATTGACCTTTGTATCCCCAAAACTTGACACTGGTGCTTAATAAATGTTTGTTGAGTAAATGATTGATTGTTTCGCCAGTAGTAGTGGTTTAATTTACAGCAACATATTTCTGGCATCTCTTTCATTTTTGCCTTTTCCTAAAGCAACAGAAAAAAAAAAAAAAACAATCTAAAAGTTAATGTTGCCTTTAAGCAACATAAATAGCATCTTCGCTAGTCCTACTGAGGTTTTTCCCTAATATTTTGAGAACTTGGGTTGAGGTCTTCTGCATCCACGTGTCGCTCTGCTGCTCAAAGATTCTTTGGCAGATCCTGTGTGTGCATCAGTGACTGACTAACCATCTGAAGTCAACTTTTCACGCTTCTTACTCATGAGAGCAAACATTTGGCAACTACCCTGACTGGTAGTCCCACTTTCTAAAATCATTTCCAATGAGACTTCCTTAGGGACGATCCAGTTTTTGGTCATTTGAAGCTTTTTTTCAGAGATATTTTTCCAAACCCCCATCCTTTAATTTAAAATCATCCTTTTAATCTCTGTTTCCCTGGGCGGGCTAAGGCCTTTAGCATGGCAGCAACTTGGTGTTCCCCAACCAACTCTGACTGACAGTCAGCTTGTCACCTAGTCAATACCTAAAATCAATGCAAAAAAAGTGAAGTCCAAAGGTCTGAAATATAAATCCACCAAGGCTAGATGTTTTCTGAAAATCTTAATGAATAAGCACATAGTCACTCTCTGCTCTAGTTATAAAAATAACACTGAGTTTAAATTAAAATAAATAACTTGGACCTCTTTTGTAGGAAATTTACCATTTTTCAAGATGCAGAGAAACTCTTGGGAAATAATTTCCACAAATTCAGGGACTCTTCATTTTAGGAGTGAAGATCTTAGTCCATTTGGACTGTTATGACAAAATAGCTTAGGCTGGGTAATTTATAAATGATTGCTAACAGTTCTGAAATTTAGAAATTTATTGCTCACAGTTCTGAAAGCTGGGAAGTTCAAGATCAAGGTGCCAGCAGATTCAGTGTTTGGTGAGGGCTCATTTCTCATAGATGATGCCTTCTCCATGTCCTCACATGGTGCAAAGTGGCAAACAAGCTCCCTCCTATCTCTTCTATAAGGGCACTAATCCCATTTATGGAGACAGAGCCCTCAAGATCTAATCACTCCCCAAAGACTCCATTCCCTTAACTATCACACTGGGGATAAAGTTTCAGTATAGGGATTTGCAGGGGCGGCCACAAACATTCAGATCATAGCAGTGAGCACAGTTTATTTTCATTTTCTTATCTGTTATAGAGGGAAGTAATAGCCAGAAGATATTCCCCAAACTGGTCAAGCAGATCTCTTGTATTCCCCAGGCTATGTCAGAGGTATACTTCCATTCCTTCCTTAGTCATACCATGCTCCCACCAGGAATGTTCTCTCTGTTCCTCTCTGCCTAGGTATTTAATTCTTGTGTTATTTTTCCTTTAAGACTCGGCTGAAGTCCTGCATCCTGGATCAAGAGAATTCATTTCTATTTAGAACTACATCTGATCATTGAACAATGCAGGTGTTAGGAGCACCAACCCCACCACCCGCACGCACAGAGTTGAAAATCTGCATATAACTTTTGACTCCCCAAAGTCTTAACTACTAATAGCCTACTATTTACCTGGAAGCCTTGCAAATAATAGAAACAGTTGATTAACACATATTTTGTATGTTATATTCTTGCAATAAAGTAAGCCAGAGAAAAGAAAATGTTATTTAAGAAAATTAGGCCAGGTGTTGTGGCTTATGCCTGTAATTCTGGCACTTTGGGAGGCCAAGAGGGGTGGTTGCCTGAAGTCAAGAGTTTCAGACCAGCCTAGCAAGAGTGAGACCCCGTCTCTACTAAAAATAGAAAAAATTAGCTGGGCATGGTGGTGTGCAACTGTAGTCCCAGCTACACAGGAGACTGAGGTAGGAGGATTGTTTGAGCACAGGAATTTGAGGTTGTTGTGAGCTAGGGTGATGCCAGGGTACTCTAGCCTGGGCAACAGAGCTAGACTCTGTCTGGAAAAGGAAGGAAGGAAGGAAGGAAGGAAGGAAGGAAGGAAGGAATGAATTATAACAAAGAGGCTAGGTGTGGTGGCTCATGCGTGTAATCCTAGCACTTTGGGAGGCCAAGGTGGGAGGATCAATTGATCCCAGGAGTTTGAGACCAGCCTGAGTGACATAGCAAGACCCAGTCTCTACAAAAAATAGAAAAATTAGCCCAGTGTGGTAGTGCACACCTGTAGTCTTAGCTACTCAGGAGGCTGAGACAGGAGGATTGCTTGAGCTCAGGAGTTTGAGGTTACAGTGAGCTGTGATGATACCACTGCACTCTAGCCCAGGCAACAGAGTGAGACCCTGTCTTAAAAAGAAAAGAAAATCATAAGAGAAAATATATTTAATATTCGTTAAATGGAAGTGGATCATCATAAAGATCTTTATCCATCATCCTCTGAGGAGTAAGAGGAAGAGGAGGGGTTTGTCTTGCTGTCTCATAAGCAGAAAACAAAATCTGTGTATAAATGGACCTGCACAGTTTAAACTCCTTTATAGTTCCAGGGCAAACTGTATTATACTTACAATTTCAAATTTTCATTTGTTCTTATTGGACTTTTTGTTCATAAAGAGTCCCGGATCTTTTTATTGTAAATTGCTCTCAATCCACAAGTTTCTTATTCTTTATTTCCATATTTTTATTCTTTAATTTCACCTATTTCTGACTTCGGTTCAGATCTTCAGAGTCTTATACATCCGTCTCCCCACTCTGTAAGTGGAAGGACTCGGCCCTGGCCACAGGCTGAGCTGCTGGGGTGTGCGTGCTGCTTGGTAATCTGATGCTTTGCAGCCAACTTGATGCCTTGGCCTTTCCCCTGGAAGCAACTGAAGCTGAAGCCAGCTGGATTATTATGAGTGCATTCAGCCTCCACCTCTCTCCTGAAGGAGAGAATTCTACTCCTGAGTGTTGGGTGCATCCATGGAAATAGCTGAAGGAAAGTTGTTATACACTGTTCTCTCTTGCCCTGACTCCTCCTGTATGTAATGCAGGAGCCATCTGGAACAATTACAGTATGTCCTAGGTGAGCTAAAGTTATCACATATATAAGAAGGCCAGGTATCAGGACTAGAGGTGTGCACTAGGCAGGCAGACACATGAGCAGTGTTCTTACCGTATCTTGGATATCAGACACCTATCTTACTTTGGTGCTAAAAATAATCTTGTCCTACTAGGGTGTCCTTCATTCACCTTGCCTTCTAGGTCTTCATATAAATAGTTAAGTAAATTATCTACAGGATAAAATCAAGAACAGAGACTATGGAACATCCCTAGAGACCTTCCTTAATATAAGTATTAATTATATACTTATACTTTTAAGTATTGCTATGATGTGAATGGTTTTGTCCACACCCAAAATTCGTATATTGAAAAGTAACCCCCAAATGATGGTTTCAGGAGGTGGGATTCTTTGGGAGACGATTAGTTCATGAGGGCAGAGCCCTCATGAATGGGATTAGTGCCCTTACAAAAGAGACCCCAGGGAGCTCATTCAGCCTTCTACCATTTGAGAACACATCAAGAAGGTACAATCTATGAACTGGGAAATGGACCCTCTCTAGACACCAAACCTGTTGGCACCTTGATCTTGGACTGCTCAACCTCCATAACTGTGAGAAATAAATTTCTATAGTTTATAAACTACCCTACCCAGTTTATGGTATAATATTTTGTCATAGCAGTTTGAAGGGACTAAGACAGTTATATTTGATCAATCATGGTATTTTTGTGCACATGCAGAATTCAGTTCTACTTCCAAAATAAACTATGCTATTCCATAAGTACAGGTGCAAAATAATAATGGTGAACTGAAGAAACCTTGACATAGTGGTTTATGCAAAGTAGTGTCTCCTTCGTGTCCATGAATAGCCTAGGGTAGAAATTTCTGCCTAGTAAATGTGAGGTAAAGGCAAGAATGTATCTGACCTTCTCTCCCTCGGTGAGACCTAGCCCAGAGTGAGGACCTTATGGGCCCACAGGAAGTGTGAGAGTGAGTGGGGCAAAAAAGTTTCAGGATCTAGAAAAAGACAATGAGCAAGGGCAAGAAGATCCAAGATTCAAATCCAAATATATTAGGCACAGAGTAAAACCGGACTCCTAAATCAATGTTTCACAGCAGAAGGCATGCGAAGAAGAGAAAGCCACAGGGCTCAGAGGTTAAACCATGTGCTGGGGTGGAGTAAGGGAGCTGCCAAAAAGAGAAGTGGGAAAGGGGGTAGCTGTTAAGGGCACTAGGACTTTTCAGACTGTGGGGGTAGATGGATAGATTCAGTCATAATATTTCTCTAAAAATTAGAACTTCTAAAGAATAGAAGAAACCCCTACATAAATATATAGCTTTATTTGTAATAGTTCAAAACTAAATAAACCCAGATGCTCTTCAGCAAGTGAGTGGTTAAACAAACCGGCACGTATATGCAAGAGCATTTTATTCAGCAACAAACTAGTAACATACGCAACAACTTGGATGACTAGCCAGAGGATTACTTTGAGTGAAAAAAAAATTTGCGAAAGGTTACATAAGGTATAACTAATATTTATATAACATTTTTGAAAGACAAAATTTTATAAATGAAGGACAGATCAGTGTTTACCAGGAGTTAAAGAGTAGGGTGAAAGGATGGGAGGGAGATATGTACTGTCGGAAAAGGGCAACACTAGAGATCCTGGTGGCGGTGAAGCTGTTGAGCATTTTGATTTTGGTGGTGATACACAAACCTACACAGCTGATAAAATAGTAGAGCACTTACACACAAGTACAAGTGAAACTGGGGCAATCTGGATAAGATTGGTGGATTGTATCCGTGTCAATATCCTGCTTGTAATTCATACTATAGTTTTGCAAAATGTTACCACTGGGGGAAACTGGGAAAGTGCACGAGAGATTTTCTGTATCTTTCCTGCATGTGAACCACAATTATCTCAATAACAGTTTCAATTAAAAAATTGAGACTTATACAACGAAATGACTCTTGTTAAACCTAAAAGCAATTCAATCAAATTCAGCCTAACATACTTATATTGGATGTTTGTTAAGTGAGGGGTGCTGAGATCAGTGCTGAGGGCATTCGAAAGGTCTGGTGCCTTACCCAGGGGCTTTACTAGCCAGAGGGACTCAGCTGCCTGATTTCACTAAGGCTTCCTTTAGGAACACAATAATGGACTCTTCCGTTGTGTTTTAGGATTCAGAAAGAGGTGAGTGAATTATGTGACTCTTCCAGAGACTTATACAATGAACACCACCAAACTGGCTCAAACCTAAAGTCCAACAGAATTGATGTCACAAAGTATCTTGAAAAGGGACTGGCAGCAATACTAATTCTTCAGAAGGGTTTCTAGTCTCTTAGGAATTTATGGAGGTTGGAGACTGAAGGCCATGAACATGAGATCCATGGCCCCATCTGGATGTCCATGGAGTCCTCTAGGAAATAGAGACCCCTCGCGGCCTCTGGCTTTTGTCTATTGACATAAGTTACAGTCAGCCCTTGAACAACGTGGGTTTGAACTGTGCAGGTTCACTTACATGCAGATTTTTTTCAACCAAACAGAGTATGGGGTGCAGGTGGGGAGTGTGGAACAAATCTCCTGAGGATAGTGAGGGATGACTGTACTCGCACAACTCTGGTGGGTGCCTAATCTGATAGTACACGGAAGCTTGGATAGGTTGAGTCACATCACCCGCCTTTCCTCCCTGGCAAACAGACTGTACTTCCCAACTCTTCTAGAAGTCAGCCACATGCCTGAGTTCTCTGAATGGAACTCAGGCAAAAGTGATGCACAGCTGTGCACACATAATAACATTTCGGTCAACAATGGGCAACATGTATGATGGTGGTCCCATAAGACTATCATCCCATATTTTTACTGTACCTTTTCTATGTTTAATTATGTTTAGATACATAAGTACTTAACACTGTGTTATAATTGTCTACAGTGCTCAGAACGGTAACATGCTGTACAGGTTTGTGGTATAGGAGCAATAGGCCACACCACATAGTCCAGGTGTGTAGTAGGCTACACCATTTAGATTTATGGAAGTATACTCTGTGCTGTTCACACAATGATTAAATCACCTAATGATGCATTTCTCAGAATGTATCCCCGTTGCTACCTGATTCATGACTGGAATACATGTTCAGGTATGGACCTAAAAATTGCCTACCCCGGCTCATGCTATCTGCTTGATCACTATTAATGCTCAGAGTGACCTTGGAAGCAATGTGTTTTTAGATAGTGGGGACTCTGTTAGCCTGAGTCCCTGAGTGACTAGGTATAAGAGCATCTCCTGCCCCAGCCATGCATGAGAGTGAGTTATTATGCTAAGCCACTGGAATTCTGGGATTTATCTATTACAGTAGCAGAAACAACAGAAGCAGTTAAGACTACCTCAGAACACCCAGAATCACCCTTCTCTTCCTTTTCATTTCGCACACTGAGGCTATGGCTGGAATTAAATGATTTCACAGCAGATCCTCCCCCTCTGAGCTCCCAAAGAAACTGGGCCTGTGGTTTCTGCCTCTGGGCCTGTGGTTACATGGGCAGCTTGTCACCCTGTAGGGGTCTATCAGCCCCATTTGATAACACAGCTCTTACACTTTTCTATATGAACCAAGAAAGGCCTCTTCTACCTCCCACATATGTGTGCCAAAAAGAGGAGCTATTCTTGCTAGCTGCTTAGATTAGCAAAAATCTTCTAGAAATAATTTCTTTTTCCCTCCAAAGTCAGCCTGAACACAGGCTGTAGAAATTTCAGCTTCTCTAAAGCAAAACCAGAGGTGGCAGCAGTGTAGACAAGGAGCCGTTCTGTCTGAGGCCGAGGCCTAATGAGGAGGGAGGTCTGCTCCCAGGGCGTGCAGTTTCTGGTCTCTCAGACAGTGATGGCACCGTCCAGGGCGCTGATAGAGGTTGGAGGGGGTGTTGTGTTAAAAGGTGTGATAATGGCATAATGGCTCTGTGGGCTTGATGATTCACGCCTGTAATCCCAGCACTCTGGGAGGCCGAGGTGGGAGGATCACTTGAGCCCAGGAGTTTGAGCAGCCTGGGCAATGTAGTGAGACCTTGTCTCTACAAAAAATAAAAAAATCAGCCAGGCGTAGTGACACGTGCCTGTAGTCCCAGCCACTCTGGAGGCCGAGGCGGGAGGATTACTTAAGGCCAGGAGTTCCAGCCTGCAGTGAGCTATGATCATTCCACTGTACTTCAGCCTGGTGACAGAGTGAGACCCTGTCTCTAAAAAAATAAGCTGAAAGATGGCATTTGGCCAGGGACTCAGGGCTCCGTTAATCTGGTTGAGGATATAAGCTATTAAGAAAGAACTTTCTAGAATTTATAGCCATCTGAAAAAAATAACAAATATTCTCTCATGAGCTGCTCTACTGAAGTGTTCAGGCATAGATTGGCTTGTATAGGAGATGTTGGGCTGGTTTGCTTGGCATATCTGTTGGGGATGTTGCAGATAAACTTTCTGATTAAGTTAGGAATTAGACTAAATTAATAGGTCTCAAATTTTCAGATGCACATCTGAGGAGGGTTATAAAAATGAGATTCCTGGGCTCCACCTGTAAAGATTTGGATTTACTGGGCAAAAGCCTCAGTGATTCTAAAACAGGTAATTTAAGGACTACACTTTGAAATATGTCAGATTTTTATCTCTGAAAACTTTTTCTACATGAAAAAATTCATATTATGATCAATAGTTCATGTGTTTTTTTAAAGTGTGGGTTATATTCTATTATAGCAAGTTTTAAGTAGAAGGCAAAAATCTTATGTATAATTATTCAATATAATATTACTTTAAAAATTCAAGTTGTTATACAGGAAAATACAAGTTTTCCACTACAGAAAGTTTTTTAGGCCATGTTAATCTGAGAACAAGTTTGGACATCTGGAAGTGGTAAAGGGTGTGTGGATCAGGACTCGTATTGAATAGGATTCAACTGCAGACAATAGAATCCACTCTATATGAAAGCATATAGGGAAGTGGGTCTTGGAAGACCTGTAAAAGTCGTCACTAATCTTTAGGTTGAGCACTCAGGAACGACATCTAGGCCCCAAGAGCTCTCTACACCTTACTGGGAAAGCCACTGCTGTAACCTCTCCAGATGTTAAATTAGAAGCTGCTGTTGTTGATGCTGCTGACTGCAGAAGCAATATCATCACTCCCACAGTCACCATTACTGCTGCAGTAAGATGCCAAATCAGGGGATTGTTGGCTGCAGAACTGCTCTGTTCTGCCACTATCTGTGCCAGCAAGTAGATGCCATGGGACTTGGTTCTCCATCAAAGTCTCATATACATGCAAATGATTAGTGAACGGTAGCTTCAACAGAGTGTGAGATATGTGGATTTTTAGAAAGTGAAGTTCAATGGTACACTAGAGCCAGCTTCTACCAGCTCTCAGAAACCAAATGTTAGCCTCTCTTTTCAAATCCATGTTCATTAGTGTCACTTCAGTAGCTTGAAATCGGTCATGGTGGGAGTATTTATGCCACAGATATTAGCAAAAGCTACAAAGCACAGATTTGGGGAGGGAGAGGAAGAGGAGCCAGCATACCACTGAGTAGTTAGAATAGATGTTAAACGAGCCAATCCACAGTGATTGCCATGATATTCTTTCTGAAATGGACACTCTTAAACATTATATAAATGTCACAAGCCAGGCGTGGTGGTGTGTAACTGTAATCCCAGCTACTTGGGAGGCTGAGGCAGGAGGATCGCTTAAGCCCAGGAGTTTGAGGTTGCTGTGAGCTAGGCTGACACCACAACACTCTAGCCCAGGCAACAGAGTGAGACTCTGCCTCAAAAAAAAAAAAAAAAAAAAAAAAAACCTCTCAACGAAGAAAATCCCAAGACCCAATGGCTTCACTGGTGAAGGCTACCAAGCATTTAAAGAAGAGTTAACACCGTTCCTGGGTCATTATGTTAAGAGAAATGAGCCAGACACAGAAAGACAAATATCACATGCACTCACTCACATGTGGGAGCTAAAAAAGCTGATTTCATGGAGGTAGAGAATAGAATGACAGTTACTAGAGGCTGGGAAGGATGCATGTGTGGGGCGTGGGGGAGATGAAGAAATGTTGGTTCACGGATACAAACATACAGTTCGGTAGAAGGAATAAATTCTAATTTTCAATAGTAGGGTAGGATGACTATAATTAACAACAATATATTGTATATTTCAAAATAGCTAGAAGTGAGAACTTGAAATGTTCTCAACACATAGAAATGATAAATGTTCATGGTGGTGAATGTCCTAAATATCCTGACTTGATCAATACACATTCTAATACACAACAAAATGTCACATGTACCCCATAAATACATACAAACATTATGTATGACTAAAAAAGGAGATCTGCTTGGAAAAGAGAAGTTCTATAGTGTTTTGAATATCCCAGCCTCTCCCCTTGGAAGTTCGGCCACCTACTCTTGTGCTTCGCAGCACAGTGTTCCCCAAGCGACTGCAGCCTGTGCCACAGTCCTGTGGCTGGGCCTCTTGGCACAGGCCTAGCCTTGTAGGTGGACGTGAAGGTGTTTTTTCTATTTATAGAGGGAATTTTCTTCATAATCTTTGTCTCCAAATAGAATCGAAGGATAATGCACCATCTCTTCTGTGATAAATCTGAATTTATGTTAAATTCAATTTCCTTTTGTTATTATTGAATTTTCATTCCTCAGTGTTGATTGCAATGGTCCGGGGTCCATTTGCCCTCAGATTCCCTCCACTGCTCTGCTCTTTACTGTAAGCGGGCAGACCCCATTGTGGCACGGCTTCAAGTCCATGAAGCAAGTTTTCATTAAGCCGTACCCTCGCCAGCAGCATTTTACTCATTTGTTCATAATCTTCATGATGTTTTCTATATGTATACCACCCACCATTATTTACTTAGTTTCATATTACATTGACTTTTATTAATATATTAAGTAGACTTTAAAAATTAAAAAAAAAAAAACAACTAAGGAAGAGTTAGCACCATTCCTTCTCATACTCTTCCAAAAAATTGAAGAGGAAGGAATACTTCAAAGTCATTTTATAAGGCCAGAATCATTCTGATACCAAAGCCATAAAAAGACACAAGAAAAGGAAATGATAAGCTCATATTCCTGATGAACATAGATGAAAAAATTCTCAACAAGTACTATCAAACCGAATTCAACAGCACATTAAAAAGGATCATACACCATGATCAAATGGGATTTCTCCCTGGGATGCAAGGATGCAGATCAATAAATGTGATATGCCACATTAACAGAATGAAGGATAAAAGTCAAATGATTATCTCAATAGATGAAGAAAAAGAATTTGACAAAATTTAACTTTTTTATCTCTGCACGACAAAAATCTCTCATCAGGCTGGGTGCAGTGGCTCACACCTGTAACCCTAGCACTCTGGGAGACCAAGGCTGGAGGATTGCTCGAGCTCAGGAGTTCAAAACCAGCCCGAGCAAGAGTGAGACGCCATCTCTACCAAAAAGCAAAAAATCAGCCAGATGTTTTAGCGTGTGACTGTAGTCCCAGCCCACTCAGGAGGCTGAGGCAGAAGGATTGCTTGAGCCCAGGAGCTGAAGGTTGCCGTGAGCTACAATGACGCCACTGCACTCTACTCAGGGAAACAGAGTGAGACTGTCTCAACAATAACAACAACAAAAAAAAACAAGGAAGCTGAACAACCTTCCTTATCCCCCCCCACAAAATTTCTCATCATATAATGTATAGAAGAAATGTAGCATCTAAAGCATGCATCTAAAGCAATGCTATTCCAAGTGTGCTCCAAGGGGTAGTACCAAATAGCAAATTATTTACCAGTTCACAGAAAATAAGTAATAAATTGAGAGTAAGAGTTAGAAACTTTTAAAGCAATATGTCAGAGTAGTTTATATGTATTGAAGCTAAGAATAGAAAACTTAGCCTGTATTTTTTGTCTTTTTATTTCATGTTTCTAATACTTCATTTTTGTTGTAAAAGCATGACTTCATGATGGATTGGGAAAAGAAAAACTAATAATTCACCTCAGATAGTTTGAGAAGCAATGTCCTGAAAATGGTGTTTGGCAGGAGTGTGGAGCGTGTGTGTGCGTGTGTGTGCATGTGTCTGTGCTTGTGTGTGTGTGTGTGTGTGTGTGTGTGTTGCTTGAAGGGAGAGAGGGGTGAAGCAGAAAGTCACTAGGTCAAATAAAACATCGTTTGTGAAAGAGTTGGAGCTTTTTTTTTTAAATAATGAAAGACCATGAATATTCTAAGTATTCTTAATAATTCCCAGTGTGATGCAAACAAATTCATAATCTCACAAATTGGTTAGCTAATCTTCCATTATTATTTGAAACCATTTTTAGGAAATAAATAAGACAACAAAAGGTGTACCAGGTCACAGCACTTGAACATTGTTTCTGCAGAATGTTTTTCTCTCTGGCTCATTTTCTTCCTCTCTACTCGTTTCCCTTACAGAGTCCACACTACCCCAAAATGGCTTCATTCAGGGTATCCACGTTTGCTTCACGTGTGCCTCCAAGTCTCCCTTGCGGAGGAGTGTGAACCACACCCTCATCAGCTGTTCCTTACTGCTCTGTGTCTTCCACTCCCTAGTCAGTCCTTTTCCTTCACTTCCCTCTGCTGCTCCTCCTTCCATCATAGTGGTCCTTGAAATCCTATTTCCTGTGCAAGCCTTCCTTCTACTAACCTCATCCCCCTCAGATCACTCCACTAGATAATGTCAACATTTAGATATATTTGATATAATTTAAAACTTTATGCAATAGTTTGCAGTTGTTCTCAAGTCATACCCCACGACAGCTGCCCACTTCTGCAACACAATCCATTTGGATTCTAAGTTCTCGTAGAATATGAGTGGCTACTTTTGTTCTAGAACTGCCATGCCAATACAGTAACCATTAGTTATTTAATTCAAACGTTTAAATTGTAATTAACGTTAAATAAAATTAAAAATTCAATTCCTCAGTTGCATTAGCCAGATTGCAGGTGTTCAGTAGCCACATGTGGCTATTTGCTATCATATTAAAGAGTATAGATATGGAATATTTCTATCGTTGCATAAAGTTCTTGTTGGGGCTCAGAAATGATGCCCCAAAACATGACACTTAGACATACTGAGTACTTTCAACTAAAGAAGCAACCTCAGAACCAAGTCTCTCTGACCTTCTCCCACACCCTCCACCACATCCTTCTGCCTCTCCTGAACCACAGGGAGGGGCTTTCTCTTAGGTTCCCTTATCTGACCAAGGAAAGTTCCTCCAGAAGGAATACAATTGTCTTGAGCCCCCTCCCTATAATCTCATCAAACAGGGAAGACTGACTCATGGGAAAGAAGACTAGAGATGACGCCACACCTAGAGCCCAGAGGAACTTTATCCTAGGCTATGGTCTGTTCTTTGGGACCATTCATCTCCCCTAAAATCCATTTACTCTTCCTTTAAACATACCTACAGCCCCCACTTTCCTCTCCCCTATGAAGCTTCTGAATCTCATTGGATTATTGGATAATCACTTTCCTGAGACATCCCTGTGCACATAATAAATTTGTATGCTCTTTCTCCTGTTACTCTATTGTCAGTTTATTTCAGCGGATTCAATTATTAAACTCCAGAGGGGAGAGAGAAGTTTCTCTTTCCCTTACATTCTATTGGGCAGCACTGTTCTAATATTCTTCATAACACCTATCATAGCTTTATGTTTGCAGAAGATAATCAACAAATGAATAATAAACAATATAGAAGATATAGTATTATTAATAAGATTGCTATTACTAAGATCAAGAGAAGTAACATCTATGCGATCTCATATTCTTAAAAATTAAAAGGTTGGAATGGAAAGAGATAGACATTGGGACACTTAAAAAAAAAACAACAAAAATAAAAGAGAATATCTACTGTTTCTGTTTTCATAGTTCTGTGTGAGTGATGATTCTTGTGAGAATAAAAATGAGAGGTTCCTGTAATTATAAATCCTTAGACAAATGTGAGGTGTTGTTAGTAATAATTATAACAATGTGAAAAACAATTTGGCTATTATTCCTGGTTTTAAAACAAAAGGAGAGGGGTTGGTGATTGGAAGGTGTTTGAGATGAGCTGGACCCTTTCTCATTATTTTTTTTCACTGTATTTTACCACAGAGTTTGTAGACTCAGTCCCTACAGGGAGCTGAACACACAGGAAACGCTACGAAAATATTGCTGCCTTCTGGAGCATCACATGTACCTCTGAACAAAAGCTTTGAGCCCTGTGACTGGCTGAGTTTGTAAACAGGCATCCTTCTTCATCTGGTAAGCAGAATTCTTGGGTTCTGATCTCTAATTAGAAAACTAGCCAAGGCAGGGAGGGAGGTCACAGGTTCTCCACAGGGGCAGAGGCCTCTGCCCCTGGGGGACTCTGGAGATGATGGCTGTCCTCCAGCTCTGACACTGGACTGTCAATTGCTTTCTCTCCATTCTTTTTTTTTTTTAATTGCATATAGTGATCATAAAATAACAACTTCTAGAAGGATAGACAAAATAATATTGCTCAACAAACTGTTGAGTTTTTATAGGAAAATGTTGCAGTTTCACACATTAAATAAAAACATAATAAATGTATTTCTTAGGGTAACCATATGCAACATAAAAAGGCTCTCAGGTTTGAAAAAGACAATAAGAACCATTTAGCCCAAAGATGAGTAAATCCCCATTGAGAAGTGGTCACCCAGTCTTTGCTTGGGAACTCCATGTGTATCAGTGAGTGTTCTAGCAGGAAGTACATGGCACATTCCAACTGGGTAACTAGAATCAAACTATTTACAAAATTGTAAGCAAGCTTTATAGAAACCAGTAGGGAATAGTGCAGTACTTTAAGACTAGCAACATCAGGAAGCCCCTACTGATCCTGTGTCTGAAGAGTTAATGGAAGCGGGTGATTCCAGGAACTCTGAGAGGGTAGCAATATGGAGACAGCTATCTGATAGGAGCTGTGACGTTCAATAAAGGGATAAAGATAATCCATGGTAATATGACATAAAGAAAGACAGGCCAATAAGTACACTGACCTAACTCTCCACCAACCCTCCCATTGGCCAAACCCAACAAGAAGCAGGAGGGCAAAGTAGCCAGTTGATGGGGTTCGTATCAGTCAGCCTCCCTTGACACAGAGCAGATTCACTCTGTGGGTCCGGAGGGGCAAACAGAAAATAATCCGTCCAGCCTATTTGACTCCTTATTCCCCTAGAATGATTCAATGAGATAATGTGTGCAAAGGCTCTTAGCATCGTGCCTGCTAAGCTATAGGAACTCAATAAATGCTAGTATGCTGGGTATAAATTTTATAGTCCTAGAACATATTACTCAAGTGTGCACACAGTTAGCTTTTTTAACAAAGTGTTTACTGAGTTTGGATGTCAAGCCTTAACTCTGTTGAGTAGATTGCAGGAAACATAATCTTACCAAATCATTGCATTACACTCATTTTGGGAAAATTCATTTTCTCTAGATAAATTACCAAATTCTGAATTTTCCCTTCCGCCTCTGTGAAAATAAGTTATTCAAAATACAAGCTATTGGAACTTCAAAATATTTTGAACCTTAAGGGATTGTGATTATGGGGCCTGTAACCTAGGAAACTGCAACCATTCTTTCTCTGATTCTTTGTTAGCCTTCTTCCTTACCTACACTGTTGTGAAAAATGTTGCAAATGACTAAAGGATGCCAGGGAAGACCCCTTCCCTTTTCACTGTTGATCTTCATTATAGATTCACTTCCCTCTTACCTTTCATGACTATCACATTGTCTTAAAATGGAATGTTAAATACACTCTTTTAAATTGGAAGGGGAAAGAAAACAAGCTGCAAAGAAAAGAAAACAAGCAATATGGAAAGAAAACAAATTGTAACTAATTAGATTTTTGTCACTCATAAACTAGCCTTACGTAGAAAATATTGTGATCCTATTAAATTTCTTTGTTTTCTCCCTATATGAAGAAAACCTTAACTTTTAAAACATTGAAGCACTGACCCCATTTCTCTGGAGTCCATATTTCCCAAATAGTTATTCCCAGCTTTGGGCTTGAAGAAAGTCTATACTTAACCTTATTTTCTGAATTTTATTATTTAAGGTTGACACCTCCTTCTCTCTTCCCATCTCCCCAGACCTGGTTTTTAACAAAAGTTCGGTACTTGTCCCCAAGGCCAAATCAGTGAGGCCGAATCAGTGAGAACAAAGAACAAGGACAAGTGATTTGAGGAAAAGGAAAGAGAAGTTTATTAATTTGCCAGCAAATGAGGAGGGCAGTGGACTAGCGTCTCAAAGAGTGCCATCCTGACTTTAAGCAGAAAAACAGGGCTTTTCAAAACGGACGGGGGTTTGCAGTTGGGGTCAGGTCTACGTGACCAGTGTCACATGTTGTAGCTTTGGGCTATTGTCTAACTATAATTGTTGGTTTTGGTTGGTGAACCTTATCTCCAGTGACTACGATCTTGTGACTCTTATCTGGACAATTCTGTTGAGCCATCTCCTATGGTTTAAGATACTAGAAAAAAAACAGCAAAGAACATTTTTCTGCCCTTTGATTACTGGCCTCACGCAGGAATGCAAGTTTTAATTCCCAAAAAGGGAGGGGTTTTAAAGAGACAACTTGTAAAACATTTCATTGCCCTTTTTCAGATGTTTACCTCTGTTAAATGATCTAAATTTCTGAAAGAGTCTTATGAATTATCTGTTCTCTGACATTCTCTATCCTGTTCCATGTTATAATCATGTATTCTTGCCAATTCTGTGGTTTACAACATGCACTCTATGCTCTGAGCCTTCCAGGATTTATCCTTAATATTCACAGTCAAGTTTTGGGATTAAAAATAAATAGACAAGGCCGGGCGCGGTGGCTCACGTCTATAATCCTAGCACTCTGGGAGGCCGAGGCGGGTGGATCGTTTGAGCTCAGGAGTTCGAGACCAGCCTGAGCAAGAGTGAGACCCCATCTCTACTAAAAATAGAAAGAAATTATATGGACAGCTAAAAATATGTATAGAAAAATTAGCCGGGCGTGGTGGCGCATGCCTGTAGTCCAGCTACTTGGGAGGCTGAGGCAGGAGGATTGCTTGAGCCCAGGAGTTCGAGGTTGCTGTGAGCTAGGCTGACGCCATGGCACTCTAGCCCAGGCAAGAGAGTGAGACTCTGTCTCAAAATAAATAAATAAATAAATAAATAGACAAAACTAAAAATCACTTCAGCCTCATTTGCCCCCTTGGCTAGAGTCCTATGTGCAGTGAATTATCTGTACACTCATGCACTATAATCTTTACAACTTGGTGATAAAGTATGTTACAGAGTCAAATGTCATAGAATTCTTTCTGAAGTAACTGAATTAAATAGAAGATATACTATTTAATCAAAGACAGTTAGCTATAATCCTATTTATTACAAAACTGACTCCATGGGTGCTTCATATTTATTAAAGAGTAAATAAGATTGACCACTAAGTAGCCACACATCAGTGATGTTTGACCTATCTGGTCAGGAGACAATTTAATTTTCATAGATGTATAAGTTTAAGGTTTGGCTCTCTATTGAGTTTATGCTTCCAGACAATAACTCTTTTTCTCTTTTGGCATCACTAATATAAAAATTAAAGTAAATTTACTGGAATCTCTGGGATTCAGTTCTGTATATGCTATAAGGGAGTGAGAGAATAAAACCATTGATAACACTTTGTTTTTTTTATGTGCTCCAGAAGGATGTTTGCACAGTTTCAACTGCTCTGAATATTGGAGTTTTGACATTTTGAAATAAGATGAATACTGTCTACAGTTGTGCCAATATCCAAACTGGTGAAGAATGATGGCATTTCTAAATTTAAATCATGGCAGTTGTGAGGATTTATTTAATCTATATCTGCCCTTTGTGGTTAGTTCTGAACAGGTGAGAGTCTAACACTTAGATCCTTGTCCATGTTAATATTCATGCATCCAAAAGGAAAATAAGCACAATGAAGGAAAGCACATTCTATACCTGGAAAGTCTAGTAGTAATCAGTGCAAGATCTTAACTTGCTGAGGGCCTTGTTAAAGTATATAAAACAGCAAGTATTTACATAAGTCTTCATTGATAGACCATAGCGTATTCTCAGTATAATATTATTATAAGCTCACGAGGGGTAGTGATTGGTGCTTGCTGAGTAACAAGAGAAGAACCAGCAATAATGGTAAAGAGATTATAATAGGAAAAACCTATTTAGTGCTTTGTCTATGCTAGGCTCTGTGACAAGTAAGATGGAGCAGGGACTCCTCTTAGGGGCCTGCTGGGCACCCCTAAGCATGTAAATAAAGGAAAAATCTTGAGTTCCTTCAAGGGAAATTTTAGGCACTAAGCTAGTCTTGAAAAGTAAATGAGCAAACTGATGAGCAAGAAGATAGTCCTAACAATAGTCCCTCAAGCAAAATTAAAAGACAACATCTTAACATGTGTTCTTGAGTTGTTTTTAAGAAACCCCCACCAAATGGCAAGTGCAGATAAGGGGAAACTGAGGGCTGAACTCTGATTGCAGGTCATGGTTCCAAAAATCTTCCTGAGGGGCCTGGAGAGAGTCACACCCACCTAAACAGTTCTTTCCATGACTCAAAGTTTTAGACAAGGCCTTCCTTCCTTAACCAATTGCTAATCAAGGAACCTCTCAATCCACCTATGACCCATAAGCCCCTTCTTCAAAATATTTCTCCTTTTTGGGCTAAACCAATGTATAATCTCCATGTATTGATTTATAATTTTGCCTTTAACTTCTGCTTTCCTGAAACGTACCCCTGCCTTTAAAAACCCTTGCTTGTAAGTCACTGGAGAGTTTGGGCCTTAAACTTTAGCTGCCCATTCTCCTTGCTTGGTGCCATGTGTTAGAATACCTCTTTCTCCTGTTGCAAATCTCAGCGTCACTGTCTAGCTTTACTGTATTAGGCGGACCCCAGTTTGGTTTGGTAACATAAACACTTTATATATCTTAATTCTTCCAACAACCTTTTGATGTAGTTACCATTTCTATCATTCCCATTTCACTGATGATGAAACTGAATCAGAGTTATTGTTATGGGCTGATTTGTGTCCCTTCAAAATTCATATGTTGAAATCCTAAGCCCCAGTACCTCAGAATGTGACCATATTTGGAAATGGGGTCTTTAAAGAGGTGATTAAATTAAAATGAGGACATTAGGAGGGGCTCTTTTCCAACAGGACTGGTGTCCTTGTAAGGAGAGGAGATTTGGACACAGACAGGCACAGAGGAAAGACCACATGAAGGCCCTGGGAGAAGAAGGCCATCCATAAGCCAAAGAGAGAGGCTACAGAAGAAACCAACTTTGCCTACACGTTGACCTTGGACTTTTAGCTCCCAGATCTGTGAGAAAATAAATTTCTCTTGTTTAAACCACCTAGTGTGGTACTTTATTCTGGCAGCCCTAAGTGAACTAGTCATTCATTCACCCAGTATTTATTAATTATCTACTATGTATCTGATACTAGCCTAAGAACTAGGGATATATCAAAATATCCTTACCTTTATGAAATTTACCATCTAGTGGTAAGAGATGTAGGGGAGGAAAAAAAAAATTTCTCTCTACCCTTCATTATTCTTAGTTGGGACAAACTCTTGTAACAAAAGACAAATTAACAAGAGAAAAAACCACATAAATTAACATGTATATTTTGTATATACATGGTAAATACCTAGAGAAATGAGCAAGTTTCAAAGACATATCTTTGAATTCAGTATTAAATATCATTGTCTGGCAAAACAAAGAAATAATAGAGTTGGGAGGGTCATTATGGGGAAGTATTCAGGAAAAGCACAGTAAACAAGGGTAAGGTTTATTACACAGGTTTAAGTTGGTGCTTTCTCCATTGATAAGAGTCTTCAGTGATTTAGAGTCATTTTTCTCTTCTTGGTAGGAGAGACACCCTCACAAATGGAGATTTCCTTTATAGATGTAGATTTTCCTTACAAAAGGGTAACTTCTACTCTGTTTTCAGAGCTTATCCTGTGTCTGTAGTTTCTCAAAATAGTCAGCTCAAAATAATCTGTATGCTAAAGAGGCATATTTTGGTGTGGCATATTCTAGTCTCCTATGGAGACAAGAAATAAATGATATAAATACATAAATTATATGATAAGTTAGAAAGTGATGTGATCAGAGAAAAGTAAAGCAGTGAAGGAGAGGATCCTGCGTGTGTGCTTTGTGTGTGTGCAATTTAAAGTGAAGGATGATGGACAGGGAAACCTCACTGAGAAGGTGAGTTTTGAGCAAAGATTGAGGGAGAGACCCATACAAATGTCTGCCTAAAGAACATGCCAACAAGAGCAAACAGTCAAGTGCAAAAGCCCTGCACAGGTACCTGGAGCATTGCAGGAGGCCCCTGTGGGTGGAATGAAGCAAGTATGGAAGGTGAGAGCAGGAGAAGAGGTCAGAGAAGTAGGAGGAATGGCTAAATCTTGTGGACCTTGCAGACATTAGCTTTTGTGGAGCTGAGAAGTCTTGGGAGGGGTTGTTTTTTTTTGAAGACCTTTTTTTTTTTTTTTTGGAGCAGTTTTAGGTTTACAGCAAAATTGAGAGGAAGGTATAGAGATTTCCCATATTCTACCTGCCCCTATATATGCATACCCTCCCCATATCAATATCCCTCACTGAGTGGTATATTTGTTATAATCAATGAACCTACACGGACACATCATTATCACCTAAAGTCCATAGTTTCCATTAGGGTTTACTCTTGATGTGGACATTCTATGGGTCTAGACAAACGATGTATATCTGTCATTGTTATATCATACAGAGTATTTGAACTGCCCTAAAAATCCTCTGTGCTCTGCCTATTCATTCATCCCTTTCCCAGAACCCCTGACAAACACTGATCTTTTTATTGTCTCCATAGTTTTGCCTTTTCCAAAATGTCACATAGTTGTAGTCATACAGTGTATAGCCTTTTCAGATTGGCTTCTTTTATTTAGCATTGTACATTTAATTTCCCTCTATGTCTTTTCATGGCTTGATAGCCTGTTTCTTTTCAGGACTAAATAATATTCCATTTATCTGAATGTGCTACAGTTTATACATTCACTTATTGAAGGACATCTTGTTTGTTTCCAAGTTTGGGCAACTATGAATAAAGCTGTTATAAAAATTCATATGTAGGTTTTTGTGTGAACATAAGTTTTCAGCTCCTTTGGGTAAATACCAAGAAGAATTATTGCTGGATCTTATGGTAAGAATATGTTTACTTTTGTAAGAAACTACCAAACTATCTTCCAAGATGGCTGCACCAATTTGCATTCCCACCAGCAAAGGATGAGAGTTCCTGTTGCTTCTACATCCATGTCAGCATTTGGTGTTGTCAGTGTTCTGGATTTTGGCCATTCTAAAAAGTAGGTAGTGTTATCTCATTGTCATTTTAATTTGCATTTCCTTAATGACATATGATGTAAATCATCTTTCATATGTTTATTTGCCATCTGTCTCTCTTCTTTGGGGAGGTGCCTATTAAGGTCTTTGGTTCATTTTAAAATTGAGCTGTTTGTTTTCTTATTTTTGAGTTTTAAGAGTTCTGTGTATATTTTGTATAATAGTCCTTTGACATATATATGTCTTTTGCAAATATTTTCTTTGGGAAGATTTTGAGCAGGGACATTACATGATCTGATTTTTGTTGTGAAAATATCATCTGGATTTTATATTGAGAACACTTTATATTTGGGTGGGCAGAGGGTGGGGTGCAGGTAGGCTAAGGCAGGAACCAGAGAGATGAGTTTAGGAGGCTCCCATAGTGACCTGGGAGCTCTGGAGACTGTTAACGATACATAACACAGTAATGAGAGGGGCTTTAGCCAAGGTACTTGTGCTGGAAGTGATGATTCTGAATATATTTTGAAGGTACAGTTCATAGGGTTTGCTAATCGATTAGATATAAGACAGAGAGAAAGGTAAGAGTAAGGGTGATGCCAAACATTTTGGCCTGACCAATGGGATGAGTGAGGTTGGCATTAACTGAAGTTGAGGAAGGCTTGAGAGGAGCAGACTTGGTAGAATCAGGAATTTGGCTTTGATGTGTTACATTTGACATGACTATAAGACATCTGTGACAGGCAGAACAATGCCCCCCACCAAAGGGGCCATTCCAGGTCCTAATCCCTGAAACCTGTAAATACGTTTGGTTACATGCTGCTATGATTTGGATATGGCTTGTTTGGTCCCACTAACTCTCACGCTGAAATTTGATCCCCATTGTTGGAGGTGGGGCCTGATGGGAGGTATTTGGGTCATGGGGACAGATCCCTCATGAATGGCTTGTTGACATTCTCACAGTAATGAGTTCTCACTCCATTAGTTCCCATGAGAACTGATTGCTGAAAAGAGCCTGGCACCTTCTCTCTCTCTTGCTTCCCCTCTCTCGTCATGTGATCTCTACACACCAGCTCTCTTTCACCTTCTGCCATGAGTGGAGGCTTCCTGAGGTCCTCACCAGAAGCAGAGGCTGATGCCATGCTTCTTGTACAGCCTCCAGAACCATAAGCCAAATAAACCCTTTTTTCTTTATAAATTACCCAGCCTCAGATATTCCTTCAGAGCAACACAAACGAACTAAGATACATGGCAAAGATGTTAAGGTAGGTGATAGAATTAAGATTGTTAGTTATTTGACCTTAAGATCAGAAGACTTACTGAATTATTCAGGTGTATCCCAATGTAAACACAAGTCTTTAAATGTGGAAGAGGGAGACAGAGGAGTTAGTATCAGGGTGATAGAATGTGAGAAAGACTTGGCCAGCCACAGTTGGCTTTGACGATGAAAGGATGCCACACGAAGGAATGCAGGCAGCCTCTAGAAGCTGGAAAGGGAAAGAAAATGGATTCTCCCCACAAACCTCGAGAAAGGAATGCAGGCCTGCTAACATCTTGACTTTAGCCCAGTGAGACCCATTTTGGACTTTTGACCTCCAGAACTGTAAGATAATAAAATTGTGTTGTTTAAGCCACTACATTTGTGATAATTTGTTGCAGCAGCAGTAGGAAAATACAATATCCAAGTGGAGATATCTGGTGGGTAGATGGATATGCAATTCTGGATTTGGGGTAGTCTTCCAGGCTAGAGATATAAACTTGAGAGTTATCAGCGTATTCTTAAAACCAGGAGACTGGGTGACATCACCAGGGGAGTCAGTACAGAGAGAAGAGAAGAGAAGAAAGAGTCTGAGGACTGAGTTCTGGGGGACTTTGACATTAAGGGATCAGGAAGATGAGAAGGAACCAGCAAAAGAGACCTAGAAGGAGAAGCTAGTGGGGTGGGAAGACAGCCAGGAGGATGTGCTGCCTGAAAGCCAAGTAAAGGGAGTGTTTCAAGGAGAGGGGAGTGATGACACATGTCAAATGCTGCTGATGGGTCCAGGAAAGATGAGAACTGGGAATGGATCATTGAATTTAGCAATGTAAAAGTTACTGGTGACCTTGGCAAGAGTAATGAGGGCTAAAATCTTTTGGAGTGGGTTTTAGTAAAAACGGGAAAAATGAAATTGAAGACAGTGAGTATACATACCTTTTAAAAAAAGTTTGACTGTAAAGTGAGCAGAGAGATAGGGCGGTGGCTGGAGATGAACTCAGGGTTTTGTGGGGCAAAAGAGAAATAAAAGCATATGTGTGTGCTGATGAGAATGATCTGCCAGAGAGAACCAGAGAAGTTAGGTAACTTGGTCATGGTCACGTGACAATATGAGGCAGAGATGAGCTGTCCCTATTGAAATTGTCCGGACAAGATCATCCCCCAGAAGCGGAGCCACTTGGCCAATTCATGAGTGAATCCAGCCAAGACCAGTAGAACCGCTCAGCTAAGCCCAGCTGAAACTGCTGACCCAGAGAATTGTGAGATGAATTGATGGCTATTGCGTTAAGCTATTAATACTAAGTTTATGGGTGGCAGTTATGCAAAAAGAGGTCACTGATACTGGGTCAAATTAGTTACATGTGTTTGGGTTACAAGTGGCCACGTAAGTGCAGGATCATAACTGACTAATGTGTGATGCAAGAGGCATTATTGGTTTTATTTGTAATGAGGTCATAAGAGATCTTTTGCTGTCAAAGTTCTGCTCAGGTATAGTAATGTGTATTTTATGCTAAATTTCTAATTTTCTTTTTCAGTAGGAAAAAAGAGAAATGTAATCACCTTTAATGGCTTATTTTTGACATTAAAATTGGTACACCTTTCTCTCAATAGGTGTAAAAATAAGAATAAATAACACTATCACTGTTTTCTAAATGCTTGTCTGGACAACACTCAGGGACTGCTTTCCCTTACCCTAATAGTATGCTGTAATTTAAATATTTTACAGTGTGTCTTCATTTCTTTTGTAAAATCATAAGAAAATGGTTTATGCTCAAATATTTTTTATTTGAAAACATTATTTTCCAAAGCCGTAATTGGCCTTAGTTCTGACCCACAAGTAATTGTGCAAAGTCGCTGTTAGGATATTATCACTTTGGTACAAGAAAAATTGTAATGGCCATAAATTCATCAGCTTTTGGCTATAACTGTTAAACATCTAGAAATAGAACCTAGGAATAAATTTCTTCTGGGTAAATCCATTCCTTTTCTCAAAGAATACTGATCTAGGAGACCAAGGGGATTAGGGGGTTAGGAGCAAATAATCCTTCACGGCATCTTATGCCTTAGTAAATTGCTATGCATTCATTTATCTCTTTTCTCTTTCATCTTTCCTGTAGGATAAGGACATAGAAGTTTGCCCTCAGGGTCACTGTACTTATAGCCTTCCTTCTCTTTCCTCCCATATAGTTCTCAAAATCCCACAATCAGAGGAATCAGGAAGCACTATACTCTTGCTGATATTTTCTTTGTGTAAATCTAGTAATTTCTAGAAATTATATTATTGACCAGCCTGCATCAACAGTCCTTGTACACCTTTGACATTAGAAAGATCTAGCTTACTATTTTAGGCCATCTCAAACTAGGTATAAGATGTGTACATGGTTTCCTATAGGCATGAGGCAACAATTTGCAAATTCAAATCTAAGAAACATGTTTGTCCAAGGCACAGCGATGTGTCGATAACCATTCCTATCCACAGAAGTTTTTGAGTAATTTTGTGCTATATTGATACATGATGACTTTTCTCTGGCGTATCAGGAAGCTTTAAGACAGAACAACTTTGTTCATGATTCTGTAAGGAGGAATAGGTGCTATTTGGGGGGAGGCTTTAATAAGAGTGAGGGTAGCTATTATCCACAACAGAGTCCAGGCTGTGTCAATGGATATCTCTTCCCCAGTTGATCCCCAGGTATTAAGCACTTTCTCCTATTAAGCATTTCCTTATCTATATAATAGAGGATAAACCTGAACTTCTATATAAATAATAGTTGTATTGACTACTTCTATGCCAGGAACTGTTCTAAGAGCTTTATGCACATTACTTCCTAAGGTGGGATATAAAGTATTAAAGACACTTGAACTACACACATTTTAATTTTTAAAAATTCTTAAGCATAAAAACAATATTCAAAGTTGTTCAAAGGACATTTTCTCACAAAGTAAAGAGCAAATGTATGAATTAAGGAAGTATTGAAAGAGAAACAAGCACTATAAATGTGTTCCTATTAAAACATTAGAAACTATTGACTAATAAGAAGACCAAGTAAGAAAGCATGGCAGGGATGATTAATGCAGTTTTTATAGTCATGGAAGAAGGGAATTTTTCAAAAGGCAAGGTGCAATCTTGAAACAACAGAGATGGAAATCATAATGAGACCACTACAACACTCAATGATGTAGCTTTTTTTTTTTTTTTTTTTTAGTTGTGGCTTACATGAAACTGAGTTTTAAAATCAGCTGCCTAAGCAAATGCTGGCACGAACTTGTCTGTTTTCTTGTCTAACATATCTTACCAAACAAATTGTATAATTTCCAGGAATGGCAAAATTGACACTGGTCATGTGCCCAGGAGGGGAGAGGATTTGGGATGGAAAAGTATAATAGTTATTTATTGCTATATAACAACCCTAAGATTTGGCCAATTAAAAAATAAAAATGTATTATCCTCAATAGTTTCTGAGGGTCAGGAACCCAGAAGCATCTTAGCCAGGTGGTTCTGACTCATGAGGAAGCAATCAAGCTGTCAGCTAGGGTTGTAGGTTTCCAAAAGCTTAACTGAGGCTGAACAATCTACTAGAATCCACAGAGACATTCATGTGGCTTTGGCAGAAGGTTTCAATACATCACTTTTCATTTTCATAATCTAATCTAGGAAGTTATGTGTAGTCACTTCTGTTGTGTAGCTTCTGGTCAAACAGACCAACACTAGCATGAATATCAGGAGGTGGAATCATTGGAAGCCATCTTGGAGCTGGCTACCACAGGATGTTTGCTTTGTTCATAGTTTATTCCTTTATAAAAAGTCATTTAGCCCAGCCAGTTAATGAGTCAGCATCTGCTTATACACCTACATCCTTCTGGGTTATACAAATAATAATCACAGGAACTTGGAGCTAGGAGAGGCTGTACAGATGATCTTCTAACCCAGCCCTTCATTTTCTTCTAAGAGTCACCAGGCTAGAGTAAGGGAAATAAAGCCCATAATGTATAAATGACTTCTCCAAAACCACCTCCCTCTCCCACCAAGAGCTGATTCAGAATTTTATTCTAGATCTGTCAGTAGCTTTTTATAAAACATTCAAATCCATAATCTTTTGTTTATGGTTATTTTAAATGATAAACCAAGAGAACCCAAATATTGAGTTAAATGTAATTTTTATAGGTCAGTATTCATTCAAGTCAATGTTCTCTTTTTTTATTGCTAAGAAAAATATGTGTTGGATGTTATTTTGTGCCACATGCATGTTAGACACTGGATATACTATTTAACATAAGAGAAAGAATTCTCTTCCTTATGAATCCTACAGTCTATTGGAGGGAAAAGATATATTTACCAAGCATTGAAACAGGTACAGTATGGGACACAAACATGAGTAAAATATTCTTGCTCTAAAGGAGCTTAAAATTAGTACAATTAATTTTAGAATTAAGCAGATAAGGTGCTAATTGGCATAATTCAGCTTTTCATATTACTGGCCTAGTGGCATAGGTAAGGAGTTAAAAGGCTCTGGGGCCATATTGGTGGCAGCTGGATTTGTTGCTGGCAGTCAAGCTGGATCCATGTTACTTTAATGTGTCTACATTTTTAATGTTTCTGTGATATAGTCTTATTATATTTTATACTTAGAGTATACGCATGGAAGTGAACATTGGTAAACAGAGTGAATGCAGTTAAAAATCTCTAATTCTGTACTTCCTTGGAGTGCTTAAGGAATGCTAAATGATGATAATTGTCTCAATGACAGCAGCTTATAGTAGCATCACATCTCATTAGGAAATTGGTTTTTAAAATAGAATTTGCAATCAGGCTCAAGATCAGCAGGACACCATGATGGGTGGGTGGGTTCATCCCAAGGACAGAGGATGGCATGAGTTCTCCTTCCATCTTTATGGTTATTGTAGTTTCATCAGTCAAATGTTTATATCCAGGAACTAAACCATGAATTTTTAGAGGTAGTTGACTATGAGATAAACTGCTTCTAGGCAATGTCCCCTTGAGAAAGACTTTGGGTGGAAAAGTTCTTTTTGGATGAATTCTGCAAATCTCATTCTGTCTACTGATGAAGCCCCTGTGACTTTTCTCTCTGATGGTTCTGTAAATACCAGCTTCTAACTACCTGATTTGGGTTTGTGTTGTATATACATCGCATACTGTATTTGTTCACCTGCACCAGTGCTGGCTTTCTCAGTGAGAGCCAATTGGAGGAAGAGATGGAGCCAGAGATAAACATTTTGGTCCAATTTTTAAAGCACAGTACACAACAGAGCATCACACGCAGGAAGACACATAATTAACATTCTTTGATAAAGACAAAAACTGGTGCTAGCAGAGTTCCCAGGCTCAGCTTAGATTGGGCTTGTATTTTCTTTTCCTAGATAATGCTGAATTTAGGCCTTTACTTTAAAAAGTTCTTTAGCACTATGAAGTAGTCCAAAGGGAAAAATAAGATATGATGGACACAAAGGATCTGAATAGATTATGGTGACAAGGGCATTGGAATTAGATATTTATTTATTCATTCAATCAACAAATATTTATTGAGAATATACACATGCTAGTGAAGAAAGCTAACAAAGAGTCCTACCATTTTGGAGCTTGCCTTCTAGTAAGTAATAAAGGTGGTATGCCAGATATAGTGATCAGTGCTGCAGAGAAAAATAAAGTGGGGGGAAGCGAGGAAGAGAGGTGGATGGGGTGCAATTTTAATAGCAGGGTTAGGGAAGTCCTCACTGAGAAGGTGACACTTGAGCATATATATGGTGGAACTGAGAAAGGGAGTCCTGTGGTTATGGGAGAAGAGTGTTTGGGCAGAGGGAACAAGTAGGACAAAGGTCCTGAAATGGGACCAGCAAACAGGCCAGTGTGGCTGGAAAGGAGATGAGTTTAAATCTACTATAGTCCTGCTTTGTAAGCCACCTAACCTCTTTCAGCCTCAGTTCCCCCTCTGAAAAAGTAGAGATGAGAGGGCCTAGACAGCTTGAAGGACTATTGTGAAGATCAAATGACTCAGTAAAGGGAAAGCACCTAGCGTCCAGAGTAGAGCATTCATTAAAATGTAAAGGATGTCCCATATCACTGATATTGCCTGTGTTTCTTCTTCCCAGAAAATGAACGAAATAACACCTACACTGCAGTTTTCTCATGAGGAACAAATGCAATAATATGTGTAAAGTACCTAGATCAGAGGCTGACACATGGTGGACTCACAACTAATGGCAGTTCTCATAACCATCAGATGCTGCAATAAAGCTTCATTAGTACAAAATAGATAAAAGTGGGAGGGCAACCCCAAGTCACTAATCAATAGGGCTAGACAGAAAACAGGAGCTAGGATCAGAGCCCAAGGGAACCAGGAAATATAAGAGCAATGGATTTGACAATCAGAAAGAGGGGAGAATAAATTCCATAAAGGTTTTTCTCAAGCCCAGGACAAGCCTGTGGGTAATCTGATTTATTTGGAGGGGTTAGAGTAGGAGAGACAGCAGAATTGGTGTAAAAATTGGTGAACTTGAAGTTTCAATATAAGGAAGGAAATATACCTAATAGGTATCACAGAGCTAACCAAGTAGAATCATTACAGTGGACTTGGCCACAGATGGATATAACATGCTAGAATGTGGGGAAGAGAGATTAATGCTGTACGTCAAGAAGATATCCACATAAGTGGAAACCCGTAACTGTTAGGTGGGAGTACAGTGGAGAACATTTGGAGAAGGGTAAAAGTAGAAAGAAAGCAAAAATGACATAGTTGTGGGAGGATACCAAAGACAGTTCCATCAGAAATAGGAAATAGAAGTTGTATTTCTGAATCAGACAACAAATACTGTCCAGGCTATCCAGAAAATTTCTAGATCCTAGGTTCAATTAAAAGCAATGCATCAGATGAATCCTTGAAAGTCAGAGTATCATGGTGGTTAACTTACTGCACCATGAAGGTTTACAGTTCTAGTTTCAGATATGTTGTTTGACCTTGGTTAAATTAATCTCTATAAGCCTTGATTTCCTAGCAACTAAAATAGGATAATAAATAAAGTTCTTGTGAGGACAATATATGAGAAGCCTTTTGAAATGATTAAACATTCTTCTAGAATGTCATCTTCCACTTAATATAGAAGTGACAAGGGGAGTTGTTATTTTGGACTTAATTTGACTAAAAAAGAAAAGCCTGTGAACCGAGTTGGGAACTTCAAAAGAAAGAGGAAAAAGAACAAAGAGATCAAACACGGGTAAAGAGCTGGATAAGAAGTGGGGCATAGAAGGCATGAGCCTTGGATCAGAATGTTCCATTCCATTCCCCCAAAGCACAACTTGACAAGAACATTGTTTTTCTTCTTTCAACCAGACCACCCAGACTGCCACACTTCTTACACCTCTTTGAAACATTCCCTTTCCTTTCATCTTTTGGGTTGACATTTTTGTGCAAACATTAATTATTTTCCCCTTTAAGTGGTTCGGAAAGTGCTGAAAGTGAGTCTGGAGCACTCAAGTTCTCTCTTTTATTTCATTCCTGAGCACATCTCCCTTCCCCTCCCCTCCTCTCCCCTCCCCTCCCCTTCTCTTCCCTTCCCTTCCCTCTCCCCTTCTTTTCCCCATCCAGACTCATCCCAAACTCAAATTCCAAATACATGGGTTGAAAGTGAGAGGGCTGAGAGAGCTCATGAGTGGTGGGCAAGGTGAGAGTCAAGGGGGTTGCAGGTTCGGAGGCAGCCATTGAACCTCTCTGTTACCCACACTGCCACCACCTAGGGAAACTCGGTGTCTATCCCTGCCTTTATCCTTGATGAAGGATCCTGGTTGTGTTGAAGGCAGCAATGTGCCCAGCCCTAGGCATTCATGACTGGGCACAACAAATCATTACAAACCTGCTACTTTCCACAGCCTCCCTTGTTGCTAGAGATGGGATGGTAGACATCACTCATGCCCATCATGTCTTTCCTTTCCTGGGCATAGTTTTCTTGGAGTTAGGTGTGGCTAGGTGACTTGCTTTGGCTAATGATACACGAGCAGAAATTTCACCTGTCAGTTCTGGATGGAAGTATGTAAGAGTTGGTGGATAATACTCCATGCTCTCTTTTCTTGCCACCATGGTCCAAGCAAAATAACCTTGGCCTTACTCCATGGCTTCAGTTATTAATTGCTGTATTACACACCACCCCCAAACTTAGTGGCTTAAAACAACCACTATCTCATACTTCTGTGGGTTGATGGGACTCAGCTAGGAGATCTTATGATGGTCTCTCCTGGGTCTTTCATGTAGGTTCAATCAGATTGTGGTCTTAGTTTATGCTGCTATAACAAAATACCTGACACTATGTAATTTATAAAAAACAGAAATTTATTTTCTCACAGTTCTGGAGGTTAGGATGTCCAAAATCAAGGTGCCAGCAGGTTTGGAGTCTGGTGAGAGTCTGGTGTCTGCTTCCAACATGGTGCCTTGTTGCTGCATCTGCCTGAGGGGAGTAATATTATGTCCTCACATGGCGGAAGGTGGCAGGGCAAAAGAGCCTAATGCTGCATGAAACCTATTTTATAAGGGCCTTAATCCCACTCATGAGCAGAGAAGCCCTCATGACCTAATCACCTCTTAAATGCTCCACCTCTTAATACCATCACATTGGCCATTAGGTCTTTTTTTTCTTTTTTGAGACAGAGTCTTGCTTTGTCACCCTGGGTAGAGTGCAGTGGCATCATCATAGCTCACTGCAACCTTAAACTCCTGGGCTCAAGCAATCTTCCCGCCTCAGCCTCCCAAGTAGCTTGGACTACAGGTATAACGCCCAGGTAATTTTTCTATTTTTCAGTAGAGATGGCCTCACTCTTGGTCAGGTTGGTCTCAAACTCCTGAACTCAAGCTATCCTCCTGCCTCAGCCTCCCAGAGTGCTAGGATTACAAGCATGAGCCACCACACGTGGGCCTGGCCATTAGGTTTTAATATCTGAAATTTGGAGAGGATATAGCAGGCTGAAATAACCAATGGTTCCCTCACATGTTTGGCAACCTGGCAGGGATGGCTGGAAAGCTGTGCTTGTCTAGGTCTTCCTTTTCTCTATGCCATCTATAGGATAGGAAAAATAATTTTCTCTCTATCTTTCATAGTTTTATTTGGAACAGATCCCTGTGACAAAACACAGGTTAACAAGAGAAAAACTAACATGTTTATTATGAATTATGCATATATTTCATATATACATGGGAGATATCCAAGGAATATATAAATCTCAAAGTGGTGGCTTTGAGTCCAGGCTTAAATACCAACCACAAATAAAACAAAAAAGAAAGGTGTTGGCAGGGTGGGGGGCAGTAATGGAGAGATGCCCAGGGAAAGGATGGTAAACAAGGGTAAGGTTTGTTATACAGATTTAAGTTGGTGTTTTCTCCATTGAGTTTCTAGTGATTTAGTCATCCTTCCCTTCATGGTCCAGAGAGGGAGACACTCTTACAAATGGAGATTTCCTTTACAGATGTAAATTTTTCTTACAGTAGGGTGCTTCTGTGCTTATTTTCAGAATTTCTCCTGTGTCTATAGTTTCTCAAAATAATCAGCTCAAAATAATCCTCATGCCAAAGAGACATATTTTGGGTGGCTTATTCTGGTCACCCATATTCATATTTTGGGATAGCATATCCTGAATCTCATCACATCTCAGGGCCTCTCACTCTTCACCTGGCCTTATTATATGGTTTTTCCATGTGTTCTCTCTAGCATTATAGCCTTGGTGACACAGGGTTCCAAAAAGCAGAAGGTGTCAGATTTCCCAAGGCTTAGTCCCGGATTGGCACAGCATCATACCACTATGTTCTGTTGGTTAGGGCAGTCACAGGGCCAGATCAGATTCAACATTGTAGGAAATAAACAGCACTTCTCAATGTGGGGAGTGACAAAGAATTTGTGGCCATTTTAGATCTATCACACTCACATTTAACATTAGAAAATTGTATCCCCTGCCTGTAGACCTGGAAGTACCCAGATCTGGATTAGTGATGGGGAAGATACCTGTCCTAGTCGTGGCCTGTCAGCTCTCATTCCAAACTCCTTCTACTGGATTCTTCTCAGTTGCTTCTGGTCATTTTATTACCAAATCCCCATTTCTACCTCATCTCCAAACAGAAGCATAGCTGTGCCTTCATGCTCCCAAGTAGTGCTGTCACGAGGGAGACCATGGGGAGCGAGTGGAGGGGAGTCAGACGTCAGACACCCCCATTCATACAGTCCAGCCTTCACTCCCACAGGGATGGCCCTACTGGTCACCATCCTCGCCCTCAGGCCCATTCTCCCACCACGTTGTTGAGGATTGCCCTGTTAAAAAAATTAATTGGGAGGCCATTAGGCTCAGATGGCTCCAGTGCCCTAGGGTTCCTACTAAGCACACTAAAGGCTAACTCAGTGTAAATAGTAAAATGAAACGTAACCTTAACCAGTCAGAAGCCACCAATTAACCTCTAAATAGGGACTTTAAAGCTATTGTTCCACTTTAATCAATCAAATATTTCCTTTGTCTTGCTTCTGTGTTCATCTTAAAAGTCTTCCCTTCCCCACCCCACTGCCCCCCATGCCCCTTGAGTGGAGGCCAAACCACTTATGACTTGGTGCTGCCCAATGCATGAGTTGCTGTTTTTTCTAATAAATGCTTCATCATTGTAATATGCCCAAGTTAATCTTTTGACAGTCCTCACTCTCCAGGTTTCCATTTCCCATTTCCTCTCCTACACAAGTTCCACATTTGATATCTGTCCAGATGAGGCCAGAAGTCATTTTACATTAGAAAAATCTCCTCCCTCCATGGGAGACACTCTGACTTTATCACGCTGAACTTTGTCTCACCCTCCCCAGTGTACAATATTGGCCTCAGGCCTTGCCTTTCACACCTAAAGGCCCATTAATGAGTGAGATGGAAATAACAAGGATTGGTTTTGTGCTTTTTCTTATTAATACAATAACTTCCACTTTTATCTTTTATCCTTTTTATACATGGCCTCTCCCCTTTTCTACCAGAGGTATCTGCTTGCCTGTGGGAGGATTAGGATTGTAGCAGTCGGAAATGCAAAGAGGAAGGAGCAGTCAGTATCCAGCTTTTGACATCCAGAGCTGTTGGAAACCAAATAATGGTCTTAAAAGCCACATATCTTTGTACCTTTGAGCTTTAGCTTATGTTCAATTTGGAACTTCTTTGTTCATATATTCTTCAAAAATTGAACAGGTTTCCTACAGAGAGGAATTCTACAGCTCCCCAGGATGCAGGAACAGCTGCAATTAATTTTTAAAGCAAAAATTTTTAAAAATACGATTTCCTTTAAACTATCCCTTTCTCTGCTGCTTTATTTAGAAGACCCAGAGCTGAAAAAACACAAAACTCAGACAGATCACTAAGCAATTTCTAGCACTTACCCTCTGAAGAATGTGACTCTCAGTGGCTCCAGTCACCTTTCCGTGTGGCTTGGTACTTGTCTGAAGGAGGGGTCAGAAGCTCTCACTGACCACACTGTGCAGAGTGGCCCGGGGGTGTCAGGAGCCACATCCCAGCCACTCCTACTCTGTGATCTTTTCTAGGTTCCCATCTGTCTCAGGGCTGGGTAACTGTCTTGTTGAATTACAAAAACTAAAATTCCTCTTCCCCTTAGTTCAACAGAAATTAAAAAAAATTTTTCAAGCGGTATATTCAGTAAGGAACCAAAAAATAATTTAAAAAACACCAAAAGTATAAAAACCAAGGATTTTTTGGAGTACAGATTTATTATAGTAAATGAAGGGGAAAAATGCCTAGGGCAAAGATGGCCTTAGATGTCTAACTTTCAGGGCATTCAGCCAGTTTTTTTTCCGTTTCTTCATCCTGTCAGGGGACTTGTGTCCCAGATTCAGAAATATCTCCTCTTCCTTTAAGAAGTGGTTCTTGACTGGGGGGCAGCTTAGCCTTACAGGGGGCATTTGGCAATGTCTGGGGACACTTTAGGTTGTCACAACTTAGGGAGGGTGGTGCTGCTCGCATCTAGTAGGTAGAGGTCAGGGGTGCCGCTAAACCTCCTGCAGTACACAGGGAGGACAGACACTCACAACAAAGAATCATCCTGCCCACAATGTCAGTTGTGCCGAGGTGGAGAAATCCTGCTTTAAGGAGAGACACGTGAAATAACCTCATTTCAAGAATCATATCCAATATGACAATTAACTGCTATGGTCAAAGGACAGTTCCCATTGGGAAAGAGAAACAATCACAATTCTATATTAATTAATTAAGTAACCCATCCATTATATCTATCAAATATTTATTGGCATCACTATGTATATGGCACTGTCCAGCAGTGAGCAAGACAGATAGCCTCTGCCCTTATAGAGCTGTGAACAAGTGCCAAAGATAGTCATTAAACATACAATTATACAAATGCATTATTTAATTATAGTTGTGACAAATGCCATGAACAAAAAAATATGACCTGATATAAGAATGTATTGTGAAGAGAAAACTGGCTCCTCCTATATCAGTAGAATTTTTAGTTCCTAAAACTTAAAAATCCAATGGAAGAAAATCCTTAATGTTTTTTCTCTTGACCATTCATCATGTGGTTTTCAATGACATAGCCTCTTTAGTCTTCCTTAGTTTTCCAAAGGAGGACTGTGATGCTCTTTGTTTTCACAATGTCCATTTGAATCTCTTTTCAAATGTAGTAGCCGATTGAAATCTGTTGCTGCTGATCTCAAGGCCTCCCTTCCCTGTGGATACCAAAGTGACTCTGAGAAGGGATAGGGCTGGGGGGGTCTCCCAAGGGTTAAGAGCAAAGTGCGATAGTACCCAGCTTCCAGCTGATGGTCCAATTCCCTTTCCTGCAGTAAGATCTTCAGTATGCAACCAGACCTATACTTCAAATTTGGAATCTGTGGTCTTTTCCCAAGGGTGTTGATCAGGGAAGCCTTTCCCATGGAGTAATATTTAAGCTGAGATCTGAAGGATGAATTAGACAAAGTTGGAGGGGTGGAAGCAAGAATGAGAATGCCTAAGGATGAGAGGAAGGTCTATTAAACATATGTTGGCATATCAAAATAATCCTTAGCACAGAAAAAGTACTCACCGTGGTCCTTTGCTTCTTTGTTGTCAAGGGCAAAATTCATTAAGACCTTACTTTTGTACTTGATCTTAGACTGTAGCCCCACTTAGGGGGAAGCGGATAGTGACAGAATTTGTTTTACAGTGACTTACTGAACTCTAAGTCCCAACCGGCCATCCTGTAAATTTATGACAACACACAAATACTTGCAAACACAAAGCAGTGGGCATTCTCTCCTGAGAATGAACAACACTATGCAGCAAATGTTTATGGAGACCTGACCTGGTGCCATGCAGGGGGTGGCTTTCATTTCCGTTTTGAGGTCAAAGATTTCAGGAAGAATCTGATAAAGGCTATGGCATTCTCTCCTGAAAAAGGCACAAATGCACATATACTCAAACTTTTGCATACAGCTTAGTGGGCTTTCAGGTTAACACAGATGTAACTGCTGTCGAGATATAACAATGCAGAAGGAAGACAAGCAGGCTCCTGGTAGAGGCATCATGTCCTACTTTGGACATAATGAATTTGAGGTGCATGTGGCAGGATATTCAAGTAGAGATGTCCAAGAAGCAGTTTAAAAAGTTTTAAATGCTTCCTGTTTTTGTGTAATGTTGTAAGTATGTTTAAATCAACAGGAAGTGGGTAGGTGTGTATCAGTACAATGAGCCCTATACCTAGAATCCGGGGTCTCGTGTGTTCATATTTTAAAATAATTTTTTTCTTAGAAAAATGTTCATCATGGAAAATTTCTCTGGGTTTCTGCTTATTTAAAATATGACCCACCCTTTGCATGCATTTTTTAGGTCCTTTTCAGAATTACTTCCATACAGGAGCCTGATTAAGGAAAGGCCAGCCATGTGATGTCTGGGGAACCAGTCCATAAGGACGAGCTGAAACATCGTACGTGGTTGAAAGATCTATTTGGCAAACTGAGCCAACTGTCTTCCCTTTGCTCCCTGATCCTGCTCAAGGGGCTTGCCAGACTTCCCTCTGAGGAAGTTGTATATGAGCTGCACTGATTGTTGTTGTTGTTGTTGTTATTGTCGTTAAGTATAAAGTTTGGAGACAATACTAGGCTGAAAAATGGCCCTCTAAACGATAGCCACATCCTAATCCCTGGATCCTGGGAATGTTACCTATATTACATTTTTTAAAAAGATCTTTGCAGATGTGGTTATTTGAAGGATTTTGTGATGGGGAGATTAACCTGGATTATCCAGGTGGGCCCTGCAGGCCATGACATACCTCCTTACAGCAGGGAGGCAGAGGGAGATTTGGCACAATCTGAAGAGGGGAAGGCAGACAGGAGGGGAGGAGGTAATGTGACCATAGAGGTAGAAGTTAGAGAACTGTGGCTACAAGTCAAGGAATAGCAGCTGTCACCAGAGCTGGAAGAGCCAAGGACGGATTCTCCCCTGGAGCCTCCAGAGGGAGTACAGCTCTGTGGACACCTTGAGTTCAGTGCAGTGAGATTTCTTTTGGACTTCTGGCCTTCAGACTGTGAGGGAATAAAGAAATACATGTCTGTTGTTTTAAATCACCAAGTTTGTGGTCATTTTTTATAGCAGCCACAGGAAATTAATATAGGGGCTAAACTGGACAATAGAAGAGAGGACGAACTGTCTCAGATTTTTGGTGAAGGGTTCTAGATTCCTTTCCAGTTCAACCCCAGATACTTCTTTCTGAATTCCAGTAAATCTGCTCTAACCTTGAGAGTTGTATTTTTAAAGCTCCACCATCCTATGCAGACGGAGTATCCGATTATGGTTGACCAGCGCAAAATCCTGTCTCCTTTGTTACTGTGCTTTGCGTCTTTCCTCCTCGGCTGATATTCCCTTGCCTCTGAGTAACCATTGATTATTTTGGAAGAATCTCTCTCTCTGTGTGTCTCTCTCCCCTGCCCGTTCCCATTGTTCTTGATCTTAAAATAAAAGTTAAGTAAAATAAACAGCCTCTCTTTCTTCCCTTGTCACTCCCTCCACTGCGCCCCTGGAGCTGTGCGGCTGCTCCTCCCCAGCGCAGAGCCGCCCCCACACTCTGAAGCGCACCTCCTCCCCGGCAGCTGACAGCTCGGCGCCACCCAACGCCGGTCACAACCCTTCCACCACTGGTCCCACAAATCCAGTCTGAAAATGGGTCTGGAGGATGCAGGAAGAAAAGGAAAATGCTATTTCATGACTGGAAGTTTTAAAAACTGAGAAATAGGAAATAAAGTGGGTCAGATGATTATTTTAAGATAACCAGTGGTGGCAATGGGAACTCAAAGCAAATCTGTATCAGAGAATTTGGGAAATCAGAACAAGTCATATGAAGACGTCCTAGTGCTTCAGGAAGAAATGGTCTAGAAAGGACTCCAGGAGGACTGCCAAGAGATGGGCCACCAGCATCTCGGGTGAGAGTGCAGGGGTGGGACATAGTCAGAAATATACGTTTGGTCTCTACCCCCAGTTCCTGACACAGAACTCCTAAAACCCTTTATTTCCTCAGTAATAGAGGTTCTAGGAGCATCTTTTGTTCTAACATTTGGTTTCTGCCCCTGGTTCCTGACATAGAGCCCCTAAATCCCTTGGAATTTCCCAAGTGACAGGAGCGTCTAATGAAGCAGTTCTTGGTGGGCTCCTGATTAGCTTCAGGATGGAGACTGGTCACCAGAAAGATCAAGTCAGGCTTAAAAGCTTGGAACTTCCAGCCCCATGCCCCATCCTCCAGGCAGTGGAAAGGGGCTGGAGACTGAATTAACAATCCATCGTCCCTATGTCATGAAGCCGCCATACAAACTCCTAAAAGATGGTGTTCAGAGAGTTTCTGGGTTGGTGAACACATCCACGTACCAGGAGGGCAGCATACCCTAAATCCACGAGGACAGAAGTTTCTGTACTGGGGACCCTTCTAGCCCTCACTCTATGTACATACTCCCCTGGCTGTTCATCTGCGTCTTTATTATATCTCTATAGAGATATTACATTGTAGATATTATATTCTACATTATATTGTAGATATTATATTCTACATGGTCTACGTGTAGAAAATGCAGGGAATTTAGGCTATTGTAGACCTAAAAGTAGCAAAGTGAACAAAAGACCAGCAGTAAGAAGAAGAGAAGCTCAGGGCCAGGAAGACTGGTTCCTGCGAGCTTCACTGGTGACTAAGAGGAGAGAAACGTTGCATTGTGGGGCTGTCAGCAGCACAGAGTGAATCCAGTGAAATCCTTTCGAGTCTGCATAAATCTCTTTCGTCAGAACAGTTTTTGTTTTATTTTTTCATCTGTGACTTGAGAACAAGGAGGTGTTGCTGCACTCTGCGTGGCTCATCCTGTCCTTTGTTTCATTCTCATTAATAGATTCCAGAATAACACTGAGCAGCTGAAACTCAGGGGGAAAGAGGATGCAGCTCATATTTCCACTAGGATTCCTGCTTTCTCCCTCTCCTCCCTTAAAATAGGTAGCACTGTGACAAGAATTCACAAGCAATGGGGGAAAGAAGCCGCAGTCAAGTTCGCACTCTTTTGGAGAAATGTCTGAGTAGAAGTGACAGGTCCCTTGTAGGGATTGTCCTTGATTGGCACTAAAACCAAGCTGGAGGGAGGGAAGGAAAGAGTCAGGGACATCAGAGCTCTTTTCCCCAAAATGGGAAATGACACTACCTTGAGGATGTGTCAGTGGAGCCCCAGGGCATGAGAGAGGAGAGGCAGCCACAGTGGGTGGCAAATTAGGAATTCCCTGTGTTAATTTCTTTTAGTCTGAAATACCTAGAGTAGGTTCTGTTTTCCTGAGTGAATCTTGTCTGTTAACTCCAGGATCTGGGATAAATCAAGGCTCCAAAGTCTCTTGTAATTTTTAGACATATTCTATGGATTCACACCCATAGCACACTGGTTTCTGCATCGTTCCTTCATTCATGACAAGGTTTTCTGCATTCCTTAAATGTGACTTGCATTTCCTAGGCTGCCCAAGGTTCATAACAATTATTAAAAAAAACCAAACAAACACTTCTCTGAATGTAAACACCTATTTTGCTGAAAGTGTTGTCCTTCCCCAAGTTTTTAAAATAAATTTTAGCGTATTGTAATTCACAGGCTATTGCATAGGCTTGGGAATCAAAGACACCTATGTTTATATCTCAGTACCACCATTTGCTAGCTCAGTAACTAATTGACTTGTCTAAGCCTCCTTTTCCTCATATATAAGTGGGGCTAAAAAGATATCTACTGTGCAGAAGAGTTAGCATAGTAGGCCCAAGATTACTATTCTCAGAAAGGTCTGATGGCAGAGTTGGCCCTTGGCTGGTGCCTGGAACTTAGATTTGAGGAGGGTTCCCATCATTCCCTAAATGATAAAAGAGGTTTACTGTGCCTAAACTGTTTGTAACACAGTGTGGCTTATGGTGAACACCTGCTTTCTTTCTGGGAGTCTGGAATTTTTGTACATCCTAGGCAGAGAGTGCCTACATGTCCAGCCCTCAGTAAAACCCTGGGCACTGAGTCCCTTATAAACTTCCCTGATGGACATTTAGCATGTCTTTGTCACAATAAGTGGCTGGAAGAAGAATTAAGTACATCCCATGTGACTTAAGGCTCTTGGAAACTTGCACCTGGTTTCCTCCAGACTTTGCCCCATGTGCCTTTTCTCTTTGCCGATTTTGCTATGTATTCCCTGTTGTAATAAATCTTAGCCTTGAGTTAAGACCATAACCTGAGTCCTGTGTGTCTTCCTAGTGAATCACTGAAATGGGGGGGGCTTGGTTTGAGGACTCCCAACACCCCTATTTGGTAAGGTTATTGTAAGAATTAAATGAAATAATGTAATTTTAAGGTACCTCGGATGATTCCAAATGTGGCATCAAGGTTAAGATCTATTAATTTAAGTAGTCCCTGATCAAGCCTCACTTTAACCTCTATTAGAATCAGTCCTTCCCCTGCACTAAAGGAAGAGCACATAGCAGACTGTATCATTGCAATTTGTGCCTGTGTTTCATTGTTTTTTAATCCTCAGTACCTGATGGTGCTCATGAATGAATAAATGAACACACACATATCTCCAACCAGGGCCACGGAGAAAGGTTGCCACCGTTTTAAAGATAGCAGGTTCATACAGAGCCTGTAGAAAGATGATATGACTCATTTAGTTACATTACACATCTCTGAGTCACCTGGCATTTTCCCAGTCAAAAAGTTTCCGAACCTGATGTTTCAGATTCTTATCCAATAGACATTTTTATCCTGGGAGCGGGGACTGAGGATGCAGCTGACAGAATCAGCACAGGGCTTCTCTCAGGGAAGCGGTGGGAAGTCGCTGCTGCTCTGTGCTTATGTAACCATATGTTGTACAAGCATGACCCACGGAATGTGATCCAAACATTATTTTTGTCTCATTCCATCTCCTTAAACTCTATTCAGTGGGCACAAACTTTTCTTCTTCATGGAGAAAGTCTTGGGCCGCTCTCAGTGTTAGTCACTTTTAGTTGTAAAACAGTTCCATTTTAGAAACAATGTATTCGGTCTCATGTAATTAGAAATCCAAATTTGAAGTCAGGGTTAACTCATTGGCCCTTCTCCAGCCCTGACCTGCTTCAAAAGCCTGTACGGGGAAGGAGTTTGTGATCCTCCTACTCTCCTTTCTCTCAGCTCACCTGTGTTACTTGTGATTTCCCTCTGGCTGGGGTCAAAGTAGAGAGACGGAGGAAAATGAAGGGAATGTGATACTGTTACTGGGCTGAACTTGGCAGTGGTTAAAGTGGGAATCCTTCAGTGGGACCAAGAGATGGTAGCAGTTGATTAATTTCTCATGGGGGACTTTTGTGGGTTCTTCAGAGGTTTCTTGTTGGGCCTTTTGCTCGTCAGTTCCCTTGACCTGGGATGATTGATCTCTACTTTGGGTGGTATAAAGGAGGAAAAATGTTTCCTTCTGTCCTTCTAGGTTCTTGGGCTGGTCTAAGAATTAAATTGGCATAAGACAGATTAACAGGAGAAGAACAATTTTAATTATGCATGTACACATAGGAGTCCCACAAAAATATGAGATCTAAGGAAGGGGCAGATAATTGAAACTTACATATCATCATGAGCTCCAGAAAGGAATAGGGGTTTAGGGCTTCTGGGGGTGGGTGCATGAAGACAAATTACGGGAAATGTGTGGTGAATGAAGTTTGCCTTGTTATGCAGATAAGATTCTCTCAGGTGTCTGACAGTAGCTCTCTTCCTGGTACAGATAACCTTAGTAATGACAATTTTATAAATGTAAAATTCCTTTAAATGGGAAAATTTATATTTTATTTTTGGCAGCTGAAGGGAAAGTAAAGAGCTTTCCCTGTGTTGGCTGGTTCTCAAATTACCTTTAGCTCAAAATAACCAGTATGCCAAAGTAGCATATTTTGGGGTGGCACATTCTGAACCCCTTCAATGGCCATCTGTGACATCTGCACCCCAAGGTACACCGCTCACCCTTTTTGGCTGAGGTCCCTGGACCCCTCCAGGCAGCCTAATGGACCAAGAAGACCCCTGACAAAAGTTTTCTCCTTTGACCAAACTTGAGTCAGGCTCCTTGGAGTCCTTTCTGGCTAGACCCAATCTTGGGCTTCCCCTCTCTGTTTCTGTAGAATGCAGTTTAAGCAACACTCCCACGAAGTCAATTTAGTGAAAATCCCCCACACTTGGTATCCGACCACCCTTGATATCTTACCCTGGCCTGCCTTCAGCAAGAGTTCTCCTGAGTCAGTCTAGCAAGGATCTCCCTTACGCCTGATGTCTCCTCCTAGAAATTTTCCATACACTGACTCCCATCCTACTCCTCGGCTATAAATCCCTACTTGTCCTTGTTGGAGTTAAAGTCAAGCCCAATCTCTCCTCCCCATTGCAAGACCCCATCGCAGTGGTCTTATACCTATTGTTATGCCCCCCTCAAATACAGTCTTTCTCCCATCCAAGTACTAACCAGGCCTGACCCTGCTTAGCTTCTGACACTTTACCAAGTGTTATGAATAAGTTTTCCTCTAATATCCCACATGGCTCTTCTTCTCAGCCCATACTGATCCATGAGACATTCCTGGATCCCTCACCTCCCCACCATGTGGGGTCAGGCCCATTCCCACAGCCGGACTCCCTGGCTCCACAATCGAGGCCATTGCTTTTAGCTCTCCAAGGTGAAAGTCAGACACCATTCATGGTCCACTTTACCTTCCTCAAGCCTGAGCAAGGGACTAGTTCTTTTTGTCTCTTGATTGTAGGGAGCACTTCAAAGCTCTCCATGTATTATAGTAGCTTTGAAGTCCCCATCTTCAAGATATATATCCCCACTGTCTACGAGGTGCACCTTCACTGTCTTAGGTCAGTCTCCCTAGAAGCAGAGCCTAAGTGGGGATTCTTACTTAAGTAATTTATTGAAGTGTCCTCATTAGAAGAGGAGAGGGAAAAGGATAAAGCTGGGGGGCAGGGGGAGGAGAAAATAATCAAGAATGTGACCCCCGCTGGAGCCTAGTGACAGTCTCATCTCAGAGGGAACACTCTGCAGCCCACAATGCATTGCAAAGAGAGTCCCACCTTGAGGCAAGGAGTTGAATTTATTTTCTCCTGCTGGTTGGGCCAAGGTTTGCTGGCCAAGGTTATCTGGCAAAGGGCAATTCTGCAGAGAAGGGGGCAGCTGAGAATTGCTAGGAGACAAACCCCTCAGGAGCCAGTGGGTGGGGAGGGGTACGGCCACTGGTCAAGGGGCTTTGAAGGGGTATTAACAATATCCACTATATTCACCCACCCCACCCTTCTCTCTAAAGCTATTTTCTTCCCCAATCCCATCTTGATCTCTTGGAGCAGTTCAAGGATTGTGGATCAGATTCTTGAAGACATTTCCTCTTCAATGTACTAATTTGTGTGTTGGGGGGGGTGTCTGTCTCACGCACTGTGATATCTGACATCTATCATGGCGCCCCCCACCTGAAACAGAGGAGGGAGGAGCTCCCCTCTAACATCCTCTTACTCTGAGGAGTGTTCAGGTTTTTCTTTTATATCAATGACCATAGAGCTCAATGCCTTAATCCCACAGGACAGAGCCCAGAATGATGAGTAAACTCAACACTGTGTCTAGTGGTTTCCCTAGTAGCTGCTCATTTCATTCTTTCTCTCAGCAGACAGCACTTGATAAATAGCTGGGGAGAGGAGGGTGCATTCCCTGAAATAGAATACAGCCAACTGGAACAAACACATGACTTCTCATTAAAAACAGCAAACTCATTAGGTAAACTGGACTAACAAGTCACACAGAATGATTTTTAGAGTATTCATAACCAAACTGGGCTAGAACTGCTTCCTGGAAATCCTACTGAGGCATTTAAGAACTGTGTGGAGAACAGAGGGGAGAAGAGAGACAGTGACTGGTATGGCAGGACATTACCCATCTCCCACAGCACCCACTCCAGGGAAGCCGCAAAGGGCTGCAGTTAATCGAGGGCGAGGAGTAACAGAGGGAGCTGACAGAATCACCTGGTTTCCTGTGCCCATTTCCTCTTTCTTCTCCCATGTTAAAACAACTTTTAAAATCATACTTAAGTTTGGGCACAGTGGCTCACACCTATAATCCTAGTACGTTGGGAAGCTGAGGTGGGAGGATTGCTCGAGGCCAGGAGTTCAAGACCAGCCTGAGCAAGAGCAAGACTCTATCTCTACAAAAAATAGAAAAATTATTCAGGCATGGTGGCACTTGTCTGTAGTCCCAGCTACTCGGGAGGCTGAGTCAGGAGGATCACTTGAGCCCGGGAGTTTGAGGTTGTAGTGAGCTACGACGACACCACTGCAGTCTAGCCTGGGCAACACAGCAAGACTCTGTGGAGAAAAAACAAACAAACCAAAAAAACCCCATACTTAAAAGATAGGAAATAGTCCATGACCAACACATTCCTGACCAAAGTTCTCTCTTCACTGAATCACAAGAGTGTTGGAAATGGAAGAGATCTAGGCTTTATGCAGAAAGGCATTCTCCTTTCACAGATAAGGATCTGTGGCACAGAGAAGTTGTTATTATTGTGAAGCTCTTTCAGACTGCCTACTCACAGGCCAAAGATGACATGCACAGTCTTGGTTACAATATGAATTAGTTGTAAATATTGAAAAACCAGGAGATATTTCTCTCCCTCTCTCTCTCTCTCCTCTCTCTCTCTCATTTCCCTCTCGACCCCTTTCTCTCTCTCTCTCTCTCTCTCTCTCACACACACACATACACACACAGAGACACATACACAGACACACACACACACACACACACACACACCTGATTTTCTAGTTCTTTTGGAAGACTGGAGACCTAGCAACAAGAGGTCCGTAGTCTGGCATGGCAGTAACCATCCAGGACTGAATGTTGATAACAACCTAGTTTGCTGTGTCCCAGACTCAGTCAGTTTAACTGAGCTATATTACCACCTGGTCCCTACAGGTAACTCAGTTTGTGGCTTCTCAGCTATGGTATTTATCCAGAGCCTTGTAATTAGTTACAGAGTTGGGTAGGAGCCTATGGCAAAATTGAAACTTGGTAGGCACTGGCAAGAAAATTCTAGAGGGTCCAGGACTTATAAGTACCCCTGGTCCAGAAGTGGTGTTGAACCCAATTGGCATGGGCTTTCAGCCAGGCTGGCTAACCACAGCTCTGGTTAGTATGATGAAGGGACAGGTGATGGATGGTAATGTAAACTAGACAGCAAGATGTGAGGGGTCAGGATATTAGGAAAAATACAATGACAGAGAGTCTTGTGGCAAGCCATTGGTGGCATCGGAAAATTCTGGCATGAATTTTCAAGGTCCCAACCACAAGGCAGCAGTCAGGAATAGGATCCCAGTCCCAATTTAGAGGAACGAGTACTGGTCAGAACAAGGCAGTACTCAATCTTGGGAGAAGATATGGAATATCAGAAGAGTTCTGAAGTCAGGGGAATAATAGTAGGACTCAGGTACGTTGCTAGAACTGGGATCTCAAGGCAGAGTAGACCTAGGAGGTAGCTGACTTGTTGCAGAGCCACGTGGACTCTGTAAGCTCCTCCTTGCTGAGGTCCTACAGCTTGAGGCTTGAGGGTCTTGGTACCCGAAGCTTAGTTATGGACAGAGGTGTGTCTTAGGGCAGTTAACCAAGCCAGTGACGACATTTGCTGCCTAGCCTCCTTTGCCAGGCATTCCACCCACTACTTCTCATTCTGCAAACTCAACCTTCACATAATTAAAAAAACCCGACTTTGCCCTGAATCTTCACTATGTTTCTTTTCATATTTGTACATACCAAAGCTAGAATAAACAAAGGGAGAATTCTGGTAATTCTTCAGCTTGGCAGCAGGTGAAAAAAATGAGCCCACAATGCTGTCAAGAGCCATGGGAAGCAACAATGGCACTTGTCAGCTGTTACTTTTAGTGGGCATTAAGTTTAATGAAATAGCCCAGTTGTACAAAAGCGGGGTGGGGAATAAGTGACAGCTATGGAGACAGATGGTAAAAGACTTGTCTCTGCACCTACAAAGTTTTGCTGAAAGTATCTTTAAAGGTGACCTTCTTCGGTAATTGTGCCTCATTATGACCTGACTCTGGTTCCTAGGGCTGTTCCTTTTTGTTAGATTGTGGGAAAGATAAATCAGTCGATTTGGGCAAAAAATAAACACCACAAAGGTCAGCCAGGCTGGACACAGAATAACCAACATTTTCTGGGTCCCCTACTCAGGTCCAGGTACCATGCTAACTGCCTTATGTCTCATTTCTCACAGCAACTCTAAAAGCTAAGCACTATTATTATCTCTGTTTGCATGTGAGGAAATCGAGGCTTAGAAAATGAAATGAGTTATGCAAGCACACACCACTGGTGAGAAGTAGAGCTTCATACAGAGCAGCTCTGCCTGTCCCAGAAGCAAAACGTTGAAGTCCTCACCAGTGGGGCAAGCCCTGATGTGGCAATGTCACTAGTTGACAGCCCCAGGGTCCATTTTCCCTGTCTTCCTTAGCAACAGAACCCCATATTTATTCTGGGTAGCAATACTAAAGAATTCCTGACTGCTAGGCTGGCTGATACATTGCACTGATGGCCACAGTTCCTGTGCCCACGCCCCTTACAACGAGACTTGTAATAGCAACTGTGGTGGTAGCCAAGCATGATAGTGCTTTACGGTGTTAGGTGCTGTTCTAAGCCCTTGCACGGATTCTGGCATTTAGTTGGTTATTCAGTTGTTTCAGTTATTTGTTTATTAAAAGACTGGTTATATAGAACTTATATTTTCCATGTAAACCATGGTATTTATATAAATATATATAAAGCTGAAGTTCACAGCTTTTCTATATCTGTAACTGAAATTAATATATTTTACACTTATGTATTGAATATTTTATTATATATATAACCTGAAGTTCACATGAAAGCACTCTTTAATCCATAATATCATGAAACCAATGTACTAGTTTGAGTTTGAGGTCCTGTGAGTACAGAGTCATTTGATAAAGCAAGCGTAAGAGGGAGGAGAGCACTTTTACTCTGGGTAATTTTCAAACAGGTGAATTGGGTCTTGGTTTCCTTCTCTGTGTCGCTAGCTTCCCCCGCCTTGCACCCCCATGCCCCGTGTCTTCCTGTGGCCAAGTCCTTTAGCGTGACGTCCACAGGCTTTGTCACACCCCTCCCGTGTGCCTCATACTTCAAACCCCAAATTCAATCAGAGTTTCCCTTGCTCATTGTAAAAATTTCAGATAGATGTCTTGAGGAATATAATCTCTAAGTAAGAATTTGTCAAGAAAAGCAGAAAAGTCCAGGCAGCTGGGAGTGAGGGGGGCGTGTTATTGTGAGGTGGGCGTGGCGTCCTGCGGGGAGAGGCCTGCGCCCCAGGGGTCCTCGTCTGGCTCCTCTGAATCTGTCTTGGTGACCACAGGTCTTCCTTGTCTACTTCTGAGTCCAGAGACTCTCTAAATCCAGCACTTAAAAAAAAAAAAAAAAAAAAAAAAAACCAAAAAACAGTGCGTAGGTTTTTTGGTGGGTGCAATGTGTGTTGCTTTAGTGACGGATGCACTGAAGGTCCTGACTTCACACAGTGCAATATATCAGTGTAACAAAATTTCACTTGTACCCCACAAATATATATAAATAAAAAATAAAAGGAGGACACCCCCCCCCCCCCACACACACACATACACACACAGCTTCTATGGTAGCATCAGCAGAAACTTTGGAAATACGAAATAGTGATTGTTCTTTGTATTTATGTAGTAAAAGCATGGAGAGCCTTTAAAAAAGGCTCAACAATTCCTAATTTAGGAGTTTACATTGAAGAAATAAGTGAATAAGCACATAAGGATGTTTGTCAGAATGCTTTTTAAAATAAAGGATTATTGGAGATTTTCCATTATTTCCCAAAGTGTGTTTTAGAAAACTATTTTCTTGAAATTATTCTTAAATCCCAGAGGCGAGGTTGGGGGAGCCCTTGATTTCTTAAATAACATGTAACGTTGTTGATGAGGCTCTGTTGTTGTTTTAGTGATTCCTAGTCTTTGGAAATAGTGCCATACCAAGGGCCTGACAGCGGGGTAGTCTTCCTTAGGGACAGGCAGTAAAGGAGTACATTTCACAGCAGTCCCCAACCTTTTGGGCACCAGGGACTGATTTCATGGAAGATAATTTTTCTGGGGAGCAGGTGGTGGGCAGGGAGGCACAACTCAGGCAGGATGTGAGAGATAGGGAGCAGCTGTAAATACAGATGACGCTTTGCTCCCCAGACCGTGCTCACCTCCTGCTGTGCGGCGGGGTTCCTGAGTTTCATGGAAGACAATTTTTCCTAACAGGCCACTGGACTGTGGATACTGGACCCTGGCCTGGAGGTTGGAGACTGCAGCTGTAGAGGATTTAATAAGAACAATAATTTGAATAATAAATTCAAAAAGTGGTCTTTTCTTTATTATCTTATGTCAGCAATTCTAAACAATGCCAGTAATAAAATACTCTTATCCCCCCAAATACTTTGTTGGTTTACATTTTAAATTGCAGTGCCTAATATGGAGTTGAAGTAAATATATGTGGTTTCAAATTAGCATATTTTATTCTTATCCTTTCATAAGCATTGTATTTTCTATGGAGAACTCAAAGTTACACAATTGCTGCCACTCTCTGGAACCCCTCTCGGCCTTAGGCTCCCCTCCCCGTCCGCCACACAGTTCAGAATCCTTTGAGCTCCCTTCAGTTGCAGTTTGAGTCTCCAGTCCCCATAGTACTACATATTTCCTCATTTAAACAAGTATATTTGAAATAAACAATCATAGAGTAGTGATGTTAAAAACAATGAAACTAAAAAAAAGGAAAAAACAAATGAATAAAAACAACAAAACTGAGAATCTGACTTACTTCAATTCTGACATTCTCTCTGACCACTCTGAATTTGTTATTTGTATATAAAATTTAAAACAGTGACAAAGAGTACAAAAATGCAAAATGTGATATTTTTGTTTGGTAGATGCAAATTTTAGTTCAACGAATGGCATAGTTTACTGAATTTAAAATAATGTTTTTAAAACTGAAATTTATTCTTTCAGCATTGTTAATTGTTTCAAAACTCAAGAAAAACTCAAGAAAAAAATTAACATTTCTGACTACTACATGACTATTACTAAAAATAACCTTGTCTTATACAACAGGAGGGTGTTAAAACTGATCTGTTCTAGGTGTCAAATACACTAGGTGTACCATTGCTTGGGAGAAAAACTTAATAAGGAGCCAAGTGTTACTAAGATTTCTCTGAGACTTGTGAAAATTGTTGGTGGAAAAGCAATTTATCACTGCATGTGTTAATTCTTTAGGAAAAGAATGCCAAGGCTTATGGATATACAATAATAAACTCCTTCCTCCACTTGCACAATTTGTCACCAGCAATGACATCCATCTACTGTCATGAAAGGTTGTCATTACACATTAGTAATCCCCAAAACTTTCAGAAGTAACCAGTGCTTCTCAAGCTGAGTTGCTATATTAAGAATGGCAAAAGCACTGAGAAAGACATCTCACATCTACCATTTTCAGGAGAAGAGAGGACTCAAAGCAAACTGTTAGGGTAGTAATACGGAATCCTGAAAGAAGCACAGGTTTTGGAGAAGACCTGGACTTTGGTCATGGCCCTACCAAAATTACTCACTATTAAATTCATTCAAAATGTTTCCTGATTCTCCACTGTGTAGATGCTGGGAAAGCAATGATGCTCAAGGCTGATATGGTCCCTGCCCCAAAGGAAGGGGACTCCCCACCAGTCCCTAAAAAAGTAAACAGACAAATATATGAAACATTTTAGTTGTTTTAAGTGCCATGAAGGAAACAAACAAATGGCTTTCTATTATTCCTAGGGTAAAGACCACAATTCTTAACATGGCTGCCACCATCCTCTTCAACCACATCTCACACTTCTCCCTCACTAGCTCTGTTTGTTCCAGCCACAGCTTTCTTTTAGTTCCTCAAATGCACATTAAACAGGCCTTCCTGTTTTGGGGCCTTGACATATGTTGGCCACCTTCACCCCTACTTTGCCTCAGTTAATTCCGAATATACCTTTCAGATCTCAGGACAAATATGTTTGCAGAGAAACTTCCCCTATATCCACCTGTGTACACATCCCCTGGACATCCCCAACACACATGCAATCAATGTGTACCTCCATAGTACCCTGGGCTTTTTCTTTGTAACTCTCACCATAGCTCGTAATCAATAATTTTCCCATATAATCATTTGTTTAATGTCTGTGTTTTCTCTGACCACAAGATATTGCTACTAGACCATAAACTTCATGAGGACAAAGTTCTCTATTTCACTCATACCATTGAATTCCCAGGTCTTGGCACAATAAATGGTTGTGGGATGAATAGATATAGGTATGCATAAATGAATACATAACCAATTTAAAAACCTACCTCCAAGGATGTGCCTCAAGAAAATTCTTTTATGAGGAAAGCCTGGCTATCCAAAGAACTTCCTCATTCCTAGTTTCCCTTGCCTGGACTCACTGGTCAGGTAGTTGTTGCTGTGTTGAGTTTTTGTTTTTACAAGTTCCCTGTTTTCTGACTTTGTTCCACTTCTTAAATTATATTTAACTTAAATTTTTTTCTTTTTATCATTTGGGTTTTAGCTCCATCTTATTTGTATAGCTTTCCATTTCAAAGCTTTCATCTCTTATTTCACTGGCCTTTTAAAAAACAACAATTTTTTTATTCTACTTTTATCAATTCTTAATCTTAATTGGGAGTATTTAGCTATGGTCTTAACCTTTTTTGGTCTTGCTGCTTTCAGTTTTTTAATATCCCTTTTCAAATCTAATCTTAAAATAGGTATCATTTAGCTCATATTTTTAAAAATTTTTTAATTCTTTTATTTTTACTTTAACTGATAGATTTAAGCATTGTTTAATCATCAAACCTATCTTTTGTTTGGAGTTTTAGCCCATTCATTCTCATCTCCCACCCTCTTTCTCCCTCTTTCCCCTACTGTTTCCCTCTCAACAATTCCCCATTTCTACTTCCCCATCTGTATTTGCAGTGGCCAGAAAGATGGGAGTCAGGAATGTCGACAGCGGAGAGAATTTGCTTTTTGAACATGGAAGAATGAAAATGATCTTTCCCCATTAGTTTTCCCAGCATCAGCCTGTTTGCCTCTTCTTCAGATTATTCCTGACTTATTAAGGATAATTCTTCAGAGAACCTCATTGCAGAAGATTTGGTGAACTGAATTTATTCTCTCCAGGGAAACAAGCCCCATTTTGCAGTTGGAATATTTGGTTTGCTAGAACAGTGTTGCTTGTCAATATCCCTTACCATCTAGTCCCTATATGGGGAATTGGAGGAAAACTATGCCAGCTGCCTGCCCAGGATAAGTTAAATTCTGGAAGGGATTCTCCAGGTAGAGGCTCTCCAGGCCTGATCCAGGTGAGATGCTGACAAAACTCTCAATAAATACTTACAGGATGTTCCAAAGTAAGTCTACAGCCAATGTCTTGGCACCACTTTAAACCGGTTTAGAGACATCATTTTTCCAAGGATGCTTTCTTTCCCTTCTTGGCAGGTTGAGAGTAGGGGCCTCCTGGGCTGCGGCTAAGCTCAGTTTTCTTCCTTGTCCTAAGGGCTAGTAGAGGCTGAAGGGTATAGGGTAAGGACAGTTTCACAGACAGAGTTTTAAAGAGGACAACTCATCCCCTTGCTGCAGGGTTAAACTGTTAAATCCTATACCTGATAATTGAGGCCAGCTCAGAGGAATGGATTTCTAGAAGGTAATAGAGGACTCCCTTGCTATCTGCTCAGAGGACATGCAATTCTCTAGCATGCAGACAAATATTCTTATACCAGGAATTTAGTGAGATAGTGGGATCTTTGCTCATCCCTCCAGAGGAGAGTTAGATGCCACTCTGGGAGATGAGAATTTCTGCAGCCCAGACCATACAATCACACCCCCATCTGCCCTCCTCAGATCTAACTTTGGGTTCCTTTGTAGGCTTCTACCAACATGAAATCTTTTCTTCAAGGAGACCTGCTTCACTCCACATTGGTTGGTTGGATTAAATCCATTGTCACCCAATTTCAAGAGAGAGCCACTCTTGTGAAGTGGACCCTCAGACTCTCTGCTCTCACTGTCTTGTCATTCTTAAGAACTTTCCTTTGAGAACCTTCCTTTGACCAACTCACCAGCTAGTTCCATGCCAGCATGGGTGATCCGGATATGCAGATGCACCGTAGTTTCCTCAACTCTAAAATAGGAGTAGTAAGATCTACCACTTAGGGTTCTCCTGCAGACTGCATGATACATTTATAGAAAGCAGTTGATGTATATATACAAAGTGTCTAGCATATATGAGAAGTGGGTAACAAAAGTTGATTATTTCTACTGGATTTGCCTTCATCTTTCCTTTTCAAACCAGGTCTAATTAATGAGATCTATGAACCTATAGTTTCTGGCACAGGGAAATGTATTCAATATACCCAGATCTAGAATCTTTCCAGGAGGCCAAGCTCTCTCTCATGATTAAAATAATTTGATTGGGTTAGTCTTGCATTTCATTTTAAATATTTAATCCCAATTTGAGTGAATGGAAATTGCCCATTACTTCCCACTGCATGAGCCTAGGTGAGTAGCATGGAACCCACTGGTCCTCAGATAGTCTCAAATGTTATGGTGGGACTTGCATTGTGAACATAGAGGCCCTAGAGCACTTTCCATGAGAGAAATGAGTCATTCCTTATACCTTGGGAACATTTACGTATGAAAAAGAACCCACTATCTGACTTACCCCAATAGATACCTATAGTTTCTTCCTCAACCTAAAATCAGATCAGTCAATACAAACAGAGCCTTAATTTGACAGAGTTTTATTTTATTAGGGAATGTGGAATTTTAGTGTGTGTGGGTATAGAGTAGATGAATAATTTTAGGGAACAAATCACAGGGGAGCCAACAGCTACTTATCTAGTTATAAATCTAAAATCAGTCTAGGTCAATTTGAGTAGAGGAGGCCTGGGACAAAGTCATTTCTAGAAGACTGAGGTGGCTTTGGAATTATAGAGAAACCAAGCTGGTTTTATAGTGATAATAATAGCTACATTTATTGAGATTTTACTAAGTGCCAGTTCAGTTTCATCCTGATTGGCTAAGATGACAGTTTTAATATCTTGAATTCAGGGTATTTAGGAAATGATTCTATATTATCAAATATTATCTGAACACAATGACGGACATACATTTCGGGACCCAATTCCTTGCTTTGGGTTGATCGAGGGTTTGGGAAGGCTCAGACAGATGCACTTTTGCTAAGGGGCCACTTAAAAGACAAGGTCCTGATCTGTGCCTATAGGATCACTCATTTCTGGTAGGAATGACACTGAGTGCACTGAGGAAAGAATAAGCTTTTTACTGAATGGTCTAGTCAACTAAATATACACATGGAAATAAGGAATATTGACTTCTACCTCATACCATACACAAAAGTCACTGGAGTTGGATTATAGATCTAAACAGGAAAGGTAAAACCTGAAAGATTTTAGGAGAAAACATTGAATATCATCATATCCCTAGGGAGAGCTGAGATTTTGTAAACATGACATAAAAACATTAATCATATAAGATAAAATTGCTAAATTTTAATTAAAATTATAAACTTTAGTTAATTAAAATACACCACTAAGAGAGTGAAAAGGCAGGCCACAGAGTGGGAGAAAATATTTGCTGTGCTTATATCTAGCAAATGACTTGCAAAGGACTAAAAGATAGATAATCCAATAGAAAAATGGACAAAAGTTTGGGCAATCACTTCACAAAAGCAAATAATCAAATGTTCACCAAAAGTAAGAAAGGACTCCAGAGAAATGCAGATAACACTGTGACAAAAATACATCTCACCTGAAATGTTCAAATAAAAAAGACAGGCAAGGCCGGGCATGGTGGTTCACGCCTGTAATCCTAGCACTCTGGGAGGCTGAGGTGGGCGGATCGTTTGAGATCAGGAGTTCAAGACCAGCCTGAGCAAGAGCGAGACCCCATCTCTACTAAAAATAGAAAGAAATTATATGGACAGCTAAAAATATATATAGAAAAAATTAGCCGGGCATGGTGGTGCATGCCTGTAGTCCCTGCTACTCGGGAGGCTGAGACAGGAGGATTGCTTGAGCCCAGGAGTTTGAGGTTGCTGTGAGCTAGGCTGACGCCACAGCACTCACTCTAGCCTGGGCAACAGAGTGAGACTCTGTCTCAAAAAAAAAAAAAAAAAAAAAGACAGGTAATATCAAATGTTGGAAAGTATATGGAGCAATTGGTTTTCTAATGGGAATGTAAATAGGTACAATGGAAAACTATTTATTGGCCAGAATCTACTAAAAGGTGAACATATACATATGTTATGACCCTGCAATTCTACTCCTAGATATAAACCCAACAGAAATGCACATATATGTGTACCAAAAAACATGTTCAAGCTTGGGCATGGTGGCTCATGCCTGTAATCCCAGCATTTTGGGAGGCTGAAGCAAGAAGATTGCTTGAGACTAAGAGCTGGAGACCAGCCTGGGCAACACAGCCAGAACCCCATCTTTAAAAAAAAAAATTCTTTTTTAATTTTTTTTTTTTTTTTTTTTTTTTTTGAGACAAAGTGTTGCACTATTGCCCAGGCTAGAGTGCCATGGCATCAGCCTAGCTCATAGCAACCGCAAACTCCTGGGCTCAAGCAATCCTCCTGCCTCAACCTCCTGAGTAGCTGGGACTACAGGTGTGTACCACCATGCCCAGCTAATTTCTTTCTATTTTTAGTGAGACGGAGTCTCGAGGTGTGAGCCACCACACCTGACCAAAAAAATTTTTGTTTAGTTAAAAAAAAAATGCTCAAGAATTTTCATAGCAGGCCAGGTGTAGTGGCTCACTCATGTAATCCTAGCACTCTGGGAGGCAGAAGCAGGAGGATCACTTGAGGTCAAGAGTTTGAGACCAGCCTCAGCAACAGCAAGATCACATCTATACAAAAAATAGAAAAATTAGCCAGGTATGGTGGTGTGTGCCTGTAGTCCCAGCAACTCAGAAGGCTGAGGCAGGAGGATTGCTTGAGCCTAGGAGTTTGAGGTTACAGTGAGCTATGATGACACCACTGCCACTCTACCCAGGGTGACAGAGTGAGACTCTATCTCAAAATAAATAAATAAATAAATACATAAGAATTTTCATAGCAGTGCTATTTATACTAGTCAAAAGCTGGAGATAACCCTAATGCCAATCAACAGTAAAATGAATTAACAAATTGTAGGGCCAGGCACGATGGCTCACGCTTGTAATCCTAGCACTCTGAAAGGCAGAGGCAGGAGGATTGCTCGAGGTCAGGAGTTTGAGACCAGCCTCAGCAACAGCAAGATCACATCTCTACTAAAAATAGAAAAATTAGCCAACAGCAAGATCACATCTCTACTAAAAATAGAAAAATTAGCCAGGCACGGTGGCGCATCCCTGTAGTCCCAGCTACTTGGGAGGCTGAGGCAGAAGGATCGCTTGAGCCCAGAAGTTTGAGGTTGCTGTGAGCTAGGCTGATGCTACGGCACTCTAGTCCAGGCAACAGAGGAGACTCTGTCTCAAAAACAAAAACAAAAACAAAACAAAACAAAAAAGCAAATTGTAGTATATTCATAAAATGTAATAGTGTCTGAGAATGAACTGTCTACAACTACCAGCAGGAACATAGGTGGATCTCATAAACTTATTGAGCAAAAGAAGCCCAGAACACAAAAAAGTACATACTGGATATTAACATTTGCGCAAAACTCCAAAACATGTAAAAATATAACCCGGTGCTAGAAGTGTGCATAATGATTACTTTTGGAGGGGGAAGGTAATAACCAGAAGGGGTGCAAGGAGGACTTCTAGAGCAGCAGTAAAATGCCGTTCTTTGATGGAGGTGCTGGTTGCATAGGTCTGTTGATTTTGTAAAAAGTCATCAAGCTGTACACTCAATTTATGTGTGAACTTGTCTGTATATATGTTATACTTCAGTAAAAACTTTACTTAAAAAATACAAGGCCCAATGAACTTGGTCAAGGTGGCTAGTTGTCCTTTGGCCTCAGGGATGGAGAGAACCAAAGTGTCTATAGACACATACATTGAAAACAAAACATAAAGATATTCAGGAAACATCAACAGAGGTTATCACTAGATAATTAGATCAAGGGTAGTTTTTTTTTTCTTCTGTTTTCCAGCACTTTTCAAATCTTTTTCAAGGAGTCTGATATTAATCTTGCCATCTGGCCATCGGGGGACAAGCAGAATCCTAGAAGACATTGTTTTATCCTCAAGGCATTGAATCAAACTATGGTTATCACTTCCTTGTTGCCAGCATGGATTTCATTCAAGGGCTCTACAGGCCTTCTAGGATTGTTAAGTAGATAGTTTCGGGTTAACTTTATTTGCAATTATATGCCTTTGGATAATTATAGAAAATAGATATTAAGCTCTAAGGAAGATCAGGAAAGGCTTCCTGAGGGAGGTGACATTTGACCTGTGTGTGAAGGGATGAACAGGGACTTGTGAAGTGTAGCAGGAGGAGGGAGATGAAGGACAGGAGGACCATTGTAGACCAATGAGATAGCACATGCAAGACATGAAGAACAACCTGTTCCTGGACCAGAAAGTTGAGCAAGAGTGGAGGGACAGGAGTCTGCAAAGGAGTTGAAGCCCCAATATTTGTGACTTTGTACCATGCCTTGTATACCTTGTATAGTTACAACAAATGCCAAACATTATATATCGCATCAGACTATAAAAATGTATAAAACAAGGCCTAAAGTTTTAAATAGTCTTTTAAAAATATGTTTTACAGCAATGGCTTAATTGAAAAAAAAAAATGGTTCCTACATTAGCATACTGGAATCCCGGGGATAATCAGCTTGAAATAAAAGCAGTCTTTGTAGAATATTCTCAAACTTTAAATGATTTAAGTTGATCAAAATCCAAGCATGGATAAAATATGTGTCATGCCAACTGCAGAGGCCTCTCAAAACCTCTTCCTCTACAATTATAGAATAACTTGGTACTGACATCAGCATCCTTGCATGAAATGAATTTTAAGGAGAAAAAGTTACATTCGGGAATATTGATGTTATAAGGATGGCTATCATTTTGATGAGTAGCTGCAGACACAATGTCTGTAGCCTGTCATAGAACAGTTCTCAAGTTTGCCAAAGAACCACTTCAAAATGCATAAATGCACTCTTCGTGCTAATGGAACAGATCTCTTTAGTGGTTTCAAAGGAGAAGGGAGAAGGAACAGAGAGCGGATGGCTCTTGTGCCACTTCTTGTGGCTTCCACATCAGATAACCAAATGAGAAAGGCAGCTTGCTCTCTGAGCAGCACCATGACAGGAGGGAAGAATTAGACCACCTTCTGCTCTTCCTTCTCACTTCTCCGTGAAAGTGGAGACAATGCATTCAAACACAGAGGCTTGTGGTTGGTCCTCGGGATGAACTCAGCAGTATAGACAGTGGCTGTGTCTAGTCGGTTACCCCATTCTGCTTACTGACCACTCTGACCACTAGCAGGCATGAAAAGCAAGGCAGCCCAAGAGGCTGTGCTGGAACAGGCAGTCACTGTTTTCAGATTCAGTTCCTGGCAAGGAAGTTGCAGAATGAATCACCTTGGGGCAGATTCCTGACTGCACAAGAGCTATAAATTGATTGGTACAACACTTTGTTGCTTTCACTGGCTCTGACATTAGCAAAAACAGCTGACTAATCAGACAAAAGGCAGTGGAAGAGGAAAATGGAAGGGAATTAATATTGAACATCTCCTCTGTGCCAGGCATAGACTAAAAGTCTTCACTTGTGTTATGGAGGCAGCATGATGCTAGTTAGATTCTGCATCGACCTAGCTGTGTAAACTTGGGCAAGCTCCTTAACCTCTGTGAACCTCAGTTTCCTCATGTCTACCTCCTAAGCCTGTGTGGGAAGGAAAAGAGAATCCATGTTCACATGGCACATAGTGAGTGCTCTGAAAAAGTAGGTATTTTTAGTTGCTATCATTACTATCATCATTTAATGCTCCAAACAGCAACATTACCTATTTTATAGATGTGGATACTAAGGCCCAGAGAGGTAAGAGGCTGTCCAGGGAATATAACCTTAGTACTGTGATTCCAACCCAATCTCACACCAGAACTCATATTTCATACTACCCTAGACCATAATGCCTTTATCAATCAATTTTGAATAAGAGGATTACAGAAATTGGAAAAAGTAAATGTGGGCTTGTTTGTAAATATCCATAAACCAAAAGTTGATGTGATATGTTAAAGTTCTCCAGAGAAAAGAACCAATAAGATGTGTGTATGTGTGTATATATACAACACACATTTATATACTAATATATATGTTGTATATTGGTTGTATACTATACTATAGTGTATATATACTATATGTTTTATATATAATGTAGTATATATACTATATTATTATATATAGTATTGATACATTGTATAATACATAGTATATATGTATAATAGTATACATAGTATAATACGTATATAGATGATATATAGTATATAACCAATATATAATCTATATATTAATATATGTGTATATGTGTGCATGTATATACACATATACGCACACATGCACACACATTGTGTTGGTTCCTCTACAACTACGTGTGCCAATTTACTTAAATCTCTCTCTCTCTCTATATATATATATGTATATGTAAAATATAATATATATTATAAAGAACTTGTCCAAGGCCAGGTGTGGTGGCTCACGCCCGTAATTCTAGCACTCTGGGAGGCTGAGGCAGGTGGATCGTTTGAGCTCAGGAGTTTGAGACCAGCCTGAGCAAGAGTGAGACCCCATCTCTACTAAAAATAGAAAGAAATTATATGGACAACTAAAAATATATATAGAAAAAATTAGCCAGGCATGGTGGCACATGCCTGTAGTCTCAGCTACTCGGGAGGCTGAGACAGGAGGATTGCTTGAGTCCAGGAGTTTGAGGTTGCTGTGAGCTAGGCTGATGCCACGGCACTCTAGCTCGGGCAACAGAGTGAGACTCTGTCTCAAAAAATAAATAAATAAAAATAAAAGAAAAGAACTTGTCCAATAAATATATACAAGCTTAAGGAGATTGTCCATTAAAACACACACACACATAATATATATACTATATATTATAAATATACTAGAGAGAGAGATTTATTTTAAGAAATTGGCTCATGCAATTGTGGAGGCTGGCAAGTCCAAAATATGCAGGGTAGGCTGACAGGCTGGAGACCCAGGGAAGAGTTGATGTTGCAGTTGTGAATCAAAGGCAGTCTAGAGGTAGAACTCCTTCTTCTTTGGGTGACCTCAGTCTTTTTCTCATAAGGACTTCCACTGATTGAATGAGGCCCATTGATATTATAGAGAGGTAATCTACTTTACTGATTTAAATATTAATCTAATCTTAAAAAAAATACCTTCACAGTGACATCTAGGCTGGTATTTAGCCAAATATCTGGATACCATGATCTAGCCAAGTGGACACAGAAAATTAACCATCACAAGTGGGGAATAGATATCTCTGACAAATATAAAACCCAGACTAGAATGTTTGAGCTGACATACTATCCTTAATTGACTTTAGCTATCAAAGTGCTCAAGTTTGGGTATTATTCCTAATTTCTTAAAACCCACATACCTTTTAGATATTTTTGACTGCTCAGATGAACTAAGATTATTAAAACAAAACAAAAAATCCATTAGAGAGAAATGCAGCCTGTGAGGTTCTTTTACCTAATCCAAACTCCAAAGTGAGCTATTATTTTAAAAATAAAGAATAAAGTGTTGTAATGTGTCCCCTCTCTTTCTTGTTGTTAAGTTATACAATGTTTTCATAGCAAAAACAGTGTCATAAAAACAGTTGTTGGGATATTTTTTGGAAGGTGGAGATTAGTTTATTTCCTAGACAAAATCGAAAAATATTTTTTACTATAATAATGCAAAAATATCAATTTCCCATAGTGGCATCTGCAATAGGGCTGCCTTGCACCTGAGCAGGTGGTCTTCTGGGTCTACAGTCAGGAATACATGGCTTCCCCTCTCAGGCTCTGTCCTGGCTTCAAGGTGTTGGGAACAAAAAGGATTTGTTCCCATCCACCTGCCCTCATCCACCAGGCCTTGTATTGGGAGAAGGTTGTGCAGGGTTGGGGAAGTGACCAAGGAACCCAGCTGAGGTAACAGGCTGTGACAGAGCTTGCTGGTTGGCTACCCGACATCCATTCCCTCTTTTCTAAAATAACAAAAATCAGTAAAAGCAGCATGCCCAGATAAAGAACAACATTTCCTAGTCAAAGGATGAGGTGCTCTTTGTTTTATTTCTACTTGCTCCTAGAATGTAGATGTAATGGTTGGCATCCCAGCAGTCATATTGAATTAGGAGGTAAGAGGTTAGTAACTAAACACAGTGGAACTTCTTCGCAAAGCTCCTTCATAAAGCCACAATACCAGCTCTGCATTTCCCACCTCCAGAGTTCTTTTATGTCAAAGAAGAAACCCTTGTATGTTTCAGCCATAGCAAGCACTAAGATCTCTGTTTCTTGCAGCACAATTTAGTCCTTACTGAATCATTAGCCTTGGCAGTGATCAAAGCACTAAGCTTCCTTAACATGCTTCATTGAAGGGTAATAGACCACAGACTCAATATAATTTTAAAGTCCATTGAGATTTGATACATGGGACAACCCAAAGAATGAAAGAAAGTTGTTGGTTCTTATTACCTTTAGCCATAAAATAAGAAGCTGTTAGAACATGAAAAGTACTTTAGAATTCCTTGATTTATCTTTCTGCCTCACCGTCCATTTCACAGATGAGAAAATAGGAGCACAAAGTTTAATCCAGTGAAAATATCCAATAACTGGGCCAGAACCAGAACTCAAATCTCCCAATACCAGTTCTTTTCTTTTCTTTCTTTTTTTTTTTTTTTGAGACAGAGTCTCGCTCTGTTGCCCTGGCTCGAGTGAGTGCCATGGCGTCAGCCTAGCTCACAGCAACCTCAAACTCCTGGGCTTAAGCGATCCTACTGCCTCAGCCTCCCAAGTAGCTGGGACTACAGGCATGCGCCACCATGCCTGGCTAATTTTTTCTATATATATATTTTAGTTGGCCAGATAATTTCTTTCTATTTTTAGTAGAGACGGGGTCTCGCTGTTGCTCAGGCTGGTCTTGAACTCTTGACCTCGAGTGATCCACCCGCCTCAGCCTCCCAGAGTGCTAGGATTACAGGCGTGAGCCACCGTGCCCGGCCCCAATACCAGTTCTTTACCCTGTGGCTATTTTTCCTCCTTGACCTACCAATGGAGACCTAATCTGGATATTGTACATAATTGTGAAAGAAACTAGAACCCATTGCATGCACTAGAGTACTGTTCATCCAAATACCGTTTGGGCTACCTTGTAACACAGCATTGCACAACATGCAGTTGCCAAGTTCACTGACAGAATCATTCGAGCTCACACCACAGTGCTCATTCCACACTTGAGCATCACAGAACAGTCCTCACCCAGTGTCCAAAGTGCTGTCCCGCTTTTGGGTTTTAGTGCCAATCCTTGTTAGCTGGAGGCAAATTACCTACAGGCCCAGCAAAGAAAGGAGACCATTTGGCAACTATTCACCCTTGTCGGATTAGAAGCTGTTCTGGGAAGGCATTTTAATTAGGCAGTGGGAGAGCTGCCACATTTAGAAGCAACTCCTAAATGGAAGCAGAGAATTTCAGGACTAACTGAAGTTCTTGGTACTTGGGTTGCTTTACCATTTAAAAGACAGCCAGTGAATTATTCTCTAGTACTCCAGGCTTTGTGAGATTCAGAACGGTCAAATGGTTTCTTAAGGCTCAGGCCTTAATTCTCATTGCACCTCTGAGTGCATGGTTTGAGGACAGACCATGGGTCCTTTGATCATTGTCTAATCACTTCAAGCTATGCACCATATAAATGGTGACTGTTTTGATCATTACCTTCAGCTTTTCCAAAAGTGCTAAGAGACAACTCATTTCACGAGAGGCCTTTACAATTCATGAATATTAAGTGGGGTTTTTTTTTTTTTTTTACAACCAAAGCAATAAACCTGTAATCATTGCAATGTTCTATATTTATTGGCTTGTTTACAAAAAAAAAAAAAAAAAATTGAGCTGTAGCTCATTTGAGCTTCAGTGTCTCTATTTTACAGTGTCTCTATTTGAGGAAACAGTGACAGAGAAAGTTCATGTTACCCAGCTCGTGAAAGGCAGAGTAAGACTCCAAGCCAGAATCGAGATCATATTGTAGCAATCGTTCAAATGAGAAATAACGATTTTCATCTTCTGATCTTCTGATTTGTGCCAAACATTTTGGTAATATTTATGGTATCTTGAAGTGAGCATCTACTGAAGTTGCCCAGTTTAGATGTGGAGAAGTGGAAGATGGCATGCAATAGAGCAAAGAACGTCAGACTAGAAACTGAGACTTGAGTTCTGCCCTCAGCTCTGTAACTGACAACAGCTGTGACCTTGAGCAAGTCACCCCACGTTGCTGGGCCTCCAGTTCTTTACCTACAAAATGATGTCTTAGAATCAGAAACCTTTCATCATAAGAAATATTTTGCAAAATCCCAATGTATGAAACAGATGAGAGCCGATGAGTGCTCTGGTGGAGGAAGGGCCCAGGGGCTCTCTGCCCTTTCCCCTGGGGATCAATAGTGGCTGACACCCCCTTGAGAAGCGTAGGGCACTGATTCTTGTAACTGCAAGTTCCCTTCCAATGCTTGTTTTTTAACAGTTATTTCCTCTCTCCTAGGCTTTTCCAAAATGAGAGGAAAACTGAAGTATATGGAAAATTCAGGCAACACCCTGTTATTTACCCATCACTTAAACTTTACTTTGGCTCAAAGGATAGTGAGCAAAGCTGAATATTGTTATATTTCAGAAAGGGGAGTATTTCTTCAGTGCCCATCTGGAGGCCTTTACCCAAAGTGATTGACAGCTGACAGCTAATGTTTATTTTCACTCCATTGCCTTATGGGGAGAGAGAAATTCATGAGCAGGCCATTTGGAGAAGTGGGAAATATTATCTAAGAACCACAATCCACAGAACCTGTTCAAGGAGAAGAAGAGATGAGGTGAGGAGAAAAGATCCTTAGTACAGCCTGACTCTTCCTCATTACCAACAAGGAAAGTGAAAAACAGAGCCACGTTGCATTAATGTCCAGGCTCATTAGAATTATTACCTTTGGCCGGGTGCAGTGGCTCACGCCTGTGATCCTAGCACTTTGAGAGTCTGAGGCAGGAGGATTGCTTGAGGCCAGTAGTTCAAGAGCAGCCTAAGCACCATAGCAGCCTAAGCACTCCGTCTCTGCAGAAAATATAGAAATTAGCCAGGTGTGGTGACAAGCACCTGTAGTCCCAGCTACTCAGGAGGCTGAGGCAGGAGGATCGCTTTGGCCCAGGAGTTTGAGGTTGCAGTGAGCTATGATAATGCCACTGCACTCTAGCCTAGGCAACAGAGCAAGACCCTGTCTCAAAAAAGCAAAAAGAAAAAAAGAAAAAACAAAAAAGAACCCAGGGCTGCTTGCATGGGTAGGAAGGACCAAAGCATTATTCCTGACACTGTTACAAGAAACAATATCAATGGTTTCTGCATTGACATGTAGCAGGAGAGAAGCCTCTTTAAGAAAAGGGGATGTGCTGTTTCTGCAGCCAGGGATAGAAACTAGACAAAGTTGTGGGTGGGTTCAGGAAGTACATGGAGACATATAAGTGTGTGAATTTCAGACATGTTCCTATTTTTAATGTTGGCTAGGCAATATCTATTTATATTGTAGTCTGTTCAAAGAGTATACCTTCTCAGGAAATGCTGAGAATTAAAACATAGGTACAGCATTTGTATCCCAAATTGCAAACTTGCTAAAGATTTAACTTTTCCAGTAGCTGTCTGCTAATACTTTATAGTTTATAGCCAGGCAAATTATATGGTATAATAGTTTTGCTGAGATTGAAATATTTCACTTGTTTGAAAAAACTTCTGAAGTAAGAAATGCTTATAAAATAATTATTTTATATATCCTGGTAACTCAGAACTATGATTTTTAGAAAAAAAAATAATTTTCCCCCCAAAATCTGATTTCAGTGTTAAATGTCCCTCTACACAATCTGTAGCACTGGATCCCAAATACTTTGATCATCGGAGTTCCTAAGATACTTATCACAAATACAGAGACCTCACCCTCACTCATGGACATTCTGATCCAATAGTACTTAGGAATCTGTATTTTCAAGAAGGTGACTGTAGATGAGCCAGTGTTGGACATTACTGTGAGTAAAATGCAATCCATAGATGCAATCATCTTATTGACTTTTCTATCGTCATTATAAAGAGATTCATTTCAAAATAACGTTTTTATAAGCCCATATGAGTGTTTACTCACTGTTAGCAATTGGACTATTTCTGAAACAAAACCACCACTGTTTATGCTGAACAATGAAAATCAATATCTGTTGCAGAAGGAGTTATTTGGAGCAAATGCTTTTTTGTGTCTACTTGTACCAGACAGAATCATTTGAGCTCGCACATGTAGGCCAGTTCTGAAGTGTAAATCTAACTTCTAGGGCTGCCCAGTTGGCATTAATATCAAGCTCCAGGCCCGGCTCCTCTACCCCGATTTCCACTGGTTGATGAGCTTTGAAGGGGAAAACTGGGCCTGCGTAGCCCCATCTCTTCCTGGCTTCTTGAAAGACAGTTTCCTGGCTGATGCACGTGTTCAATTGTTCCTCTGTGCGCCCAGCTGTCTGGCCAGTGGGATCTGTGATACAAATCTGTTTTATTCTGGAATTTGATATTATGAAACCACTTAACTGCAAAAACCACATTTTTATTTATCACTTTTAGCCTTAACAGAGCTATTTTGGCCTCTACAAGACTTAGGCAAGGGAAAAATGTGTTGGGTATGGAGCCCTCCTCGAATATACCAACATGTCCCTGTGAAATCGTTATTATTATTTCTATTTTAGAGATGAGTAAATTTAGATTCAACAGCTTATGTCTCCTGCCCAAGACCACTCTAGCCACTAAATAATAAACTTGGAAAAAAGGTTACATATGGACTTTAGTTTATAATGTACCAACATTGATTCATTATTTGTAACAAATATACTAATCTTAGATGTTAATAAGGGAAACTGGGTGTAGGATAAATTGTAGCTATCTCTACAATTTTTGTAATTTTTCTGAAAATCTAAAACTGTTCTAAAAATAAAGTTTATTTTAAAAAAGGTTACATGTGAAATGAATAGCATAAAAAGAATATGTTTCTGAATTTTTCTGGGTGATACATAATAATAAATATTATTTATCATTAAGAAAAACAATAAAATTTCAAGTTTGAGTATATCTGCTTTGCTCCACTTCTAGGTCTGGCTGAGCGCAGGGGTTAAAAAGGTGCTAGAAGCAGATCTTAGTTGGAATCACAGTTCTGTGGCTTGCTTCCAATTACTTAACCTCTCTGATCTTCACCTTCCTCACCTGTAAAAAGGAGCCAATACCTGACTAATAGGATAGTTGAACAAATAATATAATAATGACTATTACAATAATGGTGCCTAGAATAATAAAAGTGCCTAGAACAGTGTTTGGCACAGATTTAGTGCTCTATCCCCATTTTGGTTCCATGCATCTGAAGTAGAACCAGGAGTCTGCTTTTTGAATGGTCCCCAAGTAATTTTGATGGTTTGGGTATCATTAGTGAAGCCCAACCTCACCTACAGGTATTGTAGTTCACCTGCCATCCTGAACTATCAGAAGTAAGCCCACTGATTCTCAATTTCAAAGCTCACCCTCTCCTAAAGGCTGCCCTACAAATTCCTCTGTGGGATTCTCATCTGGCAGTGTTCCTTTTACAGAGCAGGGATGTTGGCCAGTCTTGAGCTAAAGGAAAGATCCATCAGCTCAGCTTACTTCCTTAATTACCTCTCTCTGTTCTCTTTGAACTCTGATTCCTAAAGAATTCCAAAGAAAGAGAAATTCTTTCCACAGTACTGGAATTACTAGGTTATTGAGTACAAAATGTCCAATTTCCTTAAGTACTAAGTTTGGCAGTTGATATCTCTGACATTTCACTTTGACACCTCTTGTTTTATTTTTATTGTGGAGGTATATCCTCAGTCTTTCAAATGCACATTTTGGCTTGTGATGATTTTTTAAATTTTTGTTTGCAGCAATTTTTGTGAAACCATGGATAAGTCAAAAATTCATGTTATTTTCTAATATGAATTCCATCATGGAATCAATACAGCACAGACAGCTTGAAATATCAACGAAATGTTTTAGAACGATGTGGCTAATGAATGCACAGTACACCAATGGTTTGAGAAGTTCTAGTCTGGTGATTTTAATCTTGAAAATGAGCCATGTGGGCTACGTGAGACCAAGGTGGATAATAATGAGCTGAAAGCTATAGTGGAAGCGAATCCATCTCAACCTATGCATGAATTAGCAGTAAGGTTTGACGTTACTATTCCAACAATATTGGACCATTTGAAACAAATGGGCAAGGTAAAGAAGCTGGAGAGATGGGTTTTGCATGAAGTAAACAAGTGTCTGAAGAGAAATCATCTAGCAGCTTGCCTTTCTTTGCTGTCACGACATAAAGGTGAAACATGTCTACACCGTATTGTTACATGTGATGAAAAATGGATTCATTTTGACAATCACAAGTGTTTGGCACAATGGTTGGATAAAGATGAAGTGCCAAAACACAGTCCAAAGCTGAAAATTCACCAAAAAAAGCTAATGGTGTCTGTTTGGTGGTCCAGTGGTGGTATTAACTGCTATAGCTTCATGAAACCTGGTCAATCAATTACTGCAGATGTCTACTGCAACCAATTGAACAAAATGATAAGGATGCTTGTGATTAAGCAGCCAAGATTGGTCAATAGAGACAGGCCAATCCTCTTTCAAGACAATGCTTGACAACATGTCATACAAACAACATTGTTCAAACTATAGCAGCTGGACTTGGAAACTCTCTGTCATCCACCGTATTCACCAGACCTTGCACCAACTGACTACCATTTCTTCTAGGCTTTGGACCACTTCTTTCAAGGAAAGATATTCAGTTCTCAACAAGCTATGGAAAACACCTTTCATAATTTCATTGCTACTCAGTCTCCAGGCTGCTTCACTGCTGTCATAAACAAGCTACCATTAAGATGGTTAAACTGAGTTGATAGTTTAAGCGCATACTTTGATTAATTGTACTCCTACTTGTTTGAGATATAATAAACTACACTTTTGATTCAAAATCAAATACTTCATATTTAATGACCTAATACAGTCTTGCAGCATATACTATTTTCAACATTATGACTTTATAACAAGAAATTCTTAGTAAATGCATTGAGAACTATGCCATCACAGAAGAAAATAATAGACATTCCAAACACATCAGTATTCTCCCTTCTTAAATTCTACCAACATCCTGTGGCTTTCCTCAACTCTAATATGCTTAAGTCTATAATTTCATAGAACCTTTATCTGTGATAACTGGGTACGGTTATCTTTTCTCCATGGTTGCTTTCTTACCACACACACATTGAATATATCAGAGTCTTGGAGAATACAGTAGACATGAGAATTGAAGGCAAGAAGTTAAAAAGGAAAGAAATCTATACTTCAAGGAGAGAAGATTCTTTTAGCTCCCTCTAAAAATATTTATCCTTCATGTGGAGAGACACTTTAAAAAATCTTCCTACTAGAATAGCATAAGTAAAAGTAAATACAAAGGTAAGACACTGCTAGGTTTGAATGTGTCCCCCAAAGTTCATGTGTTGAGAATTGAATCCCCAATGCAACAGTGTTGAGAGGTGGAACCTTTAAAAGATGATTAGATCATGGAGGCTCTGACCTCACGAATGGATTAATGTCATTATCACAGAAGTAAGTTTATCTCAAGAGTGGGTTTGTTATAAAAGCAAGTCTGGCCCTCTGTTGCTTACTCTTCTCATCTCTCTCGCCGTGTGATGCCTTCCACCACGTCATGACACAGCAAGAAGGCCCTCTCCAGGGGCAGCCTCTCAATCTTGGACTTCCTAGCCTCCAAAACCATGAGTCAAACACTCTTCTATTGTTTATAAATTACCCAGTCTGCTAAATTTGACTAGCAATAAATAAATAAATAAATTCTTCCATAGCAGCACAAAACAAACTAAGACAAGCACAAAATGGACTGAGACCAACACAAAACAGGAAATGCTAATAAATCTAGAAAAAAATACTTATCATACAATGGATATAATTGGCTATGTACTGGCAGTATATTGGTGCATCTTCTCCTTAAAAGAAGATTAATTACAATAAAATAGATGGCTAAAAAATGCCATTATAAAGAGCCTCCTGCAACATAGATCTGGCCTATTGTGGGCCAAATCCTATTCTTTATGTGTTTGTAGTACATAATGTTGTCTTTGTCCTCTAACACCCATGCCATTCAAGGTTTTTGTGGATGCCTGTGTTTTGGCCTGCACAGTATCCATTTTCCATTTTTCTGGCAATAGCACTCTAACTTTTTTTAGCAGGCCACCCTCCTTCCCACTCTCCATCCATGTGTTATGAATGAGTCACCTCCTCTTAGCTTCAGGGGTGAGCATGTATCCCAGGCCTAGGTCCTACCCAATCAGGGTATCCCACTATTCTAGCCCATGGGTTGGTTTGGTGATAGGTTCATGAATCATTCAGAGCCAATGAGACTCAATCCTGTAAATTTTGTGAGAACCAATGGGAGAAGGTCTCTTTTTCCTAAATATCAAGTTTGGGCATTCTAAGCCTGACAATGACAGTGGTCAGATGCCAGGTCAACCTGATGCCAAATTCCAACAGAAAATGGTAGAGCTGACAGATAATGAGAAAGAGTGAGGGATGGATTCCTGACATTTTTTGAGCTCGTGGATCCAGTAAGATTGAAGGTCCCTGGCATTTTCAGTTCTTAGAGCCAAATAAAATTCCTTTTCCCTTAAGCCCATTTAAGTTGAGGTTTCTGTCACTTACAACCAGAAAAATCCTGACTAATAAAGCATTTGACAATAGTCACCTGTCTTTAATATAGAACAATATTTTTAAGAAATAAAGGTAATTCTCTTTATGATGGTATGAACATCTTAACAAAACAACTCTTCCAATGTCTCAGAATTAGATCAAAAGAACACTTCTCCTGAACTCATTTAAGGTAATAGTAATGATTCCCATTATTGAGTGCTTACCATGCACCAGACATGTGCTTAGTTCTGAACTTAGACATCCCATATTGTCAACGAGAAAACTGAGACCAAGAACCAGAATTTGAACCCAGTTCTATGTCAGTACAGAGTCCATGGCCTCAGTGACCTCTCCTCCTAGATCTATTTTATTCTGGTATCTATTATTATAAAAATTCATATTATTAATAAAAACATATAGTTTAGGTGTCAGTTAATGGTAAACTTTTAAAAATTCAGGCCATTCATTCTAAAACATAAGCATAAATATTTAAAAGGATTCATGGTCCTTGTGAGTAGTAATATTCATATCAAATATGCTCAATCTTCAGCACCCCCTCTCCTGTTCCCAGCTGTGGCTGCTGTCTTTTCAACATTGCCTCGCTCACTGGTGGGCACATCCCCCCTTCATCAGGCACTAAGCCCCATTCATACAGGCCTGTAGGGCAGGATATTACAGCACATGGATTTTAGCAACCACAGTTCTTGAATTTCTTCAGCCACCTCTGCCTCTGGAAAGTTCCCACTGATTATCTTGCCTTAGTCCCATATGTACCAGCACTCTGAAATCTTTTTGTCATCTCCCCATTGAGTTCCAAAACTCCTAAGCCTCCTGGGCCTTAGGGCTATCGTGAGAAAATAAAAAATTCTCAATATTTGAATACGGAGTGCAATTTAGACCTGTCTCAGTCTTTCCTGTTCAGAGTAACTCAGGGCTTTACCAAAAAATCCATGATGCTTTTTTAAACAAAATAATCCTTCTAGTGAGTTTCTACCCTTAGTAATACAGAAAACAAGAAGAAGCCTGAAAAAAAAAATTTTTTTTACTATCTTAATTTCTTTTTTTGTTGTTGTTGAGACAGAGTCTTGCTCTGCTGACTTGGCTAGAGTGTAGTGGCATTGTCATAGCTCACAGTAACCTCAAACTCCTGGGCTCAAGCAGTCCTCCCGCCTCGGCCTCCCAGAGTGCTAGGATTATAGGCGTGAGCCAGCCTTTAATTTCCAATTGTAGTTGTTTAAAAGTAGATAATGTTCGGAGAGTTTCCCTCCACTTTTCACAGTGCCTATTGCAATCTAAAACATATAGTAAGAAGTTAATAAATGGTCATTAATGGAGTATTCACCAAACAACCAATTTCTCTTTTTCCCTGATGCTGTTCCATAGACTAATATCTTCAGAAATTTCTCTTTGGGGTATGTCAGTTGGAGAACAGCTACCCTGAGTTCAACATTGTAACCTATCTAAGGTTCCAAGAGATTTTAGCTTAGAATTCCATAGAATAGCAGTCTCCAACCTTTTTGGTACCAGGGTCCATTTTCATGGAAGACAATTTTTCCATGGACTGGGGACCGGGGGTTGGGGGATGGTATGGGGATGATTCAAGCATATAATATTTATTGTGCACTTTATTTCTATTATTATTACCTTGTAATATATAATGAAATAATTATACAACTCGCTGTAGATTGAGGACCCCTGCCATAGAACACTGAGAACTTGAGCAAATCCAAACATGGTAAATCCACAGAGACTGGAGGATAAGCTCAACTCCGTCTTCACTGAACAAGTGCAGGCCACGGGGGGATCTTTATTCCCACCATGTCTGAACACATGGTAGGGAGATGGATGACATCTGAGCATCCATATTTTGTAAAGTTTCTTTTGAAAAGATTCTGATCATCCCTGAATTTTCAAATAGAGGTTCAAATGGTGACAAAGAAAGAGATATGTGCAAGTGCCTTTATTTCTTTATGTGGGAAATAGACATGCTGTATTATCTTCTTTCTATCAGGGCAGTCTGAGGACAACCAAAAATTTGGCTGCTTAGTGCTTTTTAGATATCATCATTAATAATTCATAAATGAGAGAACTTTACCAGACCAAAGAATTTTTTTTTTTTTTTTTTTTTTTTTTTTTTTAGAGGCAGAGTCTTGCTCTGTTGTTGTCCCAGCTAGAATGCAGTGGTAACATCATAGCTCACTGCGACCTCAAACTCCTGGGCTCAAGCAATCCTACTGCCTCTGCCTCCCAAGTAGCTGGGACTACAGGCGTGTACCACCATGCCCAGCTAATTTTTCTATTTTTTTGTAGAGATGGGGGTCTTGTGCTTGCTCAGGCTGATCTTGACTCCTGACCTCAAGCGATCTCTTGCCTCAGCCTCCCAGAGTGCTAGGATTACAGGCGTGAGCGTCCAGCCTGAAATTCAATATTTTTGTTTGTAACTTACCTTTAATTTTTTTCAGTGCCCTTAAAATGCAGGCCTAGTATAAATTCACTCTGAATGATTATTGTAAATAACGAACGGCATCCCAGTGCTCTGTGATGTAGAGACGGATGGCTGTATCCCAGCCCCAAGTCCGTGCCTTCCTCACCACCTCATTTGGAGGCTTATGGTCAGGATGGAATATCTCTTTTAACAGATTGTATCAGATTGTTGACTTGGGGATGTGTATGCTTACATTTAATGTCTTTTTATCTTTAAATCATTTTATCTGATGATGGGAAAAAGAAAGAACTAATTTGGCCTGAAGCTTCTCTGTGACGGTGATGGAAATTCAAAATGAACAAAGTGATTTTCTCTGCAGTTGATACAGCAAGGTGCCTTGCCTCAGAATCTGAAGGAATGACAAATGAAAGACTCCTCCTCTCCCTCCCTGTGACCTTTACAAATCAGAAATGACATTCTTTTCCTGGAGTGGGATGCTTCTGTAATTGTGATTTTACACTTTCTGAAAGCTATGTTTTCTTGACCTTATAGTACATTTTGGGGAGGTCAGAATCATCTGGGGAAACTTTTTCAAATACATGTGTACACACACACACACACACACACCCCTGCCCCCGCCCCCACTCCCTGGGCAGAATGCCAAGTCACACAGTCTAGGCATCCTTCAGAAAAATAAGGACCTTTGAACTCCGACAGAATGCTGGGGGCAATCTCTGCTCTGTATGATAAAGGTAGGTGCTATGCATGGGGTGGGGGTGGGATTGGTCCCACCAAATCTGTAGGAAGGTGCTGTATAACCAACCAGGTTTCGCTTTGCTTTCCTCATTTTCTTCTCCACTCTTCTGGGAGACCATCACAGAAAGAACTTTATTGGCTCTCTGTCCAGTTTATTTGACTAGTAACAAAAATCTCTGCTTCATCATTGGTCATGGGAAAGGAGAAGAAAGGAAGAATAGTTTAAAGAGATAGTGTTTAATAGGGAAGATGATGACAATCCCAGGGCCAAAGATTTCCATCATGGCTTTTTTATTTTTTATCGTTGGCTTTTGAATCCTAAGGAAGTCAAACCTTTTGGGCAAGTAGCTCACCCTCTTTGTGTCCTAGTTTCCTTTCCTTTATTTATTTTTTATTTTTTTATTCTTTTTTTCTGGAGACAAGGGTCTTGCTATGTTGCCCAGGCTGGTCTCAAACTCCTGGCCTCATGAGATCCTCCTACCTCAGCTTCCCAAAGTGCTGGGATTACAAGTATGAGCCACCATGCCTAGCCCCCTTTACTTGAAATGGGGATAATAATACAGGTGGTGGTATTATACTGATAATGTTATAGAAAAAATAGTGCAATAAAAACAAGGCGAAGGCTGGCGCAGTGGCTCATGCCTGTAATCCTAGCACTCTGGGAGGCCAAGGAGGGAGGATTACTTGAGCTCAGGAGTTCGAGACCAGCCTGAACAAGAGTTGAAACCCCATCTCTACCAAAAAGAAAACAATCAGTCAGGCATTGTGGTGGGCACCTATAGTCCCAGCTACTTGGGAGGCTGAGGCAGAAGGATCACTTGAGTCCAGGAGTTTGAGTTTGCAGTGAGCTAGGATAACGCAGCTGCACTCTACCTAGAGTGCAGAGTGAGACTCTGTCTCGACAAAAAGAAACAAGGAAACTGAGCAACCCTCCTCACAAACCCCTCTTTCATACTAAAAAAAATTAAAAATATTAAAAAAAAAAAAAAGGTGAAAGTCACCAGCTGAAATTTTCTGAGTGCATACGATGGACCAGGCACAGTTTTAAGCAACTGACACATTTGAACTCATTTAACTCCCACATCATAAAATGGGTGAATACATGTAAGGTGCTCAAAGCAGGGCAGGGCACATGGCACACACTCTTTGTTAGCTGTGATTCTGAAAAACTGCTAAATAATGATCTGCGTGATTAAGCCCATTCTCTATTCTGATGGGCAGTTAGGTTGCCTCCCATTTTCATTATTACAGACTGTGCTTCAGTGAACATCATTGTGTGTTATCTCCTTTGTGCGTGTGCAAGAATTTTTCGGGGAAGCGGGCAAGAACATGGGAGGATGTCTAGAAATACTTGGCTGTCATGAATTTAGCCTGTTTCCTTCTTTCTGCAAAAAAAAAAAAAGGGGGGGTTTAAAAATAAATAAAAGATCACCTTTTTAAAAAAATATTGATGTAGATAGTATTTGAATTACAATGTTCTACACCAAACAGTGTACCAGAGGATGATTAATAGTGATTCACTTTTTAATTTGCCAATTTGAGTTAGAGGATAAATTTGATTAAAAATTGACTATGTAGACAAAATGAATTTGGGAAGGTCGTGCTTACCAGCTTCTCAGCCTCTGTTTTTGTGGGTTTTTGTTTGTTTGTTGTTATATTGTTGTTATTGTGTTTATCTGTTTGTGAAGATTGATGTTAATTTCTGGACTTGTGACTAGATATTGTTTTCCAGTTTAAGATAAAGGGCAATATTTGGGGTTTTGTGACACATCTTACTTAATAAGCTTTGCCATGCTCTCTTCAGCAGCACATATATTACTAAAATTGCAACGATACAGAGAAGATTAGCATGCCCCCTGTGCAAGGATGACATGAAAATTCGTGAAGTGTTCCATATTTTTAACATCTAGGAAAGTCCTGAATATTTCAAAATTAAACAATTCTAAAAAAGTCAAGTATATTTGAAGAAATGACAAGGGAAAGTAGAAAATAATGAATGATAATGAAAATGAAAATTCAACATATCAAAATTTTTGGGAAGGAGATAAAACATGCATAAATATAAATATGTAGATTAAAATATTGATATTAAAGGAATAATAGGTTACAAAACTTTATCTAAACTTATCAAGGAAAAAGACAGAACTTTGAAAAAACTCAACAATCATTTTTGGTAAAAATCTCAGAACACTAAAAATAAAAGGGACCTCCCTCAACCACATAAAGGATGTAAGGGATATTACAGAAGATCAAGTATTTAGAGAGATAGCTGTGCTGTAATACTGGAAGAGTCAAATTTGTTAAGATACCATATTTGTACAAATACATACAAAGATTTAATGCAATCTCAATAAAAAACTCCAGCAAAAGTTTTTAGACTTGGCAAGGTGATTCTGAAATTTTGTATTAAAATGCAAATGACTTATAATAGCAACATTTTAAAAATTGAGTCTTATAATATTACAAACAAGTAGAACTTAATGTATAAACTTAATGTGTAATTTCAGATAGTTAAGATTTTAAAGTAATAGTGAGTTAATTGATAATTTACTTTTGAATACCTAGACAACACAATTTTAATAGACCTGTAATCTCATTTAATACATTGTCACATACTCAATAGATGTATAAATAACTTTAGGTTATATTAATGCATATGTTTTAAAGGAATGTATAAAATGAACATTTTCAGAAGCAAGGGCAGTCTTGTGAGCATGCAACAGTTGATCATATTTTAGTTTGCATTTCCCTAGCACTAGTGAAGTGGAAAATCTCTTCATACTGTTCTTTTGTATTTCTTCTTTTTAGTGTGTTCGTGCTCTTTGCCCATATGCAAATTAAATTAATGGTTTATTTTTAGATAATAACTTTTAAGTCTCTAATCAAATGTCATTTTCTCACTTTCCTATTTTAAATGCTTACTTTATTTCTTTTTTGCACTTATTATAATTTGCAATTATCTTGTTTGCTTATTTATTTCTTACCTTATTTATTACTACTTATTTGTTTATTCACTTACTTATTACCAGGGTTCTTGTTAGGTTTGTTTGCCATCATATTTTTGACAGCCTGGTTTATAAAAGACAAAATATGTGTTAAATTAATAAGTAAATTATAATGTTGCAAAATAAAAACCACTGCTTTGAGACTTATAAAATATAGTAGACACTTGAACAACAAAGGAGTTAGGGGCCCTAACCCTCTGCACAGTCAAAAGTCCTAATATAAATTCTAACTCCCCCCAAATTTAACTACTAATAGCCTGCTACTCACTGAAAGCCTTACTGATAACATGAACAGTGATTAACACATATTTTGTGTATTATTTGTATTACATACTGTATTCTTACAATAAAATAAGCTAGAGAAAAGAAAATGTTATTTAAAAAATCATAAGGAAGAGGTGGGCATGGTAGTCCCACCTTGTAATCTCAACTGCTTGGGAGGCTGAGGCAGAATTGTTTGAGCCCGGGAGTTCAATGCTGCAGTGAGCTATTGTCTTGCCGCTGCACTCCAGCCTGGCCAACAGAGACCCTGTCTCAAAAAAGAAAGAAAGAAAGAAGAAAGAAAGAAAGAAAGAAAGAAAGAAAGAAAGAAAGAAAGAAAGAAAGAAAGAGGGAGGAGAAAATATACTTACTATTTCTTAAATAGAAGTGGATCATCATAAAAGTCTTCATGCTCATTGTCTTCATGTTGGAGTAGGAAGAGGGGTGTTGGTCTTGCTGTCTTAGGGGTGGCAAAAGCAGAAAAATATCCGCATGTAAGTGGACCTGTGCAGTTCAAACCTGTGTTGTTCAAGGGTCAACTGTATACTAATGTCTTGGAATTAAAGAATGATGGATTATTGTGTTCTTCTATAAATTAAACTGGAATGAAAATCTGTTGAAAGCCCACGTGTCAGTAGTTGAGAGAACCAAGGACATTCTTTGGTTGGGGTCAGGCAAATGTTTAGCTGAGTCCTGGGAGTTTCAAAGCAGCAAAGCAAGAAGGCTTCTTCCTTCAACAAGAGCAGCTCCTCCCTCATCAGTGTTTACAAAGATGTCCTGCATAAGCTTTTGTTTGAAGAAAGAGTTTCATTGCTTAAAAACACGAGGTTGGAGCAGCATAGTGAAAATCACTGTTCTAGGGAATTGGCAGCAAGAGGTAGCTGAAATGACTTTACATTCTAAGTTACATTTATTTTTCCCTTTAACAATCAGTGTATTGTAAGTATTATTTTTTATAGTGTCACAATATAAAATTATTTTGCCTCAATTTTAAAGATTTGAGCAATTAGAATTTTAGAGATAAAAGAAAAAATATGGAACGCTTCACAAATTTTCGGTCATTTTTGCTCAGGAGCCATGGTTCCAATTTTAGTATATGTGCTACTGAAGTGAGCACCCTTTTGTGTATATTTTAAACTAAGGTAGTTAATATTTTTTATTGATTTATAGAAGCTTTATGTAATATGGATATTAATTTTTTGTTTGTTAAATATGTTACAAATTCTTTTCTCTCTAGCTTATTTATCTATTAATTTTATTTATGGTCTGTTTCTTAGTATTGAAATTTAAAATTTTTATGTGGTCAAATGCATGTCTTTTTCTCTGGTTTTAGGTTCTATATTTTATTTTGAATGGTCTTCTTCACCCAAGATTATGAATAGATAGTATTCCCTATATTTTCTTCATAGTTCTGTTTTTAACATTTATATTATATTTGAGACAGGGATATTAGTGTATTTTTCTGTCTGGATGAATATCTAATGATTTTAATAGCATTTATTTAATAGTCCATCTATTTCTTGCTTATTTGGAATGTTACCTGTATAAAAATTCTCTTTCAAACCTATGTCTATCTTGAACTTGCTGTACTGTTACGTTGATACAGTTTGTTGATACTATCTTTGTGTACTGTTACTCACTGTTTTAATTATTATAGCTTTATAGCATGTCCTGTTATCTGATAGGGCAAATTTCCCTTCTCCATTTTTTTTCCTCTGTTTACCAAAAAAAAAAAGAGGCAGCTTTTACCAATGAATTTCTCTTTCATATAAACTTCTAAGTTGGCTTATCACATTTTTAAAAACTAGCAAAATTTTGTTTGGGATTATATTGAGTTTATACCTTAACTTGGGAGGATTGAAATCTTTGCATAGTTTATTATTCCATTCCAGAAAAATGCATCTCTCTTTATTTACCAATGTCTTTTATATCTTTCAAAACAGTTTTCTAAGTACAAGTCTACCCATAGATTGTTAGCTCTATTCCTAAGTATTTTATACTTTTCTGCTATTGTAAATGAAACTTTTTTCATGTTTACTTTCAAATTGGTAATGTTTTTAATTTTTGTACATTGATAGTTTATCCAGACATCATACTAAACTTTCTTATTCTCCCTCTCCTTCCTTCTTTCTTTCTTTTTTCTTTTTCGGATTAATTCTTCTGAAGTTCTATAGTTTCTACTATATACTCTCAAATAAAGTCAGTTTTTTTCTCCTTCTTAATATTTCCCTTTTACCCAGTTCATTAAGTTGAGTAGAACTTCAAGTACAATTTTTTGATATTTGTCGTGTTAGAGAAAATCTTTGATTTTCTTCTAAGTTAAATGGGAATCTTTTTAATGATTTACATTATGCTTTAGACTTATTGAAGATTTCTGTTAGCACCGTTTATCAACTTTATTTCTAATCCTAGTTTATTAAGATGTGTTTAATGTAATGGTTGTTAAATTTCATCAAGTAATTTTTCAGCATCTCTTGACATTATTATAAAGTTTTCTTTATTAGTATGCTAATGTAGTAAATTACAATGATAAATTTTTCTGGTGATGAACAAATTCAATCAAACTCTAATCATAATGTTTTGTTATAGTAATATGCTGCTGGATCAAATTTACAAATATTTTAATTAGGGTATCTGTATGTCTAGTCATAGCTGAGACAGCCTCAATGTTGGATTGCTCATCTCTCTACCTTTCTGATTCTCTCTCTATTTGGTTATTTGTTTGGGTACTATACTTGGTCTGGTTTTGATATCAAAGTTATGTTCATCTCATAGAATGCATTAGAAATATTTCTTTTTTATGCCCTAGGATAGTTTTAAATAGCTTAAAAATTGTCAATTTCTTGAAGATCTAAAAGAAGTTCATTAAAGCTATTTGGGTTTGGTGTCTTTTTTAGAGGTAGATCTCTATGTTGTTTATCTATTGCAGTATAAAAAATCATCCCAAAACTCAGTGGCCTAAAATAACAATAACCATTCATTATCTCACTGATTCCATGAGTCAGGATTTTGGGAACTGCTCAGCAAGGTGGTTCTGGCTTGAAGTTTCTCATAAGATTTCAGTAAGATATTGGCTGGGGCTGCAGCCATTTGATAGCTTTATTGGGGCTGGAGGATCAAAACATCTCGCTAACATGACCAGTAAGTTGGTGCTGGCTATTGGGCCAGGAGTCTCTGTTCCTCTTTCTATGGGCCTCTCCAGAGGACTGCCTTATGTTCTCACAGCATAGTGGCTGGCCTCCCCCAGAGTAAGCAGTTAGAAAGAGCAAGATTGGGCCGGGAGGGCACGGTGGCTTACACCTGTAATCCTAGCACTCTGGGAAGCCAAGGTGGGAAGATTGCTTGAGCTCAGGAGTTCAAGAAAGAGCAAGATAGAAGATGCAATGCTTTTTAATGACCTAGCCTTGGAAGTCACACACTGTCACTTTTGTCTTATTCTATTGGTGACACTGGGCCAGCCCTGATTCATCCGTGATTGAGTAAGGGAACTACACAAGGGCATGATACTAGGAGGCAAGGATTTTATCTGAGAGTATCTTACAGGCTGGACCCCATAAGTTTACAGTGCCTCTTCAACAATTTGATGATTATTGCTCTAGTCAGGTTCCACTTCTTCTTGAATCAATTTAGCATTTTGTAATCTTCAGGAAATTCACCCTATCATATAGTTAAATCTTTTGTAAATTTTGAGTCAAAAATTATTTTTTTCTTCCAAGGTTATAAAAAAAAAGTTCTCCCTTATGGTCTTCTAGAACTTTTGTGGTTTGATTCTAATTAAAATTCCCCCCCCAAATTTAAATATTTGATTTAATTGGCCTGTATCTTTTTATCCAGTATTAGGTATACATCCAACTTTTTTTTTTTATTGATGACTATCCAGTTGTTTCAATACCATTAAGTGAATAGTCAATCTTTCTACCATTGATTTGAGATTATCACCTTTATTACATAAGTTTCCATAAGTAACTGGGACTATTTCTAGACTTCGTATTGTATGCCTAGTATAATATTAAATAATAGTAAGCATGGGATTTCAGCAGGAAAGCTTTTAGTTTTTCCTAATAGATCACATTGGCGTTTAGTCTGAGATAGATACAATAAGGAATTATTCATCTAGTTTTCTTTTTCTTTTATTGAGAGTTTCTTTGCTTTATTATCTAGGATTGTTGTTAAATTTTGTCATATGCCTTTTCAGCATCCATGGAGGTGATCATGTGATAGATAATAAATATTAGATTTTCTAGAGTTGATCGGTCCATATTTCATGGGGGAAAAACCATCACGGTCATAAATTGCCACTGGATTCTGCTTGTTAGTCCTTTACTTAGTACTGATATTAATTGAAAGGCTGTTCTATGGCTTTCTCTTTTGTAGTCTTTGTCAGGTAGGTATTTAATATCACCTTCATAAAAATAATTTGGGAGCTTTCCTTCTCTTTCTAGGCTCAAAGATAGTTTAAATGTGAGAAATAAAAATAAAATCCTAAGCTTCCTAACTGACTGAATGAACCCCCTCTTGGCTAAGGGGACCTCAGAGAAATCTTAAAACTGAGTTTCCAGCCATGACAGGACAGGAGGTCAGGAGTCTCATTATATCCCCTCCCTCATTAACTGCCATTAGGCTTTTTTCCTCTAAGGGTTAAACAGAAACCAGCCCTTCGGAAGGACTTGCTCCTCTGCTGATTTCAGCTGGCTGCCTAATGCTGCTCTTCCCTTTTTGCAGACAATGGAGTGGTTCTGGCCAGTCTGTAGAGAATGTGCAGTGAGGTTTTCATGTTCTCTGCTTTACTTTTTTCTTTGAGACAGAGTCTTGCTCTGTTGCCTGCGCTAGAGTGAGTGCTGTGGCGTCAGCCTAGCTCACAGCAACCTCAAACTCCTGAGCTCAAGGGATCCTCCTGTCTCAGCCTCCCGAGTAGCTGGGACTACAGGCATGTGCCACTATGCCCAGCTAATTTTTTCTATATATACTTTTAGTTGTCCAGATAATTTCTTTCTATTTTTAGTAGAGACGGGGGTCTTGCTCTTGCTCAGGCTGGTCTCGAACTCCTGACCTCAAGTGATCCACCCGCCTCGGCCTCCCAGAGTGCTAGGATTACAGGCGTGGGCCACCTCGCCCGGCCTGCTTTACCTTTTGATATCAGACAGTCAAAAGCTCCACCCTTGGATCATGCTAATGCTGACATTTTTTGAACATGGGACCCATGAAGCTGCATGAAGCTCAACTGTGCATGCACATGTTTTTGCTCTCATAAATATTCATGACTCCTCCTATAACTTGTTAAATATGTATATTCAGACACCCTGCTCAGCATAAATTCCTGTTCTTTCACCATTCCCTCCAAGTGCTTGCTCTGGGCTTCTGCCCAAGACTATGCTTCCCAGCTTTCGAGATTGCTACCTGCAGGTTACAGCCCCTTATGAGAAATAAAGCTCTCCTTTCCAAATTTAAGAACCTCATCATTCTTCAGTTGACAAATGACATTGGAATTATCTGCTTTTTAAAGATTTGGTAGCATTCCCCTGTGCATAATCTGGTTCTGATACTTTCCTTGGGAGAAAGACAGGAGAAACAGTTAACTATTTCAACTATTTCTATATTGGACTTTCTCATGTAATCTGATGAGTGTGGGATGGTGTGACATAATAAGAAATATATATTTGGTCTCTTTCCCCTCCTTCTTACCTCCCCACCCCCATCCTTTCCTGGCATACAGCTCCTAAAACCATAGGAATCATTGAAGTGATGTGTCTTTTTGTATCTCAAGGAGATAACTGGTGGATGGAGGCTCTTGAATAGTCTCAGAATGGGGGCTGTTTTCCAGGAGAATCAGTCACGTGGTTAGAGGGTTGGCCTTTCAGCCCCACCCCCACCCCAACCTCTGGGAGGGGAGAGGGACTGGAGATTGACTTAATAACCAAGGGACTCAATCACCAAGGGCCAATGATTTAATCAATCGTGCCTATGTAATTGCCAATAGAAAAGAACCCAAACTCTGTAAAATAATTTAAAGAGGTTTATTCTGAGATGAATATGTGCAACCATGACCCAGAGAGCCAAGCCCAAGAAGCCTTGAGCAAGTGGTCTTGCTGTGGTTGGGTTACAGTTTGGTTTTACACATTTCGGGGAGACAAAAATTACACACAAAGTCATAAATCAATACATGGAAGGTGTACATTGGTTTGGCCCAAAAAGGGAATATCTTGAAGCCGGGGGGAGGAGGGGGATTACAGGTTGCAGATGGGTTCAAAGATTCTTTGATATGTAATTGGTTAAAGAAATGAAGCTTTGTCCAAGGGCTTGGAATGGTTTAAGTTAAGATAATGAAGTCTGTTAATCAGAGGCAAGTTTCCGGACATACACTCAAACTCATGTGATCTGTTAAGTAAATTGAGGACCTGCAGGTGTGGTTTAAGCTTTGCCTGGTATAGCCTTAGGCCCGTTAATGAGTTACAAATGATATCTCCAAGAAGGGAAGGGGGCATAACAAGGCATGTCTGACCTCCCTTCTTATGGCCCACAACTCAGCTTTACGGTGTTTCTGGGGTCCCCTTGGCCAAAGGGGGTTCATTCAGTTGGCTGGGGGGCTTAAGATTTTATGTTAGTTCACATAATGAAGCCTCTGTAAAAACCTGAAAGAACAAAATTCAGAGAGCTTCCAAGTTGCTGAACATGTGGAGTTGCCGGGAGGGTGGTTCCTGGAGAGGGTACAGAAGCTCCACGTCCCTTCCTCCATACCTGGCCCTCTGTACCTCTTTTATGTGGCTGTCCCTGAGTTGTATCCTTTTATGATAAACTGTAATCCAGTAAGTAAACTGTTTCCCTGAGTTCTTTGAGCTGTTCTAGCAAATTATTAAAACTGGAGGAGGGATTGTAGGAACTTCCGATTAATAGATGTTCAGTCAGAAGCACGGGTGAGAACCTGGACTTGCGGTTGGCGTCTGAAATGGAGGCAGTCTCCGTGGGCTGAGCCCTTCCTCTGTGGAGTTTGGGCTAACCTCAGGTAGACAGTGTCAGAGTTGATTTGAATCGTAGGACTCCCAGTTGGTGCCCCAAGAGTTGGAGAATTGGTTAGTGTGGGAAAAAACCCACACATCTGATGTCAGAAGTGAAGTGGTGTGAGTAGTGAGAGTACAGTGTAGAGGAAACAGGAGTTTTCCTTTCAGATGAAAAGCAATGCAGCTGGGCATCAAAAACAAGTGATGGCTTGACATCATGTTCCAGAAATTGAGGACTGCCCACACTTTCATCAACATCTGCAAAGTCATCCCAATGCTAATCTGGAAAGGCAGAATCAATCAGAAGCAGCTAATATGAATTTTCCAGCATGAGAAGAAAACAATAATATAAAAGCTTTCCAATGGAAATTTCCTATGTTTCCAAAGAAAACAATGAACATTGCTACTTTATTTTAATTTAAAACTATTCTTGGAAACAACTGGCAACCTGCCTTCATGGCCTAAATTTACTGTATTATAAAACTTTAAACCAGCCACAGAAATTAGCATGAATCATAGACAAGGCAAAGAAGAAATCAGGTTAGACTTGCTGTAGGCGAGAATTTGACTAAAAAAGAAAAATAATGATTGTTGAATTTTTTTTTTATTTCAGTCTGCTGCAACTGCTGCATTAAGTATGATATATCCTTTCATTGTCATCATTTGATGATGCATATTAAGTCATAAATAAGGCAATGCTTTTTTAAACCATTGAAAGTATACTTGCTCTAGAGATTAAAAAGTTAAAGAAGTCATTTGCTTCAGACAAGGTAAAAAAATGCATGTAAAACCCGGCAAATTAATTTGGTATTCCCTATTGTGTACATTTTATTTAATCTCTTCATTTTATTCTTAGTCTAGGTGATAGATCATGGTAATAGAAGCACATTTTAAAATGCTTAATTTCCTGCTAAAGAACAACTGGCTCAAAATTAAGTATAATCTTATAGTAATTTATTTTCAAAATGGTATAATTTTTGGCCAAATTATATTGTGAGGATATATTCAGCAGAAAATACTGTGTCAGGATCCCGTGGGTAGAATTTATGAAATATAATTTATTGTTTCTTCTTAAATTTCAAATTAATGTTGCAAATGTAGAGACCTAAGGAATCCTTATACAGCAGCATAAGAACTGTACAATGCTAATTTTAAGTACTATATAAGGAACTAGGCAAACCTATTTGGAATGGAAGAATTAGGTCAGTGGGCCACAGGTTAAACACCAGTATTAAATAATGTTGTTTGTTCAGTTCTGAAATTTTGAAATTTTGGCCACACTACTTGTCACTGACATCACTGCTAATTAGAATTGGTCATTTAAGCTTCAGATCTTTCCTGATATGGCTTTGAATTCCACCTAAGGAAGACATCAAGTCCAAGAATCCCAAGTTTTGTCATGGATCTACTAAACTAAAAGTGTATGTGTATATTAAGTTTCCCTGTATTCGTGGAACAAAATAAAGTTGGTTCACAAATAAAATTGCATCACATTATACTTAAAAACCTTCCAGGAAAATTTTTCATGATTTGGTCCCAACTTATACTCTATTCTCACTCCTGATACTCTCTTTTGTACATCTTATTTGACTTTTTTATGCCAACATAAGATGTTCAATCATGCCTCAACTGTTTTTTTTTTTTCTTTGTCTTTTTTTTTTTTTTTCTTCAGACAAAGTCTTACTCTGTTGCCCAGCCTGGAGTGCAGTGGCATGATCATAGCTCACAGTAACCTTGAACTCCTTATCTCATGCGATTCTCCTGCCCCAGCCTTCCTAGTAGCTGGGAATACAGGAGTGCACCACCACATCCAGCTAATATTTTAAATTTTTTTGTAGAGACGAGATCTTGCTATGTTGCCTAGGCTAGTCTCAAGTGATCCTCCCACCTCGGCCTCCCAGAGTGCTGTGATTACAGGGATTAGCCACTGTGCCCAGCCTTCAACTGTTGTTCTTTTGCCCTGAATACTCTCTTCCCTTTCTCAATGTGATAAGCTACTTTCATCCCTCAAAACCTAGCTCAAATCTTAATACCTATAGCTGCAGTTCCCAACCCTGGAGCCATGGCCTGGTACCTGTTCGTCACCTGTTAGGAAAACAGGGCCAAGCATCACCGCTTGAGCTCTGCCCATGGCCCCCCAGCCACCCCTCCCCCGAGTCATGTCTTCCATGAAACCGGTCCCTGGTGCCAAAAAGGTTAGGGACCACTGAAGAAGTCTTCTTGACCTCAGTTAATTAGCTTCCACATTTTTCTTCCCATAGTACAGCATTTAATGGTATGTTTCTCCCACTAGACCAGGAGTCTTTCCCAGGAGACAGTGAGCTTCTTGAAAGTAACAGCAATGTCTTATTCATCTTTATATTCCTGTCCCTGTCACTGTTCCTTCCTATTACTGCCTAGCGCAATGCCTGGCATGATCCATCGTTAATGGATGAGTGAATGCCACAGCAACACGAGCCCTGGTTGCTCCAAAGTGCAATCTAAGGAAGAGGACATTGGTCAGGTTAGGAAAGAAGGAAACAAACCTGTGAAATTTAAACAGAAGACTACACACAATTTATATAATTTAAACCAAAAATTTAATTCAGAAAATAAAAATTAGAAAGCTAAGTATTTACAGAAAGTACATAAATTGAATGTAAATCATTGGAAATTTGCACAGACAACAGTGCTTGGGGGTAGATAAGCATCCGAGTTTTGTTTCTAAATATGCTGAGTCCCTGAAGAGAGTGAATTATTATAACCAAATAGCTCATTTCAACATTCATTATCACTCTGTTTCACTAACAGTTTTCCTATGTGTTTGAGTTATTTCAATGGCCCATTTTTTTTGCAATGTATGGTCACAATTCTTTGTTTAAACAAATAAAACCAAAAAACAATGTTCATCCTAGTAGGGTTTGATAACAGATTACAATTTTTAAAAGGTTACAAATATTACCAAACCCAGAAAAATAACATAATATTCCTATAAATTAATTGCCTGACATGCCTCTATGATTTTTTTCCCCTATGTTTTTTGGCTGTATGCCATTTGAGTGCCTCAATGACAATGGTTTTTGGTATGTCACTTTCTGCAGAAAAAGCAGAAACATAATTCACTCTTGTCTCCAGAATGTTTCTCTTGTTCTACCCACTCCCTTTCAGTATCGGGCACTTAGAGAGACAGGTTCTTATTGTGGGAGACCTCTGCCTTTGCACCTTTGTTATGGTGCTGGTGAGCCCTCATAATGGGCAATTAGAGTATTTCTGGAAGCCAATATTGTAACAGAATGACTAACAATGGCTATACGCATACTAACTATACTAACAATGTAGATACCCGTGGAACTGGTGAGCCCCACAGAAGCATAGCCCAAACAGCATGTAGTACCAACTCTACTTTCCTTACCCAAGTCTCTGAAATGTCTGCAGCCACTGCAATGAACCAGACATAAGGGAAAGTGTGATGGGAGGGGAAGTGGGATCTAGCTAACCTTTGCAAATTTCACAGAATCCATTTGACCACGTGAATATATCAGTCGGGCAACTCTGGTGCTTTGGAAAGGGCCTATGCCACGGAAGGGCCCTGAGGCTGAAATCTGCCTCTTACTTGATGCAAGAGAAAGAGAAAAATCACTCCCTCCCAAACCTTCAAATGAAAATAAAAGTAACAAAGGCTGGCAACAAAGAATGTAGTCAAATTTCAAAGGTTCATTTTGTGTTACTAAGAAAATAGCCTTTTCTTATTCCCAGTAGAAGTGAAGAGCATCAATTTGGAGGCAAGCCAAGGAAGGGGTCAGTAAAGGAAAGAACATTGCTTTGGAGAAAAATATGACTTACATGACTTATGGATTCTCGAGGGAAGGGTGGCTTGCAAATTAGGAAATTTTTGGAAAAAAAAATATTTTCTCATTCCTGCAGGTTGATATGGCTTTAGTCTAAAGGTCACGAACTGGCAAAACATAGGTTATATTAAACTAAAAGCAGGTTTTATTTGGTCTAAAAGTGTCTTTAATTTTATTTAAAGAATGAACCAACACAAATATGACTTCAAAATACAGCAGTCTGGCCACACTGATGTTCACCTCTCTGCGGCAATGTTCAGCCAGGCAGGGTAGTGATTGCCCCTTTTAGATACAGTGTGTGACCCCGGATGGCCACAGTCCTCTCCACCTACACAGTTATACAAAGGCATTTATTTCAGCCCACTTTATTTATTTCTAGTTCTTGCTCAGGGCTGAGTGTACTGTCTTTACCTTTCAGGGTGCTTGTGTTTGATCCAACAGGCACACCCCCACTTCACACTCGTGAGGAGATCATGAAGAGCCCCAAGGTTTTTTTTTTAATTCTCCACTAAGGGTCGTAGGAGAAGGGCCCAATTTTATTTGGAGAGGTCATGTTCATCGTAGGTGGCATCACAAGAGTTAGAGTGACTGCTCTGGGGAAGGGGGGGCAGACCAGTACACCACACTAATTGTACTGGTCTTAAGAGCTACCAAAACAGACATTATCCCAGACTGAGTGAGTCAGAGCTGGGAAAACGTAGGGCGACAGAGAGGTGGGGAGACCCTGCTGAGGAAGGGAATGTGTTGTATTGATAACTGGGTTCAGAGTGTGGGGCTTTTTTAAAGCTAGGGAGAGACACAGGGAAGATTAGAAAAAGGAAGGGCTTGGGAGAAAGATGCAAATTTGAAGACAAAAGAAGCAACTTGAAAAGCAGCAGGGAAATCCAAAGATGATCACCATGTGAATGTCTTAAATGGTCAGATTCTTTCCCTTTGGGGCTCTGAAGAGCTATTCTAACTACTGTGTGGTCCTCTGCTAGTGCTTAACTCTCTTCGGATAACCCAGTGTGAAGGAAATCATACAAATTCACACCATCTTGTATAGCAGCGCTGAAGAGCAGTACAGGGCAGTAAAGGTGGACCTAACCCATCTGCTGATTAATTAATGATGTCCAACCAGGTTCATTCTGCCCATGAGCAGCAAGACAATCACTGTGACCACAGGTTTTGCAAAAGAGAAAAGATTTTATTCACAAGGCTGCCAGGGGAGGAGACAGTAGAACAAATCTCAAATCTACCTCCCTGAAAATAGGGCTTGGGGGTACTTATGGGATAGAAAGTGGGGTGGTCTAAAGTGTGGGGAAAGGTGATTGGTGGGTAGGAAAGGTGAGGTAACTGGGGTTTCTGCACATGTGTAATTGAGCTATAAAGCTCTTCATAGAAGGCATGTTGAGAAAACGATGGCATTAGCATGACCCGAGGATAAAGATTTGGGCCCTCTGACGTCAAAAGGTCACTCTCTGGCACCTGTGCAGGCCCAGTTAGAAGGCTGGTGGTCTCAAATGGCTTAAACTGGACAAGAGCTGCCCCCTAGTTTCTGAAAAACAACTTTAAGCAATCATTACTATAATAACCCAAGAGACCTTATCTATAAGGAAGCTACTGGGAGTTGAGTTATGCATTGTTTGGCTATGTGACTTTCAGGTATTTCGGTTTTAAGATCAACTAGAAGTAAGTGATTAAAAGCAAGCCATGCAGGTTAAATTTGGCTTGGCTTCATGGGGTTAGCCCTCTGTTTCTTTAGCACCTGCAGAGGGAGAGGAGTAGCCAACGGCAGGAACCATGCCCAGAAGTGCCAGGTGTGCCAAGTAGAAAGGTGAGTACTCTCAACGGAGCTGAGAGCATTGCGGAGGAGAGTATGTCATTTTGTCAAGTTCATTGTTAAGTATGCCAGGTCTTAAGGCTTATAAATCCCAGTTCCTGGCACCTAGGAAGGACCTAAACATTTTAGCCATTCTTATCATTTTAATTATTTTTTAAAGTCTGCTTTTCTGCTACTTGTGAGGTAGGAGTCACAAAATGTCAGCTCAGAAGCTACATCTGGTCCACAGTTGTGTTTTGTTTGAAAATTTGTGTTAATCTGTCCAGTTTCCTACAGACCATACTACTTCCTGTTGATTTACCTCTCACTGGTTCCCCCTTGAACATTACTTGCTGGGCCGTTGTAGGCAATTTAGTTTTGACCTCTACTAGACTAAACAAACCCTGTGGAAGGGAAAGGAAGGGTTAAACCAAGATAGGATTCCAATATCTTTTCAAAAAGAAAAGAGTGGAGGACTTCAGGAAAGAAGGAGAGATCTGTGAGAGTGTGTAGTTCTTGTTGAATGTTAAATCAGGTGGGTAGAAGAAAGAACAGGAAAAAAAATCTGTTTTCATAGTAACCAGAATCAAAAGAGATGCATGTGTAAATTCATAGCTCCCTGGTCCATAGTAAAGTTTTTTTTTAAATTAATTCTGAGTTAAAAGAATCACTACATTGTTAAGTATTATTTCACTTTTTAAAAATAGAGAAATCAGGAGAGAAAGGCAGGAGGATCTCTTGAGCCTAGCAGTTTGAGTCCAGCCTGGGCAATATAGCAAGACCCTGTCTCTAAAAAAAAAAAAAAAGAGAGAGAGAGAGAAAGAGAGAGAGTTAATAAACATAATGCATTTGGAAAACAATTGAAAAATCTTGAGTTTTAGAGATAATAACAACAAACTAAATAAAAAAATATTAATGTAACCATTTGATTAACAAGGACAGGAACTTCATTTAGATTGCTCACACTAGTATATAATAGGTGCTCAATAGGTCTTTGTCCAGTGCATGAATGCACGCATGCCTGAATGAATAAAGTTCATTCATTATCTTCAAGATGAAATTATTCAGGCCCTGCAGATGTCACATCTTAGATATAAATCTATCTTGTGATCATAATGTCTTGCACTAAAATAACACTTGAAACCTATAAAGATGAACATGTCACTACTCCAGCCTGAGTGACAGAGCAAAACCCTGTGTCTAAAAAAATAATAATTTTTTTTAAATAAATAAAAATGAAAATAGGTGAAATCCAAATTGGCCATCACCAGGGTATTGGAAAAATGTATGGGAGTAAAAAGTTTTCTTATTCTTGGAGAAAAGTTAAAAGAGAAGAGACCTCAGGTTAAAAAAAAAAAAAAATGATAAGACCAGGCACGGTGGCTCATGCCTGTAATCTTAGCACTCTGGGAGGCCAAAGCAGGAAGATTGCTTGAGGTCAGGAGTTCGAGACCAGCCAGAGCAAGAGCAAGACCCCCTCTTTACTAAAAATAGAAAAATTAGCCAGGTGTGGTGGCGTGCACCTGTAATCCCAACTACTCGTGAGACTGAGGCAGAATTGCTTGAGCAGGAGTTAGAGGTTGCTGTGAGTTAGGTTGACACCATGGCACTCTAGCCCGGGTGACAGAGGGAGACTCTGTCTCAAAAAAAAAAAAAAAAAAAAAAAAATCAGAAAGATTAGCCGGGTGACGTGCCACACGCCTGTAGTCCCAGCTACTTAGGAGGCTGAGGCAGGATCACTTGAGCCCAGGAGTTGCTGTGAGCTAGGCTGACTTCACAGCACTCCACCCAGGGCAACAGAGTGAGACTGAGTAGTGAATGAGAAAATATTCACATGCTATACATATGATAAAGGGCTGATAACTAGAATCTATATAGAACTCAGGAAAATCAGCAAGAAAAACATCAAACAACCCCATCAAAAAGTGGGCAAAGAACATGAACAGAAACTTTTCAAAAGAAGATAGACTAATAGCCAACAAACATATGAAAAAATTCTCAACATCTCTAATCATCAGGGAAATGCAAATCAAAACCACAATGAGATATCACTTAACTGCAGTGGAGAATGGCTTTTATCAAAAAGTCCCAAAACAACAAATGTTAGCATGGATGTGGACAGATAGGAACACTCATCCACTGCTGATGGGACTGCAAACTAGTACAACCTCTATGGCAAGTAATGTGGAGATACCACAAAAAACTAAAAGTAGAACTACCATTCAATCCAGCAATCCCACTACTGGATATCTACCCAAAGGAAAAAACCACATTCTATAAAAAAAGACATCTGCACTCCAATGCCTATAGCAGCACAATTCACAATTGCAAAGATGTGGAAACAACCCAAGTGTTCATCAATACATAAGTGGATTAATAAAATGTGGTATATATATACACCATGGAGTACTACTCAGCTATTAAAAAAATGGTGAACTACCTATTGTATTATCCTGGATGGAGCTGGAACCCATTCTTCTAAGTAAAGTATCACAAGAATGGAAAAACAAACACCACATGTACTCACCATCAAATTGGTACTAATTGTTCAACACTAATGTGCACATACAGGAAGTAACATTCATAGGGTGTTGGGCAGGTGGGAGGGGGGAGGAGAGGATGGGTAAATCCACAACTAATGGATTCAATGCATGCTGTCTGGGGGATAGGCATGCTTTTTGGGTGGTGCAAAGGCAATTTATGGAACCACAGCGTAATACTCTGAAATAAAAAATATATATATTATCTCACAAATAGAAAAAAATGATTATAAAGAAAAGGACAATTAAATAGTTATATCATCAAATGAAGACGTTTGAATAGTCTGTTATAATAATCATTACACTGTTTTAAAACTATTCATAGCTGTAAATATTTCTTCCTAAATTTTATCACTTATAAGGAGACAGTCACAGACAGCAAGTAAATAAACACACGAATTCACAAATTAAAAATAAAAGTCATTGTAGACTTCAGATCTAAATATTTTGTAAAGAAATATATCCTGACTTTCCAATATCAGCATGTGTTCCAGTTATTGTAGTTTTGTTAAAGAGAGGAAAAGGGAATTATCCTCGGAGATGACTAATTGTTCAGGGAAATGAATCCTTCTAGAGGAATGTTAAGAAGGAAATTGCTTAGCATCAGATTTTTAAATTGCTAAAGGCCACCATCTAGCCAGGCATTGTTTCATCTCTGCATGTGGTCACCTTAAATCCACAAAATGGAAAATCTTGTGGCCTTTTATAATAAGCTCTAATGTGCGGTGTTCAGCATTAATATACAGAAATTAGTAGAATTGAGATCATTTTATTATATTTTCAAATGGTTTTTTAGCGTCTGCTACACTGTGTTTCTCATTGAGGATGCAAAGAAATAGGACACACAGTCCAGGCCCAAGACAAGCACTCAGATCCAGGGAGAGACCAGGCAGGAAGGTAAAGAGATGCTTAACAACGAATGTGGCTGGGCAGCTTGGTAGTGTGCACCTGTAGTCCCTGCTACTTGAGTGGCTGAGGCAGGAGAATTGCTTGAGCTCAGGAGTTTGAGACCAGCCTGGGCAACATAGTGAGGCCCCATCTCTTAAAAAAACTGGATGTGGTATCATCTGAGTGACAGGTGGGCAAGGCTCAGAAGAAAGAAGATCTAGAAGCTGGTTTTATGGATGAGATGGACTTGGTTTGGGTCTCAAAAGTAGAGTTGTCACGAAGTTACAGATTAAGAAGGAATGTTGAAGCCATTGCCAGCATGAGTAAAACTGAGCACTGCAAAGAATGAGTTGTAAGTTCAGGAATACTTTGTAATAGCAAATCTAATCACACAAGCATCTTTATGATTGCAATTACATGTGCATAAAAACATTAGATGGCAATTCAAACATCTCAAGCTCACCTAGCTGCTTTTGGGTAGATTTCTTTTTCTTTTCTATATTTTCTAAAAATATTTTGCAATATTTTTATTTGTACAAGCAATATATACTCAATGTAGAAAAAGCAAAATAAGCAAAAATAAAAATCAGCTGGGCACAGTGGCCCACATCTGTAGTCCCAGTGACTCAGAAGGCGGAGGTGGGTGGATTGCTTTGGCCCAAAGTTTTCCAGGCCAGACTGGACAACATAGCAAGATCCCATCTCCAAGAAAAAAAAATAATTTCAATTCCAAAGTTACAACTACTAGTATTTTCATATATAATATTGTTAAATTGTTCTCAATAAAGTTATATCAATGTATACTCTCACCATAAATATTATTTTTATGGAAAAGTATATCTAATTAAAGTATTTTTAAAACAAAAAATATTTGTCAGGGTCATTTGGTTAATTCCAAATTAGGTGTGATTAAAATCAGGGTCTTTTGAGTATTAGTGAATTAGTGATCTCTGGAATTTGATGGAAGAAAAGTATAATTTGGGTTATAAATTCTTATTTTCTTTCTAGACCCATGATTGGGAGAAATGCCATTTATAAAGAAATTGTTAATGGCTACTATGAGAATGAAATTTGCCAAAATTTTGACTTTAAAATTGTGATGGGGCCAGGAGAGGTGGCTCACGCCTATAATTCTAGCACTCTGGGAGGCCGAGGCAGGAAGATTGCTTGAGGTCAGGAGTTCAAGATCAGCCTGAGCAAGACTGAGATTCTGTCTCTACTAAAAATAGAAAAAATTAGCCGGGCACGGTGGCTTATGCCTGTAGTCCCAGCTGCTCAGGAAGCTGAGGCAGGAGGAGCACTTGAGCCCAGGAGTTTGAGGTTGCTGTGAGCTAGGCTGATGTCATGGCACTCTAGCATGGGCGACAGAGCAAGACTCTGTCTCAAAAAAAAAAAAAAATTGTGATAGGAAAGGAGAGTAGAAGGCAGAAAAATAATGTCATTCATTCAAACAATTTTATACTTTGAAATCAGTGAAAACAAAATTACCCCATGGTGGCTTTATTGTACAGACCTTGCAGCCTCTGAATGAAATGCTCAAGGGGCTGGGACTTCCATGAACTTAACAAAATTGGAGGTAAGTGGGAAGATTTGGGGATGAGAAAGAAGAAAAGGCTGTTTATGGGATAAGAGTTGCATCTGGATAGGTTAGGTCTCTTTGGGAGGTGATGGGTATTTATTTATTTATTTGTTTATTTTTATCTGAGGGGCCAAGAGGACAAGGAAAAGAGATAGCCTAACATCTGTCCTCATCTGGGTTTGAGCCGTAGGGATAAAAGAAGAGAAAACAAAAAACTGATGGAAGTGATTCCATGATACTTGGTGGGATTCTGGGCAAGATCTGAGGGCCTAGAACTGATGGAACTAACCCTTCTTGAGACTGGGATTTGGCCTTAACGAAACCACTTTGGAACCAGGCTGGAGTGTGATTCCACTGCAACCTGAAACTCCTGAGTTCAGGCAATCTTCCTGCCTCAGCCTCCCAAGTAGCTAGGACTATCAGTGCATCCCACGCCCAGATAATTTTTCTATTTTTAGTAGAGATGGGGTCTCACTCTTGCTCAGGTTGGTCTTAAACCCCTGACCTCAAGCAATCCTCCTGCCTTGGCCTCCCAAAGTGCTAGGATTACAAGCGTGAGCCACCATACCCGGCCAGGTGTATGCTTTTTATCACATGGTTCTGTCAGATTTAATTTTAAGATCTTCCTTTTTGTTGGATATTCAGGCTGTTTTGTTTTATGCAATCATAAATTTTGATATAGTGAACATCCTTCTTGATACGTGTTTGAACACAATTATTATTATTTTCTTAGAATAGAGAATTAGAAGGGGAATTTGGGGGTCAAAGAATACACAGTTTTCAGGTTTTTAACAGCACTACAAATTATCCTCCAGAGGGCTGTGCCCATTTATACGCCCACCAAGAGGGCACGGGTGTTTGCCCACAGCTATTTTAACAATAGCCATTGTTATGATAAACACATTTTATAGGTGAAGATTGGTGCCTTTATTTTTAGCCTATGTTTGATTATTAGTAGTAAGGTTAGATATACTTTCCTTTATTTGTTGGCCATTTGTACTTATTTTTAAAAATCATTTTTAAAAATTTTACTGACTTTTAATGTGTGGAGGACAAAAAGAGATAGGTAATAAACCTTAAATTAGAAGAAAATATTCAACATAATTTTTGGTGTGCTTTTATATGTAGAAAAAAAGGAAGGAAAGAAGAAGGGAGGGAGAAAGGAAGAATTGTCCTTCCATTTCAAAAATTACATTTCTTTAAAAGCTTCCTCCTGAAATTTTAAAAATGTTAAAAGCTTCCTCCTGAAACTTTAAAAACTTTAAAAGCTTCCTCCTGAAACTTTAAAAACTTCCTCCTGGTGTGTGTGTATACACATATATGGATATACTGCTGTCCCAGGGTTTGGGTCAGGGATGCCCAAAGCTGGCCTGCAGACCAGTCACTGTAGCGCAGGACCCTAGAATATACTGCTTGGTGACAAGATGGTGCTGTGTTGATACATAGTCCTTCTACCTTCTCTGCTTGCAAATGTAATAGATTGGGCTACAGATACATCTTTTGTTGAGTTGCTTACAAAATTATAATTTGAACAATCCCTGCCCATATAATTTATGGACTCGAGGCTAGGCAGGAGGATTCCATGAGAAGACAGAGTTTTGCTGTTTTTCCCACATATCACTAAGGGAAGGAAAAAGAGGAACCATTAACTGAACACCTCTTATTTATTCATCACAGTTGCCCTTAGAGGTTGGTGTTTCTCATCCAAACTTTTTGTAGTTGAAGATCATGAGGCTCAGAGAAAGTGTTTATATAACTCGCCCAAGGTTCCGGGGGCATGAGCGGAGCAGCCCTAAAACCCAGCACTCTTATTCAAACCAGCAGCTCTTAAATGCCAGCCATTCATGGGCTGGTTTCAGACACTTTGTCATATCTGAATACCATATCCTTAATAATAAGCATTTTACGTTAGGTCAATAGCTTTTTAAACTTAAAATATTTATTTAAAAAGGAAGGTTCATTAGTACCGTAAGTGGAAATCTAGGATCAATGGTCATAAATAGAAGGTAAGTATAAAAAGCTCCATGGGCAAAATGCTTGTCCTCCAGCTCCTCCAGCTCATCCTGAGGCTGTTTCCATGCCATTGTGATTTTTAAATAGCTTTTCTTTCTGTCTCTGGTAATCAACTCCCATTTACCACACCGCACCAATCCTTCGAAGAACTGAAGTCTGCTTAGCAAATGTCTGAAGGCCATATGTCTCCAAGCTTGGCCAGAAGCCCTCCCATCCCACCTCCAGGCCTGTACTGTCATCCCCGTAGATAAACATGCATGCTTTGGGAAACTCCGAAACAGGCTGCTTCCTGTCCCTCCCTTCCAAGAAAAAATACTCAAACGCAAATACTGTTGAGGACTCAAAATACAAATAGTTCAGTTCTGAGACATATGAATTGCCCTAGTCACTCATTAATGACTTTGGAAAAACATGCAGGGCTGATGTATCCTTTTTTGCAGATAACGTTTCTCTTCCAAAGCTCTCCGCGGTGTCACTTATTTATTTTTAGAGTCTTGTGGCTAGCACACTGGCCTGGGGCATGATTATCTACGCATTTATGCTCTCTTTAGTGTAGAAGGCCATTGCTACAGTTGATTCAACTGTGCCGTGAACCAAACTAGCTGCCACCAGCACAAATGGGTCAGTGGTGCCTTGGGCTTTTATTTTGTGGGCAGAGTCATCATTTCTCTCTGGTTCCATTTAGAATCGGAGAGGAAAAGTTTTTTGTAGCTGCAGTGAATTTTCTTTGGATTGTAAATTGTTAAGTGTTGATTTTCTGACAGAAAACCTCTTCGGCTGGAAACGTTTTGGGTGCTAGATCTAGCCTTTTCCATTTGGAGATGCAGGTCTCTAATTCCTGTTCTAAGTGCAGGTGCCCTTATTTAAGAGTTGCTAGATTGTATCCCATTGGAACCTATAATTCATGGCAGCTGAGCTTCCAAGTTTCTTGTTCTTGGCATCCTATCACCTCCTTTTTCTTTCCTATGTGGAATCTTGTTAGAGTTTTTAAAAATGATTTTTTTTTTGCAAGTAAAAACAGAACCAGGAAGGGAGGAGAAAAAGACCCTAATTCTAGGAGGAGTAGGACTTACAGTATTGGGCTAGGAATAAGGAGGGAATTCTTCAGGAGACTGGAAAACAGAAGCATTAAACGCTAGTTGTAAGCAGTAAATTTTATCATTGTTGTCACTCAGTGTGATGCCAACGTATTAGTCACTGTAAACAAATAATCTATCATCCATGTCTAAGGCTCCCTGGATGTTTTTTGCCCCAGTTATTTGTGCTTTTCAGAATTAAAAAATTTCGAGGGCATTTTTTAAAAACCACATTGGGAGGTAGGGACACGGGAGTTGCTAATGAGGAGAACAAAGACACGAGCCCAAACCAAAGGTGAACGAGCGCAGGATAAGCGCAATGGGCATGGTTGAGCAGACTTAGCGCTCAGAAGATAGGAGAGAAACTACTGAGAAGTTGTTCTTGTGGACAATGTTCAAACGGCAAAGGAGATATTTTAATGTGGAAGCTCCACAGGTACGATGTGAGGAGCTATTTCTCGACCTTATGAGAAAAGCAGTGACTAATTCACACAGTGCTTTGAAAATAATGCCTGGAAAACTTTGTTTTGAGAACTTGGAGTCCTATTAATGGAAGAGTTTTAGCTATTCTGAAAATAGAAAAGAATGGTTCTTTTGCTTTTAACAATTTTGCCTTTAATATCCTTGTAAACATATCTCTCTCACTTTATTTTAGATTATAAAAGCACTCACTGGTTAATATTCCCAGGCATCTAACTCTCCTCCAGTTTAATGAATCAGTGATTATTTATTGGGCTTTCGGAATGCTTCTTAGATCACACTGATTTTATCTCTGTTTCTGATGCTCAACCTTTACCACATTTCCATGATTTTGACTCAGTGACAGATTACAAAGCCAAGAACATGTTCTACCTATGAGATTTCCAATTGTCCCTGGCTCTCTGGGTGTCCGTGGCCATTTGTACCTGAAGTATCATGTCCAATCTGTTAATCACTATAAGCCTTAATGATATCACCTGTTTCCTACCCTAAGATAGGTGGATCATAAAAAGGTGTTATGTCTTTTTACACTTTGGGGTCCAGCCTTGTTGCTCAGCTCTCTGCTTTTCACCTCCTTTCTTCTCTGCTCCCTTAGGAGCAGCAGCAGTAGAACCAATAGGCATCTTTTATTTTCCTGCGTTGAGGAATTTAGTTCACTCAAGCCTCCAAGTCTTGGACCCCAGATTTAGCTCCAGGCCCCCAGTGCTGCTTATAAAAGCTTGTCTGATTCAGTTTTTCAACAAAGAATATCTTTCTCCAGCCTGTCCGAAGTTCAGGTGTTCAATTCTTTCACTTTCAATAGAAAATACAGTTAATTCAGGCAAAATCACAAACTTAAGTACGGGTACCACTTGCAAGTGCTCACAAACATTTCTTGTTCAATTGTGAAGAGCTAAACGAAAATGCCTTCTACAAGTAGGGAGCACTCAACCTACAAATAGGATCCATTCCCAAAGTGCACATTAGTTGTTTGGAATACTAAACACGTTTTTGTTTAAACAAAGGTTTATTGGGACCCGCCAAACACTTTTTCCATCAGAACAATAGAATGAGTATTGTTTGGATTCCAAGGCCAACTCATTAAAGCCTTTGTCCTTACCGTGGAACTAAACTGTAGCACAAATTGTGAAAGTCATGTTTTTGAGCCTTGGAAACAGCAGTCCATGTGATAAGAAAGGAGCGGGAAAGAATAGAACTTTCTCTCCCTGTTGTGGCAACTGACTAGCCTAGTACCAATGGTTAGTGAATATTTATTTTGGGCAAGGTGCTAGTATAAATGCTTCATAAAGCAACTATTTAAATATATTAAATATATATTTTGGTTTGTGTTGTCACTCATCTTCCTTCTGTATCCCTGCTTAACTCTTTCAGCACCTCTTTCCAAATTGCCAGGGCACATGTGTAGACCTGTGCTCTCTCTCTCTGGCTCCTGCCCTGACCAGTTCTACCCACCAAAATGCTCCATGCTCCAAAATTCTGCACTCTCCCACCTCTACCCATCAAAACCCCCATTACTTCTGTATAGCTAATCTCAGGTGCTAGGAAGAAACTTCCCAGAGATGCTTTTATTTTCAAAGAGGATACTGCATAAATCAAATGTGCTTCTGGTGGCATTCAGTCAGGCGGACCTGGCGGTGTAGGGCAGAATGGGGGTTCCTGCTTCCTAGGTGGACAGGTTGGCCCTTCTGAAGCATCAGTCCTTGGAGGCCACATGTCAGAGCTGTTTCTATTTTTACAGCATCTTCCCTTCTCCATTTCTGAACATGAGAGAAGCACAAGGGGAAAGTACCAGCAAAGATAAATTAGCACATTCAACTTCTTTTAAATTCTATAGATCAAACCAAGGCAAGGACAACACTGTGAAAGAAATGGGAATCTTTTTTGTGACCAGGTTTCCTATTACTGTTGTTAATGTGCTAACACCTGTATATGCTGATTACTGGCTGACCCATATGAAAATTAATTTACATTTACCCCTTTTTAGAGGAGCTCTAAGCAGAAAAGAAAGTCTTAAAATTAATTTCTACAAATTCTTAGCCCCTGATGATATTTTCTTAAATCTCAGTTTGTTGTTGTTTTTTTTTAGAGATAGGGGTCTTGCTCTGTGATCCATGCTGGAGTGCAGTGGCACGATCATAGCTCACTGCAGCCTTGAACTCCTGGGCTCAAGCGATTCTCCTGCCTCAACCTCCCAAGTGGCTGGGACTACAGGCATGAGCCAGTGCAACCTGCTCTATCTCAGTTTTTAACAATGAACTAAAGCTTTCAAAGACAGGAGATGCTCGTTTTCCTTAGTCATATTTTTGGTATAACTTTCTGATGTCAGAATTAATTATTTCACAAAGGCATGATCTTTGTTTGTCAATATTAACTTCTAAACAGAAGGCTAAGACTCTATTAGTCTTTGTCTTCTCCAAATTCATAATGCAGATGCCAAAAGCAATGACATCATTTCAACTCAATTTCCATTTTTATTAAAGTAGAACTGCTTTATATATTTTCCAGAGGGATTTTAAAAATTAGAGTTCTACGGAAAGAAAAAAGTTAGTGCAGGAATAATTATTAGGTATTCCTTGATAAATAAAAGAGATGTTTATGCCTCTTATTTATTTTTATGTTTTTTTCAAGTGTACTTATTATGAAATTATATACAGTGAAATATCAGTGCATAATAGAATCTCTGACTAAATCACAAAGTTTGCTTTCAGAGGTTCTTCTTATTAACTAATTCATTAAGTTGGGCCTATTGCCTGCCCAGATTATGCCACCATCTATATATCTTTTGTGGCTCTTGTCACATTATAATTAATCATTTGTGTTGTTATTTATGTAATCTCTCTCTCTCTCTCTGTCCTATTAGACTGTGGGCTGCCCAAGGAACGTTCTTTCATGGTCATCACCACATTCTGTAACCCCTCCCCTTATAAAGACAATAATTATATGTTGAGTAAACAAATGTTATCAGTAGGCACCTGAGAAAAGTTCATTGTGATAGTTGAGCAATGAATTTGGCACAATTTCCTGGCAGTTAAGGCCAAAAGAAAAATATATTGGGATATATGACTTTTGTTCTAACTAAAAACAGCATGCACATGGAGGCAGTTTTTCTTGAACTAAATTCAAAGACATCAAGTAACAAAAATGGCCATATCTGTGGCTTTGCAGAACAACTAAATGCTATTCAAATAAATTATTTTATGGACTTTCCCTAAAAGTTTTTATTACATTTAACTAATGAGAATGTTTTTGCAGATAACAGATTATATGTCCCAGGTACGTTGATAGCAGTTAACCAAGACAGTGTATGCTTTGGTGTTTAATTGCTTAAGCTTTCAGTCAGAAAGATCTGGGTTTGCGTTCTATATTGCATTCTACCTATACCATTTACAAGCTGTGTTACCTGGGCAATTTGCTCACTCCCTCCAAGCCTCAATTCCCATATTTATCAAATGTGACACTAATCCCTAATTATAAATTTGTGTGAATTAAATGAGATAATTTGCGTCATTCTCCTGACAATGAGTAATGCTCAATAAATGATAGCAAGTATTATCAGCTAACAATATTGACGTAAAACTAGGGGACTCTAAAAGAGTCAATGGTGACCATAATGATAAAGGTACAAATGCTTCTGAAACCTGTAAACAGATTTTTGAAGAAACATGACATAATTCAAAATACTGATCAATCTATAATTAAATTGATTTAATTTGAGGGGTCGAATTAAGATCACACCTGGATTCCATCTAGGCCAGGGGTGGGGGACCTTTTCATGTTGGAAGGCTGCATTAATTTAGCTGTAATCAAATAAGGCCTAGTTCAAGAAACTTCAATTAGGGATGGGAGAGGAGGCTCACGCCTGTAATCCTAGCACTTTGGGAGGCCAAGGTGGGAGGATCGCTTGAGGTTGGGAGTTCAAGAGAGACCAGCCTGAATAAGAGTGAGACCCCATCTCAACTAAAAATAAAAATAAAAAAATCAGCCTGGCATTATGGCTCACACCTATAGTCCCAGCTACTCAGGTGGCTGTGGCAGGAGGATCGCTTGAGCACAGGAATTGGAGGTTGTAGTGAGCTATGATGATGCCACTGTACTCTAGCCAGGGTGACAGAGTAAGACTCAAATATATATATATATATTATCATCTGTTTTCAAAATATGAAATGAAGAGATTGGATGACTAGGCCTACCCTCATCTCCACCCCTAAAAGACAGACAAGGCTGGCTTCAGCACATCTGCTAATGTATCACTGAAAAATCCTTAGAGCTCAGGAGATTTATCCAAGCTTGAAGAGAGTGTCTGTCTTCACTTAATCTTCTTTTTCTGGAGAATGCAAGAGAGGGACAGAGGATTGGGAACTTTGGATGGAAAGAGTATTATCAGATTAGGGGCCACATGAGTGCTGAAGTCAAATGCAGACCTTACTTATTCCTCATTAATTTTGCAGTTCTGAATCTCAGAAAATTCTAGGAGATCTTTTCCCACTGGGCCCTCGGAGATAAGAAATTCATAAACAGTGGGAACCTGATGTGTCTCTGGAGCAATATTTTTCATGAGCTGTGGTAGAAAAACAGAGAGTATCATAGCTGGGCACCCCTTTACCATTTAAGACAAAGGACTCTGCATTTTATGCCTAGAAAAAAAGTTAAAACAAACTATGCCTGCTAGTGCACAGTTTTAGCCACAGTGGCCTCACAGATACATACACACATACACCCCACATACACAGGCAATAGCAATAGCTCGAGCTTCAGGGAAGAGAGCTCTGAACCATTTAACAAGGGATGGAAAACATACCAAGTTCCAATCACAGGAAAACCACCACCAAAAACCCCTAAAACACACCCAACAAAATAAATATCTGGGCCTCCTTCTTCCTTTCTCCTTAGATATATTTTAGCAGTGACCTTTTAGAGTCATTTATATTGTCCAACTCTAAAATTATTGGAATGATTCTAATGGGGGGGGTAGGTGCGGATTCATCAGAAATGGAATAGCCTCCCACAGTAAGTCAGTAGAGGAGAGGGAGAATTTCAGAAAGTTAGAATCCTTTGGCAAATCTAAGGTTCCCTCCCCTCCTCTCCCCAAGCCTCCCCTCTCCTCCCCTTCCCTTTCCTTTCCTTTTTTGTTAGAGTCCCACTCTGTCGTCATAGCAACCTCAAACTCCTGGGCTCAAGCGATCTCCTGCCTCAGCCTCCTGAGTAGCTGGGACTACAGGCATGCGCCACAACGACTGGCTAATTTTTGTATCTTTAGTAGAGACCGGGTCTCACTCTTGCTCACTCTGATCTCAAACTCCTGACCTCAAGCAATCCTCCCACCTTGGCCTTCCAGAGTGCTAGGATTACAGGTGTGAGCCACTGTGCCCAGCCAACATTTCATTTTCACGTAGGGCTATTCCTCATCATACAATTTCTTCTGCAGATCCAGGTATTGTGGGCAGAGGGACAGGAAAACAGGATCCAGAGCCTCTGCCAATAGCAAAGGAACCATTTCTTATTACACAGCCCCATTTAATTTATTGTCAGGCAAGATTTAGGAATAAAAATAAATTACATTTATTTCCTATTACTTTTCCAGTTTTCTCTAAAACTCCTATTATTTTTAAAAATGAAGACTCTTTCTACTTCTTTTTCTCTAAATTGACCTGTATTTTGTTCAAAAGAAAACAATAAGTTGCTGAACTCTTGATCAGTGCCAGGCACTGAGTAAGCCACTTACTTGCGCGTGATTTCATTTCATCTTCACACCCTTTGAGCAGAATCACTAGTAAGTGGCAGAGCCAGGATTACAAACTCACATTTCTCCACCTCTTAGCCAGGATACCATTCTGTCCTCTGCGTGCTGTGTAACCCATTAGGAAAGACTGAATCCACTACCCCACCTCCAATAACTAGCCGGCCGCCCTGAGGCCCTGTACTACAAGGACTAAAAAGTTTGCATTTAGAGGTTTTCCCTTTAAACTCCTTGTTAGCATGAGTCCCCTCCTACCACTTCCAGTTCAAACTGGATTCTCACCACCTTCACACAGACAAACACAGGGACACACTGACACACAGTGGCTTTAATCTTGGTGTCCACCCAAAATTCCTTGATAGGAAGCAGCTGCCTCTACACAAATGCCTGCAGAGGGATGGGAGATTGGGGTGGGGGTCAGATCTCACATTTTCTATTGTCTTGACTGTATTTTCCTCTACCTCCCATTGAAGCCTATATAGTTATTTCAGGCTTCACTTAAAGTTAGTGTTACTAAAAGGACTTATAGGATTTGATGGACATTTTAAACTGCATGATAAATATAACTTTTCTCATAGTCTAGGTCAGAGGTTGGCAAACTTTTTCTGTAAAGGGCCATAGAGTAAACAGTTTAGGCTTTGCAGCCATACTGTCTTTTTGTGACGATTCAGCTCTGCCATTCATCGCAGGGAAAAAAGCCACAGACAATATGCAAACAAATGGGTGTGGCTGAATTTCAATAAAATTTTATTTACAAAAATAGGCATTGGGCTGGGTTTGGCCTGTGGTTTATATTGTGCTGACCCCTGGTCTAGACACACACTGTCCAATAGAAATGTAACAACAGCCACAAATGTAATTTTAAATATTTTAGTAGCCACATTAAAAACAGTAAAATGAAACAGGTGAAATTAATTTTAATAAGATATTTTATTTAACCCAATATATCAAAATATTATTTTAACATGTAATTAATATTAAAATCATTAATGAAATACCTTTTTTTTTTTTTTGAGACAGTCTCACTGTCTTTCCTGGGCTACAGTGCCGTGGCGTCAGCCTAGCTCACAGCAACCTCAAATTCCTGGGCTCAAGCAATCCTTCTGCCTCAGCCTCCCAGGTACCTGGGACTACAGGCATGCGCCACCATGCCTGCCTAATTTTTTCTATTTTTAGTTGTTTGACTAATTTCTTTCTCTTTGTAGTAGAGACAGGGTCTTGCTCTTGCTCAGGATGGTCTCGAACTCCTGACCTCAGCGATCCTCCTGCCTCAGTCTCCCAGGGTGCTAGGATTACAGGCGTGAGCCACCACGCCTGGCCAATGAAATATCTTAAATTCTTTCTTTGTACTCTTTGAAATGTGATGTATATTTTACACTTACAGCTCATCTTAATTTAGACTGGCCACATTTCAAGTGATCAAGGGTACATTTGGGTAGTGACTACTGTATTGGACAGGGCAGCTCTAGACCCTTTGCTGTTATATCTAATTGCTCTTGTATCCCTCTTCCTGTGTCTGCCCATCTGCCTAGTCACCCTATACCCACAGGGCCTATCCCAGGATCCTTATTCATTCCCCTGCAATCGAGTTTTCAGGGACTGCCTAAGGCCACCAGTGGTGACCTTCATCACTGCAAATCCCAAAGAACAGTGTGGATGTCTGTGGGGTGAGGCTGTGGTGTCCTAGAAGGCATGTCCAGCATACCGAGTTCTGAAGGGCAGGCAGAATATGTGGGTGCACTGCCAAGTCCAATACTTTTTGAGGTTTCCCCACCAGAATAAGTTCTGATCCTCCTCTATTCCCCCACCTCCATTATCCAGAGTGTAACTGTCAGATCTGGGGTCTGTCTCTCTTTTTCCCCCGTTCTTTTTTTTTCTCACTATGTCTCAGGCTCTCTTTGTTTCTCTATTTCCTTTTTTTAGACACACACACACAGACCCACAAATACTCTTGTCCCCTGCATATACACGAAGAGAAAATATTAGTTCCTGAAGACTGTAATATCTAATAAGTCTGTAAGTAGGAAGAGAAACATTTTTTTCCTCATTGCCCTATAATTTATAAGGTTATATATAGCAGGAAAAGCAGTGAGAACATGGAGAAAGCTTATCAAATATGTTAAAATCCAAGCCTAGAAGCAGCACACATTATTTCTGCTCATGTAATATTGGCAAGAACTTAGTAACACAGCCACAATTCCAAGTGTGGAAGGTTGGAGAACATAGTCTAGGAAGGCAGCCATGTACCCAGGAAGGAGAAGAGAAAGAATTGTGGTGGGTAAGTAACAGTCTCTGCCAAGGGGTATTCTCCTTCCCAGACTGGCTGGGCTGTGGTTCTGTGGAGATTATTCTTCCAATTTCAGCTTGATTGTCTTATTTAATGATTTCAACAGTTCTATGGGATAGAAATTATTATTTCCATTTTACAAATGAGGAAATCGAGGTATTAGATTATATAACTTTGTTATATAATATTGTTTCTTTTTATAGTACATTTTGCTTTCATTGTAGTTTTCCGTTTTTGTTTTTGTTTTGAGGCACGGTCTTACTCTGTTGCACAAGCTAGAGGACAGTGGTGTCATCATAGCTCAAACTCCCACGTTCAAGTGATCCTTCTGCCTCAGCCTCCCCAGTAGCTGGGACTATAGGCGTGTGCCACCACACCCAGCTCATTTTTTTCTATTTTTTTGTAGAAATGTGGTCTCATTATGTTGCTCAGGCTGGTCTCAAACTCCTGTTCTCAATCTATCCTCCCACCTTGGCCTCCCAAAATGCTAGGATAACAGGCATGAGCCACCTTGCCCAGCTGATATTATGTTTATTTGGAATACATCCTTAACCAGATCATACAATTGTGTCCCCAACATTACAAAATTCAGCATCTAAATTTAGCGATTGCTTAACAAAATTGTGCTGAGAAAATGAATAAATGATGAACGTATATTTATGTGCTGATGCTAGACACTGATAGAAGCAGACTTCTTGCTACATTTAGGTAAATTATTCTAATAAGAACTAATTATTCTAATAAGAACTAGGCACTCAAGGCAGCTATTAAGGATTATAAGAGATAGAAAAAAACCAAACCGTTTTTCCTATTCTCACACTCAACACTTCTGGCGTCAGATGTATGGGGTTTTAACTGAGTGTCCTATGATTCAGTTCAATTCTGACCCTGTCTACCTGGCCTGAGAGTCAGATCTCACAGGTTAAGGGCTCAGTTTCACAAAACTGCCCCCCACTACAGATGCTAATCACAAGTAGTAGGTTGTCACCTGTACTGTTGACCAACCAGCTGTAAATCAGGGTTCCCACAGCCTCCTCCTCAGGTTTGGTTAATATGCTAGGACAGCTCACAGAACTCAGGGAAACATGTACATTTAGTGGTTTATTATATTAATAAAGGATGTAAGGATGCAGATGAACAGCAAGGTGAAGAGATACATAGGGGGAGGCATGGAGAAGGGGAGCAGCGTTTCCGTCCCCTCTCCGGGTGCGCCACCTTCCGGCACCTCCGCTCCGCGTATTCAGTAATCCGGAAGCTCTCCGAACCCTGCAGTTCAGGGTTTTTCACAGAGTCTTCACCATGTAGGCATGATCAATTATCAGTTCAGTCTTCAGCCCCATCCCCTTTCCCAGAAGATGGGGCATAGAGCTGAAAGTTCCAGGCTTTAAATCATGGCTTAGTTTTTCTGGTGACCAGTCCCGGTCCAGGAGGCCACAAAGAATGGCCTCATTAGAACGAAAGACACTCCCATTACCCAAGAAATTTCAGGGAGTTCTGGGTCAGGAACTGGAGTCCAAGACCGAATGGTTCTGCTAGCACCTCTATTGCTTAGGAAATTTGTTGCAAGAGTTTTAGGAGCTCGGTGCAGGAAGTGGGGATGAAGACTAAAATATCTATTTCTTACTATAAATCACAGTAGAACAAGGGGGATCAAAGATGGCTGCCAATGTCTTCTACAATGCTGACTCATGGAATAATTCTTATTTAATTTGGCGATTAGTTCAGCACTTTTTTTTAAAAAGTGAAACCGGTTAAAAAAAAAAAAAAAAGCTAATCTTTTTGTTGCCCAGGCTAGAGTTCAGTGGCATCACAATAGCACACTGCAACTTCAAACTCTGAGGCTCAAGTGACCCTCCCTCCTGCCTCAGCCTCCCAAGTAGGTGGGAGTACAGGTATGCGCCACCACACCTGGCTAATTTTATATTTTTTGTAGAGATCGGGGATCTCACTCTTGCTCAGGCTGGTCTCGAACTCCTGTCCTCAAATGATCCTCCTACCTCGGCCTCCCAAAGTACTAGGATTACAGGTATGAGCCACCATGCACAGCCTCAAAAAAGCTAACTTTTTAATGGTTCAGTAAAAGCTTCTAAAGGTAGGATAGGTTCTTAGAACAAGAAAAAGGAAGAAAAGTAACACTGAGTATGTTGTGTGATAGTCTCTTTATGTAATCCTCACAAAACACTATTAGGTAAATAGCATATAATTCCTCACATATTCAGAAAGAGATTTGGAAAGATTAAATTACATGTCCAGGTTTACTTAGGTGGGGAATGGAGGACTCTGGGATTTCAATCCACCTCCACTGACCTTCAAAGCATCTTCTTTTAAAATGTAAACATTCAGAACCACAATCTGATTTCCCTATTTTATTTAAGATTATTGAAACAATAGTTTCATCCCAAATAATAACTGTAACTTTTACTATAGAATGGTAGTGGTTCAAGGTTCTTTTGTGAAATATCTCATTTGTTCCTTTAGGTTGTAGAAAGGCAGGACTTGCCAAACTGGTTTTGCAGATGAGGAAACTAAAATACAAAGAATTTAGTGACTTGACCATGGCTGGGTTGGTAACATTGTTGCAGCTGTGTTCTAGGTCTCCCCAATCCCAATAAATCACCTTTCCTTAACTACCCAGACAATTAGTTTAAATGGGATTATTTCACTGAACTACAGACCTCTGGAGCATAACTTCCTAGGATAGTGTGAAGTTCATTGTTGTAATGTCACAAGGGCCAGGTTTGAGTTCAGGTTTAGTACTTTACTAGCTATGAGAACATGACCACAGGGATAACAGAAACTGCCTGGTGGGGATGAGCATAAAAGGAGATAAGGCAGTCAGACTATTATATAGGCTCCTCCATTTCCCTGGCCTCAACACCCTCTTCTGCCAGCAAAACCTGCTCTACTTTTCCCCTCTTAATTGTTTATCCCTAGGGCAGAATTTATCTGATTATGGGGAGTCTGGGAAAGATAACTTGGCTAGCAAAGCCCAGTTCCTTCTTGTGTTCCCTTTTCTTCAGGACTTGTCAGTCTAGGTCTGCATTCTGCCTGGCTGTAAGGCAGGGAGGGGCCATACCTGCTGGGGAGGCCTTTGTTGCTCAGAGGTGAAGTCCACTGAAGACATAAATCCAAGTTTTCCAACCTACCTTATCTGCAAGAAAGGTGATATTTTGATCTCCATATGCTGGCCTCCTGAATCTCTCTCCCACATGGTTTCAAACTCAGGGAAAATGGATTCTATTTACCAGCTTCCTGGAACCCAACATGCAAATAGGTTTCTTTACCTTCCTTGCTCATAAAAATGTCCTAAATTCACTATAAAACTGTGAGCTAAGTTACAAATAACTTTTGATAGGTGATCCAAGTTTTAACTTGTAGATGTGAAGAATTTTATAATATATAAATCTAAATGGGTATTGCTTCCCCAACAAACATCACAGTTTTTGTTATTGGTGGTTCTGATGACATTTTGATGAGTATTTCAGAAGTTTCACAATGTCCCAAGAACAAACCAAATACCAGAAAAGAACACCTGATGAGATGGAATAATAATTATTATGCTAATAAAATACCACTAAAATTGGAAAAATGGAATTAAAATACTTCTGCTTTTAAAATTAGAGCCATCAAAATGATTAGCAGTAGGGAAGTACTAGAATCCTCCTCTGATGCTAAATCTTTGATGCAAGAAAGTCATAAAAAATTATTCTTTGAACTTCTTATATCTCTTCTTACTGAGGTCTGGGAAGCAGCACTTCACCTTTTATCAAGGTGAGACTGATGGATCTTGCCTGATTGCTCCTCCTCCTTTGGCATCTCAGACAATACTCTCTCCTTTCCTCTTACTCGAGGTCTTCCTTGCTGACGCTTCCTGTGTTGCCAACTTGTTAAATGTTGGGGCTCCTGGTCCTCTTATTTTCTACTTAATTTTATACCTTTTTCTTTCTTTCTTTTTTTTTGAGACAGAGTCTCACTCTGTTGCCCAGGCTAGAGTGCTGTGGCGTCAGCCTAGCTCACAGTAACCTCAAACTCCTGGGCTCAAGCCATCCTCCTGCCTCAGCCTCCCGAGTAGCTGGGACTACAAGCATGTGCCACCATGCCCAGCTAATTTTTTCTGTATATATTTTTAGTTGTCCATATAATTTCTTTCTCTTTGTAGTAGAGACGGGGTCTCGCTCTTGCTCAGGCTGGTCTTGAACTCCTGAGCACAAACGATCCACCTACCTCGGCCTCCCAGAGTGCTAGGATTATAGGCGTGAGCCACCACGCCCAGCCTATACCTTTTTCATGGGCAGCCTCACTAACACTCCTTGCTACATACATGCTAAAGATTTTTAAATATGGACTTGCTCCCTACATTGTTTTCCTGAACCACACATTCAAATTGCTAGCTGCTAGATGCTCCACAGCTGTTGCAAATGCAGCATGTCCAGAACTGAACTCACTTTATGCACTCTTTCTCACAAATTGGAAGATTTCATATAAATATCTGTTTTACCGGCATCTTAAAATATTAGAAAATCTGATGATACTGAACCCATGTGTTAACTACTGAGAGTGGAGCTGAGGAACATCCGCCCCCTTTGAATGAGGCCTATGGTCTGTTGTTCACCACCCTTACTGCTCCTCACTGTCTTGCCCCTGCCTGACCTCACACAATATGTTTCTGGCCTGGCCCCTATAGGGGTTCCAGTTAGTGATCACTGATCTAGGCCATACTAGATCACCTGTTGAATTAAGAGAGAGATGAATTAAAGAAGAAATAGCGTCATTCTTTTCTGTTTAGGCTGGAACTACCTGATTTTATTGAATCCTGGCTCCATCAGTTACTAAACTGATGGCAACTTTGTGTAAGTTACTTAAGCTCTCTGTGCCTCAGTTAACTCGTCTATAAAATAGTGATAACAATATAATAGTCCCCCCTTAATCCACAGTTTCAGTTACCTCTGGTCAACCGCAGTCTGAAAATATTAAATGGAAAATTCCAGAACTAAACTATTCATAGGTTTTAAATTGTGCACCCTCTGAGTTGGGTGATGAAATCTTGCACTGTCCCACTTTGTCCTGCCCAGGATGTGAATCATCCCTTTGTCCAGCGTATCCACACTGTAGACACTACCTACTCATTAGTCACTTTGGAGCCTAAAACAGATGGATTGACTATTGCAGTATCACAGTGCTTGTGTTCAAGTAACCCTTATTTGACTTAATCGTGGCCCCCATAGCATAACAGTAGTGATGCTGGCAATTTGAATGGGCCAAAGAGAAGTTGTAAAGTGCTTCCTTAAGTGAAAAGGTGAAAGTTCTCGACTTAATAAGGGGAAAAAAATTGTATGCTAAAGTTGCTGAGATCTATTGTAAGAAAGGATCTTCTATCTGTGAAATTGTGAAGCAAGAAAAAGAAATTCATGCTAGTTTTGACCTTGCACCTCAAACTGCAAAAATTACTGCCACAGTGCATGATAAATGCTTAATTAAGATGGCAAAGGCATTAATTTGTGGGTGGAAGACATAAACAGAAACATGTTCCAATTTACAGCAATGTGTTGTGCCAGAAAGCATGGAGGCTAATACAAAGACTTCAGCAAGAGATACCCTGAAACAAATGACACCACACCATTTACTTGCAAGTAAAGTATGGTCACACGGATTCAGAAATATGGAAAGTCAATAGTAGCCTAACACTAGATCACACAACCTGCATTTACCTCACTTCAGCTCATCACACAGCCATTGTATCATTTTGCATCATCACTAGAAAAAGAAGGGTGAGTATAGTACAATAAGATATTTTGAGAGAGACCACATTTACATAACTTTTATTATAGTAAATTTTAAAATTGTTCTATTTTATTATTATTAATCCCTTACTGTGCCTAATTTATAAATTAAACTTTATCAAAAGTATGTAGATATGGGGAAAAAATGGCACATATAGGGTTTGGTACTATTCGTGGTTTTAGGCATCCACTGGAGGTCTTGGAATGTATCCCCTGAAGACAAGAAGGGACCATGGTAGTAGCTACTCATAAGTTGTAAATGATCTAAAGCAGATAGGCAACTTAGAACAATGCCCAACACATAGTAAACTATAGTGTTTGCTGCCTCAACTCCTACTGTTTCAGTTATTCTCTTTTGGATTTTATAACATAGTTTTCAAAAATGTTTCTAAAAGAAGATTGTTTCATAAGATTTTAGAATAGATGTAGGCCGGGCGCGGTGGCTCACGCCTGTAATCCTAGCACTCTGGGAGGCCGAGGCGGGAGGATCGCTTGAGGTCAGGAGTTCAAGACCAGCCTGAGCAAGAGTGAGACCCCATCTCTACTAAAAAATAGAAAGAAATGATTTGGACAGCTAAAAATATATATATAAAAAAAAAATTAGCCGGGCATGGTGGTGCATGCCTGTAGTCCCAGCTACTTGGGAGGCTGAGGCAGGAGGATCGCTTGAGCCCAGGAGTTTGAGGTTGCTGTGAGCTAGGCTGACACCACGGCACTCTAGCACGGGCAATAGAGTGAGACTCTGTCTCAAAAAAAAAAAAAAAAAAAGAATAGATTTAATCTGGCTCATGACCTATAAAGAATACAACTCAGGAGACTGGGCACGGTGGCTCATGCCTGTAATTATAGCTCTCTGGGAGTCTGAGGTGGTAGGATTGCTTGAGCTCAGGAGTTCAAGACCAGCCTGAGCAAGAACGAGATCCTGTTTCTACTAAAGTAGAAAAATTAGCCAGGTATAGTGGTGTGCACCTGTAGTCTCAGCTACTTGGGAGGCTGAGGCAGGAAGATCACTTGAGCCCAGGAGTCTGAGGTTGCAGTGAGCTATGATGATGCCACTGCACTCTTCTACCCAGGGTGACAGAGCGAGACTTTGTCTCAAAAAAAAAAAAAAAAAAAAGAATAGAATTCTGATTGTGGGAAACAATGTGAATGTACTTTTTCATTATTAAGAAGTGATATTTCAAATAGAAGTTCAGTTTTGGCACCTGAAAGTAGTGAGAATGAATAGGCCCAAATGGAACTGACAAACACTCCATACCAATACATTTCATGATGGCTTGGCTAGAGTTTTTCTGTATGTGAAATCCATACCCAGTCAAAAGTAGAAGTCATTGTTTGACCCTACTCTGAATTTCGCACGTGACTTTGAACAGCCATACCAAAACTTCTTCCATATGACTGTTCTTTTGCCAGGAATCCTGTCCTCATGTCACAAAGCACGTTATTTCCCAATCAAGATTCATTTTCAGTGTCACTTCTGTGAAGTCTTCTCTGAAGCTTTCTCCTCTATTGTTAGCACTGACATTGAGTTGTGACAGTTTACATGTCTGTTTCTCTTGCAGTGAATTCCTCGAATTCTGGAACCACCTCTTATGCATTTAACTGGAGAGGATGTGGTTACATGCTCAGGCTCTGACGCTAGGCTGCCTGTGTTCAAATACTGACTCTGCCCCACCACTATGGGCTTTATGGCCTGGGGACAGGTGCTGGATCTCTCTGAACCTCAATTTCCTCATCTACAGCACAGAGATAATAGTAGTATATCATAGGGTCGTCATGAGAATTGCATGAATTAATATTTGTAAAACTCTTTGGAACAGTGTCCAGCACATGGAAGGCATTTAATAAACGGTAGTGATTACTGTTGTTGCTATTGACTTGATTTTTCTTTATTTCCAGATTGTATCTCTAGTTTCCTCTAATTGCTCAATTTACTCAGATTACAATTAATGACAAATCTAATTTTACTGCTCTTTGCTTCTTCTAGCTTCAAGAACTAACCTTTCTGGTCATTAGCAAGGCTTTTAGAATGCCGTTTCTCATTTGCTGTGGATGTGACCATAAAAAAACTTCCCACCAGGTTTTCTATCTGCTACTTTGCTAGCAATCAGCCTATTGGGAACATTTTATTAACCCTTTATTAGACTACTGTTTTACTTCCTTTGCCTAGATGAGCACTGTCCAAGTGGAAATACAAAGCAAGCAGCATGTGATTATCTAATACATATGAAACAGGCAATCAGTAAGATTTTACAACAGACCCATGTTTTACATTCTCACTGACCGCTGTGCATACCTAGATCTCTTGTACCTTGCAGATGTGCTTTGTCTAGCTGATTCTCATTGTAACCCTTCTGGATAGCTAATAATAATAATAAATCATGATAATAATAGCTAACTCAGGTAGGCTCATTTATAATTCATTATATGATCATCTCTAGAAATGTAAACTTTTATGTTATTGTTATGTAGGTCTGACAGGAGAACTATGGATTGAGGATCTGTTCTATTAAAAAGGGCTGTCATGAAGGTAAATCTTTAAAGACTCCAGCCTTTGAGGAACTAAGGCTACCCTTGATGGACAGTGTAAAGAATCACATGTGAAATTCCTTGAATAAAAATTTATTGACTTTAAATAATTTTGCCTAATGCCATACTAAAAAATAATTATTTTTACACTGTTAAAAAAAGAACTAACCTTTAAACATATTTAATATAAGAATCACAATCTGATCCTGCAGAGATAGAACATTGACAAATGAGATACTAAATGTCTAGTACTGGCAAAAGGTACATAGCCCTGTTCCACTATTTTTTTTTTAGACTTATCCTGTACTTCTCTACTCCCTGATATGAGCACTCTTGATCAATAAATTGATTCCCTTTCATTTCTGTACTCCACTCCCATTCCCTTCTACCTACTCCCACTATAATGTGTGTAATATATATCTGTTTGTATTTAATTAGTAAAGACGTTCATCTCACCCTATTATATCACCAGGTACTTGACATTAACATGGCTTATAATTCATGTTAACTTTGATCTTTTAATTAAGGTGGTGTTTGCCTGGTTTCATCACTGTAAAGTTTTCCCTCCCTTTCCATACTTATTTCTTTTTTCTTTTTTTTTCCTTTTTTTTTTCTTTTTGTGACAGGGTCTCGCTCTGTCACCCAGGCTGGAGTGCAGTGGCACCATCATAGCTCACTGTAACCTCGAAATCAAGGGAAGAGAATTAATCTCCAACTCCTGGAGAGAAGAGTGTCTATATATATTCTTTAGAATTCTTCTATAAGGACGATTTCCCCCTTTACCATTTATTTACTTATTCAATAATTTTATATTATTATAGACTTATGCATATTTATTTATTTATTTTACTGTTATTTGCATTTATTTTATGCTGAATCTATTCCCATGCCATAAGTTTTTGTTTCTTTAGTTTCTTCGGAGATGTCTTTTTCTTCCGTGCAACTTTCTCTTCTGGTTTTGGAACAATTTGTTCTTTTTCAGTAAGGATCATCTCAATGACAGAGGGAACTTATGTATGGGTTCATCTGACCGTGAGCGCTGTAAGTATATTGGGTGCTTTGTTCACCAGGATATGCTCAAGGACCAGAGAATGTGTATCTAAACCCGAAAGTTCAGCATTACTCGCATTTTTAAGCATGTGCAGCAAAAATTCAGCGCTCTTTTGGGGGCCACTGACCCTGCATCTAGCCCCACTGTTTGGCCTGGGCTCACCTACCTACATCACCATTGTAACATTGGAATGGTGTTTCTGTAAAGTGACATATTTCAGATATACCTTTGTATATGCATACCCTTGATGGCCTGGGCAGCTTCATGGGTGTCCTTAAAGTGAACATGAAGATTTGAATCTCTTGATTTGCATGACTTTGTGGAGTTTTCTGGGTCAAGTGAGCAGTGAACCATTTTCACAGGTCACCTCAGGCCACTTAGGGGGAAGAGCCGTGAATATTTATTTTATTCTTTGGGTTATAATCCAATACTATCATTATTTTGTTGCTGAAATTGTTCCAGCTTTGGCCATTGGGAGCTCTTTCAGATTGGCTTCGGTACCTTTTAATATCTCTCTCCTACTTTTATTTTACTTTTTCACACTTCTTTCCTTTCTGGCATTATGAGATATTCCAAACTCATCTTGTGTTTTCCCTCCTTTAATTGGAAAATGGTATTTGGAAACCAAGATTTGTGTGCTGGACATGCTTGTTGCTATCCCTGCTTTTAGGCCCCCTCTGTGGACAAAGCTAGGAAACATATGTATGTGTATTAACTTATGTATGCACACATCTCTATATATCATCTATCTACCTATAAACATGAATTTATACGGATATCTGTGACCCTAATCTAGCACCACATGGTTCATTCCAGCCTTCTCCCCTTGCTTATTCGTGACTTTTTCTCTGATAGTGAGAGACCTGGATCCCATTATCTACAATTGTTTACTTATTTGCTCAAACCTAGTATTATGAGTTTGGTCGTGTCACCCTAAAATTTGTATGTTGAAGTCCTAACCCCCAGAACCTAATAATGTGAGCTTATTTAGAGATAGGGGTCTTTACAGAGATAATGAAGTTAAAATGAGTTAATTAGAGTGGGCCCTAATTTGACTGATGTCCTTATTAAAAAGAAAAATGTGAACATGGATACACCTAGAGGGACGCCAACGGGGAGAAGATGGCCATCTACAAGTCAAGGAGAGAGCCCTGGAGCAGGTCCTTTCCTCGCAGCCCTCAGAAGGGACCAGCTCTGCCAACCACTTGATTTCAGATTTCTAGCTTCCATAACTATGAGAAAATAAATTGTTGTTGCAAAAGCCACCCAGTTTCCCAGTTCGGCACTTTACTATGGCAGCTCTAGCAAACTAATACAGATTTTCCAGTTCAACAGTTAAATTAATTTCAGAATTGCTAATGCCTACCCCTGTGAAAAAAACACATTTACCGACTATAGTACAATGTCTACGTGTAGTTCTTTTTTACCATTAGTCTAGTCAAAACATTGTTTTCCAAAGTCTACTACTTTTTTACTTAACCCCTCACTGAGATTATATGTTTGTAATACAGTTAGATTAATTTGTCAGTCTACATTCCATCCTAGGATCCCTCAACATCTGGAGGATTTTTAAAAATTTGAATATACCACATGGATTTTGACAAATAAGTAAAGTCGTATATCCACTACCTATAGAATACAGAACAATTCCATTATCTTAAAAAAAAAAATCTCCTCTGCAACTCCTTTGAAGTCAACTCTTCATCTCTCCCCCAATCTCTGGCAACCACTGATGTTTCTTATCTATATAGCTTTGCCTTTTACACGTATGTTGCATAAATGGAATGGTAATATATAGGCTTTTGAGTCTGACTTCTTTCACTTAGCAAAAATGCATTTGAGATTCATCCATGTTTTTTTGTGAATTAGACGCTTGTTCCTTTTTATTTCTGACCAGTATTCCATTGTATAGATACACTATTGTTTATTTATCTACTCATCTGTAGGAAGACATCTTGGTTGTTTTCTTGTTTTGGCAATTAGGAATAAAGTCGCTATAAACATTTATATCCAGGGGTGTGTGTGCGTGTGTGTGTGTGTGTGTGTGTGTGTGTGTGTATGTGTGTTTATACTTAAGTTTTCAATTCATTTGGGTATATGTTTAGTAGTAAGATTGCTGCATCATATGGTGAGTATGTATTAAACTTTCTAAGAAACTGCCAAACTGTCTTCTAAAGTGACTGGACTATTTTGCATTCCCACCAGCAATGAATTAAAGTTCCTGTTGTTCTATGTCTTTGTCAGCATTTTGTACCATTAGATATTTTTATTTATTTATTTATTTTGAGATATGCTCACTCTGTTGCCCATGCTAGATGAAGTGGCATCATTATAGCTCACTGCATCTGCAAACTCCTGGGCTCAACAATCCTCTCACCTTGTCCTCCCGAGGTGCTAGGATTGTAAGTTTGAGCCACTGTGCCCAGTCCTAGATATTTTTAAATTTGAGCAATTCTAATAGGTATGTAAAGGTATCTCATTGTGGTTTTATTTTGCAAGCATTGCATTTTAAAGAGTCATCAGTATTGCCATATTATATTCAATGTTCTGCCTCGTAATACTCCATGATGTACATCCACTACATTTCACTTCAATTTTCTTGATAATGGACACTCTGATTGTCTTCAAATTATACTATGTAACTTGTTTTCTTTATTCATTATTATGTCAAAGATATCTATTAGATTGGTGCAAAAGTGTGGTTTTAGCATTGTTGAAATTTGCCATTTGATATTGGAATGCTTTCTTAAATAAATGTCATACATCATTTTAATGCACATTTATTGCTTTATGGTTTTTTTTTTTTTTTGCTAATGACTTATTACTTGCTGTTTCTTTTATATTTATTTTAGACTATGGAAATGATGTTAGACAAAAAACAAATTCAAGCGATTTTCTTATTTGAGTTCAAAATGGGTCATAAAGCAGTGGAGACAACTTGCAACATCAACAATGCATTTGCCCCAGGAACTGCTAATGAACATACAGTGCAGTGATGGTTCAAGAAATTCTGCAAGACTAGAGCCTTGAAGATGAGGAGTGCAGTGGCCGGCCATTAGAAGTTCACAGTGGCCAATTTTGAGAGCAGTCATTGAAGCTGAGCCTCTTATGGCTGCACCAGAAGTTGCCAAAGAACTAAACATCGACCATTCTATGATCGTTTGGCATTTGAAGCAAATTGGAAAGGTGAAAAAGCTTGATAAGTGGGTGCCTCCTGAGTTGACTGAAAATCAAAATATCATTGAGGTTGGCTCATGCCTGTAATCCTAGCACTCTGGGAGGCCCAAGGAGGGAGGATTGCTTGAGATCAGGAATTCGAGACCAGCCTGAGCAAGAGTGAGATCCCATCTCTACTAAAAATAGGAAAAATTAGCTGGTCGTGGTGGTGTGCACCTGCAGTCCTAGCTACTAGGGAGGCTGAGGCAGGAGGATCACTTGAGCCCAGGTGTGTGAGGTTGCTGTGAGCTAGGCTGACACCAAGGCACTCTAGCCTGGGCAACAGAGTGAGACTCTGTCTCAAAAAAAAAAAAAAAATTGTCGTTTTGAAGTGTCATCATTTTGAAGTGTCATTGTCTCTTCTTGTATGCAACAACAATGAAACATTTCTCAATCAGATTGTGATGTGTCACAAAAAGTGGATTTTATACAACAACCTGTGATGACTAGCTCAGTGGTTGGACCAAGAAGCCCCAAAGCATATCAGAAAGCCAAACTTGTACCACAAAAAGCTCTTGGTCACTGTTTGGTGACCTGCTGCCAGTCTGATACACTACAGCTTTCTGAATCCCAGCAAAACCATTACATCTGAGAAGTATGCTCAGCAAATTGATGAGATGCACCGAAAACTGCAATGCTTGCAGCCGGCATTGGTCAACAGAAAGGGCCCAATTCTTCTCCACCACAATGCCTGACTACATGTTGCACAACTAACGCTTCAAAAGTTGAACGAATTGGGCTACACAGTTTTGCCTCATCCACCATATTCACCTGACCTCTTGCCACTTCTTCAAGCATCTCGACAACGTTTTGCAGAGAAAATGCTTCCACAACCAGCAGGATGCAGAAAATGCTTTCCAAGAATTCATGGAATCCCAAAGTGCGAATTTTTATGCTATAGGAATAAGTAAACTTATTTCTCGTTGGCAAAAATGTGTTGATTGTAATGGTTCCTACTTTGATTAATAAAGATGTGTTTGAGCCTAGTTATAATGATTTAAAATTGTTGGTCCAAAACCGCAATTACTTTTGCACCAACCTATTATCTGTCTATCTATCTATCTTTTGAGACAGGATCTGACTCTGTCGCCCCGGGTCACTGCAACCTTAAACTCCTAGGCTCAGGTGATGAGAGATACATCAATCTCCTGCCTCAGCCTCCCAAGTAGTTGGGACTATAGGTGCATGCTACCAAATCCAGCTAATTTTTTCTATTTTTACTAGAGTTGGGGTCTCACTCTTGCTCAGGTGAGCTTCTGACCTCTGGCCATACTCCTGCCTTGGCCTTCTAGAGTGCTAGGATTATAGGTGTGAGCCACCATGATGGCCAGACATATATTTTAGAGCAATAACTTTGGTAGATCAGAGCAGAGTAAAAGACTGATATTAAGAAGACCAATTGTGAGGCTGTTGCAAATGATTCAGGTAAGAAATACTGAAGGTCCACACAAAAGCATGACCTATTTTCTACCTAAGTGGTCTATCTGTGAGAAACAAGAAAAATAAAATAAAATCTGGGAATGTAGAACCATATTTGGTATGTAAAAAACAAAAAAAATAACCCCAACCATAATGAAAAGACAATAAGGGGTCCTTACAGTAATACAACTGTATCTTGACTGTGGTTATAGACATACAAATCCACACGATAAATTGTATAAAACCAAATACACAAACACACACAGATGGATCTAAGTGAAACTGGGAAAATCCGAACAAGATTATGGATTTTTGTTGCCATTGTAGTAAACTGGATAAAATTTACACAGATCTCTTTGTATTGTCTCGTATAATTCCATATGAATCTATAATTATTACAAAAAAATTTCAGTTTAAATGATAGCAGAATAAAGATATTTTTAAACAAAAAAAACCCCACTATTAATCCATTTTTGGGTGTAAAGGGAGAAATTTAAGACATCTTGTTCCTAATTCCCCGTTGGAATCTGATTAATTTTAGATTGCATTTATAAATTAATTGGGAAAAATGGGAAAAAAACCAATAGATCTAAAAGTAAGATGTTTACTTACATGTATCTTGCATAGTTTCTAGATAATTATTGTTCGTTCTCTTAGATGTTTTACCTACAGATTAATTGAGAGGGAAGAAAATAAATATTTATTGTGTACTTAAAGTGCAAGTCATTGCTCTGGGGCCTTACATACATTTCTCTATTTCCTGATAATAAAGAGGCAGGTTTTATTAGAATTACTAATACATTTTTCAAATAGGAAGCTGGAGGGTCGGAGTGGATAAGTACTTTTGCAAGGTCACAGAGTGTTTTTGGGAACAGCTTATATGCCTATCTGATTTTAAAGCCTATGCTTTTCTCTGTTACTTAGGGGCTGAAATACAGACATAAGCACATTTAAGATACCATCTCTGTCACTGACTTGTTTTGTTGATCTCTACAGTGTCTGTAATCCAGTATTTAGAAATGTTGAATATAATACTTTTCTGGTATTGGTGTGAATTATTTCAGTTCAGAAAAATATGTTTTAAAATTTGTGACTAGATAGCTTTTAATAAAATATTTCACAAGACAGTGCCAGGTACTATCAGAAGACTTCACAGGAATTCCTTCAACCTTAAATAAAACAAAATAAAACCATCACCTTAGGAAGAGGTTGATAATGGTTAATTTTATTGAGTGTTTAGTATGTGTTGAGCACCACGTTAAGCATATGTTATTTAAAATTTCACAACAACCCTATGAAGAATGCATTTATTGTCCTCATTTTAAAGATATAGAAACTGAAACTTGGGGTAGTTAAGTGACTTATCCAAAGTTACATAGTTATTAAGTGGTAGAGTAGGGACAGAACTTTAACCAAATGACTCCAATGCCGTATCTCTAGACCTGTAGGCTACAATGCTATAAAAATCTACAAAATAAAAATCTAGTACTAATGGGGGATGAAGAAAAAAGGAGCTTCAATTTTAGAATATATGTTACCTGAGTGAACATGAAAAAAGGAGCTTCAACTGAAAGTTTAGCATGGGCCAAGATCAGTGACCAGGGCCACCATTTATTACAATTAAATTAGATGAGTTAACTACATTGTGCGATTTTTGGGGGTATAAGGGAGGTCAATATGAAAAGCTCAAAGGTATTTTTCAGGTCAGCTGCCTTCTACTCATTTGTTTCATTTTATTTTCTTTATAGCTTTTTCACTTACCCATACTGGAAATTGTTTCCTTACTTGTTTATCATTTGTCTCACCTCACTAGAACATAAGTTTAATAAAATCAAGAACCTTGTCTTTCTTGTTCAATGCTGTATTTCCATTGTTTCAAGTCATGCCTGAATATAAATATTTGTTGAATGAATGCATAAATGATTAGCTTTTCCTAGACTTCAATGGTAAAGATTTAGATTTATAAACTGTGGTTCAAAAGACCATATTACAAAGGCATGCATTATTAGCAATTATTCATTGTTTAATTTCTCAGATTGGCTAGGATACACTGAAAGGAGAGGAACAAGCTGGAGAAAAGGGAGAAAGAACATATAAACTGGTAATGATAAGCCCTTAATTATGGGGGTGGAGGATTGAACCTAAGAAATTCAGAAACTTATGGCCATAAAGTGCCTGAAATTGATGAGGCTCTTTAAGTGATATAAAAACCATTATGAAGACTAACTTCTCAATTTTATCTCAGTTCTATTACCATAAAGGTTTATGGAAAGGAGGTGATAGCTATTTGGCTCATTTTTAATATGCTAATTACCTTGCATTGTGCATAGCTTTGATTAGAATGCATCACTGTTGAAGAGGCAGTGCCGAGCTTATGTACATACTGAGCACTGGTCTGCCTTGTTTATGTACAGTGGGTTCTTCCTGAAGAGCATTATTTAATTTATTTATTTATTGTATACACACAATATATATAAAATAAATATATATGTACAGTATATATAAAACAGACATATATGTATTTTCACTATGTTGCCAGGGCTGGACTTGAACTGCTGGGAGCGTCCTCCCACCTCCACCTCCCCAGTAGCTGGAACTACAGGCACAAGTCACCCCCCCACCAGCCATTATTGATGCTATTATAATCCTTGTTAGCATCACATCATTGTTGAGTAGGGCACATACAAAGAAGGAAGGTTGAGAAAAACAAAAGAATCACATATGAAAAACCAAAATGAGTGAGTAACTGAGATGTCTTTAGTGTCTAGTTGGAAAGGCAATTAATTTCAATCAGGGTGGGGAGTGCAAAGGAAAAAAATGGAATCCTCTGAAGTGGAGGAGATAGTTGCTAAACTTGAGGATTACAATAGAGGACTTACATTTAGAGAAGAGGTTGTCAAACTTTTTGGTCTCAGGACCCCTGTATGCTCTTAAAAATTGAAGGACCCCAAGAACTTTTATGTGCGTTACAAATACTTATATTCATCAGATTAAAAATTAAAACAGAAATTTTGAGTAGTTATTACTTTATTTCAAAACAATAAAGCAATCAAATGTTTACATAAAATAGCTTTCTAAATGAAAAATAACTAATCCCCGCCCCAATCCAGTTTTTACAAATCTCTTTTAATGTCTGGTTTAATAGCAGATGACTGGATTCTCTTATCTGCTTCTATTTTCAGTCTGTTTCCTTATCACATGTCACGTAGCCTCCAGAAACTCCACTGTACACTTGTGAGAGAATGAGAATTCAAAAGGCAAAGTCTTTGTATTATAATATTATGGAAATAGTTTTGAGTTTCTCCTTGAAAGGGTCTGCGGACCCTGGGACCACACTTTGAGAACGACTGTTTTAAGAGTTAATGATAGTCAATTCAGCATCAACTGAAAAGTAGCCATGAGGTTTCACAAGCCTGAAGATTTAATAGGATTAGAAAGAAGAAACAACGGATATAGCGTGTCCTAGAGAATGACAAATATGCACTTATCAAAAAGATAAAGCAGAAATGAGGGATTGCACATCAGGTAAAAGGATGGAGGGGTGGGGATGAGAAGCATTCCCGAAAGGTGTGGAGACCCATGATTTAGGAGAAGCAAAACCTGCAGCAGACACCGCGAGGTGGTAACGAGGAAAGAACTGTTGTTCTTAGGCGGGGAGGGAAAATGGTTACCGAGGGAGTTGCAGAAATTAGGCCCCAGCCGGGATGGGAACTAACAAACGCTCAACGTCTAGGATGTAGCGAACCCGGGACCCGGAGACTGGCCCCCGACCTAAGCTCCGCCCGCACAACGCCGAAGGGGGCGAGGCGGGCCTGAAGCGAGGCCCGTGGGTCAGGCCTCTCTGCACAACTGATGAGCTTCATATTTCCTTTCCAGCGCAGCTGGGGAAGAGAGATGGCGGGGTGCGTACTAGGGGGAATAAGATAGACACAGGCGGGAACCAGAGGAGCCCAAGCGCAGCACTGGGGTAGCCTGGACGGAGAAGCCCCAGGTAAGGACATGGAGGTCGCCTGGGAAGAAGGACGGTTCTGTTGCTAGGCAATTCAGCCTGGGCCCGCCTCCCGCTCGCGTTGCTAGGAGACGACGAGGCCAGGGGGAGGGCGGCGGAGCGGGTCCTACGTGCTGACGCTAATTGTATATGAGCGCGAGCGGCGGGCTCTCGGGTCTTTTTTAGCGCCATCTGCTCGCGGCGCCGCCTCCTGCTCCTCCCGCCGCCGCTGCTGCCCTGAGTCACTGCGCAGCTCCGGCCGCCTGGCTCCTCGTACTGGCCACCGGTAACGGATGGGGGCCTGGAAGGGAAGGGGGAACGAAGAGTTGGCCTGGCTGCCTACGCGAATCGGAAGGACAGAGGGACGGAGGGATGGAGGGACGGGGAACACTGAGGCGGGGCCGCTGGTCGTCCGGGGCCTCCTGGGTCGTCCTGTGAGGCCGGCGCCGTCCGCGGAGTCCCGATCTCACGGCCTGAGGGGAGCCCTGGGGTCGGCCAGCGCTTTTTTCCGGACGGCTGAGGCGCCGTGGGGGCCGGCGCGGCCTGAAGGGCCTGAGGTTACCGAAGCCCCACCGTCTTCTCCGAGCGGACAGGAGGGAGCGAGGCCGCGGCGACGCCCGGGTGCTCGGAGAGCCGGTGGCCGCTTATTGAGGGGCCATTAGGCGCCGGGAGTGTGGGCCAGGCCCGAGTGTGGAGCCCGCCGCCTCCTCGACGCCCCTGCTTCCCCCTCAAAAATAACCCCCAGAGAGAGGCCGCTGGGGGATGGAAAGAACGGCGGAGGCTGCAAATTCCGACGGGAGGGGAGGGGCTGTGGAGGGACGAGGCCCCGCGGCGGGGAGGGGGCGGGGGAGGCTGCGAGGCTCCCGGGCTCTCCGCCCACTGGGGGCGGTGGCCACGCTGGGAGGGGAACCCCCCGGTGGCTTCCCGCGACACGTGGTAGTGGGCTGCGTGGCCCGCTTGGGCCTGACTGGAGACCCTTTCCTTCCTGGGGCCTGTCCTTACTTTACTGAAAGTTTTAGAGATGCTGGGATGTGGAAAGGAATAGTGAGCTAATAAGCCCGGCCCCTGAGTTTCAAACTTTCCTGCTTCTCTTTGGTCTTAATCTTTTTGTTGGTACCAGAGGGCAGTATGAATGTTAGCTGGTACATGATGGGGAAGGGCTTCCACTGCTAGGATTTTAAGGTATTAACGCGTGTAAATCGCTTATGTTAGCTGTTATTAACTAAAGATTGTTTTATGTATCCCAAATACAGGTAGAACTTAGATGTCTTGACTAGTGTTTTTTATCTGGGAAGAATGGATCCTAATTGATCTAGACCTCTAAACGGTTTGAAGATGAAAATAAAGACTTTGGCCTGTAATGGCTTTGTTCTAGGCTTTCCATTGCTTTCTTAAAAATTAGTTTATTGATGTTCCCCGAATAAGATACTTAAGTAACTTTTCATTTTAAGGTGGGTGGGGGTGGGATGGAAGAAGTGTGGGGTAGAATCGGGCGTTAATATAAACTTAGCGAGTTTGTAGGCCTGCTACATTGTCAATGCCACTTACTCAAAAAATCTCTGGAAGGGCAGTGAGGGGAGGCTGAGACAGATCTGTCTGGGAGGACTAGGCTTGCATAGTACAAAAAGGATGAACCAGGCACAGGATGTCCTCAACGTAGACGGTCTGATCAGTTCTGAAATGGCTACATCTTAAAAATCCAACAACTTAAACACTGCTTGCCTGATTTCAGGAGAGCTGTAAAGTAAAATTTGCCATTTTTGAAAATAGGTGGATTCAGAACATCCTTTGAAACTGGTGTCTGGGTCCTGTTGTTAGCTTAAATTCTTTCTAATTTTACTTAGGAAGTAATACACATTACCTTTGGCTAAGAGAAAAAACATCGATGGTATAGTGTGGCTTACTTAAAACTGAAAGAGGTAAATGAGGTTTACAGTGATCTTCAAGGACTCTTGTGTCTCAAGTTTGTTGGAAGTTGCTTGAGTTCAAATAATGGCCTAAATCTTAACTGTATAGTTTAGTTTCAAGAAGGCTGGTCCTTTGGAGAATATATGGAACTAAACATTGGCACGTAGACTTGGACATCTATCATTATAAGACCTTGACTTTCAGAGATGCTCTTTCCAAGCCAACATTGTTTATGTTAATTTAATAAATAGAAACTTAAAAATTTTCACCATAACAACTTAAAATCTTTGTAAATTTTATGTACTCAAAGTACTATTTTTATATTAGGGCCATTAATTTTCAGGATTTTTAAGCTAATACTAAATGTGGCAAATGACTGCTCTTGTTCTTTAATGACATTTCTGGAAAAACACCTGTACCAGAACTAAATCCAAAATGCTGTTCCTCTTTTTATTGTTCAGCTTGCCTCTATTGGCTCCAGTGACTGATTTGATTCTAAACTCCCCAAAGTATGTTCAAAACAGAGGGTTTTTAATAGAAGGGGCTTAAAGAGGCAGAATTGGTTTGACTTCAAGGTCTGAAGATGTCAAAATAAAATACCGTACTTTGCTTACTTTGTTAATTTTTTGCTTGGTTACTATTTTGGAATATAACAAAGGGATTAGAGATAATGAATCCTCATCAATGAATACTAATGATCAGTTTATTCAGATCCTCAAGTTTAATCATACCTGTAATTGTGTTCTTAGTTTATTCTTTGAGTAAATATGTTAACACCTATTTATATCATGAGCAAAACAGGCACATTGGTTACCTATATGTTAAGTTATGATGAGTGCTATAAAGAAAAAAGGTATAGAGTAAAGGGAAGGGAGGGCATAGAGTAGTATTTATAACATTCTTTACCTAAGAATGTTATAAATTATAACTGGGAACTGGTTATAATTAATGATATTAAATTCCATGTCAAACTAGTTTGATTTGAATAAGTTCCTTGTTGAGCAGAGTTGGGGTTAGAAGATGAGAGCTGTTGCTTTATACCTACCCTTATAAGTTGTTTAGCATATTATATTGGCAGCGGACCACTAGAGCACATTACTGGGCTTGCCATAGAAAGTGGCCTCTGTACTTCTGGTTACCAGCTCTGCTTTTTACTGCTACATATTTGGGTATATTTTTACTCTTTCAGAATTTTTGTATATTTTGAATTTTATTGAGGAAGGGGGCTATAATTTTGAAGAGCTTTTGAATTATTTTCTAAAGAGGGTGCAAAAGAGCACAACAGCAATACATAAGTCAACACTTAATGGGTGATTATTCAGGCATTATTTTAAACTCTTTTATGTGTATTATTTAATGCTTTCAGAGGTGGGTAGTATCAACATTTTAACGAGGAAACTGGTACAGAGTGAGTATCCAGGCTTACATAACAGAGCAGTGATAAACTTATGAGGTAATCTTTGTACTGGTTTCTAAAGGATGTTCTGGTGACTTACAGTGTTCTGCTACAAGTGAACATGTGTTAGCCCATATTCTGTTGCTTATAACAAGATACCTGAAACTGGGTAACTTACAAAGGAATTTATTTCTTGTAGTTCTGGAGGCTGAAAAATCCAAGGGCCTTCTTGTTAGTGGGAACTAGGGTGTCACATAGGGAGGCAGAGCCCTCATGATCCAATCACCTTAAAGGCCCCACCTGCAAATACTGCCACATTGGGGATTAAATTTCACCATGAGTTTTGGAGTAGACAAATACTCAAACTATAGCAGCATCAAATTCAGAAGCACTCACTCTTGGATTCCACTGTGCTCCAGGGAAAAGTTTCAGCACATAACGGTCATGGAGTCTTGAACATGGAATTTATATACATATACAGTGTGTGGGTTAATGATGGGGATATTTTCTGAGGCATGGCATCATTAGGCGATTTTGTTGTGCAAACATCATAGAGTGTACTTACACAAACCTAGATGATATAGCCTTCTACAGACGTAGGTATATACCTAGGCTATATGGTGTAGTATTGTACCCTGAGGATATAGCACTATGGGGTCCTGCTTAATTTGGGAGCATTGCTGTAAAGATTCCTCACCTTGGACAGGCCAAGGATTTTGATTTTACTATAAGATGGTTAAAACCAAAGTTTATGTTTGCTGGTAATTGGCAATTGCCCTCAGGGCAGAAATGCGTGCCTTCTGTTTCCTGTTTTGCCTTTAATTTTGGACTAGTAGCAATTTCTTACTATCTTGTTAGCATTTCATTGCATTTAAGATTTTAACAAATATTTTACTCTGTACTTTTAATAATTTTCCATCGGTAGAGTTGGTATACATAATCTAGCTTGTCAGTATCAGACAAGGAATCTTTTTAATTTAACTTTTATTTTTAATTTTAGATTTACAGAAAAGTTGTAGAGATTGTTCAGCGAGTTGCCATATGTTCCTTACTCAGTTTCTCCTAATGTTGACATCTTGCATTACAATGGTATGTTTGTCAAAAATAATGTTAACCATCATCCAGCTAATTATTTTGCCAGAATCCTGATCCCATATTTAAGGATAATTCAAAATGTACCATATATAAACATAGCTTATGTTTATTGAGTACTTACCAGGTATCAAACATTGGTTAAGTTTTTTATATGGATTTGCTCCTTGAATCTTAAGTGTAATCCAGTGGGGGAAAATTTTTTTCCTTCTTTTTATAGATCATGAAATGGGGTCAGAAGTTGTTTGCCTGAGTTAGGTTGTTATAAAGCTGATGTCAACCCAAGTAATGTGACTATAAAATTGGGCCTAGTGTACAACCAAGAAATCCAATTTAGCCAAAATGGACAGGTTATAGTAGGCATCAGTGGGGAGATGAATGCCATCCTGGTCTGTCTTGGATTCTCTTTAAGAAAGACAAATAATTTCATTTTAAGCGTTTGAACTCCAGGGCTGGGCGCCCTGGCTCACGCCTGTAATCCCAGCACTTTGGGAGGCTGAGGTGGGAGGATCAGTGGAGTCCAGGAGCTCAAGACCAGCCTGGCCAATATAGCAAGACCCTGTCTCTTCAAGAAAAAAAAATTAGTCGGGGGAGGTGGTGCATTCTTGTAGTCTCAGCTACTCCAGAGGCTGAGGCAGGATGATCAGTTGAGCCCAGGAGTTCAAGTAAGCTATGATTGTGCCACTGCACTCTGGCCTGGGCAACAGCAAAAAAAAAAAAAAAAAAAGTTGTGACTCTAAATATAACACTGCAGAGTGGACACTGAGGATAGCAGTGTAATCATTCTTCTGTGAACATGTTAAAATGTTACAAAAACAAAAATTTGAATTTGGAAGCTGGTGAGGTTTTGTATCTCTATCACCCAGGCCAGAATGCAGTGGCCTGATCATCGCTCACTGTAATCTTGGACTCCTGGGCTCAAGCCTTAGCCTTTGGAATAGCTGAGATTATAGGTGCCCACCACCACACCTGGCTAATTTTTAAAATTTTTTTTGTAGAAATGGGGTCTGTGTTGCCCAGGCTGGTCTTGAACTCTTAGCCTCCCAATTGCTGGGATTACAGATGTCAGCTGCTACATGCAGCCTCTTTTACATTTTTGACAATTGCTAGATTTACTAGACACTATATTCAGCCCAGCAAATTCCAAATTGTTATTAAATAAGTTTCTGAGTATTGGAAAACCAAATACAGTCATGTCCTGCATAACGACATTTTGGTCAACAGTGGACCACATATAGGATGATGGTTCTATAAGATTATAATACCATATTTTTACTGTACCTGAATGTACTTACTGTACTGTACATTCAGATACACAAATACTTACCATAGTGTTATAATTGCCTACCATATTTGATAATATGCTGTGCAGGTTTGTAGCCTAGAGCAATAGGCTATACTGTTATAGCCAATGTGTAGTAGGTTATACCATTTAGGTTTGTGTAAGCACACTCTATAATGTTTATACAGTGATGAAATCACCTAGTGAAACATTTCTCAGAACGTATCCCCATTGTTAACCCATGCATAAATGTAATGCAGAATGAAAAACAAGTTCTCATTTCCCCACAGTCTCTTCCTATAGGAAACTACTGTTAGATTTCTGATGTATCTTTCCAGAAAGATTTTTTTATATGAAAGCATGTGCATATATGAGTATACATATTCATATGTATTTTACCATACATCCTATGCCTTGCTTTGGTGTTCTTTCTGTTATCAACTCAGAGATCTGCTTCATTTTTGAAAATACAAAGCATTCCATTGTATGCACATTGCATAATAGTACTAAGTTTATAACACAAGCTTTGTGTACTTCTCTGAAGAAGAATACAGTGCTACAATTGGTAAAAGCAGGTATAATTCTCTGTAATCATGGATCTTGTCTGGTCAGTTGAGAAATACAGACCTTAGGTCACACTAATTTATAATTACAGACTGAGATATCTTATGATGGAAAAAAATAGAGTTTTATAGGAGTGCGTATGACCGAGAAGTCTTATTTAACTGGAATGTGCAGGTTAGAGAAAGCATCTCTGAAGAAGTAAAACTTTGAGCTGAGAGCGAAAAGAGGTGCAAGACTTATTCACCAGGCGAACACGAAAAGCAAAGGCCTTAGATTCTTTATAATTTTTTTTATGGTAGATTCTCATAAGTAAATAACTAAGGCTGGAGATGGACATATTTAAGCCTTTTGATATTCCTATGGCCAGATTGCTCTCCAGAAAGTTAACAGTTTATAGGAACACTGGCCAGATATAAGAACAATTTTCCCTGTGTTAAAAGAACATCCTTGAAGATTTGACAGACAAACTGGAACCCCACTTGCATTTCTTTGATAAATAAGATTCAATATTTTTCTTATTTTTAAATTAGTATTCATAATTATTTGCTAAACATTTTGTAAATGCTGGCTAATTACCCAAGCATCACTAGAGAAATTCAGTATTAGTAGGGATTATTTAAAACAGATAAAACATACTTACAAATAGACTAGGATATATCGGGAAGAAATATTTTCTTTATAATTTATCTATTTTTTTATTTTATTTTTTTATTTTATTTTATTTTTTTTTTTGAGACAGAGTCTCACTCTGTTGCCCAGGCTAGCGTGAGTGCCGTGGCGTCAGCCTAGCTCACAGCAACCTCAAACTCCTGGGCTCAAGCAATCCTCCTCCTGCCTCAGCCTCCCGAGTAGCTGGGACTACAGGCATGTGCCACCATGCCCGGCTAGTTTTTTTCTATATATATATTTAGCTGTCTATATAATTTCTTTCTATTTTTAGTAGAGACGGGGTCTCACTCTTGCTCAGGCTGGTCTCGAACTCCTGAGCTCAAATGATCCGCCCACCTCGGCCTCCCAGAGTGCTAGGATTACAGGCGTGAGCCACCGCGCCCGGCCAATTTATCTAAAAGATAGACGTTGGATCAGTAGTAATACTTCCCCCAAATATTAACATTTGACTGATAATATCAATCTTTTCTATTCTTACCTCTTTGTTAGGTAATAGGGATATATTAAGTATGTTGATATGAGAGTAATCAAATCTTGTAGGATTTTATGTGTATGTATTATGATTTTCATTTTTAAAAGATAATTTTAATGTGGGATTCTATTTTAACCTGTATTTTTCTCATAATCTGTAGATTATTTATGGCATTCGGCCATTTTTCTGCCTGAATATTGGCATTCACCTTAAATTTTGCTTTGCTTTTCTTTTTATTTTTTATTTTTGAGACAGAGTCTTGTTCTGTCACTTGGGTTAGAGTGCCGTGCTGTGCTGTGCCATGGCATCAGCCTAGCTCATGGCAACTTTAAAACTGCTAACCTTAAGCTATCCTCCTGCCTCAGCCTCCCAGAGTGCAAGGATTGATTACAGGTGTGAGTCACCGTGCCTGGCCCAAGTTTTGTTTTTCTAAAAGCAGTATTCTCTAAGTTAATAACTAATCTTTTAGTAGGAAGGAACTTAGGATATGCTCTGATCAAACCTAACAGTACATTTATTCAGGTCTTATAACCAAAAGTTTTTACAACGTGCCAGCTTATCTGGGAGAGGATGAGAATGTTGGTGGTTATCAGTGATGTGACAAGAGGTACAGGTACCTTTGAAGAGACAGGGAAGACCTACTTGCTATAGGTTGGGACCAGAGCTTCCAGACTGTCATGAAATAGTTTAAATGGCTGATACTTGATGCAGGGATTAATTATTATTAAGCCTTTTAAAAACAGATCTCCAGGGGGCATAATAAGTACAAGTAGGCAGTAGGTTTTTCTTTTTTAACATGAATTTGATAAAAAATGAATACTGTTATGAAGGGGTTTGTTCTGAAATGCTAAGTAGCCTAAAATTGTAAGCAAAAACTGACCATTATTGTTAAAAGAATTTGAATAAAAATCCTTTTGTGTTCCTTTCCTATAATTATAGCAGATATTGGATTCTGTACCAAGGGTGCTATTATCATAGTCCTAATACAATAGATTCAAAAAGCCTAGTGGTAACTTGCTTGTTTTAAGCAGTACTCTATGAAAAAATTATTTTTCGTGACTTTAGAAAGTCGTTATATGTTCTGTGAGTTTTTCTAATTCTTAACACTGATGCTGTTTTAAAGGGAATATACATTTCTACTTGGGGTGGTTTTCAACATGGTATTGATTTGAAGAGTTTTGGCTTTAAATATTTTTACAGGTTTTAAATAAATGATAGTACTTTTTTTTAACACTGATATTTTTCTCCATAGGTATTTGGAGATCTTAACAACATGGCAGACATTGACAAGTAAGTGGCAGATGGTTCTTTTTCAGAGATTTGACATCACTTTGTACTGTGATGTAATTAAGTCTTAGCAGCTGTACAAATTTTGTATTGTGAAAATGTATGGTAATAACTAATGCTTAGTACCTATTAATATGTTGGGTACAGTGTATCCAAGTTGAAATATATATAATTATTGTCATAAATATAGTAAATCATTTGTGAGTATATATTTTTAGGAAAGTGCTGAGCACAATAGTGGATCCTTTTTACCATATATGTATTTTCCAAAGATTTTACTACTTACATTATAACAAATCATACATAGTATATGTATAAGATGTGTATAAAATGTGTATGTAGAGTTTAAACAACATTAAGACACTTGTGTATAATTTAAAAATAGAACATTACTATCAGAAGCCCTGTGTGCCCATTCTCAATTGCATCTTCCACCTTTCTTCTCTAGAGGTGTAAGCACTATCTTGGCTTTTGTCTTTAGAGTTTTACCACCTATAAATTCTCAGTCTGTGTTTAATTTTGAAAATCTGAATAGCAGTCACAAACTTAAATGTGTAAAGCAATATTACGGCTGTTAGTTGAAGGCTCCAAGATAGGATAATAAAAAGGAAAAGAGACTACCTGGATCATAGTCTGGCTTCAGCTTTCCTAAGTCTTTACAAGGACCTATTCTGGAGTAGTCATTGAGCTAGGTCATGCATCCTAGGAAACATCAGTTTAATCAAGTTGGCATGTGACAGGGTTCTAGCGTGGGTGGATGTTTTGCAGAAATATAGTCAGGGAGAATGGGATGAGCTGCACAATATTTGTTGCTTGTAATTTTACAGTAGCCTGTGTTAAAATAAAATGCTTGGGAGTGAGGAGGATGATATGGTTTATCCACAGCTGTGGTAGGCATCAGGGTATGGAGGTGGGAGGGCAGAAAACTTCAGCACAAGGTCAACAGATACAAGTATTACTGTTTTCTTCAGGTTTCCTTTTGTTTTCTCCTCTCTTGGGTTTGCTGTTTGCTATAGCCCATGTTTACTCTTGGTTCTTTAGTAACTTCTTGGAAGAGTACAAGTGAAGTAAATTATTCTGAGATATGTAATGACTGAAAAATGACTCTGCTTGATAGTTTTGGTGTAGAATTCAAAGGTGGGAATTATTTTTCTTTGGAATTTTGAAGGCATTGCTCCATTGTCACCTTCCAGTATTGCTGTGTTGAAGTTCCAAAGTCATTATAATTCTTGATCATTTATGTGTGATAATTCCTTTTTTAATATACAGTGTATATATTTCTGGAAGCTACTCTGGCTTCAGAGTTCTGAAGTTTTCACATTATTTTGTCTGTTTTTTTCTCTTAATTCAGACATTCATTGGTAGACCTTTTCAGTCAAGCAATTCAGTGGCTTTCGAAGGGAATGTTCTTGACTTAATTATTTTGATTGCTTAGTTTCTGTTTTCTTTTTCTGGAGCTCCCCCTGTTAGATGTTCTGTGTTAGATTGATCTAATTTTCTTTTGTCCTATTTTTCATCTTTGTTTTTTTGCTCTTCTTTCTGCACTGAGCTGAAGAATCTTACCTTTCAACTCTTCTGTGGGGCTTTAAAATTTCTATTGTTTTAGTTTCTAAGAGCTCCTTTGTTCTCTGTTCCTGTTTTTTATTGCATCCTGTTCTTGTTTCTTTGATGGTAATGTCTTTTCTCTGGATATTTCTTCCTCTTATGTGGTCTATTTGCTCTTAAATTTTCTTTTCCTTGTTTGTATTTTAGTCTCTGCAAAAGGCTTTCCTCAAGTATGAGACAATACTTGGTTTTCTGCTCTTTAAGATTGGCTGGGGTGGGAGTAAGAGTAGTTGAGGGATGTTTAAAAAAAGTTGATTGGAAAATTTGAGTGTTGGAGGGGGAGACTTATTAATTTGGGATTTTAGTGTAGTCATCAGACTGGGCATTTGTTATGAGAACCCCCAATGTCAGAATGGTATTTTTTCCTAGGTTGGTAGATTCTCCAGTAAACACTATCTGAGTAAAGATCTGATTTTTAGTATTGTGGGAGCCAGACTGGGAGAAGGTAGCTAGGGAGAGGTCTCTGCATTCAGCATTGGAGTGTGTACATAGCCTTTCCTGTATCTTTGATACTCTTAAATGTCTGTTATCCCCTAGTTGAAGTTCTGAGTTTTACCCTTTCCAGAGAAAAAACTGCGATATTTTTGTTAGGGTTGGGGGAGAGATCTAAAGATTTAACTTATTATCAGTTTTTACTTAGTCCTTCTTATTTTAACTACCTTCATACCCTACCCCTAGTTTTATAAGTGTACCTGGTGCTACCAGTTCTTATCCTTTTGCAGACTCTACATTTGGGCTGGTTCTCAACATTCCCCACTGCTAACATAGATTTCACTTCTCTCAATGAAATTGATTATTACTTGTCTGTTTTCCAGCTTTGACAATTTTGTTACTCTTATCTCCTTGCCTTTTAGTGTTCGCCTGTTCAAAAACTCCCTTATTATAATTTTAGTGGGGATTTTGGAAAGATTAAGATCAGATGAGTTTATGCGATCTGCCATGTTAGCCTTGGAATCTTCATCTTTTTTTTTGTTTTTGTTTTTTTTAGACAAGAGTCTCCCTCTTTTGCCCTGGCTAGATGGCGGTGGCGTCAGCCTAGCTCCCAGCAACTTCAAACTCCTAGGCTCAAGCAATCCTCCTGCCTCAGCCTCCCAAGTCGCTGGGACTACAGGCATGCGCCACCATGCCTGGCTAATTTTTTCTATATATATTTTTAGTTGTCCAGATAATTTCTTTCTATTTTTTAGTAGAGATGGGGTCTTGCTCTTGCTCAGCCTGGTCTTGAATTCCTGACCTCGAGTGATCCTCCTGCCTTGGCCTGTCAGAGTGCTGGGATTACAGGTGTGAGCCACCGCACCCGGCCTTCATTTTGTTTTAAAGTTTTTTTTTTTTTAAATAGAAAATCTACTCCATAAACAGTAGAGGCGAATTTTCCCTGCAGAAGAGACCTGGCCTAAACTTTTTTTTTTTAAAGAATAAATTTGTTGTGACAATTTGATTTCCCCCTCCCCTGTTATTTAATTTTGGATGCTTGTTAGCCCTGTGAAGGTGGGAGAAAGAGGGAATTCTTGTTTTTTAAACTGGAGTCAATAAATTCTCTCTGTAAATGGCTTGATAGTAAAAATTGTAGGCATTTTGGGCCACATAAAGTCACTGTTATAACTACAGTCGGCCCCCTAAATCTGTGGATTCCTCATCCATGGGTTCCACATCTGTGCGTTCAGCCAACTGTAGGTTGAAAATATTTGGAAAAAAGCAATAAAGCGTAATATAATAATAAGAAATACAAATTAAAAATATAGCATTACAACTATATAGTACTTACATTGTATTAGGTATTGTAAGTAATCTAGAGATGATTCGAAGTATGTGGGAGGATATGCATAGGTTGGATACAAATTCTACACTGAGCATCTGAGGATTTTGGTATCCTCAGGATTTCCTGTAACCAATCCCCTAGTACTTGTCCCTGTATGAACATTAGTATTTGTCCCTACATGAAAATTAATTTTTTAAATGCTGTTTAACATAAGCAACTGAAGCTCTATCCAAATGTTAATGTAAAATAACCAGAAGGAATTGTGTGATGACCCTATATATCGACTTAGGTATCTTTATCTCTCCCCGCCTCCCTTTCCTGTGCAGTGGCATTTTAGCTCACTGCGACTTCAAACTCCTGGGCTCAAGTGATCCTCCTGACTCAGCTTCCTGAGTAGCTGGGACTACAAGACCGTGCCACCATGCCTAGCTAATTTTTATATTGTTTGTAGAGACCGGGTCTCAAACTCTTGAGCTCTAGTGATCCTTGCACCTCGGCCTCCCATAGTGCTAGGATTACAAGCATGAGCCACTGCATCTGGCCTATCCCCCTTTTTAATGCTGGATGTAATCTCATGTTCAACAATGAATGAGATTTTTGGTAATTCTTTAAGATGAGATGGGAAGGATGCTATCTTATTACTTTTTACCTTCTCTCTCAATGGTACCATCTTCCTGGCTTTCCTCTTAAGTAAGAAGTAGGCTCAGAGGTCTTCTCCTTAACTGTTCTTCCATATCTCCACTATGAAGTACAGAAAAAGGAGGAAAGTCCAAAGGTAGTACAGCCTGATATGGTTGCTCGACAGCCATCAGGGATCCGGTATCTTTCTGTTTTTCCTAACTCCTTTATCCTTAGCTAGTGACTTCCATTCTTTAGGAGACCCTGGTCCATTTTTGTTGTTGGAGCTCTAGCCAGCACTATATGGGAGGGAAGGAGAGATTAAGATCAAAAAGGCTTCCTAGCTGTCTACCATTTTATAAAGATACTTCCTCAAACTTCTATATTCTGCTTTTTTATCTTGCTGCCAAAGCATAGGATATAGCCAGATCTAGCTTAAAAGGTAGACTAGGAAGTGTAGACTTTTAGCTTGGTGTATTGCTATCCCATATAAAATGAGGATGTTTTTACTAGAAGGAAGAATGCAATCAATGGAAATTAGGTAGAAAGTACATATTTCCTGACATGACATTCCCCAAAAACCTACCAAATCAAATTTTTAAAGCTTGAAAAGTATGAACTTTATATTTGACCAGTTGCTTTTAATGAAGGTTTAAGTAGTTGCAATTTGTACTTGTTTACATATGAGTTAGAAAACTGAGTTACCTTTTGAATTTCCTATTTCATACCTTTGAAAGAGGCATACTAATTTAGAAAATGAATTTAAGTTTTTCTATAACTTTTTTTGGTTATTGGTACATTTTGAACCTTGGTGTGATACTATGATGTTGTAGCAAAGAACAGTGTGAACTTGATCAAGATTTGGATGATGTTGAAGAAGTAGAAGAAGAAGAAACTGGTGAAGAAACAAAAATCAAAGGTATTATTTTAAATTACTTCAGGAGCCAGAGGCTGCTGGCATATGTCTTCTAGAGGGTAGTAATAAGTACCATTCCCTTTTTTTGGACCCTTGTTCATTGTCCACTTTATCCACTGGTCCAGACATCCAATTTAGTACGTGTATGTGTGTGTGTGTGTGTGTGTGTGTCTCTGTGTGTGAGAGAGAGTCACTACTGCTGAAGTGACATGATGTAGCTGTGTTAGCCAGCTAGCTACCCGTGAGTTTTGTCTGAATTTAGAAATGTTACAGGTGATGGTGATGGGGTTATTTTTGGTGGTGCTTCTAAACAGTATGTTTAGTGTTTAATATATAGAAAACATGTAGTATGTCTGTCTTTTAAAAAATCCACTCCCTCAATCCACCAACCAAACAAACCAAAAACTCCTTATCTGTTAAATATTGGCAAAAATCATTCAAAATTTAGCAGATAATTTTTAAAAGGATAGTGGTGGTGGAGAATTGTACTGCTTTAGGTTATGCCCTGTAGATCTGGGCCAAGAATATTAAGGTACCAGAAGACCTAACTTTTTGTTTTTAAGCTAGATGGAAGTTAATTGTGAAAAGGCTTCTGAACTTGTAGCTTCAGCTTTTATTTTGCAACATTTTCTTTAAATAAATACAGGACTGTATCCTTAATAACTGATATTGATATTTCTAAATGCATGTTGGTTATCACAGCTGTACATCGTCCTAATTGAATTAATATCAGAAGTAAATTGACCCTTAAAAACATAATTTGGAAAATTAATAGCAATTTTGTATAATAACTGTATTGATGAAGAAGAGAAGATAGCAACATAATTTGTTTTGTATAAATCTAGATTATATTTGGATTGAGTATACTTTTTGAAGGCCACTAATAACCAAGTTTTGTTTGGCCTCAGTTAACCACCTTTGACCCTCTCAACTATTAACATTATTCATATACCCAGAAATTACACTACACAAGCATTAAGCATAAACATTCAGGTCACTCATTTCATCTTTTTCCCAGGCTTAAACCTATCACTATATTTACAGTTTTCTGATACGTATTATGTATTATCTGCCTTCAAAAGACTGTCACAAGTCATAGATAGGCATCTGGATGAAGCTTTGAGCTTCCCAAAATGCAAGGTGGGTGAACACAAGATACTAGGAAGAGAAAGGATATTCATAGTGGTTGTGGTAGTGGCCTTGAGAAATGCCATGCTTTACAAGATCATTAGGAATCTGAACTATTACTGGACATTGGGTTTTCCTAGAGTGTATTTTCTTTAGTTTGCTCTGCCCATCTCTACTCATATATACCAGCAATTTATAGGCCAGTTAGGAAAACTTCATGAGATTGGATTGTCCTATTAAAAAAGCATAATACATTTTCATAAAATCCTTCTTTTGATGCCCTTTTTTTTTAAAGCGCGTCAGCTGACTGTTCAGATGATGCAAAATCCTCAGATTCTTGCAGCCCTTCAAGAAAGACTTGATGGTCTGGTAGAAACACCAACAGGATACATTGAAAGGTACAAGTTCTTCTTTTCCATAGCCCTTGTTTATCTTTCTATAATCAACATTGCAGGTGTATCTATTTTTAAGACCATCTAGGATTTATATACATAGTAGTGGAAACCTAATGTCTGTTAGCATCTAAAATAGGATTATTGGAAGTTTAAAATTTTCTTAATAGCACCTGTTTACATTGGTCTTTTAAAGTTTATTTTGGTTCAAGTCCATAGGAAGTATACTGATCTTAAGCATTTCTGAGATTTGTTTAGAGGTTTGTTAGAAATGCACAAAATCAGAAGAAATACAGATTTCTTAGTAATTCATGGGTGATATAAATCATTAATAATAGCCTTATTCAGCTTACATAATTTTTTAAACTCAGTTTTATGGTTTTAAGATCCATTCAGGTTGCTATTTATATGTATCTAGTTAGTAGCTTCTAAATGTTGCCTAGTTCTCCATAGTGTGTTTTCACTATGTTCTATTATCTGCTTTTCCTTTGATGGACTCTTATCTTTGTCAGTGTAAATTCTATAGTGACAGATATCCTTGTACATGCCCTCTTAAGGAATGTGTAAGAATTTCTTTGGGGTATGTACTCGGCAGTGGGATTGCTATTTATAGGATGTGCAAGCTTTAAGCACACTTAGTGTGATTTCCAGAAATACTGTACCCAGTGCATGAAGGTTGCTTTATCTTTGTGTCTCTGCCAACAATTGGCATCACCCAGCTTTGTAGGTTTTTTTTTTCATTTTTAAACCATTCTAAGACGTGTGGGCTCATTTTGTTTTATTTGTATTTTTTTGATTTCTGATGAGTTTTGATGTTCTGTTTATAATGCTTGTGAAAGCCTTTTAGGTTGCCCATTTGCACCCTTTGTTCTTACTGGGGTTACCTTTTTTTTAAATGTTTTGTAGAAGTCCTTACGTATTCTGGATGGTAATTCCCTTACCAGTTTTAGACATTGTAAATAATCTGTTGTGTCATTTTCTGTTTTACCCATTGAGTCCTGGTAAACAGAAATCCTTAATTTTTATTTTAGTAAAATATTTTGCCCTGTGGCTTGTGCTTTTGAAGTTTAAGAAGTTCTTCCTAGTTCTTTCTGTCTTTCTTACTGCCTAGTTTTACCTTTCATATAGAGTCCATGTTTGTATTTGGTGTAGTAAGCATCCAGTTCCCTTTTTTCCGCTCTTCATTTCTTAGTGAGCTAGTTTTTATAACACTATTCACTAAACAATTCATTCTTTCCCCATTTATTTGTGTGCCACTTTATTGCATTATCAAGTTCTTAGAAACACCTATGTTTGTCTTTGAGCTGCACTCTTCTTTTTTTTTTTTTTTTTTTTTTGCTAATCTTCTCTATATCGTTCCAATTTTAGTATATGTGCTGCCGAAGCGAGCACAGGCTGCACTCTTCTGTTTCATTGGTCTTTTTGTCTCTTCTTTTGTCATTGTCACACTTAATTACTATGACTTTATAGTATGTCAGTATTTGGCAGGGCAAGTTGCTTCTGTTCATGTCTCCCCAATTCCCCCAAAACTATGATCTTAATGTTGACCTAACCATAGGTAGACCTTTATCCCACATATTTGAGAGTTAAGTTTATCAGGGTTTTCAACAAACAAAAAAAAAATCCCTAAAATTTTGATAAGAATTACACTGAATTTTTAGATTGACAGAGAATTATACCTTTAATATTGTTTCATCCATATACTTGTATTTATTCAGATGACATTCTGTGTCTATTATAGTTTCATCATTTTCTTCATTTGTTAATCTGTTAATTTCTGTATATTTTAGTTGTGTTGCTATTATGAATAGTATCTTCTTTTTTTCTGGTTCTCGATGTATAGAGGAGTACTTTTGACTTTTTCTTTTAAAGTTGATCTTGAATCCAGTAACCTTGCTAAATTTATTGTAACAATTTGTTTGACCCCTCCTCCCCAAGATCTTCTCAGCTAACAATGGCAGTTTTAGCTCTAATCTTCCACATCACACCACATACTTATTTTTCTTTATAACATTGGCCAGGACTTGCATGTTACATTATGGTACTGTGTTAAACGTTAGCATTAGAAATGGTCATCTTTGTTTTATTTCCATTAGTATTGGGAATGAATATACAATCTCTCCATTAAATTCTGTGCCTTTTTTTTTTTTTTTTTGAGACAGAGTCTCGCTCTGTCGCCTGAGCTAGGGTGCTGTGGCATCAGCCTAGCTCACAGCAACCTCAAACTCCTGGGCTCAAGCAGTCCTCCTGCCTCACCCTCCCGAATATCTGGGACTTACAGGCATGTGCCACCAGGCCTGAATAATTTCTCTATTTTTTGTAGAGACGGGGGTCTCACTCTTGCTCAGGCTGGTCTTAAACTCCTGAGCTCAAGCCATCCTCCCACTTTGGCCTCCCAGAGTGCTAGGATTACAGGCGTGAGCCACTGTGCCAGGCCAAGTTCTGTGCCTTTTTACTATTTTTTTAATCTGACTTTTTTTTTCTGGATTAAGATGCTCTTTTGAACTTTTTCCTATTAAGCAAATAGTAAGTAAATGTTTTGGAAATATATATTTTGGATATCAAACTAGCCTTGCATTCCTGGAATAAACTTAATCAGGATGTGTTATTGTTACACAATTGAGTTGTGTAGTTAATATTTTAGGTCTTTATTCATTAGTGAAATGAGCTTGTGTGTGCATATGTATGCATGTGTGCAGGTATGTTGACCTAACCATAGGTAGACCTTAGTGAGGTCTACATAAAGAAACTTTGAAGGTATGGTAAATACTTAACTGGTTTTGGAGTTAAAGTTTTAACTGCTGAATGAAATGAATTGGGCTGCTTTTACTTTTTCCCTCCTCTTATTTCTGCAGCACCTTGTATAAGGTAGGAATTAACTGTTGCTTGAATGGTTGGTAGAACTCTGCTAAAAGTTTACTTGGTTCTTTGGAGTTTGGGAACTAGAGGTCCTGGGAAGTTTTGGGCTATATAGTTCTTTTTCTTTTCTTTTTGTTTAAACATACTTATTGGTCTATTTAAGTTGCGTCAATTTTGTAGTTTTATATTCTAAACCTGCATGCATTTTATTTAGACCTTAGATTGATCATAGTTTCATGATATTTTTAAAAATATGATTTTTTTTTATATTCTGTTTTTTACATTGTTTTACTAGTTGTCTTGGATCTTATTAATGTTTCTTGATTTCGCTTTTGATTTTCTTTCTGCCTATTCTTTGTTGCTGCTCTCACTGATTTCTGGCTTATCATTTCCTCTTTTCTTAGGTTTGTTCTATTCTTCTTTCCAATTAAAATTGAATGCTTAAGTTCATTTGACTTTTATTTTTTAATCTATGTCCTTAATACTCTTGTTTTTATAAATGTGTAAATATTGTGTGTGAAGATCTATGTACTGAAATTAATAGCTCTAGCTTATTAATTGTATTAATTCAGGCTCTCTTTATTTCTGCTAATTGATTGATTGCTTGTCTGGGAAAGGTATATTAAAAATCTTTAATTAGTTTCTCGGTATATTTCTATCAATTGTAGACTGATAGATTTTGAAGCCATATTATTAGGCATATGATGTTTGTGATGTACATATCTTGTTCTTGTTCCATTTTACTGATAGGTATGTAATGTCTTACTTTGTATTTTATCAGGTTTTTGGGCATAAATTCTATTTGCCTGATACTGTAATACATATCTCAGCTTCTTTTTTTTTTTTTAAAAAAAACTGGTATGTCTTTTTCCATCTTTGTATCTTCCATTGATATGAATGTTGGCTTCTTTATTAGTAAATTCAGCTTCTTTATATTTCTTGAAAGTTGTATGTTGTGTTGTTTTTGGACTTCCTGCTGCCATCTTTCTCTATTTTTAATTTATTTTTAAATAAATACATTTATTTAAATTTATTGGCTCTCTTTTTAGTCCTTTTCTGCTTTGCATTGGATAGATCAAGTTGTCTTCTTGTTCCAAAGTTAATGCATTCTGTTTGTTGTTGTTATGGTAGTGGTGTATAACCTAATACCTAAGTTTATTTATCTCTATTGATTTCTTAAATTTGCTAATATCTGTATTGTTTATAAATGTACTTACTCTGGTCCTCTTTTTTTCCTTCAAGACAGCAGTGAAATTTACCAAGATATTTGATCAGACCCATACTTTGTAATTCTATATAATCTAGATTTGTGGGTTATTTTTTCCTTTTTCAAAAGTTGGTTTTAATAATTTAATGAGTATCTGTGCCATACCTCCTGAATCCTGGTATACCTGATAAAACTTTTATCTTGGCTTCATATCTAAATAATAATGTAACTGGCTATGAAATTATAAATTGAAAGTTCTTAAGTAACTTAAAAATGACAATTTATTTTTTCTTGTTTTTAGTGTTTCTTTTGAAGCCTGGTGTTAGTCTGGTTCCTTTTCCTTTGTAGATTCTTTGCTCTTTTTCACTGAACCCCTTTAGAATTTTCTTTTGTCTTTGATATTCATCAATCTCATTAATATGTTTGGGGTAAAGATTTTCATATTGCTTTAAATCTTAGAAATTTGTCATTCTCACTTCTTAAGATAATCTCCCCCTTCTCTGTCACCTTTTGCTACTTTTGTCATCCATATCTCAGATTTTCTATTTTCTGTCTTTCATGCTACTTTCTGGGAGAACTTTTCAACCTCATGGACTTTTTCTTCAGTTGAATCTATCCTGTTTATCCTATTTGTTGGTTATTTTAGTTACTGTATTTTCCATACTTAACATTCCCACTTTGTTTTAGATTTCTTGGTCTTGTTTCATATTATCTTTCCTCATCTCTAAATATATTTTACATTCTTGTTTAAATTCTGTCTAAATGCTGCTTCAGCTAATGATTATTTCACTCTTTCTTAGAAATTATACTCTTGAAGTCTAGTTATTTTGGCCTTTGAGCTCAGGCACATTGGGCAATATACAGTTAATAATGGGTATTTAGGGGAGAAATCAAGATCAGACTGTGGTATGTGACAGTCCCATGGAGTTTAAGAAGGGGGCAAGATGAGCCTAAGTAGAGCTCTCAATGCCAGGCAGTTTTCTTGGTTTGCTTTGGGAGGAGGTAAGCCTCTTTGGTTGTGTAATTCATTATACCAGAATGGATAAGGTGGAGGAATGAATGCTTGAGGGCTCTGAGGTAGTCAAGGTTTTATCAACTCTTCATGTTATTCTAGGAACCCTGACACTGGGCTCTTGTGAAGGGTGAAGGGGAAAGACAATGATTGTTGCAAGGCTAGACCTGAGCTTAAAAAGCTTTTTTGCAGCAATGCCTTGTTCTGACTTGTCCTCACTGCTACCTACTATGGTTATCCCTTCGGCTCCCCAGGTTGCAGCTCACCCTGTACCAAAGACAGCTTTAAATCTTACTTTGCTTATAGGGGTGTGTGTATCTGAAATAGTTGTTTCCTTCTTGGTTCTAAAGTTTCTGGGGTTAGTTTTAGGGGCTGGGGGTTGGGCAGGGGAAGCCAGAAGCTCATGCTAGTTCACCACCTTGACAGAACATTGTTTTTTATTTTTAACTGTGAGAAAAGAAGTTGAGATCTTTAGGTGTTTTGTTTCTAATAATCATAATAATTATTTGGTTTACAAAAATTTATCTGTGGCAGCATATTTTAACCTGGATTTTGTATCTGATACATCGATTCCCTAAAGTTAGGTGAATTTTTAGTGTCAACATTTTTTGGGTGGTAGAGGGGTTTATAAGTGTATTCATTCTTCAAGGGACTTATAACCTAGTGTGTATAACCTTTTAAAAAATCAGTGCCCCATAGTGAGTTGTATGATGTATGGATTATATTTCAACAAAGCTATTATTTTAAAAATCCATGTCCCCTCTTCATAATATATTCCATTCTTATGTGGTTTCAAATTCCGAATTAAATATGAAAACTAAAATAGAAAATAATGGTGTAGGGCATCGCAGTTCCCCTAATATACGTATCCTCCCCTCCTCCTTTTTCATAATAACTGGTACAGGTGAGATATATATGTTAAAAAAAAGAAAAAAGAAAAATCCAAGCAACCATTGTTAGGGTTAAGATGGTCAGTCCATGACTTTTAATTTGATAAGCTGTTTGTATTTTATTGTTGAGATGCCAGCAATGACAAGTCCAACACTGAACTTGATTACACTTTGAGGGTTGACAATATGATTTACATTTTATTGTTAGTATACTTTGGTTAAATTTCCACTTTGAAATATTTTATGGTCAGTGGATCAATATATTTATATCTATTTTGGATTTTAATTACTTTGAATATACCTGTCATTCACTAACTTTTGTGCTTCAATTTCAATATGATAAAGGAAGTGTGACTTCTGTTTTCCTGTGATGCTGTGTAACTGGTTTCTAACCTTTCAGCTTGCCTAGGGTAGTTAAAAGACGAGTGAATGCTCTCAAAAACCTTCAAGTTAAATGTGCACAGATAGAAGCCAAATTCTATGAGGAAGTTCATGATCTTGAAAGGAAGTATGCTGCTCTCTATCAGCCTCTATTTGACAAGGTAAATGTTTTCTACTGCTTTGTTTAATTTATCTAACATTCTAGAAGACAAGCTCTGGAAATATAAACAAACTTGCAAGTGGTTAGTCTTTAGACCTCTCACTGAAATGGTTATTAGAGATACTTGGGAAAGCTATCAATAGCAATTAAGGTTGTGATATACATTAATTAAATCTATAGGAGTCCTTAATGAGAAACCACTAGTTTTTAGGTTGGATGCCAGTGTTTTCATGCAAGCCTTTTTTTTTTTTTTTAATCATTTTAGCGATTTGAGATTATTAATGCAATTTATGAACCTACGGAAGAAGAATGTGAATGGAAACCAGATGAAGAAGACGAAATTTCTGTCAGTATCAACTTTTAATGTGCTTTTAGGTGATAAAAATCTTGAGAGTTTTGTCAGAAGTGTTAGCATTTGGTGATAGGCTATAACAGTATATAATCAGTGGTATTATTATACCTAAGAAATGTTTTCTTTTTCTGTAAGATTGATAGTATAGATAAGCCACTGCTTAACCTATTACTATCTACCCAGTATCATTTTTTTCTTATCTTTTTACAGTATTTAAGTATTAATAATATTGAAGGTTTATAAATTCATATAAGCTTTTCCTTTGAACTTCATGATGATAGGCATAGGATTTTTCCCATTTTTCAAATGAAGAAATGAAGGCTTTTAAGTGACTCGACCACAAAGAATAATGGCAGAACTATGACACAGATTCAGTGCTATGTTACATGACCCAGCTCTGTAGCTTTGTTAGTTAATGTTGGTTGATAAAGAGGATATAATATTTTGATTAAAAACACCATAGGGCGAGGCACTGGACAAAGTTAAGTTAATCTTCCTTTTGTTTTTCCTGTTTATTTAAGTCTTCATTTTTCATGAAGGTTTTCATTTTTTTTTCCTATAATGATTTTTCCTATAGTTCTTAGTCCTAGTGATTCTTTTTAGAGGGGTGTGGTAGCAGTAATTCTGATGAAAATAAGGTTTGGTATGGGTAACAGCAGTGTTTACACAATCAGATTAAAACTTCTTTGGCTGAAAGTTATAATTGGTGATCTGTGGGTTTCTGGGTTTCTATATTTTTTGCCACTGCATGTAAGTTAAGAGGATTTACAAGAGTTTATCGAGAGGTCTAATCCATGCATTCAATAATGTATGCTGTCATTTATCAAGGAGGAGCTAAAAGAAAAGGCCAAGATTGAAGATGAGAAAAAGGATGAAGAAAAAGAAGATCCTAAAGGAATTCCTGAATTTTGGTTGACTGTTTTTAAGAATGTTGATTTGCTCAGTGATATGGTTCAGGTAATTTTATTCATAAGAACACCCGTTTACCTCAAGGGTAAACTTTTGAAATTTAAATAGCTGTGATGACTGTTCTCTTCAGTGTTGACCTTTCTAAAATGATTGCTTACTTTTGAAAGAGCTAGTATCTGTAGGAGGACGATTACAGCTTTGATTAATGTAATCAAATAAATTATAGTTATTTTCAAAAATTAGATAATAAAATGGTTCCATTGATAATTACTCATTATTAACTGGTGTTTTCTCATAGCCCTATGCCTTCTGTCTTTACATGCTTAGGATGGGGAAGACAATCTTAGTTTTCAATTGTTTGGCTCCTCCCAAAAAGAGCTTTTTAGTCTGAAACCAAAACTATTCCATGAGAAATTTACATTTTAAAAGAATACTATAAAGATGTTTAATTCACTCACAGTTGTCACATTTCTTTGTGAAACTATCACAGATGTCACTTTCTTTGGGAAACTGTGCCTCTCCAAGTATTTCTTGAGCCACTACCATCTGTATTGTAGTACCTGTTGCCCTGTCTTGTGATTGTTGGAAGTTACATTGAGAAAAATAAATGATCTCAACACAATTACTGCTTATTGCATTTCTTCTTCAACAAAGTAGAAAAGAATCAGGCAGGAGGAAAGGAACAAGCGGCTGGAAAATGTAGCAATTACAATCAGGAAACATTTTTAAAGCAAATATAAAACCATGCAGACTTGGTTTTATATTTTTTAGCCCATTCAGCCTATATAATGGTGTAGTTCTCTACTTGGTCACTTTTTTTCCACCAATGACAGTAGACGCACAGTAAAAGCTAGCTTCAGTAGAAACCATAATCTGGAGAGTAAGTCTTAAAGTTATAATAATTATTTAAAACTTTATTAAAAATATATTATGTCTCAGCTACTGTCTGTAGTAACAGAATACAAACCCTAGAAGGCCATGTTAGATACTAATTTTTATTATTTTTTAATTTGAAGGAACATGATGAACCTATTCTGAAGCACTTGAAAGATATTAAAGTGAAGTTCTCAGATGCTGGCCAGCCAATGGTAAAAGAACTGTGAAATATTTATAATTTTATAGCAGGTGCTTACAGGTAGATAAATAGTCCTTTTTAAAAAGAAGTGACCATTCAAGGGTTAGGGATGGAGACGATAAGAAGTTGATACTTGGTACTGTTTTCATTGTAGTAAATAAGTATTTGTATGTTACTAATGGCACGATATTTATTCCTTTCCTCCCTCTGAACATAAACTGTTTTCGAAATATAATCCTTGATCCTGGATTAAAGTGGGTAAAAATAATGACAAGGGAACAAGAAAAATTAAATACTTATTCTGTATTAAAAGGCATGTGCCTGAAAATGTTATAAAACAGATGATGTTAGAGGGCTTCTACTTCCCCATGAGTAGGAGGAGTAGATCAGCTGAAAGATCAGCTAACAACCTCTTCCCCAAACCACCAGTATTTTATGTCAGCTGTGGGCAAAGCTACTGTAGGTATAGGCTGTAGATTTTTAAGGTTGGGCTTTTTCTGTGTCAAGCTCAGGTTCTAGTCTACTATTAAAAAGCCCCCTTCGTGGGGGAAGTAGGGAGAAAGGGAGACTTGGTCAGTTAAGATGTGCCCATCCTATTGTGAAAACATGTTACAAATCACTTTACAAATTACTATTACTTTAGTTGTAAATGGAAACTAAACTTTACTAGTTAATTTCTACCTCTTTTTGCTTTTAACATAATTTGGGGTTAGAGTAGAAAAAACATGATAATGTTTTCTGAATTTTATATATGCTTTTAAAAAACCACAGATTAAGCTTTATTTAATAAAACATAGGCAAAATTTATGATGTAGGAATTTAATTCTTATCTTATTTTCTTTTAAAGAGTTTTGTCTTAGAATTTCACTTTGAACCGAATGAATATTTCACAAATGAAGTGTTGACAAAGACATATAGGATGAGGTCAGAACCAGATGATTCTGATCCCTTTTCTTTTGATGGACCAGAAATTATGGGTTGTACAGGGTGAGTTTAATTTTACTACTTAAACAGAATGTTATGTCAGTTTTTGTTGTACTTAGATTTGTGACGCTTGTTATTTTCAGTTACATATATGCATAGTCTCTCTCCAGACTTTTTGGGAAAAATGTTGTCTGAGAAGTGCTTCATCATTTTACTACACTTCTCCTTGGGCCCATGACTATAACATATATTTTTACAAAGGAGTGCCTCTTTAAATTTATTATACTGTGTGTTTGTGCTGATTCTAAATATGTTTATTTTAAACATTTGTTTAGAAATAAAATTTTCCCCTTTACACTGCTACAGAAAACATTTGAGCCAATTTCCCCCTCTAAAATTTGAAATCTAAATATAACATTTACTTCTAAAAATTTAGCAATTAAAAATGTGCTAAATGTGATAGAAGATTTTTCTCCTTTGTTTTGCAAGGTGCCAGATAGACTGGAAAAAAGGAAAGAATGTCACTTTGAAAACCATTAAGAAGAAGCAGAAACATAAGGGACGTGGGACAGTTCGTACTGTGACTAAAACAGTTTCCAATGACTCTTTCTTTAATTTTTTTGCACCTCCTGAAGGTAAGTACTATTTTAGTTTGGGTATTAATGGTGGTTTTGTAATAAGCTTTATTTAATTTCTTATTCATTTGAATTTCTCTTCTCTATTTTTATAGTTCCTGAGAGTGGAGATCTGGTAAGTTGAATTGTTATCTATTGTTTACTGTGTTAAAGCACTGGTCAGTCCTCAAAAGTGGAGAGGGGATGGTTGTTGTTAGCATTGTGTTCTGAGGCCTGCAATGCACTGGGTAGACCTCTGTGGATCTGAAAATTGTTCTATTCAAAGTGATGTTACTGCCTCTACCGAGAGACAGTGAAATAAAAAAAAGTTAAAGATTTTCTTTTCTTTTGAGACTTGTAAATGTTTCTCTGAAGGAGTTAACTTTTCAAAACTATTGTTTTCTTCCTTAATGAAACCAGAATGTATTCATTTATACTATATACTAAACTCCTAGCCATATTATGGTTAGAACTCTTTCCTGTATTTGTTATTACAGTAGAAATATTGTTGTATATTATAGCCATATATGTTTAGGTATGTGGCATATAACAAAGAATTATGAAATGTGCCTACCATGTAGCTTGGACTGACGAGCCACCTCAAAAAAGGTCTGTACAGGCAGGGTAGGCTAGGTATGTTTTGAATTTGTTTTTCTCTTGGTCAGGTTTTTGAATTTAAATTAACTGAGGGAGTTTAACTAGTTTTATACATATATATAATTAGAAATTATGTTAATTTGAATACTTCTGAATTGGAATCATCTTGCCTAAGGCTTAGATCAGATCTGCAAAAGGCAAGTATTTCTGTCTGAAAAGAGTAATAACTGGCACTTAGTTCAAAATAATAACCTTTTATGGGATAAAAAATGGGAGTATAAAGCAGTGTATAAATTTTAGGTAAGAATTATTTTGAGTGATAGAGCTTCACACTGTTTTCATGTCAATAGATGGGTTGGAGCTGGTGTTCAAGTTCTTTTTCTTAGTTTGTTACTAAATATTGATGGTGACAAAACAGTCTTGAAAACCTCTACCTCGGGATTTGAATGTCTTCCTTTAGAATTCACCTCTCCTCCCTTTTTGTACTTTTTAATTTATTAGATTATATTGATGACACAGTAAATGTTCATTGAATTCACAGATGGTGTACTCATTGTTTAGTATTCAGAACCATTTCTGTGTTGTGCTTTGCCATTAAATGGAAATTGTAGATTGAGTTTATGTATTGTCATTGTCATTTGGCATTAAGTAGACTTAAAACTGTACAGCTACTTGAAAGTATAGTTTAGGAAGTATGAAGTGATCCTCTGTGGCCTTTTATGTCCTTCTATTTGCCAAGTACCTAATGTTGTTATTTATGAAAGCCTGAGATTCTTTTTTTTTTTTTGAGACAGGGTATCTCTGTTGGCCTGGACTAGAGTGCAGTGGTGTTATCATACCTAACTGCAACCTCAAACTCCTGGGCTCAAGCCATCCTCTTGCCTCAGCTTCCTGAGTAGCTGGGACTACAGGCATGTGCCACTAGGCCTGGCTAATTTTTTTATTTTTGTAGATGGGGAACTCACTATTTCCTAGGCTGGTCTTGAACTCCTGGGCTCAAGTGATCCTCTCATCTCGGCCTCCAAAGTGCTGGGATTGTAGGCATGAGCCACTGTGCCTGGCCCTGAGATTCTATGTATTACTCCATTCGATGTTTTCAATAATAATTTAAAAATTGCAGTCATGTAACAAATTTGCTTTTATATTTTATTAAGTCAAAAAAAACTAACCAGTTCTAATTTTTATTTCCCCACATGTACGTAGTATGTACACTGGCCTGCTGACTTGCATTTTATTAAAAACTTGTAAAACTAGGGCATATAGATGATTTCTTGATCACATGCATGTAGGCTAAACTTAAAAATGACAGTAAAAAGGTTGGGTTTCTTCTCTTCATCATATGATTTAAACTAAAGAGTCTCACATATGCCAAATTAAATAACAAAATTATTCATAAGTTTTGTGCTTTTGTCTTCCTTTTAAAAACAGGATGATGACGCTGAAGCTATCCTTGCTGCGGACTTTGAAATTGGTCACTTTTTACGTGAACGTATAATCCCAAGATCAGTGTTATACTTCACTGGAGAAGCTATTGAAGATGATGATGATGATGTGAGTGAGTTTGAATCCTGAAAAGAAATAATTTGGTGAGGGTATAGTAATCAGAATGGTAAGAGGTTAGAATTAATTTTTAAAAAGCAGGATACAGAATAATTCAAAATTAGGCTAATCATTGACCCTGTAGATAGCTTTTCTGAGTTTTAAGTAGATCCTCTTAGGATCTTTGGATTCATTTATCTTAGTTTTAAATTTTCTGCTAATAGGAAGATTACTCTGCGTTAGTATAACTTTTGTTTGGTTAGTGTTGTAGGTCTGTTATGCTCTTACCTTTGACCACACAGAACTAGGACATTTTTTAGTGCTTTACCATTTATTAGGAGGCTAAGAATTTTTTTTTATCCAAGAGAATATTAAGTAATGATTAAGGAGAACTTAGGTTGTCCTTAAAAATGTTTTGCATATCCTTATTGCTAAATGGCAATTGTTAGAATAGGCTTTTTATAATCAGTTACTTTATGGGAAAGTATTATTTCTCTTTTTAGATATTAGTTTATACAGTTGATGCATGTTACTAATACTGTTCTCAAATGCTTGTTACATTCACTCACACTTATGCTGTTTTTCCTTTCAGTATGATGAAGAAGGTGAAGAAGCGGATGAGGTAATGTTTACCAAATGAGCAAATAATTCTGTGTGTTTAACACATTGAGAAGTGAATTGAATGACTTATGTATTCTTTTGCTATAATCATTATTCTGTGATTTGGGATAAAAACATTTTGGAAAATATGATTTTAGAATTCTACAGCCAAACAATGTATGTATAAGGTTTCAATAAATAAATTGCAAAACTCAGCAACATTTTTTTATTTCAAATAATTTTGTTCTGCTGCAGGGTTATCAGCTCTTTGAAGAAGTCAAAAGCTGCAGTAAACTTTTTCAACGTTGGCTGCAGTAAATATTTTCAATAAAAGCTGTTTGGATGTCTCAAGTTGTGTTGGGAAATTTTTCATATTAGAAGCTTTCAGATTAAATTGTTATCATCGAACTCTGTAATATGAAAATCTGTTGGCCCCTAGAGTAATTTGTATTAAATTTTCCATACATTATAAGCCAATTTTTCCTACTATGTACCTACTTCATGGATGCATTTTGAACTTTAATATAGGAAGGGGAAGAAGAAGGAGATGAGGAAAATGATCCAGACTATGACCCAAAGGTGAGCAAAATTAGTGCTGCTTTCTATTAAATTTAAGGCAGGCTAAAGTAAGAGTTGGTATTTCTGAATATAGTTTATTTTTTCCCATTGAAGGTCTTTAATAAAGCCCATTGACCGGATAACTTTTTTTTTCTTTTTCCAATCCCATTGGCATTTTTAACAGTACACATAATATTAATGGACCTTTCCTAAGAAACATTGTTTTGGATCTGACTGTATTTTTTATAGTTTCAGGCTAAGTAAACTCTAGGATTCTATTTTAATGGCACATTATCTTGGGTATTTTTTTTTTTTTTTAACAGTTTTTAAGCATTTAAAAAAGTTTAATGGTTGGGTTCTTAGTATGTTTTTCCTCCAAAGGAAAGTTTATGAACAAATGTCAGTTTCTAAAAGATCTGAATGCAGGACGGTTTGGGAACTGGGGAGCAGTGCTGTTAAATTCTTCAACCACCTCTATTCCTCTAGTCCTTTAGAGTCCCAGTCTATTATTCCTGGGAATTTGTTATATCAGGGTTAGTAGAGATCTTTATCTTCCACAAAGTATGTAGTATATCATCATGATTCATTTGAAACATCGGTTTTCTCTTTAGTGCATTCATTCATTTGCTTAATGCTATAAAATATTCAAATGATGATTTAACTTAGCAAGTAGGAAAGGGTAATTTATTAATAAAAACAAATTAAATATTCTAGCAGGTGTAAATTACTCTTAATAGCTAAATATGAATGGAATTAGTATCTTTGAATAATTGATCTATAAAAAGGCAAAACTAATTGATAATATGACTAACATAAATTGCTTGGTAATTTTATTTTTTAAAGATTTTGGGATAGTGTGTCATTTTATGGAGTTAATTTAACAATGTAAAATTTGGACTTTAGGATTTCAGTGACTTGCTAATATGTGAATAAATAATTTGCCATCCTTGTCTATGTCCTATACCATTTCTTTAATTTGGTGAAATCTTTGACAAAACAGTGAGATACTGTGATAATTAAGGTAGTTAACTACTATTGAAAAATTCATTGAAGCAGGTAGAAGAAGATAGATTGACTTGTTGTTTTCCTTTAACAGAAGGATCAAAATCCAGCAGAGTGCAAGCAGCAGTGAAGCAGGATGTATGTGGCCTTGAGGATAATCTGCACTGTAATAGCCTAAACACAACTATTATTTACTTACAGCCTTATGTTTTTGTATTTTCTTGGTAGACTCAGTAATTTTTTTTAAAGAACAGGAACTGATATTTTAAAGACCAATTTGTTCCACCTAGCATTTTAACTATGGTTTTTCTGCCAGGTATGTTGAAGGCACAAGTTATTTCACGCATGTTCATTCATTGCTACATAGTTTGGTTCTTCTGGAATATTTTCGTCATGTAGCTATTGGAGTACAGCTATTAAAATTAGTAACTGTTAAATGAAACACATTTTTCCCCCCTAATTTTTTCCTTGAAGAACCAAAGTATTTCTTCAGCTGTTAGTTGAATGGAGTTAAGTCTGCTTGCATTAGCTGTGCCTTTCATTACTTTGTTATAGAAATGCAGTGACATAAACTAAGACAATTCATCATTAAAAAAAAAAATTGGTGAATCAACTATATGGTTAAGAATTTCCAGTAAGACCATACCCGATAATTGTTAGGTTGTTACTGGATTTTTATATTTTAGGTGACATAGTTAACTATAAAGAAACTTAACTCGTAATATAGTTACTAGAACCACAGGGAGGTGAATAAAACCTAGGCTTTCCAAAAGTTAGCCTGATATTATTTAACTGTACTTTTAAATTTAACCTCCATTAACTAAGTATCTTTTCTTTGTGGTAGGGTCTGCCTTCTGCTTCCCTGGAAAGGAAGAATTTACATCTTTTGTCAAGCCTATTTCAAGTTTTTTGTTGTTGGTTGGTTGTTTGCTTGTTTTTGTTTTTGCAGCCTAAAATAAAATTGTCAAATACACTTTTAGTTCTTACAAGATAATGTCTTAATTTTGTACTAATTCAGGTAGAAGCAGAGGCGTAGCTTGAATTAAGGGTTGTACCCAGTTTACCAAATTACTGAAGAAAAGGGTACCAACTTTGGAAGAGGTACTACATCTATTAATAAGCAAGTGTTAAAAAATAAAAGGACAAAATCTTAAATGATGTGATGGTTTTTTAAAACGAAAAATTTAAAAAGTTAAATTTAATTTTCTTTGAGTTTAGAACTAGAGAAAAGGCCCCAAGCCTCTATGGTATATACTAATTCTTATTGCTTGAAGTATGTCATTTACCCATGCTTCTGTTTACTGTGTATTAAAATGGGTAGTACTGTTTACCTAACTACCTCACAGATTTGTTAAGGCTTATTAAGTTTAATCTCATGAAATGTTTCTCAGTCTCATTAAAAGCTCAAGATTTTGGGCCTTTTTGTAACACAAGTGTGATACTCAGCATCTTATTCATACCATGCTTTGATAATTAAACTGGAAAACAAAGGTTAAGTACCTCTATTCTGGATCTGGGCAGGCAACACTTTCAGATCTTTGTGTGGCTCTGGGTGGATGAACTATTTCAAAAGGTCCAAGGATTTTTTTTTCAGGTATTTTTGATGATCATACTGTAGCAAATATTGTAGGGATCATGGGAAAATAAGACCATTTTTTGAAAAAAAATGCCATTAAGTTTGAGACTGGAGAGCCACATTTAAAATACCTCAGGCTAATTACTGTTAATTTTTTGGGATAGACTTTTTTTTTGATAGTGAGGGTGGACTAACTGGATTGTAATTAGAGTAAGGTCTCTAAAGTTCTTGCTCTTAATAAAACAACATTGGATTCATGTTTAGAGGTGATAGAGCTTCCTTTTTGAAAAGGTAGCGTTAAGGTTTTAGAATGTGAACACATACTGTTATTTGTGTAGTGTTATCCATTCCTCTCCTGAGATTTTTAACTTACTACTGGAAATCCTTAACCAATTATAATAGTTTTTTTCCTCTTTATTTTCAAAATGATTTTGGTTGCTTTAGACATTCTGTGCTGGTTTTTATTTTTTTTTTTTTATAACGATAGCTCATCTAAACAGCTTTTTCTGAACTTGAAAAATTTTTTATCTAAAGATAGAATCCCATTTTTATTGAACTTAAAAGTAGCAAAGTCACTATTTTTTTCATTCCTGTAGGAAATAGCTCTTGCCAAAGTGAAGGGGTAGATAATATTGAGTCTTGTTATATAATGGGGATGTGGTTTGCAGCGGAATTTCATTATGATTGGAGTTTCAAGGGATGTCAGTGTTCATGTGATTTCTCCAGTTCCAAAATAGTTCTATTCCATTCTAGAAGTCTGAAGTATGTAATTTGAAGTCCTTAATAAAATTTGGATTTAATTTTATAAAATGTACTGGTGATATTTTGGGTTTCTTTTTGGTAAAAAAGTGAATATACATTTTTTTGAAGAGTGGAGCATAGAGATGTATAGAGTAGGCTATTTTGTGCTTTGGCCACTATCACCTATAAAAAATTTGCTTAATTTTAAGAGCAACCTTCTAAGCCGGGCTAAAGTGGAGTTTGTTATTTGATGGCTAGAAAGGAATTCCATAGTTTCTGATAGGTTTTATTCTGAGTACCTACAAACGTTTTTGAGACACTTCAAAAATTTGTCTTTATATTCTCAGTTTGTAGTTTTCACTAGCCCATGCACTTAGTACCAAGAATCTCTCTCTCGTTTTTTTCCCTTTAGAAATGGTAAAAATCTCATATAGTCACCTATAATGAAAAACTTTGAAAAAACAAATTTCAGTACTGTCACTTTATGGTCATCAGGTATGGTAAATGAGCTGAGAACAACACTTCCACAAATTGATCAGCTAATAGTTGAATATAGATGTCTGAAAGGCACATCAATACAATTTCTTGGAATTCTTTTATCTAGTTTACTGAAATAGTATTAGCATCACTATTTTAGATCCTGAAAATAATCTTAATTGTGGATTGGCTTACAAGAAAGAAAAATGGGATTCTACCTCTATTTCCTTTTTAGCTCATTTAACAACAAACATGAAAAGGATATATTAGCATTCATAGAAATATTTTTATTATTGTGTAAATAGGTTAATGATAGTGATTGGTATATGGTAAGGGCCCTAATATAACTGAATCAACAGTTTATATTACTGTTGTTTGTAAGACAGTATGAATTTGTGGGTTTGTCTAAGTTGTAGGCCATTCCCATTATTAAAAATAAAGACAAAACTTTGAGTTACTGTTAGTGAAAACCTTATCATGCCATGCAGAAATACTAAACTAATATTCAATTGTTCTTTAGATGCTTTGTTTCAGGGCTTGGTTTAAAATTTGAGTCCATTTTTATGGGTTAGTCTTATAAAAATTTTAGCTTTTATATTTTTAACTATTTAAATCAAGCCAAATGTCATTTTAAATGTACAGAATAGATGGTTTAGAAGCGCATAAATTCTTTGTAGGAACTTTAGAAAAGACAAATACATATGCGATTTCAGGTTAAGCTTCTGCACTGTGTATATACTTGGTAATTGTGAGCTCGATTTTGTTTTGAAAATGTGTTCATAATTTAGGTAATTTGCTACTTAAAGCACGAAGTTTCTGATAGCTGAAAAGTAAATGTAAATGATAATGGTGAAATCATACTGAAATCAACTTAATAGATGTATAATGGTGATTTTTGTATACTGGTTTAAAAATCCAGATATTAAAATATAACTTGGATAAAAAGCCAAATTCTTGGACTGATTAAGGATCACTTATGTGACTTTAAAGAAATGAAAACATCCTTGTTGGTGTATGAAATTATTTAAGGATAAGTGCTATCCATAAGAAATTTTAATTGATGTATTCAGTTAATTATATTTTAAGAAAATCACTATATTTTGTACCTTGTGTTTCTTCCCATTGACATACTGCACTTTTAGGTTTTTCAGTTTACAAAGAATAAGTTACTGACTGAAATTGTCAAGTACAGACAGTGCTTGACCTCGGTGACTGACTTTAGATTTTTTTCAACTTTATGATGAGTTTTTTTGGGCATTAAATGCATTTAATTATGATATTTTTGACTTATGATGGGTTTTGGGATGTGACCCCATTATAAGTTGGAGCATCTGTATAAAAGAAATGGGGCTTATTAATTTAGAAATAATGGATTGCCAGCAGGAAATAAGTCAATCATGTAGTTTCCATATTGGAATTTGAGCATTTATAGCTTTTGTGGATTTCTTAATTATTTGTTTTGAGTTTTATTATTTCAAAACCCAGGAAAAAAATGTTGCTTAAAATAAAAGCAGTTTTTAGTTTCTTATATATTTTAAACTTATAATTGAAAAGAAGGAACTGATCAAACTTATAAGTGCCAGAAGTTGACAGAGTTAATGGTATTATTCATAATTTTACCATTCGTAATGTAGTTAGGCATTTGTGGCTCTGATAGACTTAATGAGGTTGTAAATAGTTTCTGTCTGAATGCTCAAAACTTGGATGAGTGCTTTTAGCTGAGATTTCAAGAGTAAGCAGGAATTGGTGAAGTGAAGGGAGGAACCTCTGAATAGTGAGCAGTTCAGGTCGGGGAACAGGACATACAGGTGGAGTTCTCAGAACAGAACAATCCAGGGCACATCCAAGGAATTGAAATAACTGATGGTAATATAAGGGGCCAATCCATAGAAGGCTTAGCTATGGAAGACTTTTAAAAAGGTTTTAAACACTGAAAACCACCTCTTCAGAACATTTCAAGTAAGGATGACCTTTCCATATGAAGATAATTTTTAAACCTAAGACATGATGATTGATAGATTGAGTCAGCCATTTATTTGAAGATACAAACGTTTGAGGTAGGCAGGCCCCAGTACTAGTTAGAGGCCAGTAAAGGCCCCATAGGTTAAGTGACTAGTGTTGTAAGGGGTAGAAAAGTGGTAAAACAAGATAGTGTTAGAGAGCTAAGAGAATTTTCTTTTACTTGACCAAGAACAAAAACAATTTTTGTTTTTTAAGAATAATAGATTCAAGTTTATCTGCAGTGAATCCCCTTAGTCCATTTCAAATTGGTGTTTTTGGGTAGCCTTTGTCAATATTGTAACTTTCCTTTAACTTTGAAATTAAAAGAGCTGAAAGAATTCCTTTTCTTTATTTTGATCAACATACTTCTTGGTTCAAATTTTCTAGGCTCATCCTAGGCCTTTTGTCTCCCAGCTCTGGAATGAGCTTTTCCCAAAGATCCTGGTTCCTTATAATGGGGAATATTATTTAGAAACTAAGTCTGGATGCTGGGTGTGCTTGTTCCTGGGGTGTTTCTAGGGCCTTTCACGTGTATGTGTATAGAAAATCTATACATGTATCATATTAAAAGCCGAAAAAACACAATGAATATGCCAGTCTACATTTAAAAATTTTTTTGTTTAATATATTTTATCCCTGTGATTACCTGAAGAACCAATTCCAGTCCATATCTGTAACTGTCTTCAAATAAATGGATTCAACTAGGAATTGTAGATGAGGTTGTTCCCTAGGAATAAGAAAATATGGATATATATGGAAAATATGTAAAACTCTGCAGTCTCTAAACAAATGTCTCTACCATCAAATTGTAATGGATATGTATGAGAATAAAGTAGTTTACTAAATGGACATTTAGTAAATATGCTTCCTAAACATAAGAAACCATAGAATTTGTGGTTGGAATCACTTTTAAAATTGATTTTGGCAGTTAATTTCAGAATTAGTTGGGGCTTTTTGTTGGTTCAAAGGCAAAATTCCTCCTTAGGTAAGAGGTGTCTTCTTTGGTTTACATAAGAAGACTGGATAATATAAACTTATGCCCCATTTTGAAGTTTTTCACATTGTAAATAAATATATATATACATAGAAGAAAAGATTTCCCTTTAACCTAAAGTCATCAGCTAGGTTTAGAAAATCTCATCTCATTCCTTTTTTAAAAAAATACATGTATTTTCATGTGCTGATGTATTTTCTTTGGCCTTTGGCAGAATCCAGAAATGATCTAGGATAAAACTAAATGAAGTCTAACTAGATTTCTCATGCTTCAGAAGACCCAAGTCATTACTCTGCCTATCCTCTCCATCCTTAACATTTACTTGCAGCTCGGGATGTTGGGGGTATTTTCTAGGCATGGGCAGTGAAATAGGTGTCTGTCTTGAGATCAGATTTGATTTTAGACTTAAATTAGGCCAGTCATACAAGTTTTAGAACTAGAGAGACTGGACCCATTGTCTTTGGTGTTCCAATTGGCTTGGTGAGTGGATCTGGAGATCAACACCCAGACTGTCTAACCTGGATTTGTACTGTTTTAGCTGCCTTTCACTTTATGCCCCTGGGCTTTTGTGCATATGTTTTATTAGTTAAACATAAAATTTTTTCAGCGAATTAATACCTACTATTTTTGTTTTTTCAGTTCTGAATTGGCTCTACTAGTTCAAGAAGTACTCTAGGGATGCTTGGTCACTAATGAACTTTGCAACTTCTAGCACTAGGCTTGGAACGTGGTAGGTGGACAGTAAATTTTTATGTATGTAGATGAATTAGGATTTATCTGAACTCAGTGCAAGGTGTCAGCTACAATCCCGTATGGGAGCAAGTTGAATGATTCTCTTAGGTCAGTCTTCTAAATTAACCAAGGTACTCCAAGGCCCTTTGCAGTTGTCATATTCCTACATGTTGAGAAAACTGATAAAAACAACAAAGCTGGATTGTGTGTACAATTGACCCTTGAAACAGCACAGGGGGCTAGAAGCCCCCACCTCATGCAGGTGAAAATCTGCATATAACTTTTGACTTCCCCAAAACTAATGTTGACAATGTTGACCAGGAGCCTTACTAATAACATTTTATATGTTACATGTATTATATCACTGTATTCTTAAAGAAAGCTAGAGAAAATAGAAAATCATAAAGAAGAGAAAATATATTTACTGTTAAGTGGATCATCATAAAGGTCTTCATCTTCATCTTCACATTTGAGTAGGCTGAGGAGGGAAAGGAGAGATTGAGCTTGCTGTCTTGGGTGGCAGAGAAGAAAATCTGCTTAAGTAGACTCCTACAGTTTAAGCCCACATTACTGAAGAGTCAACTGTTCTGTAAAGTCATTGGAGCTATGAGAATGTGTAGGGCATATCAATAGTTGTAAATATCTAGTACTATATAATAAAACTACCTCCAAACTTCATGGTTTAAAACATCAGCAAGATTTATTTTGCTGACTGGGTTTAGATGTTTTTGAAGGAAGGGAACTGGAATCATCAGAAGGTTCTTAATGCATAGGTGGTAATGCACAGGTGATGGTTAAAGTTGTCTAAGGCAGCTGGGATGTGGCCAGAACTCTGCCTGCACATGGTCTCACCGCTTGGTGGCTGGGTTGCAAGAGTTAGCCGTCCAGAAGTTTTAGTTTTTGTGGCTTACCCTGGGAAGTCACTTCTGTACTCCATAAGCCCACCTGGGTTTAATGGGAGGAGACTTCTTGCTGGAGAAGAGTAAGGGAAGGTGAAAGGAACTGGAATCTTGTAGTGGCTACAAATTGTCTTTTTCTGGAATATATAATTTATTACAATATATACAGTATAGATACAAAAGCAAAAGCTACAATAGTTTTCCAAGATGACCAGAAATATCAAGAAAGGTTAAATTACGTATCGTACGCCTATTTTAAGGAGAAAAATGTTTATTCTTCCCCATGATATTGGAATCTTACTTGAATTATATTTGGACAGTTGAGATTCTCAGATGTATGCATAATGAGCTCATTCCGAGAAAAGGTCAAACTTGATTGCTAAAGTAACCTTAAATTTTAAGTGTAAGATGACCATTACGGCTGGGTGCAATGGCTCATGCTAGTAATCCTAGCATTCTGAGAGGCCAAGGCTGGAGGATTGCTTGAGCTCAGGAGTTCAAGACCAGCCTGAGCAAGAGTGAGACCCCATCTCTACTAAAAATTCAAAAATTAGCTGGGCGTCTAGTAGCACATTCCTGAGGTCCCCAGCTCCTCAGGAGGCTGACGCAGGAGGATCGCTTGAGCCCAGGAGTTTGAGGTTTCAGTGAGCTATGATGACCCCAACTGCACTCTACCCAGGGCTACAGAGTGAGACTCTTGTCAAAAAAATAAAAAGAAAGGATATTGAACCCCTTTCCTCACTCCCCCCTCCATATTAAAAGAAAAAGATGACCATTGAGATTTGTTTTCAAAGATAGGGTGTAACCACAATGAGGGGTTCAGAGAAAAACTTCCCTGCAATTCCATGAATATTTTTAAACTAGCAAGAGTTAGCTTAATAGCATTACAATTCTTAGCAATTTTGAGAGCTAAATGCTTCCTAATTTAACAATTTAAGATAATACAAATACAAATTAGTCTTCATACTTTCTTGAGGATAACTTTCCCTTTTATACATAATTTAACAAGGGACACAGTTGATTTGTATTGGAGCTAGCACTTGTATGCTCCTACCTGCTCTGAGAGACACTTGGTGCACTGCCTTGAGGATATCCCTACCACAACTAGTGGTTAAATAGGCACTTTCTTTAGTTTAACGCTTTCGGAATCTGAAATATTTTAGAGACCAGAGTTAATCTAGAGCATTTTCAATTTTAAACAACATTCAGATATTCTTTCCCTCTCCCTTCTACATATATATTAGTTGTATACATAACACAATCCAAATACAGTATGGCTTAATTTTCTCCTAGGCTTAGATACAGGCTCTCGGAGCTTCATGGTTCTCAAAGATAGGCTTTCATCTTTCTGCTTTCTGACAGTGGTAAGTTGCTTTATGGTCCATAGTGAGTCCTGGGGTCTGTCCATCATGTCCAGCTTCCAGGCATGGCCCCTTTGGGGCCAGTATATTTACTCTTGAAGGGTTTTAGTTTTGTGACCCCATAATTGTTCTTTTCAGCCTTCTTAATTGAATTACATTCTCTCTTCTCCTTAAATATCTCTGTCATGTTTTAATTAAGTATCTGATAAACCACCAGACTCTCCAGTTACTTAAGATTTTTAATAAAATGTCCATTCAGCCTGTCTTCTGGTTTTGTTCAGTGCCTTTTTTTTTTTTTTTTTTTTTTGTGGAGACAGTCTTGCTCTGTCTATCTGGGTAGAGTGCAGTGGCACCATTGTAGCCCACTGCAGCCTCCAACTCTGGGCTTACACATCTTCCTGCCTCAGCCTCCCGAGTAGCTGGGACTATAGGCACACGCCACAACACCCACTTAATTTTTCTGTTTTTAGTAGCGATGAGGTCTCACTCTTGCTCAGGCTGGTCTTGAACTCCTGAGCTCAGGCCTGATCCTCCTGCCTTGTCCTCCCAGAGTGCTAGGATTACAGGTGTGTAATCCGCTGTGCCCAGCCTGGTTGCCTAGTTTTGGATATACCAATACGTTTCCAGTATTGGTCATTTCCCCTCACTTTAAGTGCTATATTGGTTGTCTGTAGGATCCACTGTGCTACTAGGTACAACAATGAAAACACTTACCCAAGATCTTAGTTACCTAGTGAAGTAGGCATACATTAAAATCTGATAACTAATGATCAGAGGTTGAAATGATCTGGAAGGAATTAACAGCCAGGGGAGACCTAAGAGGTGAGAATTGAATTGGACTTTGAAGAACAAAAAATGATTTGGGAGAGCAAATTGGAGACAGCACAAGTAGATATATAACTGGAGCTCACATAAGGTTGAATAAGGTAAGGAGTCAAAATTGTAAAGGTGAGTAGGACCCATTCTGTGGAGTGCTTTCTGTGCCAGGGTAAAGAATCATAGTGTTACATAGGAGAGGAAGCAAATGGAAGTTTTCTATCATATTTAATAGATAGATTAATAGACTCGATGGCCATGTATGTGATAGTATGGATCAGGTTGGTTGGGCCACTTGAGAGCCTAGATGAAATGAGAACCTGAATTAGGCCGATGGCAGGAATAGAAAGGTTGGCGACAGCTGATTGACAGTGCTTGATCCACAAATAGGTTGTACTTAACCAGCACCAAGTGCCCTTTTTCTGACTTGCTTTAGGCTGTGTTGCACAAATTGATCACTAGGAGGCGTAGTTCATCAACTACTAAGGCAAAAAGGAAGGCAGCTAGACAGCTACTGGAGAAGCCTGTGTTGAAGAAAGTTAATATTTAACTTTTCAACTCAAGACATTTTGGAAATTGGAATCTTTATAAGATTTTTCTTCTAAGTATTTCAAAGATGAAATAAATGGCAAAATCTAAATTTCACTCTGGACATGGAACTATTTGGTTATCCTTTATACGCTGATGAGAGTGACCTGACATTTTCATAGATTATTGGCTTTAACTATTTCTTGAAAGACACGACCTTTGCTCTGTCCAAATCTTTGTCATGAGTATATATTGCAAATTAGTTTATATAATCAAGATTTTTATAATTTTATAATCAAGTTGTAAATTAAACACTTCTTAATAACTCTCTGAGTTCTGTTAAAGTCTTTAAGCTAGTTATAATTAATGGACTTTTTAAAGCAAGTGTTTGGCTATTTAACTGCTAAGTAAGAGAAACCAGTTTATTTCCAGTTGTGTTTCTCATTGCTTTAATTACTCTTCCTAGAGAACAACAGGATGCTAGTTTATATAAATACCTCTCACAATATTAAATTGCATGTTGCTCAGAAAAAAGTTTGTGAGATTTATTTCAGATGGCATCTATGGACTATAATTGCTGTTAGAATTCACAGAAGCCCAGCATGTATAGTAGTTATCCATTTAAAATGTACCAAATATATATTGATATCACAGATTTTGCAAGTGTTTTTATAGTCTTGTTACAGTTTAAAACTTTTTAAAAGTAGGATGCGTTATGAAAAATCTGTCAAAAGCATTTGAAGAAATTGATTTTCTTTTTATGACAGAATGACAGATGTGGTTCCATTTAAAATTTCTACACTTCTTGAACACCTACCTACTCTGTGCTAGGAATTGTTCTAGGTGATTAGAACACATCAGAAACAATGATCCTTTGTCCTCTTGAATAGCTTACACTCTAGTAGGAAAGGGAACAGAAATAAGCAACAGGCATAATAAATTATCCAGTAGAATGTCAGAAGCTAATACATGCTATGGGAAAAATTCGAGGAATTAGGTAGTTGCAATTTTAGAGTGATCGGGATAGGCCTGCTGAGAGGTGACATTTGAGCAAAGACTTAAAGAAAGTGGGATGACCCTGATGGCTGTGTCGAAAATAGATTATAGGACAATAAGGATAGACTCAGGGAGACAAGTTAGGAGGCCATTGCATTAATCTAGGGGGAGTTGATGGTTATTTGGATCATAGTGGTAATGATGGAAGTAGAATCCAGATGTAGTTTGAAGGCATCAGTGGGATTTTCTGACTAAATGTGTAGATTAGGCATTGAGAGAAAAAAAGAATTATTGTAAGGCAGGCATGCTTCTACATATTTGCAGTTTTGGGGCAAAAGTACAATGGAGGTATCATATTTTAAAATATTTAAAAGTTTTGTTAAATGAAAATATGCATCTATCTTGACAAATATACTTTCAGAAGAACCTGGAAAACCAGGTTTGAATTTGTGCCAGGACATAACTTGGGATCAGAGCCGATCCTCAGCCTATGTCCCACCTTCTATCTCTTCCCACCCCTGGCTCTGAAGTGTATGGCAAAGGGCCTTCTGCATATATATGTGGAAGGGTCCACCCCCCTTACACATTAGTGCACACGGTGGTGATGTAATGCATTCCCTGAAACAATCTGGAGGTCTTTTAGGCAGGGCATTTGGAATCCTGAGTACCTGGAGTATAGTCTAGAATGAGTATGCACTCCAAATGGACATGTTTTCAGTGCTCTGGAGAAGGGCCTCTTTTGGCCTGGTGTAAGGGCAGTGCTGATCCAGGGTTTTTGGCGTGAGCAACTGTACAGATGGATTGCCATCAACTGAGAAGGAGGCTGCAGGTAGAACAGGGCGAAGAAATCAATTTGGGAGCTCATTCATATATTTGAGTTCTCTATTGTAGAGATGTGTAAAAGGAAAATTTTCCTCTTACAGCACTGGCCTGGAATATATCAAAACTGAAGGGTATTTTTCACTATAGCCATTCTAATCCAAAGTTATTAAAAAACTATGAACTCTAAGTGATCCTGGCACTCCAGGCCCCTATTGAACCAGTTTTATCCAGGAATTTGTTTTAATTCACCTATGGTCCTCTATCCTATTCAGGGTGCTCTTTTTTTTTTTTTTAATTGATAAAATCTATATGAAACCTGCTTCCGATGGCCTAAAATCCCCTCAGACTTTTTCTCTCTAGTGAGCTGTTCAGTCAATGTCCTTACTAGTAAGTGTTCCCTTGCCTGGCATGTTTTTTATTTTTTAACTTTAGTAGTTTATTCTTTGGCGATAAGCAGTTGGATATAAGTTAGGGGTATAAATTTGGGAGCCTTTAGCATATAGATGTTATTAAAAGTGATGAGACTGGATGACATGAACAAGGGAGTGAGTGTAGATAACGAAGAGAACCAAGGACTCAGATTTGGGTCACTCCAGCATTAAAAGACTGGGGAGGCGAGGAGGAGCCTGTAGAGGAGACTGACCAGAGATGTACAAGGAAAACTAAGTGATGTACTTGAAGCCAAGTGAAGAAAAATGAACCACGGTCCTATGCTGCTGATACACAACTTAATATTGCCAGTTGTAAAATGCAGTTTGAATTAGCCATTTCAAATTTGTTTACCAAAGCAATGATTTTTGTCAGCTAGTTTCTAAGCTTTAGTAACTTTTAAGTGACATTTGTAGGTTTTCATTATACAGCCAAAGTTGTTTTTAACACTTAATTCCTGTAATGCATTTCTTGTGAATTTATTTCATTGTTTTAAAGGGAAAATATGGCCATTTTAGTGAGTTGGTGGTGACAAATTAAGAGCAAAGTTGTCCTCAATCTATGAGATTCTTATAATACTAAAATTTCCAATAATGTACTGTGGTCAGTAAGGGCACATTATAGACTTCTGAGCTGCTCACAAAATTATTAAATTGTCATGAAATACCCAACTGGAAATTCTGAGTTTTAAAGTCTCTAGTAATAATTAAATGGGTGCTTTTGAAAATTGTGCTGGCTGTATGTTCAGATATTTTCAAATAAGTTAGAACACATTTGTTGCATCCTGATAAACAGCAGAGGATTAGGTAACAACAAATATTTTTCTCCTACAAAAATGACTTGTGCTTTGAGATTATATCTCATTTTTTACCTATCAAGTTTGTGTTTTTCCATATGAAATACTTTCCCAACTACACCTGCCCTCAAAAACTTTGAATTAACAGACTTGAAGGAATTATACTTTCCAGATGAGCTGAAGAATGCCATTCTGTTAAAAGGATGAACAGCTGGTCATGTAGAAATTCTCTGGAATGCTCACTTGTCCTACAAAGGCAGGGAAAGAAACAAACAGATGTTTGGTGTAGTGTTTGTCATTGGTATACAGAATTGTAAATATTTTTTAAGCATAATTTTACTAAAAATCTACAAAATTTTAATAATTGCCTTTCTCCCGAAATGACTGCTAATACATTAGCAATGTGAAGGCTCAGAGATTTGGTCAAGTGCACTTTAGTGGGAGTCAGGATTGCTGGAATTGTCCAATTTAATCAGATAGTGTTGCTTAGATTAAGAATCTGCACCCTCCTGTGTTTAAGTTATCCTTTGTTCTGATTGCTTTGGGATTAAGGTTGAATTTCTTAACATGACATACAAAGGATTTGACTCTTGCTCTGCTCTCCAAGCTCATCTCTCACTTTCTCTTCCCCTCTTGAATTCTTTGCTCTGGCCATACAATTCTTCTTCCACTTTAGTCACAGCAGCAGCCTTTCCTCTTACCTTGGCTAACTCTCACTTGTCCACCACTGGTTTATTTCTTCGTTTGATTCTTCTCCATATCCTCATCAGGGTTGGCACATAGTTGGGCTCCCTGTTTATTTAATGGGTGAATTTCCCTACTAGGAGGCTAGGTCTCAGTTTATGTTCTTTATTCTGCCTTCCATAAAGCAGCTTCTATAGAAATTGTCTAAATGTAGGAGTAGGAGGGAGCTGGGAGCGAGTAGGAATTACCTTCCCCAGGTCACAGATAAATGAGATTCCAAAACAGAAATCCAGCTAGGTGTTTGCAAAGAGGGACCAGCAGAGGCCGACCAGCTGTTTGGAGCTCTGTCTTGAAGTGTGGGATCTCTTAGTACCGGACATTCCCCCAGTTTGTAGTTGAGTTACTATTTTAAGAGATGTTGCAGGCTGTACAGACGGGTCAAGAAGGAAGCCGGAGAGGTGCTGTGGGTGGAGAAGATAGGCTAGTACCTGCAGTCGGGGTCAAGAAAAGGAAGGCGAGATGCCACCTGAAGTGGGTCCACCTTTCTCCACTCCTTCCAAACTGACAGTAGCGCTATTGCTTTAACAATCGCTTTCTTCACTCCAAGAAGAGCTATTTAATGACCATGAGCGAATATGCGTGTGAAAACACGGATGTCCTCTTAACCTTTGTGCTCTGAGATCTTTACATAGGCGTCCAGGAGAGGCACAGTTCCGCGGCTCGTGAGCCTCTTTCCCAGCCTCCCTGCTCGCCCAGGCCAGGACACTGGTTCTGCGGGGTCTCAGCACAGCGCGAAGCTGTTGGGCTAGTTCCCGAGGGCAGAGAGACAGCTTTGTGTTCCAGGCACTGCCTGGTAGTTGTGCCCGCCTTCGCAGCCCGTCCTCACTTTCCGAGACTGTTAGCAGAGAGCCCCGCCAGACGGGGAGAGGCGGGACGGTGGGGATGGCCTCTCAGCGCCCTCTGGGCGTCGGCATTCGTCGCCGGGCAGCAGGGGCTTCCTTGGCGATCGTCCTGGGTGGAGGAGAGGAGTTTCCGGGGCTCGGGTTCCAGCCGCCTTCCCGGGGAAGGAGCGCGGAAGCAAGTGGGCGGCGAGAGGCGGAGCAAGGGACGCGGGGGGCGTGGACGCAGCCGGCTTTGGAAAGGCCCCAAGTTAATGAGGCGTGCGCCGGCGGCCGAGAGCCTTTCGGAGCTGGGCTTTCCCCCGCGGTTCGGGCGCCAGGAGCCGCCTTTTCCGCTGGGTGTCACTCGGGGGTGGGGAAGATGGCCCATTCAAAAGCGCCGCGAGGGGGCCCGGCCAGTGCCCTTCAGTGAGCGCTCGCAAGAGGACGGCAGAGGCCCAGCAGCTCGCAGCTCCGGGACCTTGTGGCGGCGCATCAGGACGCGGCTGCCCCTCTGCCGGGACCCAGAGCCGCCGCCGCCGCTCTGCCTCCTGCGGGTTAGCCTCCTCTGCGCGCTCCGGGCAGGCGGCCGTGGGAGCCGCTGGGGCGAGGACGGCGCGCGGCTGTTGCTGCTGCCCCCGGCCCGAGCGGCTGGAAGCGTTGAGGCCGAGCCAAGCGGCGGTCCCCTCTATGCTGGGAGGATGTTGGAGAGCAGCGGCTGCAAGACGCTGAAGGAGGGCGTGCTGGAAAAGCGCAGCGACGGGTTGCTGCAGCTCTGGAAGAAAAAGTGCTGCATCCTCACCGAGGAGGGGCTGCTGCTCATCCCGCCCAAGCAGCTGCAACACCAGCAGCAGCAGCAGCAGCAGCAGCCTGGGCAAGGACCGGTAGAGCCGTCCCAACCCGGCGGCCCCGCCGTCGCCAGCCTTGAGCCACCGGTCAAGCTCAAGGAATTGCACTTTTCCAACATGAAGACCGTGGACTGCGTGGAGCGCAAGGGCAAGTATATGTACTTCACTGTAGTGATGGCTGAGGGCAAAGAGATCGACTTTCGGTGCCCACAGGATCAGGGCTGGAACGCCGAGATCACGCTGCAGATGGTGCAGTACAAGAATCGTCAGGCCATCCTGGCGGTCAAGTCCACGCGGCAGAAGCAACAGCACCTGGTCCAGCAGCAGCCCCCGCAGCCGCAGCCGCAGCCGCAGCCGCAGCTCCAGCCCCCGTCCCAGCCGCAGCCGCAGCCCCAGCCCCAACCCCAGCCCCAGCCCCAGCCCCAACCCAAGCCTCAGCCCCAGCAGCTCCACCCGTATCCGCATCCGCATCCGCACTCTCACCCGCACCCCCACCCGCATCCGCACGCTCACCAACTACCGCACCCGCACCAACAACCGCACACTCAGCCGCACGGCCACCGGCTTCTCCGCAGCACCTCCAACTCCGCCTGAAGGGGGCAGCATCCGGGCCAGACAAGGTAAGGTCCCAGCAACTCCGGCTCCGGGAGTCGCGGGAATGTTGGAGGGACTAGGAGGGTTTTTCACGGGTTCGGCATTTAGGAGTGAGAAATCCTTCCAAGTTTCTGGGAAAGTGGAAAGAAGAGTAGCAAACTGGAGCCAGGAGAGCCCGGGCAGAGAGGGGAGGATGGGGGAACTCGGGCTAGGCAGAGAGGCCTCTCAGACCACCTCCGCGCCCACCCTGACCGCCCTTGTCCGGTGATGCGCACCCCAGCGCCACTTGACTGTGTGCGCACTTGAG